>NC_062551.1:9335000-9977691 GCF_016906955.1 Phacochoerus africanus | reverse complement strand
TATCTGTAAAATGAGGTAGAATCGATCAATGCTGCATCTGTAAAATAAGGTAGACCAGATGTTTGTTCTGTAAAATCAGCTGTTTGTTCTGTAAAATTAATATTTCTTCAGTAAAATGAGATAGACCCAAGGCACTCTTCTAAGGCTCTGTCTGCCTCCATTGGTGATCCTGGGTTTTCCTGTGATGCTGCCAGTGTTTCCCTCCTAAGATGCAAACTTTTCCTTCTTTTCAGTCTCCTCCTTAGCACAGCTCCTTGCCCATTCACCCCCACCGTGATCTCCTTCTTTAAATTCTTAGAGTCAAAGAAACAGTTAACAGTTGTTCGTTCAACATTCAGTCTTTGGAAGAAACTTCCTGAGTATGAATCCGGATTTCTATGACTTATTACTTAGCTGTGCTTTAGTTTCCTTATGTATAATAAAGTTATTAGAGTATTTGGGAGGCTCGAATGAACCAACCTGGGTCAAACATCTAAACAGCCCCGGAACCTAGTAAGTACTCAAAAAATGCTACCCAGTAAAACTGTAGGGGATGTTGTGATGTGCCATCTAGACCATCCTTTGACGTCCTCATTGCCTCTAGCTTCCGAGAGCATTGGCTACTGATGGCTCCTGGCAGTATCCCTCCCCAGTCATGACCCTCAGTGTCAAGGAAGTGCCTTGTTCAAGATTCCCACTTTGTGCTGGGGCAGCCCACATCTAATCACTGTTGCATGCAGGGCTTCAGAAGCCCAGTCCCCTTGCCTCAGTGGAGACAACTCTGAAGGGCTAGACCACGTGCGGATGTCCTTGAAGGACTGGTTAAAACATCTCTTACAGATGCAGCACAGCTTGACTTCTCTTTCTGCCCAGTCCTGCTTCCCTTACTCCTTTGCAAATGCTGTTCCCAAAAGTACATCCCAATAGACACCCTGCATGCAGGTCTCCACTCAGAGTCCCCTTCCAGAGAACCTGGCCCACAGCAATTATTGTGATGCCATTATGTCACTGTCATCATATCTGCAGCCCATAAAAACCTGCTTGCCTACCTGGTCCATTGATCAAATTCCCACTGATGCCCATCGCTTAGATTTTGTTCAGAGCCCTATGCTTAGTTCAGGAAGCTTATCTTCTCCTTTCTGAGAAGCCCTCCTGTTGTCTAGAACTCTGCTGGGTCCCCAGAAGAGGCTAATAAATGCTAATGGGTTGAATAAGTGGGTAGAGAAGGAGGGGCTGGTGAACACTTGCGTCTTCCTAAACCATGTCAGCTCTTCTTGATGCTTGATACTCAGGACACCATGCCAGCCAATACATCCAAATAACTTCGTAATCTGGTCCTGGGCTGGGTACCCTGGGCCCTGGGCTTTACTCTCCTGTGGTAGGGTTTGCTTGCAGTATCAAGAAGAGAGGAATGAAGTTACTCTAGGCTCAGCCTAAAGAAGAGAAGCTCAAATAAAAGATTAAAGTTATGCTTCTCTTTCTTTGGCCGAGCAACTTCCCCTCCGGACCATGGTTTCGTCTTCTTCAAAGTGAGGATGGGAGTGTTGATATGAGTGTTCAGTGAGTTAATTCCTATAGAGCAGTAGTTTCCCAAGTGCGGACTCTGACCATCAGCGTCGCCTGAGAATTTTTAGAAATGGAAGTTCTTGGGTCCCGCCCCAGACTTACTACAGAATCGGAAACTCTGGGATGGGGGCCAACAATCCGTGTGTTAACAAGTCCACCAGGAGACTCACGCATGGTCAAGTTTGAGAAGCAGTGGTACAGAGAACATACAACAGAGCCTGACGCTCAAAAGAAGGGCCTCAGGAATGAGATGTCACGTCATTGTGTGATTGGGCTTTGTAATGGGTAACGCACATGAAAGGCAATACATTAATGGGAATATTTGTACTCATTTCAGTTCTCTGTATTAGTATACGCTAGTTGAGGTTTATTAGGGCACAGAGCTTTAGATTCTATGAATTCTGATCCACCCGTCTTTGCATCCCAGCTTCAGCAGTTTCCAGGATGATCTTAACAGGGTGCTTAATCTAAGTCTCAATTTCCTCCTGTGTAAAATTTGCATAATGGCGTCACCCTCCGAAGATTGTTGTGCAGCTAATGAGATGATGAGGTACAGTGCCAGCTACAAGTGAGCATGCACTAAATGGTGCCTGAGATTCTGTCCAAACTGCGCCCTACCTCAGAGAGAAGACGTAATGGAATAATTTCCTTGTATGAGTTCTGGTGTTTGCTAATAAAAGCGGATGTGCACCCCAGCTTATTGTGGGGGGAGAAGGGAAGTCCTCATAAAATGCTACCCATCTGTTACTGGGTACCATTATTTTCCAAATCTCAAATTTTCAGAACGGTTATTTTCCAAATCTCAGATTTTCAAAACGGTTATTTTCAAAATCGCAAATCTGTGAACTCTTCCACTTTTGAGCTTTTCTGATGCTCAGCCTCTCGGCCTGCTTGCCCAGCTGGTAGAAGGGCTGACTTCTTTTATTTGCTTATTTTATTTGGTTTGGTTTGGTTTTTTGGTGGCACCTTTGGCACGTGAAAGTTCCCGGGCCAGGGATCAAACCAGCACCACAACAGTGACCCAACACACAGCAGTGACAATGTGGGATTCTTAACCACTAGGGCACCAGGGAACTCCAGGGCTTACCTCTCGAGAGAGGAGGAAGTTTGCGGTTTGAGTTCGGTAACACGCTTTAGTGTAAAGTGACAAGAAAAACAACCCCCAAGGAGTATTTTGACACTAAGGATGCTGTTTATCCTCCTTGGTTTCATTTCTTATTATGTGCCCATAAAATCTGCCTAGCATTCTGTCCCGTTCCTCAGCAGGGAGTAGGCATTCAGTTTTGTCCGCCTGCAGAAAATGTACAGATGGGAGGTTCCAACCCAATATGTAGCCGCTTAGGGAGAAATATGTTGACTCGGTTAGAGTGCAGTGATTACGGCTCTGGCCTGGCAGCCGTGGGTTCAAATCCAGACCCTGCTGTGCGCTGACTGTATGACCACATTTCTTAACTTGACCAAGTCTCATATTTCTCTTTTGTATCATGAGACACCTCATTTAATGTACACAGGTAGTCAACTCAGCACATGACACCGACTCAGCTATTTTGAATGGTGCAGTTGGAAAGGATGCCGTCTGATTGATTGGCCTGGATTCAGAGAGACATTCAAATGGCACGAGCATGCTTATTTCTGCACTTTTGTTCAGCCCTGTCCATCCTCGGGTGACACTGGGGTTACACGAACTCCAGTCTCAAACCTGGAATAAGCTACATGGATTTAAATGTTAACCAATAAATCAAAATCTGCTGCATGACAATGGCACGTTTCTTGAGCATGTAGAGACGCTCCTGTGTAACCCTGACATTGGTCAGTGGTGTCCCTCTCATTCCTCTTTCCTTCCCTTTTGCTGACCTGTAGCCGGCAACAGACCTTCACCACCAACCCATCTCCCCGACCGCCAGCCCACCCCCACCAACAGCAGTGCTCCGGGCGCAGTAGGACACACGGTTCCCTCCTGTTCTCTCTCATAAATGTCTAGGCCACAGTCAGGCTGTGTCAGGTGTTCAGAGATGCCAGGAATGTTGGAGAGCAGACAGAGAGTTCCATCAGGCTGTCAGCCTGTCTCCTGAACGCCCTGCTTTTTAGAGCTGGGGCTTCACCGTTCTGACAAGGAGAGGAAGGCAGAGGCTGTTTTCCTCTGAAGGTGACAGTCCTGGGCTGGGCGCAGGGCTGGAAGGTGGTGTCAAAATAAGAGTCCCAACGAATGCCAGGACAAGGCTGCGCTCCCCTTTTATGGAAAGATACAGCAGTACCCAAGACTGTCCCTCGGGAGAAGCTAACTCATGCTGGTGGCTCTTTTCCAAGGGGAAGCTTTTTTGAAAACTCTTCCTGGGGCCAAAGGAACCTCAGGGTCTGTTCAAACAGAGCCGCACATGTGGCTGCCCATTGTGTGCTTGGCCCCAGGCAGTGCCCCGTGGAAACAAAGACGGAAGAGACAGTTTTTGCCTGGGGAGGACTCCGTGTCCTCAGAAGGAGTCAGATAAGCAACATGCATGACCCGGAGTGTGGCGTCCACACTCGTGGAAGCAATGGGTGGAATTTGGGGGAAAGGGTGGTTGATTCTTTAAGGGGGAGGGATGTACGGAGAATTCTTAAGGATACACAGGAGTTTCAAGGTTGCCAGGAAGCAGAGCACAGAAGCCCAAGGAAAGCACAGAGCTGCAAGTATCAGGTGGGGAGTGAGTGAGAAAGTAGGCAGGGCTCCACCGTGAGGGCCCCGGATGGGCCTGTGATGTTGCCTTCATGAGACGCTTCCCTTCTCATACTCGTAGCACTGCCATGTGAATTTCTGAACAGATGAATTGGTAGATGAATGAGATTCAAGATAATACCTAGTAGCAACGTTGAAAATTAAAAAAAAAAATTTTTTCTTTTTTGGCCACACCAGTGTCAATGGAAGCTCCCAGGCTAGGGGCCAAATTGGAGTTGCAGCTGCCAGCCTACACCACAGCCACAGCAACATGGGATCCGAACTGCATCTGCAACCACAGCTCACGGCAATGTCAGATTTTTAACCCACTGAGCGAGGCCGGGGATTAAACCCGCATGCTCATGGAGACTAGTCAGGTTCAGAACTCACTGAGCCACAATGGGAACTCCCTGGTTAAGCAAAATTAACTATAAAATTACAATTTTTCAAATTTGGGGAATTTTGCATACATTATACATATATATGTGCATTATTTATAGATGTGTAAATTTAAATGTGTTGCTTCATCCTTTAAAAACATGCTGCCGAGTACCTTGCACAAACTCTTTTATGCGTGCTCACAACAACCCTACGTGCTGTGTACCAAGATCGTCAACCCATTTTGAGGTTTAAGATACCAAGGCTCACAGAAGTGAGGTTGATTCTCGTGAGCCACGTGGTTGGCAAAGACAGAGGCGGAATTCACACTGAGACGGGTCCTTCTCACAGCCACTAAGGTGGGGCAGGAAAGGAGGAAGGAGGCAGCGGGAAAGGTCTGCCCATCTGCTCATCGTTTCTGCCCACTCGCCTATTTTTGGAACACGGAAGTGACTCTGCCATAAGCTGTCTTTTTCGACAGTGTAGGGGGTCATATTGGCCTCTGAGAAGCCAGGTGGGCCGTGGGAGGGCAGGAGTGAAGCTTCTGGGGCAGGGGGAGGTGGTGGCATGCACCAAGCCAGCTTAGAGGGGCAGCCACTCTCTGGAGCCCCAAAAGAAGTTCAATGCCAGCAGCGTTGCCAAATGTAGCAAAATACAGCTTTCACCTGGCAATCCTTCCTTCCCAGGGGCCCCTGAGTTCTCCCACAAAAATTTCTGAACCTTCCAGAAAACTAATTACACAAGTGAGGCCGAAATCCTGGATTTGAGGTGATTAAGAGGTGCATCCAGGCAGGAATGCATTAAGGAGGGCAAATATTTTAAGCCCCAAGAAAAGCGACTGAAAGGAGCCCTGTTCTCTAGAGCCCATCCTCGTGATGAGAAAGTGGCTGCGTGCTCAATGCCAAGACCGGACTCCCTTCCCTAGGGCCAGAGGCCAGCCCCACTCCCCGCCGCTCAGGGCTCTTTCCCCAGCCCCACAGCCCCAGGACAATAGAGGAGATGCGACTTCCTCTGCCAGAAAGCGCCACGAGGCAGGCAGTAGGGTGACCCTATTTCTTCCCCAGCAGATCTTCATTGCGGACTTATGATGTGCCAGGCAGCCTGCTGGATGACTAGAAGGCAACAGCCAATAACAGAAATAGGCACAGAGCCAGAGATCAAATATATATACATATGCACATTTTTTATATATATACATATGGGTATGTGTATATATGACATGTAACTTATATATGGAAAGGATCGAGATGCTAACAGAGAATAAACGGGAAGACACACTGCAGATTGAGGCATCAAAGACGACCGCACTGAGTGGGTGACATTTAAGCAGAGACAAGGTGGCAGTTATGTGAAAAGCAAGAAAGAAGTCCACTGCAGGCTTTAGGAAAGAGCAAACACCGCAGGCAGGAATTGCTGATGGTATGAAGTCATTGGAAGAGGATTATTCTCCTGCCTAATAGTAGAGCTGGCTGGCCGAGGTCTAGCCCGTTCCCCACTAGATGGTGTGGCACACACCCCAGCTGCCCAGCCACACCCACACCCCGATCCCTGAGGTCAGTGCCGGGTCCCAGTTCATGGCCAGCAGATCCTGCAGCTCTCTGCCTGAGGTCGTTTTCTGGTTTGCAGCCTGGCCCTTGCTTAGAGCAGGCTGTAATTTTCTAGAAGTCCCCCAGGAGCATCCTCAATGAGTGATGGGAGTTGGAGGATAAATACCTGTGCTTCCTCCCCATCGGTGGGAGAATCATGAGGTGTGTTCGATGTGGTCTCTCAGGAGTCACCACTAGAAATGAGCCTCAGCTAGTCACTGGGCTAAGCCATCTTGCCATCGTGTAGGCTTTCTTCCCTTCCCCATCTCACTGCCATACTTCATCTTACTTCCTGGGATCAATTTCCAAACCACATGCACATAAATATTCATTTCAGGATGTACTTTGTGGGGCGGGAACCCAAACCCTCTGACCAAGTCACTCGTGATCAGCCAAAGATGAACTCAAACCCTCTCCCCATCCTCTCCTGCCCACCAGTCTCTTCATCTCCAGCCATGCCCGTCTGTCCATTGTCCTTCCCCTGCCAACCACACAGTTTGCAACCTACTCCTAGGAAGTGATGAATTTCCTATTCATCATTTAAACGTCACTTCCCCTTCGAAGCCTTCCATCTCTACACCTTCCACACGTTATTACCGATAACACCTTCACCAGACTGTATCCATCCTTTCATCCATCCATCCATCCACTCAACAGAAAATATCACCTACCTCAATTTGCCAGGCAAGCTTGCTGCAAATATCCACGGGTCTTTCAGTCTAGCTCAAGGTCAGAGTGGGTCTTAGGCATCTCTTTGCTTCCAGCATACAGCTCAGGGTTCAGGCAGAGTGGGTGCTTGACAATTGTTTGATCAAATTGAATTGATGAACTTCACCTGTTCCAGGCAGACAGCATCTGTACAATGATAATGAGGTTCTTAATTACACAGAGAAGGATACATTTATTCATTACATGGGATTAATAAATGAGTCTGTTATCAAGATGTGAACCACATGTAGACACCGTTTCATTTACTTACAACAGCTTGTAAGCTCTTCAGTCAGGGACCACGCTGGATTTCCCAGAATCCAAATGTATATTTGAAAGCAGGGACAACCCTTGGCAAGTGCTACCTTATCATCCTGTGAACCACAGAATCTGGGATTCCTGCTTTGCCTCTGAAATCTTCTCTCTCTAAAAAAACATGGTTTTATTTCTTTTATTTTATGGCATATGGAAGTTCCTGGGCCAAGACCTGAATCCAAGCCTCAGCTGTGACCTGTGCCACAGCTACAGCAACACCGGATCTTTTGACCCACTGTGCCAAGCTGGGGAATCGAATCCGCGCCTCTGCAGAGACCTGAGGCTCTAGTCAGATTCTTAACCCATGGTACCACGCAGGAACTCCCAAATCTTCTCTTTAAAACTACACTAAGGGAGCTCCCATTGTGGCACAGTGGTTAACGAATCCAGCTAGGAACCATGCGGTTGCAGGTTCAATCGCTGCCCTTGCTCAGTGGGTTAAGGATCCGGTTGCCATGAGCTGTGGTGTAGGTCACAGACACGGCTTGGATCCCGCGTTGCTGTGGCTCTGGCGTAGGCCAGTGGCTACAGCTCTGGTTAGACCCCTAGCCTGGGAACCACCATGTGACGCAGGGAGCGGCCCTAGAAAAGGCAACAAGACAAAAACAAAAACAACAACACAAAAAACTACACTAAGCCATTTGACCTCATGATTTCTACTAGTAGAGTTGCCATATAAAAGACAGGGTAGCACCTATGTACAGGCAATGTCTTCTAAAGAAATAACCAAGGAGTTTGTCAAACAGGCAGCCAGTCTGCATTCAAGCATTGAGCATCTACAGTCTGTCCAGTGAGGTGCTAGACACAAAACATGCAGTAGTAGATGCAAGAGATTTAGACCTCACCATCTGAAATGTTTAAAGACCTGCCTTCAAAGACATTCACTGAGGAGTTCCCGTCGTGGCTCAGTGGAAACGAATCTGACTGGCATCCATGAGGATGCAGGTTGGCTCCCTGGCCTCTCTCAGTGGGTTAAGGATCTGGTGTTGCTGTGAGCTCTGGTGTAGGTCGCAGATGCAGCTCGGATCCTGCATTGCTGTGGCTGTGGCATAGGCTGGCAGCTCTAGCTCTGATTTGACCCCTAGCCTGGAAACCTCCAAACGCCACAAGTGCGGCCCTAAAAAGCAAAAAAAAAAAAAAAGATGTTCACTGAAAAAAGGCTTATAATAGTGCAGTGTCATGTTGCCCCTAAGACAGGGATTAGTTAAAAGGAAGTATAGTGTATCACACAATAGAATATTCCCAGCCATTCAGAATAATAATGTTGAAGGGTGTTTCATGGCCCACAAACATGCTCGCAATATAAGCTTAGAGAGAAGAAAAAAAATCAGGGTACCCAGTGGTATATTCAGTGTGATGCCAATTCTGTGGATAACCAAATACTGATCTACATGCTGGAAACGTCTGGAACAAAATGAGCCACATTATGCGAGCATTTCTCTCTGAGAGATGGCGATACGGTTGACGTTTTTCTTGTTTTCTATGTCTCCTGCTGTCGTTCTTTACCGTGGACATGACTGTGTGTGGCTTTTCTAAGAATTCTTAACAAAAAGGGCCTGGGAGAGAACAGAGTCGATCCTTCCACTGCAAAACGTGCCGTTTCAATCTCTGCTCTGTCAGAAGAGCTTTTTAACATGATCAGTTTGTGCTGGGCTTGGGGAAAGAAGGGTTTCGGTCTTGCCAAGAGCTTTGCGGGCATGAGGAAGCAGTTAGGAAACTCTGGCAGTGCGCGGGGTTTAGCTTTAATAGTTCTCTGTTGACTGCGACGTATAGATAGCTAGTGGCCAGAAGCAGTGGGTGCAGGGAGGAGGGAGGGGGACAAAAGCCAGACTGCCCCCGGCTCCCCCCGTCCCCCAGGCTTCCCAGATGTAAACCTGCACACCTGGAATGATGCCGCCCTCACGCTGAACCAGCCACGCACCTCAAACCTTGGCAGTGATGGACCCATGTGTACACTTGACCATCGATACCACCGAGGAGACGCATCCCGCTGGCCACCAGAGTGTGGCCCTAGAGAGCTCTAAAACGCATCACAACGTGAGGTGCAACTTTTTGGGGGTGAAAGGAGCCGCCTGAACTGAAGCTCTTGCCTAAGGAAGATCACCTATGTCCTGGGCCATGCAAGACGTGTGTCTCACACGTACATGTCCAAAGAGCCTCATCGGGCCACTAAAGGCAAGTGGGGAAACCAAGGAAACAGTGGAATGACTGTCAGGGCCCCTCTGGACACGCTGAGACCTTGCTCTGCTGTGGTTGTGAATAACAACGTAATTAGTGCGAGCCTATGTATGTTGTCAGGGCTGTCTTGATGTTCTTGATTGCTATTCGGGGGGGGGGGGGGGCGGCTCAAAATCCTGTTGTATGAAAGCAGGCTGCAAACACAGAAGCACCTAGAACTGCCAGGCCTCCACGGGATGGACATGGTCCCCACAGTGCTGCCTCTAAGAGGCTCTTCACCCTAGAGGCCATGGTCCCTTGGATCATAGCTCCACCTGCCAAAGAGAAGAGGTGAAGGGACTGAACATGATCGGGCTGGGGGAAAGAAAAAAGATTCAGGATGCAAGAGTGATCCTGGAAATCTCAACAGAGGAAGAGTGAGTGTAATACACGGGAGTCTATTGTTTTGTGTATCGTGTCAGCTAGGAGCAAAATCTGCGGGGGGCGGGGGCATGCAGGGCACCCACAGCACAATATAAATAAGACCTTCAGAGGCTCAGAGTTGCCCCCAAGTGGAAGGGGCTCTCTTGGGAGGTAATTATTCTGTGTCTATTTCATTAGTTTTCATTCTGGAAACAGGAGGGAGTTGGGTCAGCCTCCCCACACCAGGTAGGGGGATGGAGTGGATGATTAAGATTTTTAGGGGCGTTCCTGCTGTGGTGCAGGGGGTTAAGAATCCAACTGCAGCGCCTCTGATTGCTGCAGAGGCACAAGTTCGATCCCCAGCAGGGCACAGTGGGTTAAAGGACCAGTGTTGCTGCAGCTGCAGGATAGGTTGTAAATGCGGCTCAGATCTGATCCTTGGCTCCGGAACTCCACATGCTGGGGGTGCAGCCATTAAACAAAGATGAAGATATTTAGGTCTTGAAGTCTCCAAACTCCTCAGGTCGCTACCTTCTTGTCCCACTATGTGTCACTGCCTGGTCGGAGATCTTGCCACAGAGACAGGAGTCCAAGTCCTTAATGACCGCATTAGGTGCCAGGCAGGGTGGCCAGCCCTTTACAAGGCCACAGCCTTCACTCCTCACACCCATCATGTGCACAAGTTCAAGACTAGGATTCTGAGTGCTCACAGGACTTGTCCAATTCCAGATGGCTAGGAAGTGTGCTCAGGGGGACCCCACAGGGGACCTGTGTCCTGAACCTGCTACGTAGGATTCCTAGAACCCAGCACAGTGTGGGGCAGAAAGTACATGTGCACAAGCCACACAAATCTAGGTGTGTGCTTCTGCTTTACATGCATGACATTGATTTATGGGCGTGGCATTGACTGATGTGATGGCACATACATTTTCACCAAGGAGAACAACAAATACACATGAAAAATGTATGGGACATTGAAAAGGCTCTCATGGGAGTTCCCATTGTGGCACAGTGGAAATATCTGACTAGCATCCACGAGGACGCAGGTTCCATCCCTGGCCTCGCTCAGTGGGTTAAGGATCTGGTGTTGCCATGAGCTGTGGTGTAGGTCACAGACATGGCTCGGATCCTGCGTGGCTGTGGCTGTGGTGGAGGCTGGCGGCTACAGCTCCGATTCGACTCCTAGCCTGGGAACCTCCATATGCCGCAGGTGCGACCCTAAAAAGACCAAAAAAAGGAAAGAAAGAAAAGGATACCGTGAAAGGAAGAGGGTATTCCCTTACTGAGACATGTCAAAGAAAGAAAAGTGCGAAGAGATTTCCATTCATTCACTCATTCGTTCATCCCCATGCTTCCTGGACACCTTCTGTATCCCCACTGTGGTGCACGGGGCTCCGTTTACCTGGTAATTAAAGGTAATTAAGGGCACGGTGTTGCACCTGGTGGTGTCGGTGTTTACAGGCCATGGCTTGATGAACCATATTAAGGGTGAAATGACTGTGCACTTGCTGCATTTACTAGGGGAGCTTGTTAATTCTGGAAGCTCATTGTCACATGAAACGGCAGGACAAAGGGTGCGGGTCTGAGGATGCTGAGCTCGAAAAGGTCAAGGGAACAGGTCTGAACGTCGCCATGGGAATTCCTATCTGGAGACACCGCACGTGTGTTGCCTACAGGACACAATAGGAAATGTCCTCCCACCCAGAAGTGTCTGAGGCCACCTTCCAGCTCTGATGGGCCCTGTGCTGGCTGCCGCCTGGTTCAGAATCTCAGCTGAGGGACTTGAAGCGGCAGAAAGAGTCCGGATGTAGGATCCCTGAGGGCTGGCGGGGTGGAGATGGGGAACAGAAATTTGAGAGTCTGCGTGTTCCATCCCCCGGGCTGGGCTTTCCTGTGAAATTGCTGATGGAAGGATGCTGAGACTATGGTCAGTGCCTGGTCCTATCGAGAGGCCTGGCCAGTGAGGTGCGTTCAGTGAACAGGGACACTCAGACCGCTGAGTTATGAAAACCGTGATCCCCAGCAGGGGTTCTTACTGCTGACACATTGGGTTCACAAATCCCTGTGTTTGGGGTGCAGACCATTTAGCCGATGGGCAAGGAAGTGAGCTTGCACCGCCTGAGCCCCCACTTTGTGCTTGATCCTGAGCAGAGCCTTCTGTGTATCCAGCTGCCCACAAGGGAGGTGTTATCACCCCAACCTTAGAGATCGGGCTTGGTTCAGAGTGGCTGGGTCACGGTCCATCAGGTGATGAGTGGTAGAGCAAGTGAAATTCCAAGTCCCACGGAGGCAGACACCTGTGCCCTCCTCTCCTCGCCACCCTCTCCATCCCTGTCCTTGACCTGATATTAGGGTGACCACACAGCAATAGGCAGGGTGGTTCAATTTCCCTAGGGGACTTCTATTTTATGCCTGTCGACTGGGCAAAGTTAATAATAGCATCTCTCTAAGAGTATCCCAATTTAGATAATAAATTGTATGATCACCCTACCTAAAAGGTTTTCAGTTGAAATAGATACATCTAGCAAAACCACCGCTAGTAAAACCAAGCTGTGGGTACAAATTGTGATTTGGCTGGAAGTGTGGATCCGGGATCCCACTGTGCTCGTGTAACCAGCCAGGAAACGTATCCAGATGCACCGCAGGGAAGGCAGCCAGCCTGGAAGTGGCTCTGACCCACCGTGATGTAGAGCCCTCCAAAGGGGACTTTGCCATCTGGTAGCCTGGACAGGCTCCCTGGCCAGGATCCCAGCCACGCAGTTCCTGGAATCCAATTCTCAGGCTGCGTGGGAGGCTCTGGGCTATCCTGTGGGCACCCGTGGTCTCTGCTGGAAAACAGTCCCAATGAAAGACAGACTTCGTATGATCCCCCACGGACTAGTGAGCAGAGTTGTCCTGTGCAGTTGGGCAGGCTGCACACTGCACAAAAATGCTCAACCCCTGGGGCAAGCGAGGGAGGCTGCTTTGTATTCTTTGATGAGATGGTCTGTCAGATGCGGCCATAGGAGGAGACAGAGGAAGGCTAGGGAAAACAAAATGTATCATATTCTCTAGTCCTAGAGGCAGAAGGTACAACATGGAGGGCCGCCTGGGAAAGACCCCAGAGTGGTGTCAGGAAGCAGGAGACAGGAGTGGGGGAGATGCTTAGGCTCTGACCTTTATTGGGATTTCTGTGGGAAAGGCAAGGCCAGGCAGGGTGCACAGTTTAGGACTGGCTATTTAAATCCCATCAGTGGGGGTTGGGCTATAGGGGTGGCCTCAGTCCTGATATCTGGCCCTAGGATGGTTAAAGGGAGGAATACTGCCTCCAGGGGTGTCTGGACCAGGTGGAGAAGGGAGGCTTCTGGATTGGTTAGCTTGCAGAGCAAAGACCACACTTGGCTTCCAGGGGAGCCCTTTGTGCTTGACTTGGCCAGCCCGCCTGGGAGGGGCTGTCTCTCCCAGCCGGAGGTTTTTACGATGTCAAAACATCATATAATACACAGAAAACCTAAGATATGTAAAATATGGATGCCCACCCTCCCGTGGCCAAGGCTTACAGCTGGGAGGCTGCGGAGGGGGGCGTGTGGCCCTCAACTGAACACTTCTGACTCAGCCACCTGCCCTGCCCGCTGACTACGCTAAGTCCCAGAGCATCTGGGGAAAAGCTGCTTCGCCTGGAACCAGGAAGCAGAAGATTATAACACAGCAGGTGCACAGTTGAGGGAAGAACTGCCAAAGAGCCTACAATGTACTGGGCTGAGTACCCCAGTCTGACTGCATATGAACCTCAAACCAATGCTTTGGAGGCATTCGTTAGCCCCTTGTCCAGTCTACAGATGAGACCTTTGAGGCACAGAGAGAAGCGTCTTTCCAAAGTCACATAGACAATCGGTGGGGTCATCAGGTTTCCAGCTTGCGTTTGCCTGACTCCGAAGATGCTCAGCCTCACTCCCCACCAGGGAAAAGCAAATCAAAACCCACAGTGAGATTCACCCCTCACCTGTAGGATGGCTGTTACCAAAAAGACAAAAGAATTGAGTTCCTGTCCTGGCTTGGCGGTAAGGAGCCCAACTAGTATCCATGAGGATGCAGGTTCGATCCCTGGCCTCCCTCAGTGGGTTAAGGATCCACTGTTGCCACGGGTTACAGTGAAGGTCACAGATGCAGCTCGGATCCCATGTTGCTGCGGCTGTGGTATAGGCCAGCACCTGGAGCTCCGTTTCGACCCTTAGCCTGGGGACTTCCATATGCCACAGGTGCTGCCATAGAAAGCCAAAAAAACAAAAACCCACAAAAACCAAAAAACCCACAAAGGAATGTGGAGGAAAGAATTGGCCAGAATGTGAAGGAAAGGGAACCCTTGTATGCTGTTGGTGGGAATGAAAATTGGTGCAGCCACTATGGGAAAATAGTAGGGAAGTTCCTCAAAAAATTTAAACATCAAACTACTGTATAGTCTAATGTATGGGTACATATAAAAGAATGTAGTCAGGATTCTGAGGAAATATCTGTACCCCTACATTCGTAGCCACACTATCCCTAACAGCCACGACATGGAAACAACCTAAATATCCATCGGCAGATGAACAGCTGAACAGAATGGGGTCTAGATGAAGAAGATCCTTCTGCCTTAAAAAAAAAAAAAAAAAAAAGAAGAAGAAATTCTGCCCGTGGCGACAACACGGATGACTTGGACGACTGTGTTCTAAGTGAAATAAGGCACACAGAGAAGTACAAACACTGCCTGATGCCACTCCTATCAAGAATCTAAAGGAGTCAAACTCACAGAAGCAGAGAGAAGGATGGTGGTGACAAGGGACCCTCCCCTACCAAGGAAGAAGGAGGGACATACAGGTCAAAGGGCGCTGGTTTAGTCATGAAGAAGGACTAAGGCTTACAGGTCCCGTGTACAGCACGGAGCCTGGGGTTAACAATACCTACACATTTAGGAAGAAGGAAGAGCCTATGCTAAATTTTATCACCAAAAAAAGAGAGAGGGAGGGAAGGAAGAAATTTTGGAAGCGATGGTTGAGTTCATGGCATTGTCTACGGTGATGTTTTTATGGGTGTGTGCTTCAAAGTCACTGAGGTGTATTTATGAACTGTGTACAGCCTTTTCCTAAATCGGGCAGCCCTCTGTTTTGACGGAGAAGCCCACACTTTTCCTCTCCCTGTGTGCTGAGCTGCAGCCCTTCCTGTTCATGTGAGCAGCTCAAGGTACGGAGGGCTGGCAGGACAGAAGGTCAGGACCCGGTTTCCTATTCCCACAGCTCCCATCAGCAGCCTGCTTTGGGTCTCCTTCTGAAAGAGGGGACCCCCACCCCTGCTCCAGTCTGTTTCCCTCAGGCCCCACCCCTGCATCTCCCCCCCGCCAACCCCCTCTTGGAGCTGCTGCATCAACAAAAATATGCCCTGTTGTTTGACCTTCAAACATATCATGATGTGAAACCACCCGGCCAGAGCATAAGGCTGAGCCGTCACCCATGCATCATCCCAGAGGCCTCAGTGCTCACAGGACCCTGTCCTAGGAGAAACGTGGGGAATGCAAAAGTCACCAGCTGCCCCACCCTCTGTCCCAAAGCTGCCTGTCGTGTCGGGGATGACCAGTCCTTAGGAAACCCAGCCCTGCTGAGACTGAGTATTCCAGGTACCAAGTGGGGGGCCGGGCTCACGTGGGGCAGTGTCAGTCATTCTGGCCTGTTCCTTTTGTGATCACATCCCTCTGTCCGACCAGGTGGCCAGATTCTTGGAAGCAGGACTCTGCCAGCAGGTGGCACAGCTGGGAGGGCCAAAGCAGGGCAGGTGTCCACCTCAGCCCAGCACTGGAGCATCTGCAAACTGTCTTGGGAGGAACCCATGCCACCACCCAAATGTTAAAGTCTCTGGGGCTCTTTGAGAAACATATTTCTTTGCCCAAACCTGTTTCATCCCAACATTCTTTCTGGATTCTTCCCTTAGCTATTACCCACATCCTACACGTCTCCTGACTCCACGTGTACAGTTGAAAAGAGAAACAAGGAGTCCCACTTGTGGTTCAGCAGGTTAAGAACCCAACAGAGCATCCGTGAGGATGGGGGTTCGACCTCTGGCCTCACTCAGTGGTTTAAGGATCTGGCATTGCTATGAGCTGTGGTGTAGGTTGCAGATGCAATTCCCATTCCACCCCTAGCCTGGGAACTTCCAGAGGCCACACCTACAGCCATAAAAAGAAAAACTAAACTAAACTAAACTAAAAAAGAGGAGTTCCCGTCGTGGTGCAGTGGAAATGAATCTGACTAGGATCTGTGAGGACTCGGGCTCAATACCTGGCCTCCTCTCAGTGGGTTAAGGATCTGGTGTTGCCATGAGCTGTGGTGTAGGTCACAGATGTGGCTCAGATCTGGCATTGCTGTAGGCTGGCAGCTACAGCTCTGATTAGACCCCTAGCCTGGGAACTTGCATATGCCACAGGTGCAGCCCTCAGAAAGAAGAAAGAAAGAAAAAGAAAGAAAGAAAGAAAGAAAGAAAGAAAGAAAGAAAGAAAGAAAGAAAGAAAGAAAGAAAGAAAGAAAGAAAGAAAGAAAGAAAGAAAACAGGTGTTTTTGTAAGCACACACATTCCTCCCCCCCCATCACTGATGTAAAATTGTACCTGCCAAAGGACTGGGGGACAGACCTTGCCTGCATCCAAGCGAGAAACAAAGCAAAGAAGCTGGCTCAGTGGAGCAGCAGCTGGACTTCCTTCCAAGCCTCCGCTTCTCTAGAAAAGCCCCAAATGCCCCATCCCAGCCCCAGCCCTCAGCCACCCTCTGACCTTGTTTTTTGTTTTGTTTTTAATTTATGGCCACACCTGCCCTGGAGCTTCCCAGGCCAGGAACCGAATCCAAGATGCAGCTGCGGCAACCCCAGATCCTTTAACCCACTGTGCCAAGCCAGGGATCAAACCTGTGCCTCCACAGCAACCTGAGCTGCTGCAGTCGACTGTGTTAACCCACTGGGAGGGAACACCCAGCCTCTGACATTGTGAGTCCCCTTTAACCGCCTCGCTTTTTGCTCATCAAATTTCTGTCTCTTCTGCTACTTCATCCATTCAACCCTCAGTTACTGAGACCTATGCCATGCGACGCCCTGCTGTGGATAAAGGCAAGGAAGAGGTGGTCCTTCCCCTAGGGAGCTGACAGGTCAGTGGGAGACACAAAAGAAAGAGATTTTATCAACAGCAAGAGTGAGAGACAGAGGAGGAAGAAGAGGGAGGAAGGGAGAAGAAGAATCCCAGTACAGAATGGAAGATGGTTGAGGGATGCTGTGTGTGAGTTTTAGGGGAAAGCAGGAAGCATTTGCTCCTCTAGGAGACCTCCGGGAAGTCTGCCTGGAGGAGGTGGCTTTGGAAGCCTACTTCTGAGCACCTGCTCTGCGTCTCCCCTGGTGAATCACCGCACATGTGCCGCCTCCTTTGACCCACACCTGACCTCGTGGAGCAGATCTCATGGTCCCTGACTTAGAAGGAATCGGAGGCTCCAGCAGCTTAGGTAACAGCTCTAGGACAGAAGCAGGATGGGGTCTGGGAGCTCTAGCTTGCTCTGCCACCTCGGATGGGTCGCATTTCACTGTTGTGGTGTCAGAACAGAGAACTTGGGCTTCAAGATGAGGAGGCTTGGGTTTAAATCCCAGCATTTCCCGTTGCTAGTACTTAGCCTTTCTGAGCCTCAGTTTCCAGTTACTAGCAGGAGCACCTCGATCCTTCTGAGCCTGAATTCGTAATGGGAGTGTGACACAGGGAGGGTAACATAAGCATGTGTCAGGTACGAGCCTGGCACAGGGCTTGACAAAGAGCCACTGGCTGGAAGAGACGGTTCTCCTTCCCTCTCTTCTCTTAACCTCCAGACACTCTCCTATCCTGCAGTGTGGGGCAGTGGTTAAGATTCTGGATACTAGAGCCTGGCGACATGGGTTCAAATCTAGTCTCTGTTGTTGCTGTGCAACTTTGGGTGGTTTATGTAACGTCTCTGTGCCTGTGTTCTCTCTTCTGGAAAATGAGGCAAGGGGTTCAGGATGCATATTGAATGAGCTGATGTTTGCAGAGCATGGGGAACTCTGCCTGGCACACAGGAAGTTCGGTGCAGATGAGGCTGGATAAATAAATCTTTTCACCACTTTGTCCTGTTTCTCACCAGAGAGGCTCTGCGATGAGCTTGGGGCAGCTGGAGCAGAGGGAAAGTTGAAATATTCACCTTGCCGTTAATTATGAGCAGAGCTGTGCCTAGCTGGGAAACCTGGGTACTGAGCAGCCCAGCTAAGGCCTCAGGAACAGAGAGGCTGAACTTCTCCAGACATCCAGAGCTTCAGACCCTGCTAATGCGGGGGCGGGGGGTAGTATTTTTCTCTTCTTGGATCCTTGAGTCACAGATGACTGGGTTAGTCATGCCCTCACCAGGATCCCACATACGAAACCCACAGGCTCCAATGTCAACCTCGACGAGCGAAGGAGGAAGGAATGATGACCGGTGCGGTAATGGACCTAACCAGAAGAAGGACACTTGACAGAGCACTGGGTCTCAGCACAGCCAGCCCATTAGAACTGCCCAGAGAACGGGAGTTCCCTGGTGGTGCAGCGGATTAAGGATCTGGCATTGTCACTGCAGCTGCTCGGGTGCCTGCTGTGGCACGCGTTCAATCCCTGGCCCGGGAATTTTCACGTGGCTTGTGCTCAGTCAAACAAACAAAAATGGACCCAGGGAACTTATATAATACACACTAAGAACCAGGGCCCACCCTGGTTTGAAATAAAACATCTGGAGTTCCCGTCGTGGCGCAGTGGTTAACGAATCCGACTAGGAACCGTGAGGTTGCGGGTTCGATCCCTGGCCTTGCTCAGTGGGTTAAGGATCCAGTGTTGCCGTGAGCTGTGGTGTAGGTTGAGACATGGCTCAGATCCCGAGTTGCTGTGGCTCTGGCGTAGGCCGGTGGCTACAGCTCTGATTCGACCCCTAGCCTGGGAACCTCCATATGCCGCAGGAGTGGCCCTAGAAAAGGCAAAAAGACAAAAAAATAAAAATAAACATCTGATATTAAGATATTCTGGGCATCACGGGGGCCTCAGCATCTGAGTCGTGCAGAGTGGAGGGATGGTATGAAGGATGAGCTCTTTCAGTTGTTCTCAGCTTGAGCTACATCAGAATCTCCTGGAAGGCCTGTTCAAACGCAGAGTGCCAGGCCCCACCCCCAGAGGTTCTGATTCTGCAGGTCTGGGGCGGGGCCTGAAAACCTGCATTTCTAACAAGTCTCCAGATGCCACTGGTTCTGGCACCACACATGGAGAAGCTGTGACCTGTATAAGAGATGCAAGAAATAAGTAAAAGAGAATGGCTACCAAATCTTCCCAAAGAATGTGCCTACTGCTTTTTTGGATTAAAAAAGAGGGGGAAAAAAGCCTACCACAGCTCACAGCCACACCAGATCCTCCTGACCCACTAAGAAAGGCCAGGGACCAAACCAGCAACCTCACGGATACTAGTCGGATTTGCCTCCGCTGAGCTACAGCGGAGCTCCCTAGTTTTCCCTTATATCTCGCCTCTCAGTTGCGTCCCCCTGCAGCTTCTTGCTGTTGACATTCTTGGCACACACGTGTTTCAGGGAGTGTCGTGTGTAGTTCAAGAGTTTCTGCAGTGACAAACAAGATGAAGAAGAGAAGCTGACTGATTCCGAGAGCGAGCGAGCTGGGAAAACAGACAATGTTCTTTGCTGTCTTTGAGGCCGGATCACACGGACCAGCCCACGCAGCAGGATTTGAATTTCCCCTCCTTTCAACAGAGTCAAGTGCATTGTGGAGCAGGCAAATGACAGCACTGATCTGGGGTGGGGGTGGGGGTGGGGCGGGGAAGTTTCTAAACCTGTGTCTGAGTCCCAGCGTGGGAGTCTGTCTTCTCATACGAAAACCTAAGGAGGGCTCACGTGTTCGATGGGCTAGATTTTGTGACAGCACGCATGTACCTCTCCTAGTCCATGGGCCTCTCAGCATTGATGAAGGTGAAAAGGGAAGCTGCCAGTTCTTTGGAGGAAACCAGCTGACCTCACCATTTCCTCCAGGCATCTTGTCGGTACCTCCCCAAGGTCATTCTTTTCCATTCTCTGACCACATGCCTAGTCTGTGGTTTCCAGGAGCTGCGTAGAAGTGAAAACTGCTCTTGGAAGGGATAAATAGGATTCTGTTTTCGAAGTGATCTCGGAAGTGGTCAGGTTAGCAATAGAAAATTCCATCGTTGGCCAAACCCGGGGTCGAGTCTCCTTGGGAGTCCTTTCAAATAGATTTTCTTCAGACCAGCTAAGACACAGACAGTGTGATCTAAAAATCATGGAACTGGAGAGACCACAGGGGTCCTCATGTCCAAGGTCCCATTTTCTCTAGTCTTCCGCCCGTGTCCACGTGGTCTTGAGTGCACGCCCCTTATTCTCCACACATTGCAAGACTGCAGGGCACTAGTGCGGTCTCATCCAGTGGTTCAGTGGTTGGAACTGGTGTTCTCACCCTATTGGTTCGGTATATAACAATACTCTTTTTTTTTTTTTTTAATGGCTACACTCATGCCATATGGAAGTTCCCGGGCCAGGGATTAAATCCAAGCTGCAGCTTCAACCTGTGGCAAGGCTGGATCCTTTCATCCACTGGACAAGGGATCAAACTAGCGCCTCCTCAGCAACCTGAGCCACTGCAGTCGGATTCTTAACCCACTGCACCACAGTGGGAATGCCTATATAACTGTGCTTCGCGTGGTATACTTATTTCATTAATATCCATTGCCTCTAGAGGAGTGCAAGCTGCAAGATGACAGGCACCGTTTATATCATGTTCACTTTTATCTTTCCAAGACCTCTCGTAGTGTCCGATTCATTAAAGGCACTCAGGAAATAGCCCTGTAATGATGGGATGAATGACAATGAAGTGACAGAGAGGCTGAGATTCAAAGGATGACTAGGAATCAACCAAGAGAAAAGACAGGGAAGAACCCTGCAGGCAGTGGACGATGCGGGTGCAAAGGTCCTGTGGTGAGAGGGTGGCACTTAGGAAGGACTGAGCATTCTTCCATATAATCAATGCAGAGTTCTGGATGAGAAATACGTCTGTAGAAGGAGATAATATCTGCATCAGAGAGGCCCTTTTAAGCCATCCGTTCTTTGTCTCCTTCTCATTGGAGGCTTTGGTACTGAGATACTGAATCCTGAATCTGGGAAGAGCCTCTGCCTATATTCCCATTTAGTGGGTAGCCAGGCTCAGGGCAGTTATGTTCAAAACTGCTCTTGAATGAGCACTGAGTATGTAGCAGGCAGTGTACGAAGCCTTTTCTGTAGATGTCTCTGCTCCTCTAATCCTCCGTCTGCCATGCCCAGCTTTTCTGGAAGAGACTCTTGCGTTGAACTGCCAGTCTGCCGATAAGATCAAATTGCAGGGACCCCCTTGGGAGGTTGGGGTTACTAGATGCAAACCATTACATATAGGATGGGTAAACAATAAGATCTAACTGTTTGGCACAGGGAACTGTATTCAGTACCCTTGGGATAAACCATGGAAAAGAATGTATATATGTGTATCAAGGAATCATTTTGCTGTGCAGCAGAAATTAACACAACACTATACGCCAACTGTATTTCAATTTGAAAAAATTAAAATGAAAAAATGTCAGGGACTTCCCCCCTTCCCCCAAACAGCTCCCTTGTAAATACTGGCCCTTGATTTCCCACAGACTGAAGGAACCCCAGCAGCTGTGGAATTAAGACTGAGCTGGTTGAAGTCTGTTTACCCATCTAAACCTGAGACAGAGCTATCCAGAGTGGATCAATGCAGGCTTCCAGATTAATGTCAAGGACTCATGGTTTTCCCTAAGTCTTCCATGTCAGCAACTTGAATGCTCAGCAGGATGTATAAAAAAGATTAACAGCAGAGTGGCCGTGGGGTCTAGGACAGCTGAGTCTGACCCCAGCCTTTTCACATAGCAGCTACATAACACTGGACAGGTTCCTCTCCCTTTCTGAATCCCCATTTTCAGGTTTAAAAGGGACACCAAAAAATGTATTCTAAAAGTGGCTTAAAGGTATTGAGCAAAGCACTTTAGTCCAGTACCTGGCACAGTGTGAGCGGAAGGAACGACAGATGCTGGTTCTGCTGTACTGTTAGCCACAGGGCAGACGGGCAGAGGCCTGCTGCGGAGTTCTCACATTCTGCAGAGGGAAGGGAAAATCAATTAAAAAGCAAGTACATGCAAATCTCCATTTACAGCTGTTGCTGGGAGACTGGATTGTCTTGTTCATTTTATGTTCCGGGTCTGCAGGTAAATTGCAAAATCCTTTTTATTGAAAATTCACTCCGTCTTCTCCAAATGTTTATTGAGTCCGTGCTATTTGCAAGGCACGTGGGAGAGACGAGGATAAATTAGATGCTGATCTTGCATCCACCTTGGGAGTTGGAGAAGGGAGGATACAGATTTTCTGTAAATGTGAGAGGGAGCGCTTTCCTGCTTAAATACAGGATGCTGAGCATTATTTACTTTAGAAAATCACTGAGGATCTTGCAAGGGCCTCTCATTGCCCGAGTGAATTAATAGAGAGTTCAGTGAGGGGGTGGAATGCCGCGAAAAGATGTGCACTGAACTTGTGTTTACTACAGCATTGCTTATATATAACATAAATTATGAGATATATACTAATTGTATATTATGCTACTTATATGTGCATGTATATGATACATGCACAAATAATATTATTTATGCTAGTTATATATTACAACTGGAATATATACTAATATATATACTAATTATATATGAAATATTAATTATATATATATACACATATAATAGTTATAATAGGTTATTCTAATTATATATACAGTTGGCCCTCAGTATCTACAGGGGATTGGGTCCCAGGACCATCTGGCCCCCACCCCACCTGCATGCCAAAATCCAAGGAGGATCAAGTCTCTTATAAAATTGTGTAGACAGAGTTCTCTTCGTGGTTCAGCGGTTAATGAACACGACTAGGATCCATGAGGATGCAGGTGCAATCCTTGGCCTCGCTCAGTGGGCTAAGGATCTGGCATTGCCGTGAGCTCTGGTGTAGGTCACAGATGTGGCTTGGATCTTGTATTACCGTGGCTTTGGTATAGGCCAGCAGCTGTAGCTCTGATTCAGCCCCTAGCCTGGGAACTTCCATATGCCATGGGTGCAGCCCTAAAAAAAAAAATCATGTAGTGTCTACATATAACCTATGCATACCCTCTTGTATACTTTAAAATCATCTCAAGATCAATTATAATACCTAATACAATGTAACTGTATGTAAATAGTTGCTGGCACGCAGCAAATTCACATTTTGCTTTTGGAACTTTCTGGAACTTTTTCCTCCTGAATATTTTTGAACCACAGTTTGTTGAGTTCACAGATGCAGAATTCATGTATATGGAGGACTGACTGTAATTATATATTTATGTATTACATATTATATATAATGTTCATATATTACATATTAGGTAGCAATATAAATATATAAGTAAACCAGTTACTTATTTCATTTTTCTGTCACATGTATCTTTCTCTGTAAAATGGAAATGGTAGCATTCCCTTGTGGTGCAGTGGGTTAAGGATCCAGTGTTGTCATGCTGCTGTAGTGCAGATTCAATCACTGGCCCAGGAACTTCCAGATGCCACAGGTGCAGCCAAAAATAAATAAATTAACTAAATGGAAATGGTACAATTCTACTTGGGCCAGAGACTAGATATGCCACTTAAATCTATGCACAAAGCTAAAGAACACAGAAATTTGCAAAATGAGGAGGGGCATTCCCCATTACAGCAAAACCCCTCTCGTTTCTTGTGCATCAATTCCACAAATTTTACCAAACATCTGTTCGTGCCATGGGGTATAGAGCCATGGGGCTCATAGATGGGTCAGGCAGCAACCACTAAAGACTGTGGTGGCTACTGTCCTGGAGGAAAGTCAATGGTGGCACAAAAAGAGGCCAGTGACTCTTCCTGGGATGCTGGGAAGGATTTCAAGAAGAGGAGATGCCTCAGGCAGAGTGGCTGTGATGTGTAGAAGAGAGTGGAAGGGCATGATAGGTAGGGGAAAGCATTTGGGAAAACCAGC
The DNA here is from genome assembly GCF_016906955.1 of Phacochoerus africanus. Taxonomy (NCBI): domain Eukaryota; kingdom Metazoa; phylum Chordata; class Mammalia; order Artiodactyla; family Suidae; genus Phacochoerus; species Phacochoerus africanus. The sequence goes on along the minus strand of NC_062551.1, from coordinate 9,953,794 downwards.
ACTGATGTAAAACAGCGTGATATGTTCTGCTGAATAGGTGATGGATATGCTCCCGCTGCTGACAGAATCATAATGATACCAAGAAAAGCAGTATAAGAGTCCCAGTAATAATGATAGCAAATATGCATTGTGCATTCACTATTCTAAGACCGAGGATGCATTGTGTCATATAATCCCACAACAATCTTAGAGCTTCTACGCACCATATATAATGCATATTGAGACAAGTGACAAACACATTACTCAAGGTTGTCAGCTAGTAAGTACAGCACACCATACCCCAGTGGCCTTGGCCCAGGTACCTAACCTCTGTAAACCTCAGCTCCTTCCTCAGTGAAATAAGGTTGGAGGCTCAGTCTGAGAATGACACGGGACGAGGGTCATGGAGAATGTCAGTGATGGCTCAAGTCTGTGGACTGTTAGGGGGTGGATATTGAAAAGTGGGGGGGGGGGCAGTCATGTTAGTTAGATAGCAGAAGGCTGGCCTTGTGCATTTCAGAATGAGGGCCATTACAGGCATTGGGAAGCTCTGAAACACGTGGGGGAATGCCTGGTGTTGTGTTTGAGAGAAGTCATTCTGCCCACAGTGTGAAGGGCACCTGGAAGCACCCAGGCTGGTCAGAAGAGCTGCTGAGTGGAAACAACATCAGTGCTGAGTCATTGGATATGGGGGTGAGGGAGGAGGAGGGGTCCAGAATGACCTCCGGATTCCTGGCTTTAGCCATGGGGGAACAGTGCAGTTCCATCCACAGAGGCAGGAAGTGCAGTGAGAGAAATGTTAGGAATTGAACCAGGTCTGCCCCACCTTCATCCAGCTGTTGAAGTCCTAACACCTCCCCTGGTTTGGAGAGAGGGTCTTCCTGGAAGTAACCAAGTTAAATGAGGTCATGAGGATGAGTTCTAATCCAGTATGACTGCTGTCTGTATAAAAAAGGGAAATTTGGATGAAGGTGGGCAGACAGGGAAGCCCATGCAAAGAGACCCTGGGGAGAAGACCGCTATCTGCAAGCCAAGGAGAGAATCCGGGATTGGATCCCTACCTCACAGCCACTAGGAGCCAGGCCTGCCAACACCTTGATTTCAGCCTGCTATCTTCCAGAACCGTGAAACGATACATTTCTGTTAACACGCCCAGTCTGCGGTACTTTGCTATAGCTGCCCTAGCAAATTATTATAGGGGGTAACTCATGTAGAGACATCTATGAGCTGTGTTTTAGGTGAGCTGAATCTGCTGTGTTGTTTCAGGATAGCCAGGTGAAGACAGATGCCAACATGGTGGTTCAAATATGGGTCTCGGTGGGTCTGAGGATAGAAATGAAGGTGTATCTGTTGTTTTCTGCCACTCAGCAGCAACTATAGCACAGGGTGACTAGGTAGCACATAGTAAGAATTTGGGAAAGAGTTGAGTGGATAAATGGCGCATTTGCCTAAGGACAGAAGGCAGGAGGAACTATGTGGGGATGGGAACTAGTTCTAAGTTCCCAGTTCTAAGTACCCATCCCAGCACCAAAGAGGCTAGTTCAAGCTTCCAGGAAGAATTTTCGAGAATAGTCACATTGTTTGCTGATATTTGTACTCACTAGGAAGGAGAGTCATTTCTTTGTTCTTTAACACTGGGGGAAATAAAGAAATTAACCAAATACCAAAGCTATTCTTAGAGCAGAGAACTATAGCCTGTCTGGACTGGCAGGTTCATGCCCCTGTTCTGAAATGTGGACCTCCAAGTGAGCATGTCAGTCATGTGTCTATTTCAGGTAGCAACTTAACAGCCTGCTTAGCTTAAAATGTCAAAATAAGGAGACAGCAAGCCATGATAGAAAATGGCATAACTGGAAGTTAGAAGACCTTGCTTTCAGCCTCAGGTCTGCCTCTGAAGAACTAGGTCACCTTAACCTTTCCGAGTCCCCCCCACCCTCATCTAGAAAACAATGATGGGGGGGCGGGTAACTGGATGATCTTGCACCTTTGACATTCTCTGTTTCTCACAATGTTGCCTTTAATTGCAATTGTTGGGAAGAATCATATTTCCACAAATGGACCTGCCAGTCCGATTTAGTCCACAGACATGAAGACATGTAAATAAAGTGAGAGGTAGTAATTCCTATCATGGATGGCTTTGGTAGAATAATTACCCTCCTTAATGATTTCTGCCTCCTTGAGATGGTAGATGGAAGACTGGAAAGAGACACTACATGGGTTTATTTTTTAAGTTTTATTGTTTTTTCTTTTGGCTGCAACTGCTGCAGAGGGAAGTTCCTGGGCCGGGGATTGAACCCCCTCCACAGCAGAAACCCACCACTGCAGTGACAATTCTTGATCCTTAACCCACTGTGCTACAGGCGAACTCCAGTACTTGGGTTTTTTTTGTTTTGTTTTGTTTTGTTGTTTTTTTTGTTTTTTTTGTTTTGGCCACCCCGAATCATATGGAGTTCCTGGGTCAGAGATCAGATCTGAGCTGCAGTTGTGACCTAGCCGCTGCTGTGGCAACACCAGATCCTTTAACCCACTGCCCCAGGCTGGGGATCGAACCTGTGTCCTGACTCTGTAGAGACACGGCCAATCCCATTGTGCCACAGTGTGAACTCCCAGTATTTGGTTTTAGAATCTCTTTTTTTTTCTTTCTTTGGCTGTACCTGGGGCATATGGAAGTTCCAGGGCCAGGGATCAAATCTGGGCCACAGCTGCAACCTACACCACAGCAGCAGCAATGCCAGATCCTTAACTCACTGTGCCACAAGGGAATTCTAGTACTTGGTTTTATTTTTTGTTTTTTCTTTTTACAACTGCACCTGTGGCATATGCAAGTTCCCGGGCTAGGGGTCGAATTGGAGCTGCAGCTGCAGGCCTGTGCCACAGCCACAGAAATATCAGATCTGAGCCACATCTGTGACCTATGCTGCAGCTTGCAGTAATGCTGGATCCTTAACCCACTGAGCGAGGCCAGGGATTGAACCCACATCCTCATGGGTTCTTAACCTGCTGAGCCACAACGGGAACTCCCAGTATGTGGTTTTAGAATCTTGGGGCGGGGGGGGGGGTGGCTACACTTATGGCATGTGGAAGCTCCTGGGCCAAGGATCAAATCCAAGCCATAGCTTCGACTTGCGCCACAGCTGTGGCAATGCCAGATCCTTAACCCACTGCACCACAGCAGAAGCTCCTGGTTTTAGAATCTTAATTCTTGAACCTTATTTAGCACGAAACTTGGGTTTTTTGGAAGGTTTCTGAAGGCGCATGATCAATGTATTTTATCCAATAACTTAAATTTCCAACCATACTGCAAAAGAATATGGGAAGATTACCTATTCCTAACAACATCTGTGATTTCTCTTGGACCATCGATGTTTAAACATCACCCACTGGCCTTTTCTTTATATCCTGGACACCTCAGCCCTGGACAGAATAAGCCTGGAAGAGGTACAAATGATTAAGATTGAGTACGTGTTAAGTTATGTTTTGTGGCGGGTGCTGGACCTGTGTTACATGTTGCCTCATTAACACCCCCTGTAACAAATGCTGTCTTCCCTGTACTCAACTCACCGTGCCGAAGGATGCTTACTTAGGGGTCCTCACTGGCTGCGGGAGCATGGTTGGCACCCAAGGACAAGCCAGATGTGCCTAAGAGTTACTGTTGAAGAAGCAAGCCTCAGTCCCTATCAGGGGGATATTTGGTGGATAAATACCCCAGCTTCCTCACCACTTGGTGGGGATGACTAACATGTATGGTGATTTTTTGGTTTTGGGGGGCGTTTTTTGGACCACAGTGTTCAATGGCTTGATGTGGATCTCAATTCCAAGACCAGGGGTTGAAGCCGGGTTGCAGCAGTGACAGCATTGAATCCTAACCACTAGGCCACCAGGGAACTCCCCTCCAAGGTGTATTCCACACTTGCCCACGGAGTTTGTTAGAGGGATTGAGTTCCAGTTACTGTGGATGATGACTTGATAACACACCCCTTAGTGGCTGCCTTCTACTTCTATCTTGATACCCTGGTATTTCCTGTGATCAAATTCCAGGTAAAGGACTTGCTCTCAAATCTTTGCCTCAGAATCTGCTTCCAGGGAACCCAAACTAAGACTTCTTCCCAGATCCCTAGGGAGGAGGTGCTATTAGTGCTAATTTCTAGGTGGAGAGCCTGAGGCTGTGTGGTTAAATAATTGTTGTTACGTCTTAGTATTGGGGTTTTTTGGACTCACTTTCCTCTACACCAGTGGTTCTCAATCAAGGGAGATTTTGGTCTCTCAGGGGACCTTTTGAAATGTCTGGAGATATTTTAAGATGTCAGAACTGGAGGATGCTGCTGGTACCCAGAGATGGAGGCCAGGGATGCTGCCAAACATCTTAAAATGCACAGTTCAGCCCCTGCGACAAAGACAAATCCAGCCAAAACAGGCCAATGGCGGCAAGGCTGACAAATCCTGCTTCTCACCTAGTAAGACTGGCTTCTGGATGGTAGCCCTCCTGGAGTGTGACTTGTCTGTGATGTTTCATTTCCAGGGCCAAGCTGTGGCTCAGCTGTGCTCCACTGTCCCCAATGTGACTGTCTTTGGGACGGCTTCTACCTTCAAGCATGAAGCCATCAAAGACTCTGTGACCCACCTCTTTGACAGAAATGCAGACTACGTGCAGGAAGTGAAAAGGTAAGATGCTTGCTCTAAGGAGCACCAGGATGAGCCTTTCTTTGTTGGCCACACTCTTTGTTGGCCACACTCATGGCATGTGGAAGTTCCTGGGCTAGGGATAGAACCCACGCCACAGCAGTGACCTGGGTCGCTGCACTGACAATGCTGGATCCTTAACCTGCTGCACCACAAGGGAACTCCATGCTCGGGTCTCTCTTAAAGAACAAGAGCATTCATTTAGAAGAGGGCTCATAATAGTAATAAACATATATATCACTAGCTCTGGGCTATTTCACACGCAGTCACTCATCTAATCTCTCAGCAACCTTACTATTATCCCATTTGGGGAGGATAAACCCAAGAAACAGTTGAGTAACTTGCAAAGCTGAGTTGTGAGAACTGCCATTACACGGCCTCAATACAGAGACGGTCACTTCCCATTCATTCACCTCACAGCCCCGGGGAATGGGGGCCCCCACCTGGCGGTGACTGGGAGCCACCAAAGGACCAAAGTGGTGCCATGGATCAGATGAGGGGTCTTCACCAGTCACTGGTGCTGCATAAAGAAGGAATGGGAGCGGGGAGGCTGGAGGCAGGGACATCAGTCTGCTGGCTGCTGTCATCACCCAGGGCGGAGGACAGTGGTTGACAACCTGATCCACGTCCCACCTGGGATCCTGATGCTACTGATCGCAGCTGTGTGTGTGTTTCAACAGAGGAAACTGGAGGGAACACCCAGCTGCCGCCACACTGTTAGATGGTGTGTGTGTCTCACTCCTGTTGACTCTCAGAGTTAAAGGCTGATTCTCAGGCTCCGTTCCCACTCCCAGCTTCGGGGGGGGGCGGGGAGGGGGGTTCAGTGACGTCCCAGAGCCCCAGTTTTTGTATTTTTCATTCTCCGGCACAAAATTGTAAGGTACAAAGGAATTAAGTTGTCCAGCTGGCATGATAACAGGGCAACGATTTTCTCCAAATTGCAGATGAAGAGATGAAACACTGAACGGCTGGAGGATGGGCCATCTAGTTGTTTGAAGTGAGAGGTTTAGACCAGGTTCGGTGAAACCTGGGGAGTTTCTTGGAAAGGAGCATCTTCAGATGGTGTGAATTTTCAGATGTGTTTTTAGATTTGGAACGCGGAGATTTGCATCTCATTTAAAGTTGCCCCACTGTGTCCCGTTGGGATGTGAAATGAGAGCTTTAAAGCTAGATATTAGAAATTCGCCACCTGTTGATCAGATGCGCAGAGGCTGCAGGCATGTTTTAAAGACTTCCAAAAGGTGCTTGGCCTGCTTTGGGGGCCTTCGGTTAGTCCGTCCTTCCTTTAACTTGCATCTCTTCAGCTGTGGTCGGAAAATGAACCACCACTGTCCTTCAGCCACCTTCTCGTTCATCCTCTTGAGTGATATTTCTGCAAGCATCTTTCTTCTATTCCTGCCCCGACCTGCTTCATACGCACTGAGTGTTTGTGATGGGCCACGTACTCAGCTAGAGCCAGAGACCCAGCTAAAACCACCTTGAGAATCACTGTCTTGGAGCCCAGAGTCTCATTGGGGAAGAAGAGACAAAAAAATAACTTTTTTTTTTTTTGTCTTTTTAGGATCACACCCCATGGCATACAGAGGTTCCCAGGCTAGGGGTCGAATCAGAGCTGCAGCTGCTGGCCAACACCACAGCCACAGCACTGCAGGATCCCAGCTGCATCTGTGACCTACACCACAGCTCACAACAACGCCGGATCCTTGACCCGCTGCGCAAGGTCAGGGATCGAACCTGCATCCTCATGGATGCTAGTCAGATTTGCTTCCACTGAGCCATGACGGCAACTCCAAAAACACTTTTAAAAATTCATTGACTTTCACTTTTGGTATGTGCCCTGGTGGAGAAATCCAAGGTTCCCTTGAATATAAAGAATCAGACTCATCATCCGTCAGAGGGAGATTTGGGCTGAGAATTAAGGCAGGAGAATGTGGCTGAACAAGAGCATTTCTCTCTTTCTTTTCTTTTTTGCTGCACATGTGACATGGGAAAGTTTCGGGCCAGAGATTGGACCTGCGCCACAGCAGTGACCTGAGCCACAGTGGTGGCAATGCTGGGTCTTTAACCTGCTGAGCCACTGGGGAACTCCCTGGAGGAGCACTTCTGACCAAGGAAGATGGCATGTGCCAAGGCCTGGGGTCAGGAAAGGCTTGGGAAATTCCAGAATCTGAAAGGAGGTCAGTGCAGTTGGAGGATGTGGTCGGAGGTGTGGGGGGAAGTGGGAGATGAGGGTCAGAAGATGGCTTCACTCCTAAAGAAGTGACACTGCATAACCAGGGGGCGTCTGCTGTTCCCATTTCCCGTGTGGCTGAGCCCTTCCCTTGCCCCCTCACGGCCCTTGACCGACTGCTGTTTGCCCCTGAGTCAGTGATCTGATATGAAAAGAGCAGAAGGTAACAGCACCTGAGACCACCTCTCCCTGCCACCTTCTTCCCTGCGTTTTTAAGGAGAGATCCTGGGATTAGCCCAAAAATGACTGGGAAGCCACAAATAAGTTTATACTCTCTGTCCCACTAATCCTCCTCTCAGGAAGTAAGCCAAAAGAAGATAAAAACAAAAAAAACCAATGGGTCCCTGCTGCCTGTTGCAGAGCCAAGCACTGCTTCTGCTTCACTGGAGGCGCTCAGTGTGTGCCTGCAGGATGAATTACAGCATTGCCTATAATAGCGAAAATTCTGAACCAGCCCTCATTATCAACAGAAGGGAAACAGTTCGGTAGGTTATGCTACGCCCACGCGCTTGAGTATTATGCAGCCCCTAAAAAAAAAAAAACAAAAATGATAATTATGAAGACTCTGGCAGAAAATGAAAAAAGTACCCATGGTAGCATATTGAGTGAAAAAAAGCAGAATGCCAAATTCCAGCTACAGTGTGATCACAGCTTTGTATAAATTCTTGGCACGTAAGGACATAAAATGAAAGGAAAGGGGGAGAAAAAAATCCACCCACTGAGATGCAATAGGAGAGGAAGGCAGATTTTTCTTTCTTTGCTGATCACGGATACCGTTTGTTACATTATGTGTGTGTAATAAACTTGAAAAAATAATAACATAAAATTTCTTGGGATGAAAAATTCTTTTATCAACCAGTCAGTTGGCACGCTTCTTTTGAACGTGTTTGCAGCCTAGAGCCAGGCATTATAAAGGGAATGGGGCAAAAGAATTATGGATAAGACAGACCTCGTCTTTATGTCACTCACCCCTTTTCTGTTAGGGAGGAGAGAAATGAGTGTGCTTGAAACCAAGCAGAAGAGTTAGAAGCCTTGAATTGTGTGCTTCTGACTGTAAGGGCTTTAAAAATTAACTGGAGGGAAAGATGAGAGAATGTGCCAAGGTGGGTGGCCCCTCGGGGGGTGGAGTGGGGACGATTCCAGCAGGTAGAGCGAGGCAGGGACTGAGTCCCAGGCAAGACCAGCAGGCACTAGACAAGGTGATGAGGCCACCAGGCCTTGTCAGTCTCCCACTGTGCTGCTGGTTTCACTTAGACCATTGTACGTGCAGGACAAAAGATGCTCATCTCCCAGATGAAGAAACTGAGACCTAGTGGAAATTAACAAGAGTCTAACGACCAGAAGAGAAGAGAGGGAGAGACATCAAGAAAGGAGTCCTAGAGGTGGTATTGCTAAGTGCATCAATAGTGAACTTTTACTAAACAGCCTACTGTGTGCCAGGCACCAAGCCGAGCAACTTGAGATTGCCTCATCCCTCCATCACAAGCTTGGAGGTGATGGTTAAAGCTATGGCACAGGAGTCCTTTTGTGGCGCAGTGGGTTAAGGGTCTGACATTGTCATTGCAGTGGCGTGGGTCACTGCTGTGGCACAGGTTCGATCCATCCCTGGCCTGGGAACTTCCCCATGCCATGGGCACAGCAGAAAGAAACATAGGAAAAAAGCTATGGCACAGATGAGTTCTCAGAGCAAAGGGAATTCCAAACAAGAAGAAATGCATGTGGAGCCAAGGATCCAACTGGAAATCAAGGTGACAGTGAAGGGGAACAAAGTCAAAGGGTTTCTCCCTCAGTACTGGCTCTATCAGACCTACCACCACTCAAGGGAAATTCTTCACGGATCCGAGTGGATGGAAAGCAGGGAGGTGGCATTCTCAGTAAAGGAGCAAGGGGTGGGGGGACCAAGGAAGGACAGCCACCAAAGTCTGGGATCAGCAATCCCAAAATACCAGGCTGCTGAATTTGGCCCAGAGCATCTCTGAGCTGGGTCTATTTGTGTTTGCTTTTTAAATCAGCAGACATTTAAGACAGTGTGAGGAGGCAGAACAGGAACTGTTGGCTTTAACCGTCTGCCCCTACTCTCTGTTTTTATATAATTATGACTACATATATGCAGGCAAGGCAGACACTTTCAGAAATGGGGGAGGCGCTAAGAAATTAGGATGGCCTCTGTGCCTCTGATGGGCTCCCTAGCTCTGCTTGTGATATTCCATCATCATGCCTCTAAAAGATGCTACTAAGGTGCTTTTCAACATCCCAAGGCTACTTGTGGGGCCTGGAGCATTTTAAATAGACCCACTGAATCTGGTTCAGTCTGATTCACTGATTAGACTTGCAATGACTAAATGGCGGATGGAATGCTTTTCAATTTTGCAACTTTTACCTGAAGGGATGTTGCTGGCCTCAAAGGGAGCCATGTCTGCTTAAAGGTTTGACTTCTACCAAGTGTCATCATCCTCAGAGCCCTGGGAGTGACACCTGCCTCTACCCAGCTTCTCTTCCTCAGAATTCACCTCCTCCCCCTCTCTTTGTCCCGCTTCACCACTAACCTTCGAATGGATGCACTGACAGCAGTAGGGAGAGAAGTTGTGGAGGTCGTGGCTTATTGGACCCCTGAGCTTGGGCAGACCTTGTCTTGCCTGATTTAGTTATAGAAATGCTGAGAAAGTTGTGGGGGGAGTAAGTGGCCTGAATTTGCAGGAAACTTGCAGCATCTCCTTCTAGTGTGAATTCCAAGGGTGTGCCACCCCCACTGGGACACAGACATGGCAGTGGTGGTCACTCCCAGCTGGCCACAGCCCACCTGATAAAACCCTGCTCCATCTCTGGGGCCCTCACATGGTTGCCCGTTGTGATGGATCAAACTAGGGTCCCCACATTCCCTGGAGATGCCTAAGTGATCCCATTCAGCCTCAGTTTCCTCACCCATCAAATGGGTATAATGCTGGCCCCAAGTCACAGGATTGGCATGAGGCGTCATGGGATAAGATTTAGGAAGCGCTCAGGGCAGGCACATAGTAGGAACTCTTGAATGTGGGACTTTAGGAAGAGCTAGGTCAGAAAGTATGGAGCAGTTAGTAGCAGGTAAGGATAGGGAAGTGGGCAAAGCTCATGGTCATACGTTGCTGTGAGCCTGGCCAGTGAACCAGAGTCCAGAGGATAGAGCGACAGGCTGAGGCAGGCCAGCTAATAAAAGGAGATGTGATTGGCAGTTTTTCAGGGAGAATGTAGACCTGCAAGTAGAATATAGATGTGAGGAGGACAGGATGGGCGGGTCCATCAGGGATACCCTGGCAGGTGAGCACAGCCTTGATTTGGGAGGCTGCCCCTGAGCACAGGTGGCATCCTGCAGGCAAAGGGAAGGGTCCTGGGGAAATGAAGTTCACAGGGAGGACTTGCTGGCCCAGGAGGGCTGGCTACGAAAACCAAAGCAGGATCTCACTTCCACAGGAGGGAGCAAATTTGGCAAAAAAGGACCTAGTCAAAGTGAGAAAGCTGGGTATGTAGCTATCCAGCTCACAATACAAGGTGGGGACCTGATCAGTGGGTGGGAGCCCCAGCCTCTAGCCCCCCAACAGCATCTGTGCTTTACCTCCCACCTTCCTTTCCAAGCCTCATCGCACGGCAAGCTTGCTCACATTTTCTTTATTCCAGTCTCCCTGTTTCTCAGGCTTCTCCCAGCTGGGGTGTTTACACATGCTGTTCCCTCTGCCTGGAACACTGTTCCCACCACTCTTCCTCCCTAGCTCCTCCACCTGCCACTCTGGCAGCCCTGATTAGGTAAATCCTCAATTTAAATGGTCTTATTGTACCTTTGGGGCAGTACACCCCATTCAATTTCAATTTAATTTTTATTTGTGTAAATATTGGTTAGTGACTGCCTAAAGGTCCAAAAGAGAATAAGTCAAATCTGTTTGGGTGTACCATGATACTCCCAATGCCTAGTGCAGTACCAGTGCTAAATATTTACTGAGCAAATTAATGATTTTAGAAAATCTGCCTTGGCTTCTGAGTAACTATTTGGAAGAGTGATTTTCAAAGTTGGCTTCTGAGTAACTATTTGGAAGAGTGATTTTCAAAGTATGGAGCTAGAATATTCAGCATCAGCATCTGGAAACTTCTTAGAAATGCAGATCCTTGGGCCCCACCCCAGACCAAGCAAATCAGAGTGAGGAGGAGGGGAAGTGGGAGAGCAAACTTTATTCTGTGTGTTTAATGAGCCCCTGCGGTCATTCCGACACACACTTAGGTTTGAGGTCCACTGGCCAATTCCCTGGTTCTGAATTTACACATGGGACTTGAGAAGACACCTGTGAGTCCTCTCTGTTGGGTGGGAAACTAAGCTGATAATTTGGAAGAACTTTTATAATGGACTGGATTTTGGACAAGACCAGAGGGCATTTGAAGGGCACAGTGACATGAAGGCTCAGCTACCAGGAGATGATTTAAATAAATGGAACGATATCATGTACTCTTGGTTTGGGAGAATTAATATTGTTAGAATGCCGTATTCCACAAAGTTATTTATATATTTAATGCAATCCCTATCAAATTACCCATGACATTTTTCACAGAACTAGACAAAGAATCCTAAAATTTCTATGGAATCATAAAAGACCCAGAATTGCCAAAGCAATCCTGAAGAAAAGGAGCAAAGCTGGAGTTCCCATTGTAGCTCAGTGGTGAATGAACCCAGCTAGCATCCATGAGGACACGGGTTTTATCCCTGGCCTCAGTCAGTGGGTTAAGGATCTGGCATTGCCGTGAGCTGTGGTGTAGGTCACAGACACAGCTTGGATCCTGAGCTGCTGTGGCTGTGGCGTAAGGCAGTGGCTACAGCTCCAATTGGACCGCTAGCCTAGGAACCTCCATATGCCATGGGTGCAGCCCTAAATAGACACAAAAAAAAAGAAGAAGAAGAAGAAGAAAAGAACAACGCATGAGGCATTACCCTCTCAGACATCAGACAATATCACAAAGCTATAGAAATCAAAAGAGTGTGGTACTGGCACAGAAGCAGACATATGGATCAATGGAACAAAACAGAGAATCCACCCTCATACCTAAAGTCAATTAATCTTCAACAAAGGAGGCAAGATATAAAATGGGAAAAAAATTGTTTCAGCTAGTTGTGCTGAGAAAATTGGACAGCTGCAATGAATGAAGTTAGAACACACCCTCTAACTATACACAAAAATAAATTCTAAATAGCTTAAAGACTTACATTTAAGACATAACACCATAAAACTCCTTGGAGAAATCACAGGCAAAACAGTCTCTGACCTAAATTGTACCAATGTTTTAAGTGAGTCTCCTAAGGCAATAGAAATAAAAACAAAAATAAACAAATAGGACCTAATCAAGCTTACAAGCTTTTGCACAGCAAAGGAAATCATAAACAAAATGAAAAGACACCCTACATAATGGGAGATATTTATAAATGATGTGACCACAAGGGCTTAATTTGAAAAATATATACAAACAACTCATACAACTAACAACAACAACAACAAAAACAAACAAACAACCGAGTAAAAAAAGGGCAGAAGACCTAAATAGACATTTCTCCAAAGAAGAAAAACAAATAGGCAATGGGCACATGAAAAATGCTCAAGATCTCTAATTATTAGAGAATTGCAAATAAAAACTACATTAAGGTACCACCTCAAATTGGTTAGAATAGCAATCATCAAAAAGTCTACAAATACCAATCACTGGAGGAGTTCCCCCTGTGGTGCAGTGGGTTAAGATGACTGCAACAGCTCAGGTCTCTACGGAGGTATGGGTTTGATCTCCAGACCAGCACAGTGGGTTAAAGGATCTGGCACAGGTTGTAGTTGTGGCTCAGATTCAATCCTTGGCCCAAGAACCTCCATATGCCTCAGGTGTGGCCATTAAAAAAAATGCTGGAGAGGATGTGGAGAAAATGGAACACTCCTACACTATTGGTGGGAATGTAAGTTGGTACACCCACTATGGAAAATGGTATGGAGGTTCTTCAGAAAACTAAGGGTGGAGTTACCATATGATCCAGTAATTCCATTCCTGGGCATATATCCAGACAAAACTAAGTTTAAAAAATACATGTACCTCTATGTTTGCAGCAGCACTAGTCACAATAGCCAAGACATAGAAACAACCTAAATGTGCATCACACATTCCTAAAAGAATGGATAAAGATGTGGTATATATATACACAAAGGAATACTACTAAGCCATAAAAAAGAACAAATAAATGCCATTTTCAGCAACACAGATGGACCTAGAGATTATCATACTAAGTAGAATAAGTCACAAAGAGGAAGACAAATACCATATGATAGAAGCTATATGTGGAATCTAAAATATGACATAAATGAACCAATCCATGAAACAGAAACAGAGTCACAGACAAGGAGAACAGACTAGTGGTGGCTGAGGGGGTTGGGGAGTTATGGAGTGGAGGTTGGAGTTAGCAGGTATGTGCTACTATACATGGAAGGGAGAAACAACAAGGTCCTAGGATATAGCACAGAGACCTATATTCACTGTCCCATGGTAAACCATGATGGAAAGGAATATTTTTGAAAAAGAGTGTGTATATGTATGTATAACTGAATCACTTTGCTGTACGGCAGGAAAAAGACTCAGCTGTCAGGGCTGTGGGGCTGTCAACTTGGTGTGTGAACCCAGAAGATGCAGGTGCAGTTTCCCAGCTGGTGATCCTCTGGACACATCTGTTGACGTCATTTAGCTGCAGTGCCAGAACTTCGTTGGGGGATGAGGGTGCTAGTAAAAACACTAAGCTCTAAGCCAAGATAATCCTGCAAACTCACAAATAAGAGGAAATGCCGTTCTTGTCTGAACAGAGCAGGACCCAGCCACAACTGGGAACTCTGTAGGCAGGAATATTTTCTCTTCAATCCCCAGAGCCTTCCTAATCTACAGCTTCCTCCTCCATAATATCTTTTTAACAGTGGAAGCCCAGTAGATGTGTGTGTTAAGTGTATGAGTAGCTCAGTTAATTAATGTGTAAATAAATGAATGGGAAAAGGGATTTTTTTCCTCATAGAGTACAGATGTAGCCTCCCTCTACTCTGGAACCTTCTATCTCTGTAGGAAGATTCTCACTACTTAACCCTCTTCCTCGAAGATTATGTTTTAGGTTGAACCTGGAGATTGGACAAATAGAAGTTTGCAAGTTAAATTAACACGGCTTTACAGCTTTGCTGAGGAGGGAGGTGGACAGGGAAGAAAACCAACCTCTGCTAGACCAGAGGCCCCCTGAAGACAGCGAGCATGCTTGTTTTTTTGTTTGTTTTTTTTGGTTTGGTTTTTTTGGTTTTTTTTGTCTTTTTGCTGTTTCTTTGGGCCACTCCCGCGGCATGTGGAGGTTCCCAGGATAGGGGTCGAATCGGAGCTATAGCCATCGGCCTACACCAGAGCCACAGCAACACGGGATCCGAGCCGCGTCTGCAACCTACACCACAGCTCACGGCAACGCCAGATCATTAACCCACTGAGCAAGGGCAGGGACCAAACCCGCAACCTCATGGTTCCTAGTCAGATTCGTTAACCACTGCGCCATGACCGGAACTCCCAGTGAGCATGCTTGTTTTATAACTCTGTCTTCAGCACCTTGGACAGAGCCTGGCACAGGACCCAAGTTCCACAAATAGGAGTTGTTGACTGACTTACAGAGTGACTGTTAGTTATGTGCCTGGCAATGGGCTGAGCATCACATTTATCACCTCATTTCATTCTTAGCACAAAGAAACATGATAGCTCCACTTTACAAAGGAGAAAGCTAAGGCTCCAAGGAGTTGCACAAGGTGACTAGACCAGCTATGATGTTCCATGCTGGCTCGCCTAATATAAGCTACCAGCCAAGCTCTTAGCTGCCTCCAGCTTTGTGAAATTCTTAGACATGGACTCAGGAGGATACATCCACCTCGCAGGCTTCTTTCCTGTTTATTGCCACTCCCAGAGCTGTCTCTGTTCCTGAGGGAGTAAACAATATCACGCAGGAAGGGAAAAGGATTGACAGTTTGTTCTCTGACAGGTTATATTCTTTTACTTTCTCTTCTCACCATTTAGAATCTCTGCAGAAGGAGTGGACATTGTTTTGGATTGCCTCTGTGGGGATAACACTGGAAAAGGTCTCAGCCTTCTCAAACCACTGGGAACCTACATTTTATATGGTAAGTGCTACACAGAAGTAGGGGGGACATGGTTGGTGACAAGGAGCACTGCCCATGTGCTTAGAAAGGCTCCAAAAAATGAAGTGTGCTGATATGCTGGGGTGACGCGATGGGGCTGGTATTAATTCATTAGTGTTTTCTCTAAAAGTGCTACTGTCGTTAGATGTTCTCAATTATGAAAGTAACATATGTGCCCACTGCCCTGTTCTCCCATGATCATTTCTCATTCTCAAAGAAAGAAAGCAAGGCCAGGGCACTGTAGTGAGGAGATGGGACTTGACCCACAGAAGGTGGCACAGGTGGGAAATATTACTAGCTTCAGAGGAAGTTCACAAAATGAAGCAATGCAGGACCCATAGGAGGATGGAGAGCTGTGGCTAGGATGCAGGGGGTTTAAAGGGGCTGTTCTTCACTATTGGAGATGAATGAAGTTGCAAAGGGGTATAAACTACTCCTGAATGTCCCAATCAAGAGAGAAGCCTTGGATACTTACATGCTCTTGGGTATGGGAATATTTATGAAAGACACCTGGGAGCAGGTTTTCTCCAGCAGGATGAGACCCTAGGGCTTCCTCTCTCCTTTCTTCTTCTCTTTGTTATAGGCATGCCAACCAATTTCAGCATCAACCTCCACAAAGTCAAAGGAGCATATCTGAAGCCAGGTGTCACATGTCAAAGACAAATGATCTCGGGGGTTCTCTAATGTGTGAGATTTTTGACACTCTGTCCCATGGAAGTAGAGTAGAAAATTGAGCCTTAGTTTGGAAAAAAAAAAACCACAACACTCATTTCCCTGCTATTAGCTGAGATGCTGATACAAGGGATATTTGAGAGGTATTAAGTATTCAAGCATCATTTTGTCATCATCATATCGTTAGGACAGAAATAGGAGTAAGCTTTCATTGCTGGACTATTCTGTCACTATCCATAGTGGCCCGGTATTTGAAAGTCTTTGGAGGTAGATGCATAATTTTAAAATTACTACTATTGATTAGAGAAGTAATGAACGTCATTGTATCATATAGGGATGTCGGATATGACTAACGTGTGAGTCAGATGGAGACGAACGTTTTGTCGATCCTTTCTCATACACTGGTTCTATTTTTGCCTCAGTTCCACGATGTCATTTTGGCAAAATACAACACATTCATATCACAAGAATCCAATTTATTACATTGAGTACTTGGTTACTAAGTAATCAAAACCTAGTACCAGGATGCTAGTGGTAGTCACCCCGTAAAAGTAGAAGCAATGATTCACTGACTACTAGTTATTACTGAAAAGACTCCAATATGGTATGGTATTTCTCACCACCCCCAAGCCAGCCCCTCAGAAAGGGGTCTTTTCTTTCTATAAGAGCATCCTAGGGAATCTTTCCCAATTCCTCCTCCCCTCTGCCCTCTGAGTATTGCTTGTTCCAATTAGCAAAGCTGAGTTTCCCACACCATTGCTTTCGAGTTGTTTTCACCTTTCTTCCCAGACCTCTTTGGAGCTAACGCACGGGTCACACCATTTCCTGGGCTTCTGAACTAATGTTCACCCCCATCTGCTCCTCTGTATCCCATGTTTTCCATCCATCCAAATTCTAGTGAAGCCTCACCTCTCTCCACCACTGAAATGCCCAGCTGAGATCAGTTCCCTAAGCCCCTCACTTGCTGAGGAGTCAAACTCAAACCACAGACGTAGGCTTACAGAGGAGTTCATTTCTCAGCATCAAAGAACAGAACCAAGTTCAACAGTTCAGCAACTCATCATTAGAATGTTGGTTTACATGACATTTTTGCCACATGACCAATTTTCCAAAGTGATGAAATGGTCACCTTGAGAAATGTTACTTCCTCTTTAATTCAGTGATGCTTAGTTTAAGATTAAGTCAACTTGCCACCACCTACCCTCTCCACTTTCCTCATTTTTCCAAGGATGAATTAAATTTCTTTTCAAGTTCTTGCCAGTTCTGAGCCAAACAACCACCATTCTTCCATGTGAACCCAGAGAGGTTGATTTTCGTTGGCTTGATTTGAGAATCTTCCACTTGCAGGTTCGTCCAACATGGTAACTGGAGAGACCAAGAGCTTCTTTAGCTTTGCAAAATCAGTAAGTATCCATGCACATCCAATGTACCGTGATGGTGTGGTGGTTGGCATGTTGTAAGCCCTTCCATCTCAGCATGGGGACCCAACCACCTCAATCTTGCCTTTCCTCTGCATCATTCATTTTCAAGAAAATCTGTGCTGCTGTGAACCCTACTCACCACACATGGTCAGGACTGTGATTTGCACTCCTTTTCTCTGAATGAAGCAGAGAAGTGGGTATGCCAGAGAAATCCAGAAAGCTTTATTTTGATTTCAACAGAGACTGCTTAAGTGTTGGTGTCTTAATCATTGGTCAAGAATAAACTTAACATTAGTGCATTTTATTTGGCCCATGGAGAGACCGACCTTTGAGTCTGGCCACTTTCTGACCAGGTCTCTAAGTCAGAAATCTCTGCTTGAGATTTCTCTCTATCCCCATCCTATTAAGTCAGAGATCCTAGAGTTTTAGCAACTGCTGGGTTGATTCTTAGATACGGGCAAGCTTATGAACCACTAGCTTAGACCCTCATGCTCTGAATACTGTGGTTTTCATTTTGTCTGCAATTGAGAATCTACTGCCCTAGGCATTCAACCCACCACAAACCTACTGAGGTCTGCTTTCCCACCTAGAGCCATGCTTCCTAGAATTAAACAAATATGGCCTTCAACTTCATTTTTTACCTCAGCCCCACAACAGGGGGTCGCTGCTTCTTTTGCCCTTTGTCCTTTTCCCTTTCAGCCTCCTCAGCAGCCAGTGAGGCACTGAATGATGCACTCGCTTTGCAGACATCTTCTGAGCACCAACGGGTGGTACCAGGCACCAGGGTACTACACTGAATGAGACAGGTGCATTTGAGGCCCTTGGGATGCTTACGTTCTAATGAGGCAGACAAAGTGAAATAAGTAGCATATATTATTGACTGTAGATGGCCATAAAATCTCTGAAAGGGATCAAACCAGAGTGCTGAATTAGACAACAGCCAGATAGGATGGAGGCATCTTGAATAGGGTGGTCAGGAAGAAGCCACAGAAAGGGGATTAGCATTTACTCTCAGTGTGGCTCTATGGGGCATTCATATGTCCCCAGATGCCAGCACTGGCTGCCAAAGCCTTCATCCCTGGACTCCCTGACTCTGAAATGATTCGTTCTCCCTGCCCTGTGAGACGAGAATTCTAGAGCCTCCGTCTCTAACTGAGCTCTCGAGTTCAGATCAAGGATCATCACGACTACAGAATAAATGAGGGAGCAAGCACAGAGTCTAGCAAAGGATGCTGTCTGGAGTGTGTCCCCCAGAGCTCAGCTTTGTGTCACTCCCAGCTGTTTTGTTGCTATGGCTGTAATTAATGGGATGCCGACAGCCTGCCGTGGGGAACCAAATCGGCCCTAAATTACATACAATTGTAAGAAGTGTTTTCCCTCTCTCCCGTAAATGCACAATCACAACACGCAGCGTTAATGAAATAATTGCAGTGTGCCCAGGTTCGATGAAGGCGCTAGTAAACACAGCCAGGATGGAGGGAAGAGTCTCCCACCCAAAGCAAGGATGCTGACTTCCAGAATGCTTTGTAGTTGGAGGTCAAAAATGAAGACTGTTCCCTTTCAGAGGCCGGGTTCAATATCAGTGGGTCAGTGTTGTTAAATGTTATCTAGTATAAGTTAAGCTTTATTGTATTTGCATAGGTAGGGCCCACTGAGGAGTGGAATGATGGCTTTGTTCTGGAAGGTTCTAGAAAGGGACTTTTCTAGAATATTGGAGAACAGCTTAGATGTTAAAGGTACATTTGGAGTCATACAGAAAATTCTCACTCAGCTCTCTTCGTGTTGTCCTCCTTTAAAACCCTTTGAGAGCTTGTGTTCACACGCCATTTGCTTTTAGATCCTAACGATGAGGATGACGGCACATGCAGTCAACATTTAGAGAGCAGGCTGACTCCAAATCTAGAACTCTCGCTCCATCCAAAACACCCATTCCAACTTAAGGGATGAAAGTAGTTCATATTGAAAGAGTACTTACTATGTGCCAGATAGTTCTTTGTATGTATCGACACATTAACTTCCATGTGTGTTTATGACTCTATGAGGGTACAATAAGGAAACTGAACACAGAGTGGTTAAGTAATTTGCCTCAAGTTGCACAGCTGGCAAGTGGGATTCAAAACCAGGTATTTGGTAGAACTCACTTATCCACAACTGTGGAGCAACTATAGATTCAGCAAACATTCATTTCATAAACACTTGTGGAAGCTTTGCAGATACACTGTGAACCAAGTTATTAAGCATTTGTCTGCCTTGGCTTTTGTGGCAAATAGCCCATGGCCAAATACATGGCTTTCTGACAGCTGGATCCCATGCTCTTGGGGAGTTTATTTTGGTAGGAAATGTTGTGCATGAACCTTTATCCCTATTTTTAACCTGTCTTTCTCACACTTGTTTCCCAACAATCTGATTTCCCCATTTTTTAAAAAAATCAAGAAATTTTATTTTTTTGAGTTTCCTCAATCCTGGAAGGAGGCAGGGTGTAAAGGCAACCCACTGATAACATAAATATTATCAGTGTTCCCAAGTGTCAGTCACATTCCTCTTTGCCTTTTATATTAAACTCTTAAAACATTTTAATCTCTTAGAACCCTCTCGAAGCTGGAACTTGGAATTTCCAAATTCTGACTGGCACCAAAGGAAACACAAATGAGAAAAAAGAAGTTGGATAACCATTTCTGTAGTTGGCCGTACTTTACAGGTGTGGGGATCCCATTTAGGACTTTAGAGCTAGTGACATTTGGGGCTGGTTCATCCTGTTTCAAGGGACTGTCCTGTGCATTATAGGGTGTTTAGCATCATCCCATGCTTCTTCCCACTAGATGCCAGTTGACTCCCCCTCTTCAGTCATCACAACAAAAAAACATCCCCAGACATTACCTAATGTCCCATGGAGGGTAAAACTTCCCCCAGTTGAGAGCCACTGACTTACCCCCAGCACCATGGCTTCATTGCTCCACCATGCTGTTCCTTCTACCCATGCTATGCTTCCTTACTCTTCCTTGTCTGCTGCATCCAACCCACCTCTCCAGCCTTGCTGTTACCCCCTGCCCTGAGGAAAGCTGCTCCCCCAAGCAGCCATCACTCCCATCAGGTCCTCACCATGCTTGGTAAACTCCTCTGCCCCCTGCACCAGCCCCATCACCACCACCACCTTCCAGTGAGTCACGTGCTTTACACTAAATCCTTCCAGGAAACCCTGGAGGCAGCATCCTGACACTGCATGTCACCGAGAAGAAGGAAGCCCAGAGAGTCAAAGGGAGGGAAATATAGGGCCAGGATGCAGCTGCAGAGCTGATGATCCCAACCACGTGACTTAACATTCCAATCACACATGGGCCTAGGAGTAGTTTTCAGAAAGGGCTCTTCTGCACCTGGATCCTGAGCTCTCCTTAGAAGAGTCATTGTGCAGTCACAGGAGTGCCTAGCCAGACCCTTGTGGAAATACACCAGCAAGAGCTACCTCCTGGCCGGCTGGAACCCACCCCAGTGTAGCCCCCATCTCCCCGCAACACTGTGAACATAGCCTGGTCTTGACTCCTTGTAACCCACACCTTCTGTCCTTTCAGTGGTGGCAGGTGGAGAAGGTGAACCCCATCAAGCTATATGAAGAGAACAAAGTCATCGCTGGGTTTTCCCTTCTAAACCTACTCTTCAAACAGGGCCGGGCTGGCCTCATTCGAGGAGTGGTGGACAAACTCATTGGGCTCTACAACCAGAAGAAGGTCAAGCCCGTGGTGGACTCCCTATGGGCCCTGGAGGAGGTAAGAATGGTGTTTTCCTACCTCTTCTTTTTTAATCAAGGTAGGTTTGGGCAGCCAGATCCCATCTTTTATTAAGTGATTTTTTTTTCCTCAGGTTGGTTTGATTGAAATAAGAGACCTAAAGGTTCTATAGTACAGAGTGCTTTGGATATAAGAAATACTTCAATTTCCGTGATGGTTCTCAAACCACATGCCTCACCAGGCCATTTGTGCTGTGAACTCGTTCTTGGGTAGGTCACCAAATTTTGGTGAGCGTATACAATTCACCTTAGTTATGAGAGAGCGTGTACATGGTTGCGGCATCAATTATACCATCACCTTGTAGGTATATGAGATCAAGGTCAGGGCAGACAGTGGCTCAGAGCTGAACTGATTTGTGTGTGAAGCCCAAAGATGCTTGGATGTTGTGGGCTACCATGATGGGCACTGTAATTATTGATGAATTGTTGGGTCCAGTGTTTGAATGAGTCTTTCTATTAACTGATCAGCCAAAGGTTCTAGTATTTGAAAGTATTCCTTGATCCAAAAAAAATCATGTCACTGTTAAGGATATTGATGTGTGAACCGGCTATATGGGTTCAGGGGAGATGTACTAAGAGGAGGTAGGGTCTAGAAAATTCTTCAGGACAAGGGAACTTTGGGACGTTTGGGAACCCCATCATAGTAGCTACCTGTGAGGAGAAAATGAAGAAATGTGGCCTAGGTTTCAAGAGGCATTTCACTAAGTAACCTTCCTAGGTCAGGATGTCATGACCTTGGCTTCAGGGAGCCATGAAGCCCCTGAAAAATATTGTAAAAGGTGTGGGCATGTGTTTTTCATTTGCTTGGTTGTTTTTTGCATTTTGTACAGGTGAGTGCCTTACAGTCCAAATACGTTTTGTATTTTGGGGAGTCACAGACACCTTTGAAAAACAAATACAAAATCCTGTGGAACAGATTGTAGCTGTTAACCTGGCAAGAAAGCTGGTGCTAATTGTCTAATGGGCTAGGTTGGCCAAAATCCGATGGCTTTCCTAGGCACAGAAATCCCTGCCCCTGAAAAAGCCTTGTGGGAGTCACTATATAATCAAATAGGCATGCTCCTGGATCCATGGATCGGGTGTGTATATGCCTCTATGACACTACAGTATCATCAATGATACTTTAGTAACCCAACCACCAAAACCCCTTGCTTCTTATGGTAAAGAAATACATGCTTACAATAGAAAACTCCCAAATTAGCCAAAAGCATAAGGAGAAAATAAACTGCCAAGTCCACATTTCCGGACACAGGTAACATTGTGACCATTTTGGTTTGCTTCCTTCCAGTCTTTTTTCTACTGCAATACTTTTGCCATCATTCAGTTTATTTCTCAGTCAAATCAGATATTCAAACGTTCCTTCTGCTGTGTCATTTCCAAAATGGTGAGCTTTTTCTTGAAAATGTTTGGACTTAATAAATCAGACTTCCGTATGGTATTCACTGTGGTATCTCAGTAGGATTAAGCAGGGCTGGACTGGAGAGTGACTGGGTCTCAGAGGTCAGGGAGGAAAGAAGGCTAAGAGATGAACTTGACCATGGAGCAAAGAAGGGGGCTTAAATTCAGTGCCCAAAAGGGACCCTAGCAAATCAGGTAGCATTTAAGGGAGGATTGAAATTGAAGATGGGTGTGGGGGTCCAGTGGGTCCTTGTTCTAGCATTTGAAATCATTCTTTGTTTACAGTGCAAATGAATCACCCTGTATGGATGAAATAAATACTACATGCCCAACACGGTACAGGTGTTGGGGATACAGTGGCAAATAGATGGCCAAGATCTCTGAGTTTCAAGGAGCTCCCTTCCAGAGGGGTGAGAAGGGGCAGAAAATACTGAAGTGAACAAAAATAAGTGGGGTGTTCTCTGCCATAAGTTCCTGGGAGGAGTTAAATGGCACTTTCTCACTTTGGTGAGAAAGTGGAAGGTGGAGACAATTTCCACAGAGCAGTGTTTTTCAACTGTTTTTTCATTACTGGCCTTTAAGGAACCTTTTTATACTTTTTGTTGCTTTTTTTTCTTTTAGTTTCCCCCATGGCATACAGAAGTTCCTGGGCCAGGGATCAAACCCGCACCAAAGCAGCAGCCCAAGCCACAGCAGTGACAACACCAGATCCTTAAGCCACTGAGCTACCAGGTTACTCCTAGACATCTTTTTCCTTAATCAACCTCCTCTATGAAATTTTAGCACCATAGATATACCCTCTATCTACCTACTTAGCGATCATCTATCTGTTTATGTCCCATATGTGTGTTTATGCCTTATATACACTTAAAGAGTAATATTTAAATCCTCTATGAACCAATTTTTACCCATTTGGGGGTGATATTCTCCCACTGAGAATGCATACTATAGAGTGGCTTTTGAGAAGGAAGGCTAGGTGTTATTTGAGTTGGAACATGAAAGAGGCAAACAATGGGAAGAAGAGCGTGCACGGTGGAAAGACCCTCAAAAGCAAAGGGCTGAGGAAAGATAGATCTTGGTGAGTTCAAGGAACAGATGACTGGGTAAAAATCTCTGGATTGTGAGCAAAGGAGGGGCTGGCACAAACAGAGCCTGAATAGGTCAGTAGGGACCAGATGGAAATTTGGATTTTGCTCTGAGGCCCGCGGGAGGGCACTCAAAGCTCAAGGTCAGGAGATGCCACATTCTGGTCCCAAGGGTATTACCCAGCAGGGAAGAAATAAAAATTGTTAGTCAGGGTCCCAGGCTCCAACTGCAGATGTCTGATATTCAGAGATCTCAGTCCAAATAAGAAATGGGAAGGGAAGGGGTGTGGAACTCAGCTCACCTTTTATTAAAGGGGTCTGACCAGGCACCACTGGTAGAGGTAAGGCAGCCGGGGAAAGTGGAACTTCATGTGTGCTGGAGCTAGGTCAGGCCTGGCTTAACTGAGGCTGCAGGATCTGCACTGACTAGAGATGGAAAAGCCAAGGCTGGCAGCCTTGGTTGACTGAGTTAGGGATCATCGGCAAGCAAGTCCAGGAACTTGATGCTGAAGGCTTCCCAAGTTCACACACTTCCTTTCACCTCCACACATGCAGTGTAAGCTGGACTCCTCCTATAAGGAGTTCCTGGCTGGCCCCTCACTTCCATTGTGCCCCTCCATGGGGTATTCTCTGCCCAGATGCCCGAGTGAACTTATCGCTACCTACGAGAGATCAAGTCCACCCTGCTTAAAATGTTCCAATAGCTTCCCACTGCTCCTGAAATACAGTTAAATTCCTTTCCTAGGCCTGGATGGCCCTGCCCAGTCTTGATTCCTTCCCTTCTCATCAGCCTCACCTCCTCCATCCAAGCTTCAGCAGCATCCAACTGTCTCTGGTCCTTGGACCCACCCAGCTTTTCCTGCCTCAGCTTTTGAAACAGTTGCTCCCTCTAGTTTCAACATTTCTCCCCCAGATTTTTCACAGAGCTGCTTCCTTCTCCTCATTCATGTCTCAGCTTCAGTGTGACCTACACAGAAAGGTCTTCCCAAATCCCCCTCCTGAAAGTAGCATCTGGCACATCCCCCTTGCCTGGGTCATCTCTCTCCCTTTATCCCGTCTAGGACTCGCCACTGTATTTATCACTGGTTAAAATTATCTTATTCATTTCTCTGCTGATTCTGACACTTGTCTCCCTTCAACTAGAATGTTAACCCCAGGTGAGGAAAGACCTTGACTATGCTCTTAAGGACCCCAATACCTGGCATGAAGTAGATGCTCAATAAATATGCATTGCATGAGTGAATTAATGAATCTACCAACCCGCAGAAAGATAACTACTCGGATGCTTTTGAAATTTACCAACAAATATTTGTTGAATGAATGAATAGAACAAGCTATATATACTAAAACAAGCTATAAGACAGCTTGATCATGGCTGACATTTTGATTGACTCACCCTTTGTTGGGTGGGAGTAGAGGGGCTGCCCTATGCACTGTAGGGTGTTCAGCAGCATCTCGTCTCCACCCAGTAGATGCAGTAGCACCCTGCACCACCAGCTATAACAAGAAAAAATGTTTCCAGATATTGTCACATGTCCCTGCAAGGTGGAATGGGGGAGGGGCAAAAAGTCCCTAGATGAGACCTGCCACTTTAAAAGAAGCCATATTGCTTAAGAAAATCACCAGGAAAACAAAGTAACTATAGGTCTCTAGAGTGGGCTGGTCATTCACCGAGGGGAGAAAGATGGCTGCTGCCTGTTTGCCAACAAAAGCCTCCACAGCCTCTCATCAGTAACACCCACCGACTTTCTGTTGGTTCTTTCCTGCAGTATTTACAGACATCATGTTAGATCTGTGGTTGAGCCAAACTCAGCTATTTGTCAAGCCTGCACCACCCCTCTGGGCTTGAAGGGAACAGAGCATGCTTATTCCTTGCAAACCTCTGAAGAAAACTATAATGATGTTCACCCCTCCCCTTGAGTAAATGATTTCACAGAATTGCCTCTCAGGCTGGCTCTCTAATTTCATCTATGGAATAGAAAGCCCATGGGATTAAAAGAAAATTTTCTTGGGCTCTCTGAGAACTCAACCCAGAAGATTTAATCATATCAGAGATGATTAGGGTTCCTTTTTGGCCATCTATCTGATTTTATTATAAATTTAATACACAGAGTGGATGGGATGATGCAACTTCTGGTTTGGCTCCAGATATTAAATGTGCAGCTGCATATAAAGTTGAAAAAACAGTTCAGAGGTGAGAAGGTGATGAAAAATACCTACACCTGTCAACCAAGCAGTGGTAACATTATTAAGCCCCTACTATGTGCTCGTATTCTGTTAGGATGTCAATCTACAGAAGGGATAGATCACTGTTCTTTGATCCTTGTGTTTATGATTTCATACCTGAGATAATACTAAAACCTATGAAGTAATTAGATAATAACTTGGTTTTCAATCATGGGGTGTTGGTGTCAAGTGCAACTGGATTTGGAAACAAGAGAGAATGACATTAAGAAAGGATGAAGGGGAGTTCCCGTCGTGGCACAGTGGTTAACGAATCTGACTAGGAACCATGAAGTTGCAGGTTCGATCCCTGGCCTTGCTCAGTGGGTGAAAGGATCCGGCGTTGCCGTGAGCTGTGGTGTAGGTTGCAGACGCGGCTCGGATCCCGCGTTGCTGTGGCTCTGCATAGGCTGGCAGCTACAGCTCCGATTGGACCCCTGGCCTGGGAACCTCCATATGCCTTGGGAGCGGCCCTGGATAAAGCAAAAACAAACAAAACAAAAAACAAAAAACCTCCACATGCGGTGGGAACGGCCCTAGATAAAAAAAAAGCAAAAAAAAAAAAAAAAAGAAAGAAAGGATGAAGGTTCAGAGATGGTTTTAGAATGAGGTGGGTCTTGGTTGAAATTGGAAGGATATAAATTTGGGGTTTAAAAAAAAAAAAACCAAAATATTACCAGCAGAAGGGACAATGTGAATGTAATCACAGAAGCAGGCGTGAGTATGGAGTATGTGGGGTAGACAAGTCTGAACAAAGCAGAGAAACAGGAATAAAGGAGAAGAGGAAATAAGGCTGGTTAGGTCAATGGAGTCAAACCTTGGGACTTTCACTACCAGGCAGAAGAGTGTGAGCTGACTGCTGGTGAGGGGACTGCTATTAGAGAAAGTGGCCTAAGGAACAGGACGTGATTTCAAGTCCCAATTCTCAGAAGTGCTAAAAAGATACACATCTGGACTGTATAACTCTGGCCTCTGGTCAAAAATGCCTTTACCTGGAGTTCCCATCATGGCTCCCCAGAAACAAATCTGACTAGCATCCATGAGGATGCAGGTTCAATCCCTGGCCTTGCTCAGTGGGTTAAGGATCCAGCGTTGCTGAGAGCTGTGGTATAGGTTGCAGACATGGCTCAGATCCCGCATTGCTATGGCTGTGGTGTAGGCCAGCAGGTGCAGCTCTGATGACCACTAGCTTGGGAATATCCATATGCCACACATGTGGCCCCAAAAGCAATAATAATAATAATAATAATACACAGAGCAATCTGTTCTGAGCTAAACTCTGTTCCCCTTCATATGCTGAAGTCCTAATCTCCCCGGTACCACAGAATATGACTGTATTTAGAGGTAGGGACTTTAAAGAAATAATTAAATTAAAATGAGGCCTTTGGATAAACCTTGACCCAATCCGACTGGTGTCCTTATATGAAGATGAGACTAGGACACAGAGACACACCAGGGATGTTTCTGTAAAGACCAGTAAGGACACAGTAAAAAGATGGCCATCTGCAAGCCCAGGAGAGAAGCCCCAGAGTGAAGTCAACCCTGCTGACACCTTAATCTTGGATTTCCAGCCTCGAGGATCATGAGAAAATACATTTTTTACTTAAGCCTCCCAGTCTGTGGTATTTTGTTATGGCAGCCCTGGCAAATGGATACAGGGCTGCAGGGAGATAGCGGCAGTTTTTAAATCTTCTATTAAAGAGATTTTACAACATTGTTTACATAAAAGTCTAGGATGACATTTTCCAATGATGGGACCATCAGCTACCTGCAGCTATTTCAATTTGATTTAGTTAGGATTAAGTCAAATTAAAATTTCAATTCCTTGGTTATAGTAGCCACATTCCAAGTGCTCACAAGCCACATATGGCCAGTGGATACCATATTAGACTGTGCAGAGATGGAAGAATGTTCCCAGCCGTGCAAAAATTCTGCTGGACCTGATCTAAGAGGTGATGTCATCCTTCTGTTTGAAGGTAGGAAAAAAAAAATGCACCTCCCCAGCAATCCGGCACGATTGCCTTTCAGTAAATTACGTTAATCCTGCTCTTGCTTGTATCTCTCTTGGCCTTGGCTGTAGTGAGGTTCCCTACCCAAATGCAGTCACTTATTTAAGTGCTCCAGTCCCTCATTATGTGTCCCCCCCATGTTTCCTTTCATGTTAATAGCTGTGGCTTAATTATACACATGTCTTTCCTTCTATGTCAGCACAAAACCCTCACAGAGATAGATCTGCCTAAATGAACGAATGAAGGAAAAATAATGTGATGCTGAGCTTGATAAGGGACCTTTATCCACCCCAGAGCCAGAGGCTGACTTGATAAAAGAGAGGTTAATGTTGAACCAGTGACAAGGAGGGTGGGATGACTCAAGAGATGAGGCTGGGTGGGGGTGTGACTGTCAGTTTTAAAAAAGATACAGGCTTCAATTCTAACACCAGCCTGGGAAGGTAAGAAAGGATGAGGCCAAGCACCTGAACCAGATACCCAAACCAAAACTAAGTGGCAGCAGCTCAAGGAGAAACTTGAGGAGTCCAACTTAACCATGGCAGGTGGCGACTGGCTGGTGGAGACTTAAAAAAAAAAGTAGAGGCTCCTACTGAGGCACAGTTGGGGGCTAGGGAGAATGCTTTAGAAGCGTCAGCCAGAAGCAGACAGTGTGTGTTGTATCATGTGCATGCTGGCTTGGAAGATGGACCGAGTGCAGCCAGGAGGTCACACAGATTTTCAGGTCTGGGTAGGTTAAGCCCCAGACAAAAGTGGGGGCAGTGGGATGGGAGAGAATGAGCGAATCAGAGTCACTGGGAAGGATGGCAATTGGGTATAAAATACAAAGGAGAAGCAAGATGACCAATGATCTTGCAATTTGGGAGACCAGGACTGGGGTGGCCAGCAGTGAGATTTTAGCGAGTGGTGACAGAAGCTACTGCGAAAACACCGATGAGCTTAGAAGAGAGTGTGCTTTAAGGTGATGGTAGAACTCGAAAGTGGCGATGTCTCAGGCCATTCAAACCCACCAGCACGTGGAAGTGAGAGAAGGCTAGATAATTACTGCTGCTGCTGCTGCTACCGCTGACATTTCTAGAGGATGTGCTATATGCCAGGCATTGTTCCAAGTGTTTTGCATGTATCAACTTATTTAAGTGTTCCAACAACCCTAAGATCTGGGTATTATTATCCCCATCTTACAAGTCACAAACGCGAGGCTCTGGGGAAGTTCTGCTCACCCAAAGACCCTAATTATAATTGAATTTCATGGAAATTTGAACCCCAGAGAAGTCTGCTGCGTAGAAATTACTGAGAAGAAAAAGGCTATGAACAAACTCATTGAACAAAAGGAGCAGAATAATCCTATTAGCAAACTCTGAGTGTAGCATGTTTGTATGTGCTCAGTAGTTCTCCCAGCAAGCACTTCCCATGAATCAACGCATTTAATCCCCACCAAGTGGGGGTTATTGGGGGGGAGGGGAGGTACAGTTACTGCCCTTGCAATGCAAATAAGGAAAATGGACCTCTAAACAGATGAAGTATGAAAAAGAATGTGTATGTGTGTATATATAGATGCATTATATATGTATATGTATGTATATGCATATATATATACATAAGTACATATATATGTATATCACTGAATATACCTATCACTGAATCACTTTGCTGTAAGCAGAAATTAACACAACACTGTGAATCAACTATACTTCAACAACATAAATTAAAAATCAATCAACCAGTCAATCAAGGGATGGTCAGCTGTCCAAATTCGCACAGCTGGGGTGTGGTGAAGCTGGCATTCAGGCCATCATGAACTTCTCTGCCACAGAAGGAAGAGGATAAGTAAGGCCAGACCCCTGGCGAGCCCCGCCCTCCCCACAGCAGGCAAAGCTAGGCATCGACCCCAGGCAGGGTAGCGGTAAAAGGACCACCAGGACCAGTTAATCAGGCAGCAGTGTCAGCTACTGCTGACACATCAGGAAGTACACAAGAGGAAAGCCTTTGAATTTGGCCCGGGAGTCATTCGTGACCTTTCAGAAAGCCTTTCAGTGGAATGATGAGGGCAGAAGTTTGAAGGCCGAGGGTCAGGAAGAGAAGGTGTGGGGCGCACAGGCTGACGGCCAGCAGAAGCCTCCCATTTGGAACCAAGACGAACAAAGACCTGGCGAAGAGCCAGGAGGACCAGGGGTGTAGACAAGGGCTGTCTAGAAAACAGGTTAGGGGTTGCCTAGGGCAGGGGGGCATTTCTGTTTAGAGAGCTAAAAATGTTCTAAAATTAATGACAGTGACCATGGTACGACTCTGTGAATGCACTAAAAAGCACTGTGCATTTTATTTTTGTTTTTTATTATGATTGATTTACTGTGTTCTGTCAATTTCTGCTGTACAGCAAAGTGACCCAGCCATACATATATAATATATACACATTCTTTTTTCTCACATTATCCTCCATCATGTTCTATCACAAGTGACTGTATATAGAGTACCCTGTGCTATACCACAGGATCTCACTGCCCATCCCTCCAGATGCAAGAGTTTTCCCCTACGAACCCCACACTCCCAGTCCATCCCACTCCCTCCCCCTCCCCCCGGCAAACACAAGTCTGTCCTCCATGTCCATGATCTTTTCTGTTTTGTAGACAGATCATTTGTGCCAAATTTTAAACTCCACATATAAGTGATATGTGTCTGTCTTTCTCTTTCTAACTTCACTCAGTATGAGAGTTTCTAGTTCCATCTATGTTGCTGCAAATGGCATTATTTTGTCCTTTTTTATGGTTGTGTAGTATTCCATTGTATATATGTACCACATCTTCCTAATCCATTCATCCGTCAATGGGTATTTAGGTTGTTTCCATGTCTTGACTATTGTGAATAGAGCTGCGGGGAACATATGGATGCATTATCATTTTCAATGAAATTTTTGTCTGGATATATGCCCAGGAGCACTGTGCACTTTAAATGGGTGAACTGTATGGTATGCAAATTGTATCTCAATAAATTATATACATACACATATACAGAGAAACGGAGAGAGAGAAAAGGATTGAGATAAGGGTTGAGATAAGGGGTCTTTTTTCAGTTTTTTCACTTTTGAAAACTTTGGAGTGCCTTTGTGGTGCGCAGGTTAAGATCCGGCATTGTCACTGCAGTGGCTCAAACTGATGCTGTGGTGTGCGTTTGATCTCTGGCCCAGGAACTTCAACATGCTGTGGGCGTGCCTTTTTTTTTTTTTTTTTTTTTTGTCTTTTGTCCTTTTAGGGCTGCACCTGCAGCATATGGAGGTTCCCAGGCTAGGGGTCTACCTGGAGCTACAACTGCCAGCCTACGCCAGAGCCACAGCAACAATAGATCCAAGCCACGTCTGCGATCTACACCACAGCTCATGGCAACGCCGGATCCTTAACCCACTGAGTGAGGCCAGGGATCGAACCTGCAACCTCATGGCTCCTAGTCGGATTCATTTCTGCTGTGCCACAACAGGAACTCCCCAAATTTTTAAAAAATAATTTAAAAAATTAAAATGTTATCAAAGTATCACTGATTTACAATGTTATGTGAATTTCTGCTGTACAGCAGGGTGATTCAGTTATACATATACACACATCCATTCCTTTTACTATACCTTCTGGGAGAGGTACAGGTTGGGAAGTCAGGTCCCTGGCCTCAGTCCTGACTGATATTCTAGCTGCAAGGCCTTATAAAACCACACATTCAGCCTGTTCCCTTCTCCCAGGGTGCAGAGGAGGAAACTGAGACTGCAGAAGCAACTGCTGTTTGCTTTCTGTCTCTTTTTTCCTCCCTCTCTCCCTTTCTTCTTGCATATCTCCCTTTCTTTCAAGTGGAATCCTAAATTTATTGGTTCATCCTAAGCCCCCTGCCACATACATATCCCCAGTTCCCATGCAATTCTCCCAGCATGTCCTGGTCACGTGTGTTTTCAGCAACATGTCAGCACCACCATGCCCCAAGCCCTGCCATGCACCTGCCCTCACCCTGCTCTAGCTGTTGGACAGAGCAGGCTGAGTTGGACCTCTGGGTCAGCCTATTCATCTGGATAACAGCCCCCTCAAGATAACCCTGTCCTAGTCCCCGAGGTCTTTGAATGTGTTACCTTATATGGCAAAAGGGACTTTGCCAATGTGATTACATTCAGGACTTTAAGAGGAGGGGATTACGCTGGACTGTTTGGGTGCGGCTGATGTAATATGAGAGTCCCTATAGGGAGTCAGGAGGGCCAGAGTCGCAGGAGGAGATGTGATCAAGGAAGGAGAGGAGAAAAGGGGACCGGATGCGGGGCCGCAAGCCAAGGAATGCAGGTGGTCTTTGAGAGCAAGGAAGCTGGAGCCGCCAGAAGGAACCAGTCATGTGGTCCCCTTGATTTTAAGCCCGAGAGACCCGTGTCAAGCTTCCGACCTGCAGGACTGTAAAAGAGCACATCTGTGTTGTGTTCAGATACTAAGCTGGTGGTCGTGTGTCACACAGCAATGAGAAATGAACATGTCATCCCTTTGACAAATGCTTAACAGAGGCTGGGCTGTGAAAAGGGAGAAGAGCTGAGTCTGCACCCAAGGAGCAGCCAAACAGTTGCACAAGTGGGAAGGGAGCCCTGGAGGAGGAGGGCTGGTGGGGGTTATGACCCAGGCGCATGCCACAGCCCAGGGCCAAGGCCTAGAGAGAGGTGTGGAGCTTGGTGCATCTGAGCCCAGAATAAAAGATGCATCAGGCTGAACACAGAGTGATGGGGAGGCCAAGAAGGCAAAGCACCAGGAGGCGGCAGGGTAGGTAGAACCCCCAGCAACTGTGCAGCTATACCCATCACTCCCACCTCACTGGACCATGGTGGTTCTTCAGAAACCACGGTCTCTGCTGCCTCGCTCCCTCCATCCCCATTCTTACCTCCACTCCACATGGCCTTCCCACGTCCTTGTCCTCCTGCAAAATCCCTGCCCACCTGCCAATACTCAGGGACAGAGCTGGCTCCCCTGCAAAAACATCCCAGCACCCCCCAAACTTGCCATGACTCCAGCCCCCCAAGATGAGGCACTCCCATCTTCAGGTCCCATGAATTTGCTGCCTTTCCTGACATGTTCATGGACAGTTACCTGGGAAAACAGAGAAGGTAAAGGTACCTTCCATCTGTTGGGAAGAATTAAAAAGTGCTGAACCCAAAGCTGGGCGGAGAGAGTTGGCTGGCTGTTCTTACAGCTCATTGCAAATGTGTCCCCCAAGGAGGCGAGGGCTTTGGAGCCAAGGACTCTTAGGTAAGATACCCAACAAGGACAACACAGGATGCTCCAGGCAGAAGGTTGCCTGGGCCTCAGGCCAGGTGCTTCCACCAGCCTGGTGCAGCCTCTGCCACCCAGGTCTTCCCCAGACAAATCCGTCTCCACCAGAGGCCGTGGCGTGTGGCAAGACTGGGTTTATTCACAGCTGGGCGCACTTCACTGGAAATATGGAAGCTCAGCTCTGAACTCACGACTATTAGGAAGGAAACGTTGGGTCTCGCCTTCACGCCTGTCATCTGGCTGAAAACATTTCACAGAACTGGATTTCCTTGAAAGCCAGGGAAAGAGTCAGCACAGGCTGCTCTTGGCTGTGTTTTTAAAAGACCCAGACAAGATGCTGCTGTTTTCCAAAAGCTGGAAACAGAAATGTCTGCTTGCTTCTGTCTGCCTTCCCAGGCAATGGAGAAATTGCTCTCTACAACTTATTTGCAAAACGGCATCAGAGGAGACGTTTTCAAATATTTTCCAAGGAATCTGCCCTGATGGGTTCACCACGACTCTGGCCTTTTCACTCCACCAGATAAGAGGGATAAATAGCTGTTCTGCAGCTCAGGATCATTTGAACACTAGGACGTACATTTAAATCAGAGAACGCAGGAACAAAGGTCGAATCCTGGCAGGAAAGCACGCTGCGGACGCTGCCTCTACTTTCACCTTCTGGAATCCATCCTCCTCCCTGAACACCCCTTTCCTCCGCCGAAAATGGGACTGCTGCCCGTCCCCTGGTAGCACAAAGGATGCCATGGTTATTGTGCCATCAACTGAGACCATGGGTGTTGAAGCCTTGAAAACTGCTAAGCACTGTGCCAATACCAGGCGTGTTATAACATGCGGGGGCAGCTCCACTCAGAGGCGACAGGCATCGGAACAGGAAACAAACACGCTGGGTTTCTTAGCCTCCCACGTCTTGGCTGCCTGGTCTCGAAGACTTCATTTCGCTGAGCCTCCTTTTCCTCACCTACAAACGAGGCACAACTGACCCTGCTTCGTGGAACAGCTGTGTTTCCGCTTCCTCCGTCTGGGAACAGAGGGCCCCAAACTGAGCGGCTTTCAACAACAGACATTTTTTTCTCTTCCAGTTCTAGAAGCCAGAGGTCAGAATCGAGGTGTGAACAGCGCTAGCTCCTTCTGAGGCTCGTTAGGGAGAATCTGTTCCAGGCCTCTCCCCGGGCTGCAGGGGGTTTGCTGGCCACCTTCAGCGGTCCTTGGCTCGCAGAAGCATCACCCCCTCTCTCTGCCTTCATTTTCACGTGGCGGTCCGTGTGCCTCCAAATTTTCTCTTCTTATAAAGACATCAGTCATATAGGATGAAGGCTCACCCTGCCACATGGAAACTCCACTAATTTCATCTTCCATGACCCTCTTTCCAAATAAGGCCTTATGCTGGGCTTCTGGGGTGGGGTGGGGGGGGTTAGGACCTCAGTATATGCATTTGCAGGGGGTAGGGAGGAGGGACCACAATTCAATCCATAGCAAACGGTGAGGCAAATCAGGTCAACGGGGAACATATCTTGTCACCTATGGAGGGCTAAAGAGACACAATTTGGCACAAGGCTTAAAAGGTCAGGTTCCAGAAGAATTCAAGTCCTCCCATTATAGCTGTGAATCCTTGGGAAAGGTACCTCTTCCCCCTTTTCACCTCTTCGCGAAGCCCCGCTTTCTTTCTCTTTTTTTTTTTTTTTGTCTTTTTAGGGCCACACCCGCGGCATATGGAAGTTCCCAGGATAGGGGTTGAATTGGAGCTGTAGCTGCCAGCTTGCACCACAGCCACAGCAACATGGGATCCAAGTCGCGTCTGCGACCTACACCACAGCTCATGGCGACACCAGACCCTTAACCCACTGAGCAAGGCCAGGGATCAAACCTGCAACCTCGTGCGTACTAGTTGGGCTTGCTGAGCCGCAACAGGAACTCCAAACCTCACTTTCTCCATCTGTGAAATGGGATAACAGCAGCACCTCCTCTGTGGGTGGTTGTAAAAATGTCAGGGGCAATTTGGGGGGCACGGCTGGGCCCAGTGCAAAGGTTAGTTCCTGTCATCATCTCCTAGTGCCTGCCTTTCCATCCTCCGTCAGGGAGCCCCCCAAGGGCCAGTTTTCTCCTGGATTTGCCGCTATGTGACGCAGCCAGGCTAACTGGTGCCCTCGCCTTCTGCCTTCCTTCATTCCCTAAGGCTCTTGTGGGAGCCGCTTCGTGGAACAGAAGCTCAGAGCAGCACAAGCGATAAACACATGCTGGTGTGTGGATTCCCCAAGCCTCCGCCCATCTCAGCTCCGACTGATAAACTGTCAGCTTGTTTGGGAAGGCACTGCCAGGAAAGTGCCACGCTCTGGTTAGTCATTTAATAAACTCTAAATGAGCAGCTGTGAGTCCTGGACAAGTGACAGAGTAACACTGGTGGCTGAAGGCTGCTGTTGACATGGAGCCAGGCGCTGTCCTGAGCACTTCACAGGCGCTGGCTGGTCTAGACTCACACACAGTATTCCTGTAAGGAGCTGTATTGCCCCATTGTACAGATGGAGAGACTGAGGCTGAGAGGTGAGTGGCCTGGCCGAGGTCACACAGCTGAGACGGGTAAGTGCCAAACCTCGACTCTCAGGCTAGTTCTCTCCTAAAGCTGAGCTCCTAACCAGGGCTTAGCCCCTCCACAGAGATGACCCTCCCAGGCCCTACAACCTTCTGGCCCCATCTCCCTGACTGGAGCCATCTTGGGTCTGGAGTGAAGACTGGTTTTCAAAACCCCAGGGAATCGCTCCCTAACGTGTAGGAGCGCAGACAAGTGACCCAATCGCAAGCATTCATTTTTTGCCTCCGTAAAATGGGGCTGGTGGCCCTCTGTTCTTCCTGCCACGTTCAAGTCTAGGGCAGCCGTGTGGCTGCTGTAAACCGCGTGTTGTGTACAAACGCCTGGGAGCGGGTGTTCAATAACACAACATTCCTTTCTGCTTTTCCATGGCTCTTCCCAAACGCGCTGCGTTGTCATGGCTCCCAGGCACGCTCATGCGCACTTCCAACATTGCTTGGGTGGGGGTGGGGCCGTGGTGGTCACGTGACGCTCACCGCGCCCCTCTGGGCATGTGAGGTTCTGCGGTGTTTCAAATGAGAAGAGCCAGGTGGCTCACCCTCCTCTGGGACACACAGATTTCTCGGATGCCGAGGCCAGAACCTGGAGTCCCACATCCTCCCTCTCCGCCTGCCCGGGTGGCTACAGATTACGAGCTGGTTGGGCTGATTTCACTGCACGTTTATTCTTGGCAAGTGGACGTGTTCCAAATGATCACCTTTACCGCCCATGTCACTGTGTCCCAGGCTGCGGGAGCAAGTGCAGAGGTGACAATTCACAGAGGCTGCTCCCACCGTCTGCACAGCGTTTTACTCGCCTAGTGGGAATCCAGCCCCACGGTAAACCCCCAGAGACAGGCACAGCAGGTGTTATGCCCATTATACAGATTTTTTAAAAGTGACACTGAGCAGGGTCATGTGTATAAGGTGGTAGAACCAGGAATCTAAGCAGAGTTTCTTATTCTGGAGCTCATGTGTGTTTATGCGTGTGTGTGTGTGTGTGTGTGTATGTGTGTGTGTATGTGTATGTGTGTTTGTGAATACATGTGTTTCTATGTGTGTATTTGTGAGTGGGTTTCTGTGTATTTGTTTGTGTGCCCTGCTTATGTGTTTGTTTTGCCTTTTCCTCCAGCATAATTTTTTCTTGTGATTAAAAGAATAAATGATATAAATATTGTAAGATTACAATATGCATTTAGAAAACAGAAAAGAGAATCACCCATAATCATGCCACCCTGAAAAACACTACTGTTATTATCTTTCTTTTTTTTTTTCCGGTGTGTTTGTCTTTTTACGGTTGCATCCGTGGCATATGGAGATTCCCAGGCTAAGGAGCGAATCCAAGCTACAGCTGCCGACCTACTCCCCAGCCACAGCAACGCAGGATCTGAGCCACGTCTGTGACCTACACCACAGCTTACAGCAACCCAGATCCTTAACCCACTGAGCGAGGCCAGGGATTGAACCCGCCACCTCATGGTTACTAGTCCGATTCGTTTCTGCTGCATCACAATGGTAACTCCCTATTTAAATGCCTCTTGATGCAACTTGTAAGACAACTGAATGTTTAGGTGCTATAAATCTTGAAATAATTTTCCAGTAGTTAAAAAGAGAAACAGCATTAAATGCACTGGCGGACCTTCATTACATTCAAAGAAGACCTTAGAATGAAGACAGAATTAAGAACCCAAAGGAGATGCCTGGAGTTATATTCACTGTCTTTTTTTTTTTTTTTTTTTCATTTCTTTTCGGCCAAGATTCTTTCTTTTCAGTGTTTGAAATTTTGACATAATTTCTTCCACTCGTCTTTGAAGGGCGCTTCTGAGAGCAATTGTCCCGGCTCACCCACTGTGATCATTTTTCTGTTCCAAGCCATTTTTTTGTTTGTCTTTTTGTCTTTTCCAGGGCCACACCAGAGGCATGTTGCGGTTCCCAGGCTAGGGGTCGAATTGGAGCTGTAGCCACCGGCCTACACCACAGCCACAGCAACGGGGGATCCGAGTTGCGTCTGTGACCTACACAACAGCTCACAGCAATTCGGATCCTTAACCCACTGAGCAAGGCCAGGGATCGAACCCTCAACCTCATGGTTCCTAGTCAGATTCGTTAACCACTGAGCCACGACAGGAACTCCCTGTTCAGATCCATTTTGACATTGTTTTCCTGCCCCTGGTTTCCACTTGGCTGCCATTTTTCAGTGTCCCCGGCTGTCTCATTATTTATCTGCCAAGCTGACTCTCTTTCTTCTCCTTTCTAGGCTGGCGGGCTTTCCTGTGTCATTATTCTCTGTTTATATCATTAGGTGCAGTTTAGGTTTGTTGTGTCACCAGATTGTCCTCAATGCTTTGCAAGCATGACTCACTGGCTGCTGCAACTTTCATCACCTATGTTTGTATTTCCCCTAAAGTGTTGATAAGCTTATCACAGACGTGCAGTGTTGAGAAACTTGCCTTTTAAAAACACAGTCATAAAAAGGAATCAACAGCAGTGGCTACTGCTTCTCTCACTGACATTCCACGCATTTTATTGGCACTAGGAGGTTCAGGCTTCATATTTACTTATTTGCTCCGGGTTTAATTTTTTACTTTCCTTTGTCTGTTGTTTGAGTTTCTTCTCACCATTTCTCTGTGATTTTTGGACGGCTGTGGTTCACATCAGGCATTCCCTTCCCCATTTCCCACCAACAGTGAGTGCTGAATGAATGACTTTTGCCAGTTGTGCTCAACGGTAAACTTAAAAAAAAAATGTTCTCTGCATTCACCCTTCAAAAAGTTTAGTGATACCTACTCTGCACGAGGAGGTGTTGTGAGATGAAGAAAATAAGGTCCCGGGATCTCATTTTCCAGAGTCTAGAGGGAGAGAGGTCCCATGTGTAAACCCATCAATTCCGGTGCAATGCGGTTCCCATGGGAACAAGGCATGACCAGTCTCGGGGGTAACCAGGGAAGGCTTCAAAGAAGGGGTCGGTCGCACTTGACCTGGTTCTCCGTCACCAGGTGGCTTCCTGCTTATCACTATGGTTATCACATCAGGGGAGTCATGAGAGTGGGGGGCAGCTGTCATCAGAATCAGAGGAGGTCTTGGGCTGAGATCCCTTCCAGGCAGATTCTGGATGTTGGCTTGTGTGCAAGAATTTATGTGAGAAGAGATCCCATGGAGAAAAAGTAAGAGGGATGGAGAGCCTTCAGGACCTGAAGAAAGGGTTGTTATCAAAGGCAGCTTTTGCTCTGATAAATGGCTTCCAACTGTGTAATTCACAAGGCGTTCCAATTGGAGCCACTCTTGGGAGAAGGGGAGGAAGGGGAGCTGGCAAGACTGCGTTCACAGGCAGAGGCAGTGTGCTGGCATGGGAAGATGCCCTGTCCCTGTCATGTGGGTTCCACCAACAAGATGCAAGATCATAGACAAGTGACTGACTCTCTCCGAGCCTTCAAGTCCTTAACCTGCCAAAGTCAGACTGGCTGTCGCTGGACTGCATGTGACAGCACAGGTAGAGTGCCCAGTTTAGGGGGGAGACTTAGGAAATGCAACTCAGAACCATCTTCCTGGGAAACTGAAGGAGGAAGCAGAGTCACTGACTGTCACCCCCCTTTAGTCCAGGTGGCCCCACAGGCACCAGGTGCCCAGGACCTGCATGCAGGGCTCCCCGCTCCCAGATCAGGGACACCCCAGTGTGAAGCAGAGGTACAGGCAGGGCCCAAGGCACCACCAGGGGCACCTGTGTGAAACTGGTAACGCCTGCATGGCACTGGTCCCAGCAGCGCTAGAGAACAAAGGGACTCAGAAGATTTCCAGGGCTGTGCAAGAGGTGGCCAATCCCATGAATGTAAAGTTTCTTTAGCAGAATGAGAGCAAGAAACCTGGGAGGTAAGTGGCAGGTCTTGCAAGAGGCAGTACAGAGAGCTCCCTGGCAGAGGTACACATAGGGGGATGCTGGGAAATGCTGACCAACTGGCCCTGGAAAAGAACACCCTTATGGGCAACCTTGGCCAGTTCCTGAGCTGTAAAAACTCTCCATAGGGACTGGTATCAAATTACCAACATGAAGGCACAGCTGGGGAGAGATGCAGAGAGCTAGGTCCCCTGGGACCCGTCCCCTGCAGCCAAGTTCCCTGGGTTGGCTGATGATGATAAGACCACTTGGAGGGTGGATTGTCTCAGGCAGCCATCAGGCACAGAGCTCACTTTTGCTGGTCTCCTGGATGGAGAAACCCTGGTTCTGTGTCTGCTTGCCCACCTCACACAACGTCACTGGGAGAAATCATCTCAGAACATTCCAGAATGTTTACTATGAGACTGCATTAAAAAAAAAAATCAATATCCAACCAACAAGGACCTACTGCAGAGCACAGGGAACGATACTCAATATTTTATAATAACCTACAAGGGAAAAGAATCTGAAAAAGGATGTATGTGTGTGTGTGTATAGATATGAGTGAAATCACTGTGAAAACTGAATCACTGTGCTATATACCTGAAACTTACATGACATTGTAAAACCGACTATACTTCAATTTAAAAAGAAATAAACATTTAAAAAAATCACCATCCAGAAGCTCCCTCCCTCCGTAGGCCTTGGGTCCATTTGTGCCTAGCTCTTTAGGCCTCTGTTAAGCCCTCTCACCCCCAGCTCGCGTCCCTCCTGTCCTCATCCTAAACTTGCACTGAGTTCAACACTGAGATGCACTGTCTTTTCAGTGTCCCAATTCCCCCACCAAGTCCTAAGCTTCCTCAAGGCAGGGGCAGACATTGCGTTCAGCTGCAATTCCAAGCACTGGGTGTACTAGCACAGGACCTGAAATTTCATAAATACGAGTGTGTCTCTTGGCTTCTCTCCCTTGAGGAAGAGTGCTTGAGCGGGGCCACAGGATGTGTTTGCCAAAGAGCTGGGCAGTTTCAGGCTATGGAAAGCTACATTTTTCTCACCACCCGTGATGACAGCCAGGGCCTCGAATCACTGCTTAGCGCCTGTGTCGAGAAAATAGTAATAAAAGCAAGGGTGGTGATGAGAGACTGGGGTAGGAGCTCAGGAAACAATAGAAGAGTCATGGTGAGGCTTTCTGTGATTAATTGCCAAGTGGAGGTGCAGATAATAGGAGCTGCTGGAGCTCAGAAAAAGCCGAGCATGCTTACGGAACCTGCAGAGGATGGATGCTCATCTTTTGAGGGTGGGGCTCTTTCAGTGGCTTAAAAGAAGAAAAGGAAAGTAGAGCTGTGAACGGGAGGAGCTGGGCAAAGGATGCTGATAATAACAATCACGACCATGACAATAAGAAGGCGGAGGAAGGGCGTCCCCTTCTTGGCTCAGCAGTAATGAGCCCAACTAGTATCCACAAGGAGGCAGGTTATAGAGGATTGAGTAAAAACTTGTCTAAGGGTGAGAAACAGTTTAGCGGCAGGTTGTAGATCAATCCCGTATCAATAACAAACAACAAATCTCTTGGGTAGTGAGTAATTGGATTAGGGTGCAACTCAATTTGTCGAATCGTGCGGGAATGAATTGTGGCCACGGGCTGGCTACAGGGAGGCCACTACAGGAAAGCATTCCAGGGATGAAATTGACTATCTGGGCTTCATAAATACAGAGTATTTTGTGTATTTTGTTATTGCTTATACATTGGGGACTACCCATTCTCTGTGTCAGTACAGTTTATCATAAAAGTATATATGTAGATCTAGGCCTGCTTGTATTTTTTCAGAGTTGGTCGGCTTATCGGAACACCACTAGCTGTGAGCAAGTTCCTAATACATAGGAACTTAAAACCAGTGGTTGGAAAGAAAAGGCATGGATGAAGGAACAATTGGGGGACAGAAAAATAAAGTACATTGTTTAATGCAGGCAATGTCTCAAAAGACCTGGTGAGTAGATGGGAGGGACCCATGTTGGAGGGATCAGGGCTGGCCTCTCAGAGGAGCTGGACTTGACCCAAACCTTTGAAGGAGCTAAGGACACGGAAGGGCAGAGCAAGGGCGAAAACGGCCCAGGCAGAGCCTTCAAGGTGGGAGAATGTGTTGTTGGTGTTTCCTCACTTTGTTAATTTCAAGACCAAGCCATGGAAGCTGATGAATGGATGGAGAAGTAATATCAAATAGAGGGAGAAAAGATGCGATGCAGCCAGTGGGGGAAGCGGAGGGGCTGTCTCCTAAGCCAGAAACAAGACTCAGAGACAGGGGTTCAAGGACACTTACTGGGAACTGGACCACCCAGTGGGACAGGTGGGAAAGTGGGGTCAGAAAGGAAAGGCAGTCACTGCACAGGGAAGTGTGGCACCAGCAATGCCTGCGGGTGATTGGAGGTTAATCCCACAGGGAGTGGAGAGAGCCCTCCTCAGAACCACCCCCTCTGGAGGGACGAGGGCACCGGAGTACTTCAGCCTCAACTCCCAACAGTCATTGGTTGACAGGTGGCCCAAGGGTGGGCAATACGAAGTCTCTGGCGCGTCTGGCCCTCTGTGCAGGCAGCATCAGTGAGAGGGAGCCTTTGGACGAAGAAAAGGGCCAGCAGCACTGTGGGACCAGGGAGGATGTGGGGCCAAGGGCAGGGCCGGGATCACATCCACTGCCCACGGAAGTCAGTCTGGGCCTGTGGAACTCCACAGCAGGGATTCACTGTGTGTCCTTTTTTTTCCCCCCCAAGGTGTTTAAATTTGATTGGAGTATTGTTGGTGTACAGTGTTGTGTTAGTTTCAGGTGTACAGCAAAGTGAATCAGTTACTCATATATCCATTCTTTTTCAGAGTCTTTTCCCATATAGGTTATGACAAAGTATTGAGTAGATTTCCCTATGCCGTACAGTAGGTAATTGTTACTTATCTATTTTATATATAATAGTGTATATTTATTAATCCCAACTCCTAATTCATCCCCCCCTACCAGTGTTTCCCCTTTGGTAACCATAAGTTTGGTTTCCAAATCTTTGAGTCTGTTTCTGTTTTATGAGTAAATTCCTTTGTACCATTTTTATTAGATTCCGCATATTAGTGATCTCATATGACATTTTGTCTTTCTCTGGCTTACTTCACTTAGTATGATAATCTCTAGGTCTATCCATGTTGCTGAAAGTGGCATTGTTTTATTCTTTTTTATGGCTGAGTAATATTCCACGGCACATATGTACTACCTCTTCTTTATCCAATTATCTGTGTATGGACATTTAGGTTACTTCCATGCCTTGCCTATTGTAAATAGTGCTGTAAGTACACGGGTTTGGGGGGGGGGGGCCTTGAGCAAAGATGCATTCGTGGACATGCTGCCTCCCCAGGAATGTTCCTCATGGTAGGACCACTACACCCCTACAACATAGTACAGAAAACACAAGGGGTTTGGATTCAGAAGATCAGAGTTTACTTGGTCTGCTTAGTTGCTGTGTGACTGTGAAATTCACGAGGTTCTTATCTTCTCATCTGTGAAATGGGACTATTCCTACGTTCCCCATAAGGGTGTTCTTAGGATTCAAAATATGCATGAGGGAGTTTTGTAAATTGGTATTTTGACATCATTATCACGTGTTGAAATTTGAAAGAAAGAAAGAATAGGATTTGCAAAAGACCCTATAACGAGGTTTACCTTTTTTTGCCCTATGCCTACAAGGGTACTTCTTATGACATATGAATTCTGCTCCTTTTTTTTTTTTTGAAAGGTGGCTATATCTTCAAAGCCACCTCTGCCATTTTTCCATGTTGTTGTTGGCGTCCTGGGCACACGGTGCCCTCTGATTAGTGGCAATGGCACTGCTGGTGACATCGGTCAGCCTCACAGTCACAGCCCTGTGAGCAGGGGTTCTAACAGATGCTGCTTTGATTAAAAAAAAAAATCATCCCTGTGTATTACTTCAGTGAATCAAAGTTTGCTATTCATCCACCAGCACTTGAAGAATTGAGATAAGAGAGTGTCTGAAATAATTTGTCTCCTTGGCCTAATGGAGCCTCTGAAAAATAACCTGATTCTCGGAGTTGCCTTGAAAGCCTCACTTCATTAATTGAGGGCCGATTTGGAAGGACGATGAGAGGGAAATAAAAGAAGGGGTTGGAGGAAATCTAGGCTTTATCTAGTAAGTATTCAGCTGCAAGCTGGGAGGTGGAATCAGAAAGGGAGAAAAATTCAGTAAGATCAAACAGGGAGGGGTAAGCGTCTTGAGCTCTCAGATCCAGATACTATGGGGAAAGGTGTGTCTGTGCTTTACAATTTCAATGATATTACCTTTTATTAAAGTATTTCCTTTAACCATATCATCTTTATCATTAGATAATAAAAATTGCTAAAGGGACTGGAGTGAATCCCACTGCAAACTAACAGAGATAATGCAATTCAGTCCCACGCAGCCCCAAAGACCCTGTCCAACTTGAAACCACTGCGGAAAGAAGGTGCTCTTTTAACTCAGCCCAGAGACGTAACCACACTTTCTTTATGCTTTTCTTTGTTGGCAGCTTCCATTAAGAGGGGGTGTATGAGACCAAAGAAAACTGAGGCTCAGACTGATAGAGGATGGAGAGAGGCTTGGATCCTTTCTGTCTATCGAAGGGTCTTTGCACTCTGCTGCCTTGGCTGTTTGGTTCCATTGAATTTCTTAGAATGTAGGAGACATTATTACAGAAGTGCGCTGAGGGGAAGTGAGGGGGTTGTTGTGGTTTGTTCTGCCTTTGAATGGGAGACACGTGGGGTGGGAGGAGCCTGAATTCCCAGAGACCCCATCTTCACTCTTAGGGGAGCCAAAGGAATGGAAATCAACTGGAACCAGACACTAATGGTCTGGGCCCATAAGACCCTCAGGATCTAGGCAGCCCCTTGCCATCGTCAATTATTTGCACACGCACACACGCACACACACACACCCCCCCAAGGCAGGGAGATAAAGAGCAGAGACAGAAGCCTGAATCTCTTTGAGGAAAAGGACACACTTTGAAGAATGTCATGACCCAGTAAGCATGAGAATGGGGGAGTTAGGGGGATGCAAAGTGAAAGCATGAAGGAATTTGCTAACTGGCTGAAGGAACTGGAAGGGTCTCTCCTTGACCCCTCACCAGCTGGCCCGGCAAGCTGTTTATTCCACGTTGTCTCAGAGGCCGGGAAAAGGGCCTTTGGAAACGTTCTTTTCATTAGATCCCAGTTAATGGCACTGCTGCCCACGCAAGATCTCTGCACCTCCTCCAACA
Source organism: Phacochoerus africanus (assembly GCF_016906955.1). NCBI lineage: Eukaryota > Metazoa > Chordata > Mammalia > Artiodactyla > Suidae > Phacochoerus > Phacochoerus africanus. The sequence goes on along the minus strand of NC_062551.1, from coordinate 9,909,137 downwards.
CACAGCTGGACACGTAACTGGGTCCATTCTTCCCTCTCAATTTCTCTTGAATCTAGTACTCTCTCTCCACTCCTGTGGCCACTGCTATCATCCCACCTGCCATTTCCCCTCAATGAGACCACTTTCCTGGTCACCTGTCCCTGTCCCCTCGACCCCTGCTCTCCGGGGCCAATACCACAACATCAGGTCCGGACGCTTGCTGAGTGTTTAGGTGCTTACCCATGGGGCACCTGGGTGACTTGAGCTGTGGGGAGGATGGAAAACCTCCTCTCCCGGTCATTTGTCAACGTCCCGCTCTGTCCCCAAGAATACAGTCCTCAATCGGGAAGGAAGGGTGTCAGCCGTCCTTAGCTGGCCATGACCTTACCCCTTACAGGGAGGTAAACGAAGTGCCTTGAACTTTCAGTCCATAGATGGTCTACTTGGTATGAGCTCCAGAGGTTTCTTGTCTTCTGGATCATTCCCCTCCCTGGACACCCTCCAGGACCCTGGCTCCATCCTGGAGGAGCACCCCTGTGTATCACCCAGTCTCCATCCTGCTGTGTAGCCAAAGAGGCACACTGCCTTGCACGCTCTACAGAAGGGGCATCCGCAAGCCAAACACATTTCCTCTTGCCGACATCTATAGCCTCCCCAGAATACAAGTTCCACATGTGACCCTTCTAATAAGGTATCTGACCCCTTCTTCTCTCTTACCCAGAGGCATTGCCCTCCACACACACACACACACAGTGGTTGAGGAGAGATAGGGAGAAAGGGCACAAGAAGAGAAAGAAAATCCTGTTCTTCCAGACTTAAACCAAACATCACCTCCTCCAGGGAGCCTACCTTGTTTGCTCCCTAACAAGCGCCAACCATCCCACCTCGAGTCTCCCAGGACCCCTTGGTTTCCTCTGTTTTATGCCTCACAACACTCTCCATAATTCCTACTTTGCCTGTCGTTATCCTCCATCCAATTTGGAGCTCCTTGGAGCCAGAACCTCCCTTTATATATCTCTGGGTTCAGAATGTACAGCACAGTGCCTGGCCCAGGACAGGCTCCCAGTAAATGTCTGCTCATTGGCATAAGTGCTCCCTCCTTCTCTCTCCACTCTCACCCTCTTCCCCCCGCACCACCTCGCCACCGCCATGGCCATGAGTCTAGCATGGCTAGTAGTTAACATTTAAGTTGCTTGGGAATCGTGTTATCCATCATTCTTTCCCATCTGTGAGAGCTTTGGCTAGACAGACAGTGCCAAGGCAGCCATATCACCTTTCACGGTAGCTGTGCCAGTGGGAAAGGAGGGGAAGGGAAAGAGCACCAAAACCAACCAGCCACTAATGAGAAGTCCACTCAGAGCTTCGGGATGTGTGCGTGTGTGTGTGTGCGTGCGCGTGTGCGTGGGTATGCTCACCCGCACCCTAAGCATCCAGAGGAAAACAGACAGCTGCTGGTGCTCCCCGAATTGCAAACCTGATCAGGCCCGTGGGTGATGGGTGTTGTACCTAGACCAGAAAGCTGTTTTGATTGGAAGGGATGCTGTGCTGATTAGTTGAAACAAAACATTCTCTAATGAACAGAAATAGAGCCTGGAGCTGGGATGGGAAGCGATCAGCAACAGTGTTGCCAGGCAGCCTGTTTAGAATTAATTAGAGGTACAGAAAGGAGGCACCCCAGAGCACCCCCTCCACTCCATGGGGCTTGGGGGCAGTGAGCAGGGGGTGGGGTTACGTGAGTATTCTTGGGTGAGTTTGAGCTGCTTTCTCAGATGCCATCTTGTCCAAGTGATGGCTCTTATATTGCATGAGCTAAAGTGAGTCTCTGTGAAGAAGGGGAAAGACCGCTATTACAGAGAAAGAGAAAGGTATTACAAAAGAACCCTCACTCGCTAACGGTCGCTGGCCCTTGGATGTCTAGAGCAAGAATTCAGAAAGCAAGAAATACCTAGAACTATTCAGATAGGCTCAATATGGAGCTCCTGCTGTGGCGCAACGGGATCAGCGGCATCTTGGGAGCCACTGAGACATGGGTTCAATTCCCAGCCTAGCACAGTGGGCTGGGGATCAGGCGTTGCCACAGCTGTGGCTTAGGTCACGACTGTGGCTGCAATGCCTGGCCTGGAAGCTCTATATGCCAAGGGGCAGCCAAAAATGACAAAAAAAAAAAAAAAAAGGACAGGCTCAATATATGTCATTTATCTAAAAAGCAAACCAACACCAGACTGGTTACAAACCTAAGTCCAGAAGGAAGGGCAAAGTGGTTGCTGCTGGGACTGTATAGAGATGACAAAATCAGACAAGACCTAGTTCAGCTCCTGGGAACTTTTACTTTGCAAACAGTTCTAACCACTGCCCATCCTGGCTGCTTCTAATCTGGTCTGATGTGGGATACAAAGTTTCAAAAGGTGGAGGAAATCAACAGAGGCAGATCCACTTAGCTGCCAAAGGGATAGCCAGTAGTCCCCAGAGCACCTCCAAACAGCTGCCCAAAGTTCTCCCCAAAACACAGCTGCCACTTACAGTAAGAGCACTGTAACCCCACAAGCCTCTTTAGTGCTTGAAAAATCTCTACTGACTTAAAGACTTTAACTTACAATCATAATGATGACCCTGTATCTCTGAAATGATTGAACACTGTATCTAAACATAAGTATTAGATTCTCAGAGGACTGTCTTAATATATGTTCTCGTACATATTATGTCTGCATATGTATTATATGTATACACTATGTACATGAATTGCATGTGTATGTATAGTGTATATACACACAGACATATATGCACACATATAGAATCTATCAGAAGTTAACACAGATATCCATGCTTCTAGATGAGCAGTGGCAAGTAAATTTTCTATTACATGCCAATTTCAGTGGCTTGCCAGCAGCTATCTGAAAATCTGTGTGAGGAAGGATTCTGAGGCCAAATCTTAGAAGGAAGAAAGGCTATTACTTAAGAGGTGATATGTGTGTCATGGGACTTGGGGGTAGGGGTGGTGACAGGCTTCCTGATCTCTTCTAGTCGGGGCAAGTCGGAGCCCGAGGACACTAAATCAAGACCCTATGGCTCCTCGTCCTGGCGGAATTGCTTTTACAGAACAGGCTTGCCATTTTCCAGTCTTACACCAAGAACTATTGCAGTAAGAAGAAATTCTCCTGTGTATTTCATAGGAGTCTTCGAAGAAATTGATCCATTCCAGAGGTTTCCCTTTACAAGGACACAGGGGAAAAATACATCCAGTGGGAGGTAGAACTGTTAAGAAACTGGTTGGCTCCAAATTTCCGAGGACCACAAATTCTGTAAGGAATTATGTTTCCCTCCTGCAATGGCTGTGGGAGCCAGATAGGAGTGCTCTTATAAACCTATCCAGGGCCTTTTCTATGTATGTATTTGACCTTCTCATCTTACCCGACTTAATTTTATATCTCTATTAATATTTTCCCTTTGTCCAAGTTTGGTCACTCTGAGACTTTCAGGCATATGCCTTTTTCTAAGGTCCCTCAAGTCCTAATTGATTAAATGATAATTAGGGAATCATGTACACAGTAGAGAATTTTTTTTTTCAAATTAACACTTCTTGACTACCTAGAAAAGTCAAGCGTGCCGAACACTGCACTTGCTAAGAATGTGTGTGTGTGTGTGTGTGTGTAATACACATGGCTCTTAGCATGTCTCAGAATTAAAAGGCACAGTCTTCAAGCTGAGCTACTCAGAGCCACAGTTAGAGTAATTACCAAGGCCAGTTCCATCAAGGCAGCCAAGCTAGACACGTTCCAACTGAACAAAGAGAGCTGGGGCCATTGTCAGAAGCGTGCTGCTTATTAACGGCTGCAAGGGAACATTCTTCTGCTTTGGCCTCAGAATGAGAGATTAATTCCTTAGGAAGAAAAGACAGGCAGCTGCTGGCAGACTGTCATAGCTGCGGGTGCCATGAAGAGAGCGGTGTTGCGGTGTGTGTTCACAAGGACCTGCCTCATGCGGAGGAAGCAGGGAAGGATTCAGCCTCTCAGCTAGGGGCAGGGTGGGGAAAAGGGTGTTCATGTTTATGAAGTGCCTCCTGTGTGCCAGGCACTATGTTAGGCACTTTTCCAACATTCTCATTCAATTGCCACACCCTGAAACACTTCCCATGGGATGGGGGAGGAAGCTTAAACACATCAGCAGCCTTTTATCATTTTGGAAATGTTGGAGTTCCAACTGGATCAAAAGGATGGAGGAGGAAGCAGCAGCAGGGGATGCTTCATTTAGCACAGAGGGACCAAGCCCCTTCCCCACCACCACATAGCTACGTGGCTACGACAAGGCAGAGGCAGGATTTCCACCGAGTTTTATCCATCTTCCCAGCCAGTGCAGTCTGCACCGTACCAGTGCCCCTCAAAGTGTGGTCTGTGAATCTCCAGAGGTGGAATTCCCGAGAGCCTCATAATGCAGATTCCAGGGCCCCAGCCTGGACGGTCAGTTCAGAATCGTGGCTGATTTCTGCACATGCTCAGCCCTGAGAATCACGGCATCAGACTTGGTGGCGTATCAAAGCCGGTGGTGCTATCTTGTCACAGAGGGGAGCTTTGGAAAGTTGGCCCAGCTCATGATCCCTGCCCCTGCCAGCAGGCCATATAGCCTGAACACCCCCAGGACCTCAGCTTCCCAAGGCCAATTTTGTGGCGAGGGGGCAGCTGGGAGTTTCTCAGCCACCAGTTAGGAGCCGGAGAATGGGGGCTGGATGGGGGTCCAACAGCATACGCTAAAAGAAGCGACCTCAGGGGCCCGGAACCAGGGCTTGTCCCTGGGAGGATTCACTTGATCAAAATCAAGCAGACTTGGAGTTCCCTTGTGGTGCAGTGGATTAAGGATCCAGCACTGTTACTGCAGCAGCTCGGGTCACTGCTGTTGTGAGGGTTTGATCCTTGGCCCGGGAATTTCCATATGCTGCAGGTGCGACCAAAAAAAAAAAAAAAAAAGTCAAGCAGACTTCCTCCTGCCTGGGCCCGGGGCTTTCTCCTCTGGGCCTTGTTTTCCCCATCTGCAAAGTGAGGTGGATGGGCAAAGCATGTCCCCAAGGCCCCTTATTTATCAAAGAGTCCACCCAAGTTGGAGAGCGCCCCTTCTGAAAACACCCTGCCTTCCCTAAAAAAAAAAAAAAAAAAAAAAAAAAAAGACTGCTGATAAAACTGTCCAGGGAGGCTACAGTGAGCTTAGCAGTCCCATGCTGACCTGTCCCCTCAGCTTATTTGTCAAGCTGGTCATGCCACCACCAGCCTTAATGTCTCCCTCCAGGTTTGGACCCCGCCCCTTCACCGTCCCTTTTCCCGGCATGGATTCGGATGTCCATTTATGCAGCTGTGAAATGGACACATCAGAGGATGGGACCCCCATACACACACCAGACCAGCTGTAGGACACTGAGCATTTGAGTCACCCTCTCTGAACTTCACTGTCTATATCTGTACACAAGACAGATGTCTGCTGTACAGAGACGGACAGAGAGCCGGACTGATGCACACCTCAGCCGCCCCTGTGTCTGCCTCCGTCTGAAACTCTTCCTTCAGTGTTGCTGTTTCCTGGGGCTGAGGATCTGGTGGTCTTTCTTGTGACTGCGGGCAGGGTCTCTGTTTCACCTGGAACCCACCCTCCCACCCCCAGCATCAACTCAGCACCTTCACTGAGTCCCATAAGACACCTGCCACTCCCCCCAACTGCCCCATCACACGTACATCAAGCACTTTGAACTTTAGCAAATTTGCTGTTGAGTCAGGGGTGTGTGGGGTGGGGGTGGGACCACATCAAGAAGCAAGAACCCTCAGCCTTTAAGCCCCACGATCCCCCCGCTTCTTTCCGTCCCCCCTCAGCCTTCCTCCTAAGACTGTCATGGTCTTCTCCTTCCGGCTGGCAGAGGAATTTCTTTTTTTGCCCTTTGGACGTGGTATCAGCAAACACCTAAGCTCTGGACCAGGGAGAAGGCCAGCTCATGCTCTGTCCCTTTTCTTTTCATTAAAGGATTTCTTTGCAAACATAAGGCTCTCCTGGAAGAAGAATTCTGGTGCATACACTTGTTTCTATCTCATCATGTGTACACAGAAGGTAAATACACCCTGGCAAGGCTTTTGAGAGGATGTGTGGTCCTTCATGAGTATGAAGCTCCTGGCAGAGTGTCCCACTCATGGGAGGTCCTTAAGTCAGTAGCCCATTTGCCCTCCCTGCCCCCCCCCCCACTAACCGATGCTGCCAGCTGGGTGGATGGACTGCAGTAGGGCTGAGGGGGCACTCAGGATGCAGGAGTTAAGGGGGTGCTCACTCTCGGGTTTGCATACAGCCTTGAGCACAAGAGCCTGCTTGACTCTCGCCTCATCCTGGTCCTTGCCCTCGTTACAGCACTGTCTGTCCTGTGTGGTTATTTGAATCTGACACGTGTGAAGTTGATCCCAGCTTTACTAAAGAGTTATTATTTGAACTTGATCGGGTTGCTTCACCTCCTCTTTAAAAAAGATCAGGCTCAGACCCCTTAATGGAAAGGTTTGTTGAGGGGGTTCAGTGTGTCTATAAATGCAGAGGGCTTCATTCAGTAAATGCTGCTTTTCTCTGACCAGAGCTAATCGAAGAAAAAGGGACCATTTCAGCTTCCCGGGTTCTGGTGTTTTCTCTGCTTCGTTTAACAAAATGAATTCAGCAGGAGATGAGACTAACCCATACTATTTTTCACAGTTTCCCTTCCGAAAATCAATTTTGCTTTTTCCCCAGCACTGCAAATGATGTAAAGTCCAGAGGAGAGACTAAAGGAAATTGAAAGAATAAAATAGATCGTGGACTTAGGGAGTCATTGCTGGATCACACGACGGTGCCCTTTGAGCAATCTTTAAAACAACATAAAAAGCCGGAAGCATCATCTTTCTTCAATTCCCTCCCCCACCTCTTGCTTTGAAAGTCCTTGACCATGAAATTGACTAGATGCTTTATTTGGGCCTTTGATGATCAATGGTACATGTTCATTTGATCCTTTCCTGCCAATGATTCATCATGAAAAAATAATGGAGAAAAAAAAGTAGAACACTCAGAGATGTGGTAGTTGATGAAGCGCGTGGAAATGTGGCCAGATTTTTTTTTTTTTTTTTGAGTATCTCAGAGTGAAAAACAAAATTGGCTTCGCAGCCCTCCCCAGCCCCTCCTCCCCCAACACCCAATGGTTTTTCTGACCATGCAGATTCTTGACCTACAGCTTTAGCTGTTTTCAGCCCAGAGACACAACCCTGCCTCCTTCTTCATGCAGTCTCCTCTGCAGGGGCATCGCTCTCCACGTGTGATCTGGAAAGGGGCTCTGTCTGTATAGGTCATTCCCACCTGGCTGGCCCTGAACTTACAGATCAACCAACCACTTCCTCCAGATTTCTAGGTCCTTTATACGTTGACATATTCTTCTGTCTGCTTAGGAACTTCTTGTTTATTTATAAAGAACTTGGTACCCTTCACATGGTTTGTAGGCTTTGTGGAGAGTGAGTTTTGCCATCATGCCCATTTTACAAATGGAGAAAGTGAGGCTTGGCAAGTTTCAATAACATGATGAAGGTTGAACAGCGAGTAAGAGGTAGAACCAGAATCGAAACCAGTGAGTCTGGACTCTTAGCCACAAATCTGCACTGTCTCCCCATGGGTACCCTAGATACACCCATCCAATCACATCAGGCCATCTGTCCTGATTTGGCAGTTCAGGAAATGAAATTTGCCACAGCCATCGAGTTTCCAAAGTTCTTTTCAAATTCTCAGCATTTCCTATCCAGAGTTCTGGCCCCCTTTGTTCATGAAACTCCAAAGCCCATTGACCTCTAGTTCGGTCCTTCCCTTTACAAGTGTAATGCCTTCTCTTCACGCTGTCAGAAAAACAAGGCCAAATTGTGTATCTTTGGTGTCTGCTGAGCTCAAGGGGAACATTCTCCCAGGACGACTTATTCACCAGCCCGTTTTAATGTTGAGTCCAATCCAAGACCCCAGAGCTGCCCCCCGGCCTTGGCCAAGACTTGAGGGCATTAAGCCCTGACTTCCAAACACTTGTTACCTGTGAAATGCCAGGGAACCCATCGTCTCTGTGGTCCCCAGCCTCCTTTCTGACAAATGAGTGTCAGATAATTCCCAACGAGAAAAGCTATGTAATCCACCAGCACAGTGCTAATGAAAACACACTTGGTGTCCGCTCATCCCACTGCTGTCACCACTAGTATTTCGCTCTTACTATTATTCCAACATGGATGGAGGGAGGCTGTCTCTCAGCTTCTAAAAGCTCATCCATCGAGTGCTGAGCCTTTTTATAACACCACAAAAGTCACACCCAAATGTTCCCCAGTCGACATCTCGGAAATCAGGAAAATCTCGGGTATTACATCCACTTTTCCCCCTGAAAGTATCTGTACCTCACTCTCCCCACCGTGGTGACAGGTAAAGAAACAGTTATGGGAGTTCCCATCATGGCGCAGGGGAAACGAATCCGACTAGGAACCATGAGGTCGCGGGTTCCATCCCTGGCCTCGCTCAGTGGGTTAAGGATCCAGCGTTGCCGGGAGCTGTGGTGTAGGTCACAGACACAGCTCAGATCTGGCGTGGCTGTGGCTGCGGCTGTGGCGTAAGCTGGCAGCTGTAGCTGTGATTCAACCCCTCGCCTGGGAACCTCCAGAGGTGGCTGGTGAGGCCCTAAAAAGCAAGCCAATAAGGAAACAGGCAAGCAAGAGTGAGTTATGATCAGGGGAGTAAGATCGGAAGCCAAGTCCCTTTTCAATAACCTGTTTCCTATTACTCACCAAAATGAGGGATAAAACCAGTTGTGTAAAAACGTCTTACATGGTTAGGCATCAGAAAGCTAAGAATTTCTTTTTTTTTAATGAGCCCTTGAAACGTTCCAGGTTGCTACAGCAGGATGCTGTGATTTTTATGCTGTGTGGTACTGACGTACTATGAACGCCCTTTATTAGAGCTCTGACTTCTCTAGACAGATGGAATATGACGTCTTTCTTTGTCTTCAGAAACCCCCCTCCCTCTTCCTCAATAATTAGTTGCTTGGCTCAGGGCTGCAACAATGAGGCTCTCTCTTGCAGACAGGGGTCACTGGCGAGGGAGAGATCAGCAACATTTTTCTCCTACTTGGGTGGAAACAGGAGTTAGACGATCTCTCTGTGCCTGTGTTTTTGAGAACATTCGTTTGTATTATTCCCTAAGGAGCTACAAGACCTGCTGAGTTTCTTTTGGTGTTTAATACTTCATAAATAAAGCCTTAGTAGCAATTTTCGGCACTAGCAAACTAGGGATGTGTTCCAAGAAACATTTAAAATATCAAAGTAAATTTCAAATGGAAGAAATGAGCCCCATTTTCCCAAGTAGTCAAGGTAGCTCGAACCACTGACATTTTTAGGATGGGGAGGGTGGCAGATAGGGAATCAGAAGGGGACCCTTTGGGAGTTCCCACTGTGGCTCAGTGGTAATGAATCTGACTAGTATGCATGAGGATGCAGGTTCGATCCCTGGCCTCGCTCAGTGGGTTAAGGATCATGGTGTTGCCGTGAGCTGTGGTGTAGGCTGCAGATGAGGCTCGGATCTGACGTTGCTGTGGCTGTGGCGTAGGCCAGTGGCTACAGCTCTGATTCAATCCCTAGCCCAGGAATCTTCATATGCTGTGGGTGCGGCCCTAAAAAGACAAAAAGGGGGGGGGACCCTTTGGGGGAAGGGAGACCCTTACAGAATGAAGCAAAGGCCGCCCTCACCCCTACTAAGTGCTTTCTTTTCTTTTCAGGGCCATACCCACAGCATATGGAAGCTCCCAGGCTGGTGGTTGAATCAAAGCTGTAGCTGCTGGCCTACACCACAGCCACAGCCACAAGGGACCCGGGCCACATCTGCAATGAATACCACAGCTCACAGCAATGCTAGATCCTTAACCCACTGAGCGAGGCCAGGGATCAAATCTGCATCCTCATGGATACTGGTCAGATTCGTCACCGCCGAGGCAGGACGGCCACTCCCCCTACAGAGTGCTTTCTATACAAGCACAAGGTGAGGTCGAGGGGCTGTAATTACCCCCACTGTCTAGTGGAGGAAACACTGAGAGGTTATCCAAGTTGTCTGAGAAGACCCAGCTAGGAAGGGATGGAACTGGGACTTAAGGCCAGCAGACTGAGTCCAAAACCGCCCCGAGCCACTACCCCACCCAGCGCAGCACACTCCGCCTCTTGTGTGCCTTTCCAGAAAAAAGGCGCCCTATTTCCTAGTGAGCTTCCAACTTGCACCCACAATGCATCCTCTTTATCCTTTTGGGAATGAACCACCAACACAGCCCCTTCTCCAACCCACACTCCTTATCCTTCTTGGCATAAAGCAGCACCTACCTCCCCAGAGCCCAAAGTCCTTCTCTTCCTTGGAACGAACCCGACCCTCAGCTCCTATTCCTCAGACTGCCTGGAATCAAGCACTAGCCCACCCCTGACGCACGCAGTCTTCATCATTCTCGGAAGGAACCGCCGAGTTCCACCTGCAGCCCAGGTTTCTGTTTCCTGGCTAGGCACAGCCTCGCGGCAGCCACTGGCTCCCCCCCACAGTCAGCACTAGCGATGGTCTTAGGGGACACTGCTCAGCTGCTTCCCCTATCATGGCCACCTCCCCTTACCCTGTCCGGTGGTCCCATCTCTGAACACCGTGAGGAGGGCCAGCAGGCGTTTAGTCTGTCTCTGTCCTTTGAATGACTCTTGGCCTTGGCAGGTGAGACAGGTTCCCGGGAGAGGCTCTTGCTAAATCATATCCAGTGACTCATGTCTAATCCTGACCCAGCCTTCTAGATGGGTCCAGGGCTCTGGCCTCACGTGCATCTCACGGTGATGTCCCTGACACCTGCTAAAACCCTGTGCAAGGCATGGGTCACCCTGGCGCTTGGGTGACATGAGTTTCAGGGCATCAAGTGCCTTGACTGTTAAGAAAACCCTTCACTCTCGCTCCCAGGAGAAGCACATCTCCTCTTGGCTGCCCCAGTATTACAGAGTTGGCCAAGGGAGCCTCCAGGTGAGGGTGCTCCTCCCTCCACCCCGGTGTGTTTGTCCTTCTAGAAAAAGCAGGTGGAGAAAGCCAGCCTGGTCTCCTGACTCTTCATTCTGTCTGGCTTGACCCTGACCCAACCTCAGACGTAAGATGCAGCATCATTTATTGAGTGCTTATGACGTGCCAAGCCCTGCGCTAAGGATCTTCAATTCAGTCTCACTTAAACCTCACAGCTCTGCAAGTGAATAATGGTATTATTCCTTTTACAGATGAGGCTAAAAAAAAAACCAGTCACTTGCTCAGGAACATAAAGCCAATGCCATTTAAACAGAGGTCGTTGCACTCCAGAGGCCCGCAGCTTAATCCTTGCGTTAGATCACCTCCCACCTAAGAATTACTGCATCCTGAGAACCTTCTTCTACTGGAGGGGGTGAGTGGGCATTAAAGAGCTTCGCTTTGCACAGATCGGCATCAGCTCACACAGGATGACAGGATGTTGGAAGTGAAAGGTCGTGGGCTTTAACTGTTTCAAGAGCTCCTTTTTTTATTTAATGATTTTTATTTTTTCTATTATGCTTGGTTGACAATGTTCTGTCAATTTTCTACTGTACAGCAAAGTGACCCAGTCATATACATATATAATTTTTCTCACATTATCCTCCATCCTGCTCCATCACTGTGACTAGATAAGAGTTCCCCGTGCTATACAGCAGGATCTCCCTGCTTTTCCATTCCCAAGGCAATAGTTTGCATCTATGAACTCCAGATTCCCAGTCCATCCCACTCCCTCCCCCTCCCCCTCGGCAACCCCAAGTCTGTTCTCAAATCCGTGGTTTTCTTAAGAGCTCCGTTTTTTAAACACACAAGGAAATCGAGGTCTAGAGAAAGTAATTAACTTGGCCAAGATCACACATTTTACGTCTGGGAAATAAACAGCAGCCTACTTAATTTTTGCATCGGATGTTCTGACGTGCATTCCATGGAAAAGTCAGCGTTGTGAGATAAGAAAAGGTGAATCAGGGAAGGGCGAGAGAAGGATCCTGGTGTGAAATACGCTATTTGCCGGTGTGCAGAATTCACCAGTTCTATGAGACTTATCCAGTATCATAAATTTGGGGCCAAATAGGACTTTTCAGCATACTCTTTAGAAAGTGATTTCGTAGAGGGAAAAACTTTATGCATACAAATGTAGAATGTGGTAAAGTGGAATCCTGGTTGAAAATCATCAAGTCTGGTTTTGCATTAACACCTTACAAACTCCAGAGGGAGAATGGAAGTCACAAAGCTACATGAATGCTGGCACCCGACGACAGGCTCATCAGGAACACATCTAAGTTCAAAACATTGGGAAGAACACATTCAGCTACGTGGACTTGAACTTGCTATTTTTGATAAGAAAACGTATGATCTAATGTAGGGGGGAAAAATGTACCTTGACTGTGATGTTTGCAGGCTGCCTGTTTTACTACTCAGGAGTTATTATGTATTTTATCGCCTTGAGTTTTCATTCATTCATCCTTACCTAGGCATTTAGTGCAAGGCCATTTTTGGTTCCTTATTCTTTCATTACAAGGTGAGAAGGAGAAATCAGGAAATGCATCCTATAAGTTTGAGAGAAGTGTAAGAGACACTAGATTCAACAAAGCTCAACAGGTTTTTTGTTTTTTTTTTCTGCAAGACTCCGGGTTCAGAGAGGGTACTGCCCCATCCTACTTATTTGACGGTGGAAATGTGTTTCTTTGTACCTTACCTAATGCGGGTGCCTGAGGCACACATGTTCCCTAGAACACAGCTTGAGAAACTAATGTCTCTGCACACAGAGAGCTGTGTCTCTGCCACCAGAGTGTCAAATCCTAGTGATGCAATAGTTCAGATTTGGGGGAAGAAGAGGAGGTGCGTGGTCATTTAGAACCCACAGTAGAAAGAGAGTGTCCAGGGAGAAGAACGCCACCTCCTACCAATGAAACAATCTCTTCGACGTCACCGCTCACTGTTTGTGAACCCCCAGGCTTCTCTCTGCTCTGCCCACAAACCTGCATTCTTGTTTGCCTCCATGAATTCACAGAAATCCAAAGGGAAAACACAAAGAGGGTCTTTCTTAACCAGGATTGCTGAGACAGCACAGAGAAGGAATGTTAGGACAGAAGCATGCTAGGACCCCACACAGAGGGTCTAGGCAGTGGGCGTCCAAGGACTTAGGGGCTGTTTTCCCAGACCATTGGCTTAAAGTGGTCACGTGATCCCACCTCACTGCAAAGATGCTGGGAAATGTAGTTTTCCTGAGTGTCCAGGAAGGAAAGGAAAACCAGATATGGGTAGCAGGTGCCCCTACCTCAAGCCCCTAAATTCTCCATAATTTTAGTGGCCAAGAGAAAAAAAGGAAGTTAATGTGATAGAATACTTCAAGTATCACATCCTGCAGTTTCCTTACTCTCTCACTTGAACTTACAGTAAACCTACAATACAGCTTAGTTCCTCTTTTCAGTCGGGGAAATTGTAGCTCAGAATGGTGGAATAACTTGCCCAAGGTTCATGAGAGAAAAAGACAAAGCCAGAGTCAAACCCCCATCTAACACCTGCATCTTACAGGACTGTTGTGGGGGCTGATTAAATTATAAATCCATTCATTCATTCCTTTATGTATTAAACACTTGTCTGAGGAAGAGAGAAAGCAGGCATAAGCAGAGCTGGAGGAAGAAGAAATAGCAAGTGCGAAGGCCCTGAGGTGGGCACAGGCTGAGCATATTTGAAAATAAGCAGCAATAAGGCAAACATGGCTGGTGGAGAGCATTAAGTGAGGGAGGGCTGTGGTCCAAAAGTTTGTGTCCCCTTAAAACTTGTACACAGAAACCTAACTCCCAAGGTAATGGCCTTAGGAGATGGTTAAGTCAGAGGGCAGAGCCCTCATAAGTGAAGTTAATGCCCTTATAAAAGGAGCCCTAGCAACTCCCTTGTCCCTTCTACCACATGAGGACACATCGAAAAGTGCCTATGAACCAGGAGGCAGACACTGATTCTGCTGCCATCATGATCTCGGACTTTCCAGCCTCCAGAACGATGAGAAATGAATTTGTGTTGTTCATAAGCTACCCAGTCTACGGTATTTTTGTCATCACAGCCCAGGACTATGACAGGGAAGGAACAGCAGAGGAGGTCAGAGGAGCAAGCAGATGGTACATGGTCTGGGGTGAGAGGCACAGGAGGGAACCTGGGAGTTTTCTAGCCCTGATGGGAAGGCGGCCATTGCAGTCCTTTGAGCAAGGGGCTGGCATGGTCTGCTTTTCCTGTACTGAAAGATCCTCTGGTTCCTGTGGATGGAAGAGGGGGTTCTGAGAAAAGGGGAGTCCGATTAAGAGTTGGGAGCGTAACTGGGAGGCTACTGAGGTCATTCGGACAAAAGGAGACTGCAGCCAACACCGAGGTCACAAAGAGGAGGTGAAGAGGGTCAGATTCAGGCTATATTTTGGATATTGTGCCAGCCAGACATGTGGGTAGATTGGATGTAAAGATTGAGGGGAAGACGTGAATCAGGAAAAAAAAAAAAAAAAAGACAACTAGATTTTTAGCCTGAAAAACAGATGCAGAGTGGTTGTGGTAGATTGAATACTGGCCCCAAACACGTCCAGGTCTTAATCCCTGGGACCTATGTTACTTCTATGACAAAAGGGACTTTACAGATGTGACTAGCATGATGATTGTGAGATTGGGAGGGTTTCCTGGGTCCAGGTGGGCTCCATGTAATCAAAGGGTCCTTGTAAGAGGGAGCAGGAGGGTCAGAGTCAGAGATAGGAAGATGCTGCTGGCTTTGAAGACAGAGGAAGGGGCCACCAGCCAAGGAATGCAGATGGAATCCAAAGACACATTCTCACCTGGAGCCTCCAGGGACCAGAGCCCTGCTGCTTCCCTGATTTGAAGCCCATAAAAGCCATTGTGGACTTGCAACTTCCAGAGCTTAAGGTAATAAATCCGTGTTGGTTTTTGCCACGAAGTTTGTGGTCACTTGTTACAGCAGCAAGAGGAAACTCATACAGTGGTATGTGGAACAGTCCTTTGAAAACTATCTAACACTCAATGATAACCACCACGAAAAACCAGGAAGGACAGCCAAGAGGACAAAGGGAGACGGGATAGGTTTATCACTCAACTATAATATAGGATGGTACTTAACTGTGTGATATCTTAGAGCCTCGAAGCCAAGCAGTAGGTACCAATTATGACAGGTCCTGAATGGTATGATTCGAGTGTAGGGATGAGTAAGAGGTAGGGCCAGGTTTCACAGAGAAACGCGCAGGCTGGGCAACAATTTCATAGCAGCTTAATGGACGTGCCTCTCATGTTATGTCTCAAGGGGCCTCTGATCCACTTTTCATTTTGGAGTGAGAGAAAAATGCACCACAACGCTCTGTTCCCTCATGGTCCGCACAGAACTTTTCTGCAGGCAACGCTTTTTTTCTCTCTTCCTTCCACCTCACCAAATGTAGTTTATTTCACTTAGTTCTGACTTTTAACTGAAACCAGCACAATGATTCACAGAGTATGTGGCATCTCTGAAGAAATAATAAAAGCTTCCTTGGAAGAGTGAAATTTCTTTTCAGTGTATGTGATGTCTCTTCATCTAATATAATTCTAAAGTGATAACTGAGATTTTTATGGAACGCAATTAAGAAATGCCATTTATGGCTTATTACAGATAATGAAATAAACTGGCAGTGCAGGTAACAGACCTGATACTCTACAGAATTATAACTCTTTGGGAAATCAGGAGTGAGCCATCTCTCAGGGTATCAGGAATTTTTTTTTTTAACACTTTCCAATCAGGAGGAATCCAGTACCCAATCTTTCCTCCACTATCCGTTCAATAAAGTTTATGAGAAAACCTTACTCTTACCCCAAATCTCAGAGAGAGAGAGACAGAGAGAGAGAAAGAGGGTGGCGATCAGAAAGGGAAGTGGGAAATGATACAAATGAACTTATTTACAAAACAGAAATAGACCCACAGACATAGAAAACAATCTTATGGTTACCAGAGGGTCGGGTAAGGAGGGATAAATTAGAAGTTTGGGATTAACTAATTATATATATTTGCTGTATATAAAATAGATAACTGACAAAGACCTACTGTATAGCACAGGGAACTATACTTGATATTTTATAATAATTTTTTAGGGAAAGGAATCTGAAAAAGAATATATATATATGCACACACACACACTCATATATATACATATATATCACATACACTCATATATGTACTCTTATATATACACAAATACATAATTACTGTGCTGTACACCTGAAACTACGACTGTAAATCAACCATACTTCAATTAAAATAAAAAGAAAGGGAGGTGGGAGGCATAGGAACTTACTGGACTGTGTCTACAGCCTTTACTGCTGGAGATAGAGTTGTTCAGGCAGCTCAGAACGGGCTGTAAAGTTACGCCGACCAGAATCTGAAGCCCATCTCTGGCACAGGCCGCCTGGGTGACCCTGGACAAGAGGTCTGCCCCCTCTGCACTTCAGTGTTCCCATTCATCAAGGCGGAATAGGGACACCTGTTTGCAGGGCTGTCGAGAACTGTGCTATGACCAGGTTATCGAAAGTGCCTGTGCTGTCTAAAGCACTGTAGATGCCGGATGAATATTCCTCTCATTCTCCAGAGGATCCTGTCTCTCTTCTTATTTTTGGCCACACCTGCGGCATGTGGAAGTTCCCAGGCCAGGGACAGACCCCACACCCCAGCCATGACAATGCTGAGTCCTTAACTGATGGGCCACCAGGGAGCTCCCCCTCTCCTTGACATCTCTTGATTCCCTCCTCTGAGGGGCAGTGACAGATGCCTGGGTGAGGCGAAAGCAGGTAAGAAGAAAGTGGGAGGGGTGAGAAGTTTTTAGGGTGATCACAGCCCCCACGACTTTTCTTACAAGTTCCCTGGACGGACAGGGGGAGCTTCCAAACCCAGATATCTCTGGCCATGGCAATAGCCTGAGACTTGAGCTGAAAAAACACCTGTCCTTCTGGAGCCATTCTTCCTCCACATCAAATCCCTCCGGAGCAATATACATCCCACGTTGGAGCTGAAGAAACTGAGGCTCCCAGTGGCTTCGTGATGCGCCCAGGACCCCAACATTCAGGAAGAGGAGCCTGCATCGCTTCCCACAGCGTCATGCAAGCTGCTCTTTCTGCCACGCTGCACCTGTCCGAACCCCCCCCCCCCACTGGCCCCAGGCAAAGCCCAACGGTGAAGACAAAGAGTCAAGTTCTGAGACCAGGAGAAAGACGGCTGCAACGAGGCGAGCTGGGTCTCTAGATTCACATGAACTGGGGAGACCGGCGGATGCCTCAGCCAGGTGAGGGTGCAGGTCGCTAATAAAACGTGCCCAGACACATGAGCTAGAACCACAGGCTCCTGAAGGAAGATGCTAAGGCATCGCGTGCGCGTCCAGGGACTGGGAAAGCAGGCCATGCCAAAAAGGCAAAGCGTCGCTCCGAAAACTGGGATGGTTACTTAAGGCACCTCCAGATGTGCCGGATGCTGGTGCCAGGCACTGGAAAAGTGGCTGATATGGAAGAGGGTCTGAATCCACTTGGAGAGTAGACCACAGTATGGCACCTGTCCCCCCCCACCCTGGTGCCCACCAGCAGGTCTACCCATATTTGTGTCCTCACCTGGGAAAAGTGACTCTAAGAGCATGAAGCACTGCCACTCCCTCGGACCCCAGAGGCCGGACCTCTCAAGATGTGAACCATCCCAGGCCAGTTCCTGAGTCCCACATCCAACCCAGGGACTCAAAGGGAAGCTTGGAGATGGGTCTGGGGTCTTCCACTCTATTACGATGCCTGGCGACCCTACTGCGCACCCCCTCCCCAAGCTGGGAACCTCTGCTCTAAGCTGTCTTGTGTCTCTCTCCCTTGCCTACTGGCTCCCGAGGCAACACATATTGATTGAATTCCAGTCATTTGCCAGGTTGTTTTAGGCACTTGAGCTACACCTGGGAACCAAACGGACCCCCCCCCCACCAAAAAAAAAAATTCTCTAGAGCTTACCTCCTACTGAGTGGGGGTGGAGGAGTTGGGAGGAAAATAAGCAATAAACATATAAGCAAATTGTTTTTCACTTTATACAAACAGGTAATAGATGCTAAGGAAAAAAGAGAGTCAGGGAGTTCCCATCATGGCTCAGCGGTAACGAATCCAACTAGGATCCATGAGGATGCCGGTTTGATCCCTGGCATGCCAGTTTGATCCCTGGCCGATTTGATCAGTGGGTTAAGGATCTGGTGTTGCTGTGTGAGCTGTAGTGTAAGTCGCAGATGTGCCTCGGATCTGGGGTTGCTGTGGCTGTGGTGTAGACCGGAAGCTACAGCTCTGATTTGACCCTTAGCCTGGGAACTTCCATGTGCTGCAAGTGCTGCCCTAAAAAGGGGGGAAAAAAAAAAAGAGGTGGAGAGTAAAGTGGGAACGTGAGGGCATGGGAGGGGAGGGGTAAGTGGCTCAGGTGTCCCTGGGTCCTGAGGCTTCAGACCTCTGCCCCCTGCAGCACCAGGACTGCCCAGACCTGCTTCCTACTTGTGGCTCCTTCCTCCCATGAGGCATGGCTGCCCCTCCAGGTTCCCAGGCTCCACCCACCCAGGGGTGGGGGGCCCTTCCATTGCTGCCTGAAACCTGTCACCACCTCTCCAAGCTTGTAACTGGGAAAGTACCTGTCGTGAAAATAAATATTTTAATTGACTTGGGAAGCCCTGGACCACTCGGCCAGCATGACCAGCAGGGAGACGCAAGATAATGAATTATTTCAGCAACGCAGGACACTTTTCACCCGGGAACTCTGTCTCTTGCTTGTTAGAAAAAAGCAGATCCCTTCCTGCCCCAGCAGCAACCACCGCCTGCAGCCAATAAGAAACTGCCACAACCTTGAGCTCTTCTTCTCCTGCAATGAACTCTTCCTCCAAAACAACTTTCCCCAGTTTCATGCTAAAACCTCATAAAAGCCGACCTTCCCTTGTCTCTTCCGCCAAACCTCTTTCAACGGAGCTTGCCTGTTCCCTGGCACTACGGCTCTCTGCTATTCCAGAGTAAACCCATTTGCTGGTAAATTATCTGGCTTTTTAATTTCAACGTGGACGCTGTCTACACTGCTCTGTAGGGCTGAGCACTTACCAGGTCTCTGAAGTGTTGGAAGGGACTGGAGATTTCTTTGAGCCATGTTGTTCTGGCGGTGGTATGAGCTGCAGCCTGCATGCACCAGCTCCCGAGAGCCCAGGTGCTCTGCATCCCTCCATGGTACCTGGTAGATTACAGTCAGCTGTGGTGGGAGTTGTTCCACTGAGAAATCAGCAAATGCTGCCAATCAGGGCTTTCCCCATCCCCACCCCTGAGATCGGTAACGAATGTGCTGTTATGCATTTACCATCACACCAGTGCTAACACTTACAAACCAGATTCAGCCACACAGAAGCTTAATTTCAAAGCCCCGTGCTCTTCCCCCATAACAAGTGACCTGGGTGTGTGGTCGGTGTCTTATTTCCTTGGCAAGTAAAGACCAAAGGAATTGAAGTTCTGGACCACAAACTTGCACGGAAAGGCTTGGAATAAAACATACAGTCACAACATGAGGGATTACGAAGGCAGAAAAAGTCCTGCACTCAATTTATTGTCTTATGTCTTGGTTTTTTTCTTGTTGTTGGTTTTTCCTAATAGTCATTGCACCCATAGAAATTGATGAGTTTCCAGGGCATTGTAAATTCCCAGCATTTAGCAGAACCAGCACTAAAGAAGCTCATTAAAGAGTGTGGGCTGGAAAGAAGGATTGTCAGTGTACGTTATAGACGATAATCAATTCCAGCAATTTCTCCACAGTGGTTTCTGTCACTCTTCTGTAAGATGCAGTAATGGAAATGAGATCATCAGACTTAAGGATGTTCCTCAGAGCATTCTCAACTTTTTCCACACAAATTCTCCAAGGCAGGAGAAAGGGGGTGAAAATTCCCAGCCATCTAAGGCTACAGCCTAGAGAGGTTTAAACAAGTTCAAAATGGCATGGAAGGAGTTCCTGTTGTGGTACAGTGGAAACAAATCAGATCAGGAACCACGAGATTGCGGGTTCGATCCCTGGCCTTGCTCAGTGGGTTAAGAATCTGGTGTTGCTGTGAGCTGTGGTATAGGTCGAAGACACAGCTCAGATCTGGCATTGCTGTGGCTCTGGTGTAGGCCGACAGCAATAGCTCCGATTGGACCCCTGGCTTGGGAACCTCCATATGCCATAGGTGCAGCCCTAAAAGGAAAAAAAGACACACACACAAAAAAAAGCATGGAAAGTGCTAACAGGTGACACACTTGTGAATGTCCTCATGCCCACATCTTGGGGACTGTGGGACAGTCTGATGTGTGGCATTTATCAATTTCCTTCAAGTTAAAACGTCCCCCACCTCCTCCCCATGGCCAATTTCAAGCCACCAGAGTGCCATCAGCTGATGAGATAAGTTCCTGGAAATTCGACCATTGATTCTCCTGAGCTAGAACAAGCCAGGTTCAACCTACCACTGCTGTTAGCTTTAAGCTCAATACGTTTTGCATTCAGCTCAATGACACATGAATGCTTAAATTATGTCTTTAGTTGTAGAAAATCTTTTCTGGAAGGTTCCAGGCTTTTTCATCAAGAGCTATTCTACACATAGTTGGGATTTTGGTGTGCTCGTGAGAGGAGGTGAGCTCAGGGTCTATTCCACTCCACCATCCCGGCCACTCTCCCATGCTAAATTAAAACACCCCCAATGGTTTTCTTTCTGTCTTCAAATCTTCTAGCATCATCTAATAGAGTGTTTCCCAGAAAGGACTCACGTGTGATGACATGGGCTTGAACATGGAACAGCCTCACACTGAATCATCTAGTGCCACAAGTGTGTCTTTCGCATTGCTCTCTCTGTATCCTCTGGTTCCATCAAGAGTCAAGTCAGCAAGAGCTAATGTGCTTTCACACTTCCAGAACACTTGCCCTCTCCCCTTTTAACAAAGAGAGAGCAGGCCTCAGCTTTGTCTTTAGGCAAGCAGTGGTATCAAGGTAGACTATAACAGACAAAATTTCCCTTTTATATGACCTACTGCGTTTAGCTTTTAATGGCGACTTCCATTTTCAGAAGTAGCACAGAGTTTTCTTTTAAACATAACGCTCCTTGTCCTTAGGATGAGGTACTTCAATGAAGCAAAAGTCCCTTGTAGTTGGGCATCTTGGGAAGATGAGACCCAGCCTCTCTCTGCTTGTGGGGCCCTCTGGGAGCAGAAAGGCCAGAGGCAGCTTGAGTGTGTTGGCATTTATTTTCTACCTGTAGAAGCTCCTGTTCCCATTCATCTAAACCAAACAGATTGAAATTCAAGCCGTGTGTGCTGTCAAGGCTGATGTGTAGCAGTTGCCAATTTCCATGGAGTAAATATTTCCACTGTGACTGATTTCAAGCAACCGACATGACATCACTGAACTGAGATTGGGAAAGAGGTGCACAGTCAGCTTTCTTGGACCCGTAGGAGCTGGTGCCAGCACACTCCTGGATTCAGCCACCACTTAAGTCACTTTGGGATTATGGGGACAGCACCAGGCAAGGCACGTTCTCCTGCCAGCTCATGCAAGCCCCCAGAGCTACAGCTGCTGATAATGATTATCACCGTTTTGCAGAAAAGCAGCTTTGGGGCACTGAGATGACAGGACATGCCCAAGGTCACATAGCTGGTGAGTTGTGGAGCTAGGATGAGCCCAGGTCTGGGTCAGCAGTGGGGCTCTCCTTCACCGCTGGAGCAGGCACCACCCACCCAGGGCATCACCCTTCTGCATCTCTTCAGATGCACCATCCCCCAGCACAAGGTGTGCAGCTCCCTTTCTTCCGCCTCTTAAAGCCTGAAACACTCTCTATGGTGCCTGAAGCTCTGTCCATCCAGCCCAACTCCTCTTACCTCTCCTGAGGACATACCTTCTGCCCCACGTCTACTCGTGTAGCACTCAAGGAAAAAAAAAATGAAACAAAAACACTTCATCCACCAGGTCTTTCCTAAGGTTCCGCCCCCAGAAAGCCTCAGGCATCTCCCTGCTGGCCATGACATTGAATATTCTGCCCCAAGAGGATGTTCTTTACAAGGAGGAGGGAAGCTATTAGTGATTGAATTACTGTTATATGCCTGGCTTGTGCTGGTGGCTTGACCCTAATGTCTCATTTTATCCTCACAACCATTCCGCGAGGTGGGCACTTATGAAACTTTACAGGTGAGAAAACTGGGGCTCTGAGAGATTGAATGACCAGCTTGGAAGTGACGAGACTGGGATTGGAGCTCCACTGCCCACTAGACTCCACCTTCCATCACAGGACCAGACACACTGAATTCAGGCTTAATATTCTGTGTCAAGGTACAGGGCAGGAGGGCAGTAGAGGAGCCACTTGACCTCACAAAAGCTGGATCTTCCAGGGCAACGGCTCCAAGATTACCACTGACAAAGCTATTCCAAGGATTTATTTATCATACTGGAGTACTTGAGAGATTCCTTGGATTTCAATCCCGAGATGAAAAAGTATAGCCCCCAGGGATTGCAAAAAAACCCACACTGTCCACAGAGAGTTAGGGACCACCTTCTTGGGTACCAGCAGTGCTTGCTTCATTCTTCCAAAATAGCGCCAGTGCTCTGCATGTAAGTGTGTTCATCTATTTGGCCCTCCCTGCTCCCTCATGATGAGCTCATAAGGCCAGCAGGAGGTAGCAAGCCCACGTAGATGTTTGTTGAGTGAAAGGGTCAGATAGATTAATGTAGGTTGGGTTAGAATTTCTCATAGAGAATGAGTAAATAATGGAGATGATTATGTCCAAGTCTTATCTGCATATACATTACAAACAAGTCTTAACTCATTCAATAATTAAGTAAAAATTGCAGTCATACTTGAACCAGACAGTGAAGGACAGGTGTGCCCTCTACAGGTCAGAGTGGCAATGGCAGCGGCGACCTATGAAATCTTTGAAGAGGAGATAATTCTTTGGGGAAACAGGAGTCTTGCATCCACAGCCCTCTCTCTCCCTTTCTCCAATCAGTGACCCTCCCAGCCTAGAAGGATCAAGTTAAGGAGGGACTCCAGGATAACTGACAAACCCCACTCCAGTATTGGGTTTCCAATGCCTCCCTGTGTGGCCATGGTTCTCAACCAGGAGAGATTTTTGTCCTCCAGGGTCTGTTGGCAATGTCTGCAGGCAGTTTTGTTCCGTTTTGTTTAATTTTTATTTTATACTGGATTACAGTTGATTTACAGTGTTGTGT
Source organism: Phacochoerus africanus (assembly GCF_016906955.1). Taxonomy (NCBI): domain Eukaryota; kingdom Metazoa; phylum Chordata; class Mammalia; order Artiodactyla; family Suidae; genus Phacochoerus; species Phacochoerus africanus. Next base: position 9,885,868 of record NC_062551.1, on the reverse strand, counting down.
TACTTTCAAGCGTACAGCAAAGTGATTCAGTTACATACACATATATATCTATTCTTTTTCAGATTCTTTTCCCATATAGGTTATTACAGAATATTGAGTAGAGGTCCCTGTGCTATATTGTTGGTTTGTTGGTTGTCTATTTCACATATAGTAGTGTGTATGTGTTAATCCCAAACTCCTAATTTATCCCATCTCCCTTTTGCCATCATAATTTTTCTAAGGCTATGAGTCTGCTTCTGTTTTTTAAATTATCTAATTGTATCATTTTTTGATTCCACATATTAGTGACCTCATATGATACTTGTCTTTCCACGTCTGATTTACTTCACCTGGTGTGATACTCTCTAGGCCCCTCCATATTGCTACAAATAGCATTATTTCATTCTTTTTATGGCTGAGTAATATTCCATTGTATATATGCACCACATCTTCTTTATCCATTCCTGTTTCAATGGCCATTTAGGTTGTTTCCACGTCTGGGCTGTTGTAAATATTGCTGCAGTGAACACTGGGGAGAATGTATCTTTTCGAATTATGGTTTTCTCCAGATAGACGCCCAGGAGCAAGATTGCTGGATCCTATGGTAGTTCTATAGTTTTCTGAGGTATCTCCACAGTGTTTTCCATAGTGGCTGTACCAATTTACACTCCCACCAATAGTGTAGGAGGGTTCCCTTTTTGGAGGCATTTTCGGTTCTCACGACTGGGAGGATATTATTGGCATCTAGTAGCAGAGGGCAGAGATGGCATTAAACATCCCACAATACACAGGACAGCCCCACACAGCAAAGAGTCATCCGGCCCTGAATGTCATTACTGCTGAGATTGAAAACCCCCCTGTAAGGAGTTAGGGATCTGGATCACTCTGGAAGATGTGTTTATTCTGCTGGAATCCTAGAGGCATCACTTTGGTTCCCATCCTGAGAAGGAATGGCACAGCCTTTGGGGGCTGACATTAATTCCCACCCTCCACAGGCAGGGTTAGGGACTATCTTCTTAGGATGGCAAAGGCCCTCCATTCATCTCCACATATCTCCCACTGCACTTTCTCCTGGTGACTGCCTCCCCACCCAGCCTTCAGAGACACCTCCCAGCAAGGCAGCCCCATGGAGCAGCACCTGGTTTCTGGAAAAGCAAAACCAGTCACTCAGGGGATGAAGTATTTCTTCTAACCTCTGAAACCATAGGGTAGGGATGGGTACTCTGGTACCTAATGCACACACTCCTTCAACAGATGCAAAGATGTTTTTGTGTAGTTGGTTGATTGTTTTGTTTGTGTGGATGGAGGCACCTTGTCTTGCTCATATTTTCTCAGCATTTACATGTCATTGACTCATCCCCTCAACATATCTTTTAAAGCATCTGCTCTGTATTGAGTCCAATGCTGCATTAGAAATGAAATATTTGCCTGACATTCTTTGCCATGTTTAAGTGACAGTGCCACCATACTGTAAGAGGGGAAAGAGGCAGGCTCTGGAGTCACAATGACACTAGCCATGCTGCCCTCTAACGGTGTGATGCTGGAAAGGTTACTCAACCTGTGAGCTTCAATTTTCTCAGCCTTAAAGATCGAAGTGATGGGGATTCCCACTGTGGTGCAGCAGAAATAAGTCCAACTAGTATCCATGAGGATGCGGGTTCTACCCCTGGCCTCACTCAGTTGGTTAAGGATCCAGCATTGCCGTGAGCTGTGCTGTAGGTCGTAGACATGGCTTGGATCCTGCACTGCTGTGGCTGTGGCATAGGCCAACAGCTGCAGCTCTGATTCAGCCAATAACCTGGGGACGTCCATATGCAAATCACAGTGATGTCCCATTCTCAGACATCTTACAAGCACTAAATGACTAAATGGTCATGATAGAGCAGATTTTCAGTTCCCTGGTTCCCATCTTTAAATCCTAACTCTTCTTTTAGCTGTGTGATCTTGAGAGTATTAAGTTCCAGTGTTCTCAGTTTTGCCCTCTGTAAAGTAGAAGCGATGCATCTGCCATGTGCAAAGTTGAGGTGAAGATTAAGGGAGATGATGCCTGTAAACCAGTTAGCCAGTTACTGCTGGCATGTTGTAAGTACGCAATAGGCGTAACATTATTAGCCTTACTATCTATTACTATTATATTGTCTACAGTAATCAGAGCTCAAATAGCTATTCTCATCCACATTATTATTATAGATCTGTTTCAGTTTCTTAAGCAGCTGTGGGTGGCTGCCTCTTCTTTGTGCCAAGATTGCAGACAGATGAGCAGTGGGAGTGGGAAACAACCCAAGCAGATTGGACCTCCATGGGGGCAAGGTTCCTGTGAGCCCACCTGTGCGCACGCGCACACTCACACACACACACACACACACACACACACACACACACACACACTACCTGATCTCCCAAGCTTTCTTCCTCCATGAGATAATTTCTTCAAAACCTGCATGGAGGAGTTCCCGTCGTGGCGCAGTAGTTAACGAATCCGACTAGGAACCATGAGGTTGCGGGTTCGGTCCCTGCCCTTGCTCAGTGGGTTAACGATCCGGCGTTGCCGTGAGCTGTGGTGTAGGTTGCAGACGTGGCTCGGATCCCGCATTGCTGTGGCTCTGGCGTAGGCCGGTGGCTATAGCTCTGATTCGACTCCTAGCCTGGGAACCTCCATATGCTGCGAGAGCGGCCCAAGAAATAGCAAAAAGACAAAAAAACAAACAAACAAACAAACAAACAAAAAAAAACCTGCATGGAATCCCAAGCAGTGAAAACTGATGAGCCATATTACAGACTTCCTGTGGTAGAGAGGCCTGTCTGCTGTGAGTTCATACAGATGATCTGGTCTGTTCAGAGTGCTCAATTTTGGAACCATCCAGAAGCTAACAAACCTAGTCCATCAAATCCATGGCGGCAAGGACGCTATATCATCTGGTTTGGGAGCTCCTGCAGTGCCTAGAATTGTTGTGACAATAGAGATTCCAGGAATTTCTGGGCTTCTGGGACCTGGACTTGGCAATGCTATTGACTCAGTCATTTGGAAGCACGGCAGATTCCAGACTGTGGAACTTTTTAAAAAATTATGTTCTTCCATATACAGATGGCAGCTAGGCACATGAAAAAATGCTCAAGGTTACTAATTATTAGAGAAATGCAAGTGAAAACTACAGTGAGGTACCAGCTCACACAGGTCAGAATGGCCATCAATAAAAAAGTCTACCAATAACAAATGCTAGAGTGGGGAGGAAAGGGAACCCTCCTACACTGTGTGTGGGAATGTACGGTGGTGCAGCCACTATGGAGAACAGTATGGAGAGTCCTCAAAAAGCTAAAAATAGGTATGAGGCACCACCTCATACCTGTCAGAATGGCCATCATTAACAAGTCAACAAATAACAAATGCTGGAGAAAGTGTGGAGAAAAGGGAACCCTCCTCCACTGTTGTTGGGAATGTAAATTGGTACAACCACTATGGAAAACAGTATGGAGTTATCTCAGAAAACTAAATATAGAACTACCATATGACCCAGCTATCCCACTCTTGAGCATATATCTGGACAAAACTTTCATTCAAAAAGATACATGCACTCGCACATTCACTGCAGCACTGTGCACAATAGCCAAGACATGGAAACAACCTAAATGTCCATCAACAGATAAATGGATTAAGAAGATGTGGTATATATACACAATGGAATACTACTTAGCACTAAAAAAGAACAAAATGCCATTTGTAGCAACATGGATGGAACTAGAGACTCTCATACTAAGTGAAGTAAGTCAGAAAGAGAAAGCCAAATATCATATGATACCACTTATATCTGGAATCTAATATATGGCACAAATGAACCTTTCCACATAAAAGAAACTCATGGACTTGGAGAACAGATTTGTGGTTGCCAAGGGGGACAGGGAGGGAATGGGATGGACTGGGAGTCTGGGGGTTAATAGATGCAAACTATTGCATTTGGAGTGGATATGCAATGAGATCCTGCTGTATAGCACAGGGAACTACATCTAGTCACTTATGATGGAGCATGATGGAGGATAATGTGAGAAAAAGAATGTATGTATATATGTATGACTGGGTCACTTTGCTGTATAGCAGAAATTGATGGAACATTGTAAAATAACTATAATGGAAACATAAAAGTCCTTTAAAAAGGAGTTCCCGTCGTGGCGCAGTGGTTAACGAATCTGACTAGAAACCATGAGGTTGCGGGTTTGATCCCTGCCCTTGCTCAGTGGGTTAACGATCCGGCATTGCCGTGCGCTGTGGTGTAGTTTGCAGATGCGGCTCGGATCCCGCGTTGCCGTGGCTCTGGTGTAGGCCAGTGGCTACAGCTCCGATTCGACCCCTAGCCTGGGAACCTCCATATGCTGCAGGAATGGCCCAAGAAATGGCAAAAGACCAAAAAAAAAAAAAATCATTTAAAAAACCCTAAAAATGGACTTTCCCTGTGATCTAGCAATCCCACTCCCCGGACATATATCAGGACAATACTGTAATTTGAAAAGATACATGCACCCTTATGTTCATAGCAACATTGTTTAAAACAGTCAAGACATGAAAACAATCTAAATGTCCATCAGCAGATGAATAAATAAAGAAGATGTGGTACATGTATACAATGGAATATTACTCAGCCATAAAAAAGAATGAAATAATGCCATTTGCAGCAAAATGGATGGACCTAGAGATTATCATACTAAATGAGTAAGTCAGAAAGAGAAAGACTAATACCATTCATGTCACATGTGGAACCTAAAATATGACACAAACAAAAACAGACTCATAGATGTAGAAAACAAATTTATGGTTACTAAAGGGGGAAAGGAGGGAAGGATAAAAAGAAATTTTGGATTAACAGATATATACTGCTATATATATAAAATATAAACAACAAGAACCCACTGTATAGCACAGGGAACTATGTTCAATACCCTGGAATAAACCATAATGGAAAAGAATATGAAAAGAAATATATATATGTGATATAAGAAATATATATATATACATATATATATCAGAATCACTTTGCTGTATACCAGAAACTGACACAATTGTAAATGAACTATAATATACTTCAATAAAAAAATAAATTTAAAAAAGAAAAACACAGAGTTCCCATCATGGCTCAGTGGTTAACGAACCCAGCTAGAAACCATGAAGATACAGGTTCGATCCCTGGCCTCGCTCAGTGGGTTAAGGATCTGGCATTGCTGTGAGCTGTCGTGTAGGTGGCAGACACCGCTCAGATCTGGCATTGCTGGGGCTATGGTGTAGGCCAGTGGCTGCAGCTCTGATTCGACCCCTAGCCTGGGAACCTCCATAAGCCGAGGGTGTGGCCCTAAAGAGACAAAAAGACAAAAAAAAAAAGAAAGAAAAGAAAAACACTAAAACCACTAAAAATTATTTTCTTCCAATAGGAAATGTGTACATTTAAAAATAGGAGTTCCCGTCGTGGCGCAGTGGTTAACGAATCCGACTAGGAACCATGAGGTTGCGGGTTCAGTCCCTGCCCTTGTTCAGTGGGTTAACGATCCGGCGTTGCCCTGAGCTGTGGTGTAGGTTGCAGATGCGGCTCGGATCCCGCGTTGCTGTGGCTCTGGCGTAGGCCGGTGGCTACAGCTCTGATTCGACCCCTAGCCTGGGAACCTCCGTATGCCACGGGAGCGGCCCAAGAAATAGCAACAACAACAACAACAACAACAACAACAACAAAAACAAAAGACAAAAAATAAATAAATAATAAAATAAAATAAAAAATTAAATTAAAAATATGCCCCTTCAAAGGAAAATAAGGGCAGAAAAAATCATCTATATTCCCATCACCTAGCAATAATCCTTGTATGTTTTGTTGCTTTTTCCTTCCAATATTTTTCTTTTTGCGCACATGGGGGGTTTTTTTGGTTTTCTTTTGTTTGAGGTTTAACATTTTTAGAGATCATAGTCACGCTGGAAAAAAATTTGCAGACTGCTTTTTTCCCTCTCTGTTAGACCTTTCAGCATTTTAACTCTCAAGGTCACATATTATTTCAGTAAATGAGTATATCAGGACTTAGTCTGCTTTTCCCCTGATCCTGGACATCTAGGTTATTTTTTTATTTTTATTGTTACAGCTGCAATAAATATTTTGGATATAAAGGTTTTTTCCTCATTACTATTCCAGATGTAGGGCTATTTCCTTGGGATATTATTCTCAAAAGTGGAATGACTAGGTCAGGGAATTTTTAAGACATTACAAGGTGTTTTCAGAACTTCATAAAGATTCTTCAAGCATTTCCTACACTGCTTGGTGTGGCTATGACCTCAATGTTGTATTAGTGTGAGTGAATTAGAACCCACCTCCCCAACTTCTGCCAAACTCTTTATCTTCCCGGATCCACCCTCCCCCATGACTTCAGAAGGTCTGACTACTGTACAAAAGCCCCCACCCCCGCCCCAGGGTCATTGCGACCAAGCTGTGAACCCTGGTTTGGAACACGAATGGCGTGGCCACTCTGTACCCTCCATGTGGTCCTGTCCGCTGAGGCAGGGGTCCCCTGAGCGGGCAAGGAAAGAGGCTGGAAGACAAACCTCCCCCATCTGCTGACTTTTTTCCTCTGTATATTGAGCCTGTTTTTCATGTCGTTGCCGTGGCAACGCAACCTCGAGGCTAATAGATACTCCTTAGGGCTTAGAGAAAAAAAACTCAGCAGCTGACAGACAAGCCAAGGAGGCGGAGGGCGGAAAAGGTTAGCCACGCCCCCCGCCGCCACCACCGCACCCCCCCCCCCCGACCCCGCCCCTCCGCGCCGCAGCAAAAGGGCAGAGATAATTAAACACTTGGCTTTAGAGTCACACAGACGCCAACAGAAGGCAGGTTCCAGGGCTAGCAAAGTCACCTGTTTCCAGTATTAATTAAAATGCACGAAGCTAAGTCAGATTACCTCAGATCTCCTCTGCTTGATGGAGAATCTTTCACTACATTGGTCTCCTTAGAGGATCTTTCTCCCCTTTGGGGAATTCTATGACTTCCCAACAGCCTGATAGGATCTCAGAGGCCAAGTGCAATTTACTACCTACCTGGATATCCCACCATTGAATCCCATCAGTTCCAAAGAACAAACTTGTGGTTGCCACGGGGGAGAGGGGAGGAAGTGGGATGGACTTGGAGTTTGGGGTTGGTAGATGCAAACAATTACATTTAGCATGGATAAGTCTTTGGGGATAGAACCTGATGGAAGATAGTATGAGAAAAAGAAGGTATGTATATGTATGACTGGGTCACTTTGCTGTACAGCAGAAATGGATACAACGCTGCACATCATCTATACTTTATTATTATTATTATTATTTTTGCTATTGTAGGGCCGCACCTCACCAGCACCCCCTAATTCCCAGTTTTCACTGGTCTCCCCATTCTCCTCATCCCTTGCCCCACCTGCCAGCATCTCTCCTGGGGCATCTTCTCAAGACACAGCTCTGATCAGGTCCAAGCGAAGACAGTGCCCGGCCCCTATCAAAGACAGTGGTACACAGCTTGGCACACAGCGCCCCGCCCCTCACTAAGGCTCTGGTTCCTGCCCGAGCCACTGCTTCCCCTTCAGCCTTCTAGACATGCAGTTTCTCTTCCTGGAAAACCCCTCCCTCCTTTAAAAGCCTCGGGCAAATGCCTTTTTTTTTTTTTTTTCCCCCTAAACTGAGTGATTTCCCCCCCTGGGCTCGCGCGTCTCTTCATTCATGCCTAGAATATAGCTCTTCGCACGCACTCGCGATGGTGGCGGTGTCCCCGCCCTGGGAGCCTGGGGGCTTGTCTGGGGAAGGGGCTACATTCATTTCCCTGAATGCTGCCTGTCGCCTTATGTGTTCAATACTGTAGGTTATTACCATGGCAAAGCTGGGGTATTTCCTGAAAAGGATACTTTTTTTTTTTTTTTTGCCACACCCACTGCATGGGGTTCCCAGGCCATAGATCGAACCTGCGCCACAGCAGCGACGCTGCATCCTTAACCCCCTGCGCTGCCAGAGAACTCCAGGAATACATTATCTGGGGAGAGAGAACAACACCTTGACCTTCTCCAGAACTCATCTAAGGAACCCAGACCCTTCATTTGCGCATCAGCATCAAACATACAGCGGGGGATGTGGGTGCTGAAATTGGGGTGTTATGGTTGTTTGGAGAACAAAGTTCAAAGTTTACATTTTATAACCTTTTTTTGGAAAATTCCAAACATGTTCAGAAGTAGCAAGAGCAGAATACTGACCTCCCTCCCACTCCCACCAGCCACATACCCATCATGCAGCCTCCAGAGCAACGAATATTTGGCCAATTTGTTTCCTTTGTTGCTCCCCTCCCCCGCTATTTAGGCAAATCCTTGACGTGCTATTATTTCATCTGCCAGTATTCCATAAGCAGTCTAGGTAAAAATCCTTGTTCTTCTACGTACTGTGTGACTTTGGGCGGATTAATTAACCTCCCCCAACCTCACATTCTATATATGTAAAATGAGAATAATTACGGCACATCCATCATAGGGTTATAATGAGGAACAAACGGAACTTGACGCTTTGCACATGCCCAGCTAGAGTGCTAAGCAAACACTGTTAGCCATTAAAAGCACTGTTATTATCATTATTGCTACTGAATCTACAGTACAGCACAGTCCCAAGCATTTGGACATGAAAGACACACAACAGGAGTTCCCAGAGTGGCGCAGCAGAAACGAATCCGACTAGGAACCATAAGGTTGTGGGTTCCATCCCTGGCCTCCCTCAGTGAGTTCAGGATCCGGCATTGCCATGAGCTGTGGTGTAGTTTGCAGACGCGGCTCGGATCTGGCATTGCTGTGGCTGTGGCATAGGCTGGCAGCTGTAGCTCCGATCTGACCCCTAGCCTGGGAACTTCCATATGCTACGAGTGCGGCCCTAAAAAGAAAAGAAAAAAAAAAAAGATGCACAACAACAGCATTGGTCAATAATCACAGCCCTGGCAGTAGGAGGAGAGCACGCTGGAGAGGGTGGAGAAACGGGAGCCTCGGACGCCAAATAGGAGGCTGGAAACATCATCCTGGAGGGAAGTGATGGGGTCTTGAGCTGCAGAGTGATGGAGAGAGGAGGCAGCACACACAAGGAGATGAGAGCAAAGATGTCCAGCCGACTCAATGCCGCAGCAGGAGGGGCTTTTTGCAATTAAAGGTCAAGTTTAGATTTTGGTGGCTCAGAGAGAGTAAGTTAAGGGAGGGGAGGAGGGGTAAGATGATGAGCGTCCTCTTGGAGGCGCTGTCTTTGTCGTACTGATGGGGCATCCTGTGATGGGACAGCCTCTGATGGGACATCCCAGAAAAGACACTTGTCCGTGAGGCTGCCGATTATGACAGCACCTGTCTTCTCTCATATATAGCTGGTGGTTCATTTTACTTTGGAGTCACTGTGAAGGGCTGCAGACCGCCCCACCTGTGGGCTTCCTTCTATCCCTGCTCTGCAACCTCCCTTCGCAAAATACCATGAAGATCAGAGCGGAGTTGGTGCTTTACCTGCCATCCCTTTTGAAACTCACTCTACACATGCTCCGTGTGGACATTTTTAAAAACAGGGAACTATGATTTGACTTACAGGTGGGATTTAAACTAGCGATGTCAAAAGTTCCTGTTGTGGCTCCGAGGGTTAAGAACCTGACCAGCATCCATGAGGATGCGGGTCTGATCCCTGGCCTCACTCAGTGGGTTAAGGATCTGGCGTTGCTGTGAGCTGTGGTGTAGGTCGCAGACATGGCTCGGATCCTGCACGGCTGTGGCTGCAGGGCAGGCCAGCCGTTGCGGCTGTGATTTGACCCCTAGCCTGGGAACGTCCATAGGCAGCAGTTGAGACCCTCACAACCAAAAAGCAAATAAACTGTCACCCTCACAGAAGCAGAGAGTACAGTGGTGGTGGCCAGGGTGCTGGGGGGAGGTGAATGGGAGGTGAGGATCAAAGAGAAGAAAATTGTGCGCAAGACAAGTTCCCGAGATCTGCAACACAGCACAGAGCCCACAGCTCACTGCACTGCCTACTTAACACGTGCTAAGATGGCTGTGTTCATTGATCTGACCTCAAAATAATAACTCTAATAAAGGGGGTGAGAGGCAACTTTGGGAGGTGATGGGTACACTTATGGCCTTGGTGATGGCGATGGTTTCATGGATGTACACTTACCCCCGGCTCACTGAGTGGTAACCATTAATTACACACAGCTTCTTATGTATGTATACCAATGATACCTTCATACTCTTAAAAATAAGGTATACCTTCCTACCTTAAAGAGACATAAAAATAAAAAAACAGAAAAAGTTCAACGGAGGAAGTGAAAACTAGCCATAACGCTACCGCAGAAATAGCCGCGGTGGTTGTGTTGACACACACTCATTTATTATTTATATGAACATATATTCTACATGGATGTGACCGCACCGAGCATACAGTTACTTTTTCTCCTCAGCATGTCAGTAAGAATTGTTAGTTCTCTTAACCATCCTCCTCCTGATGGACAAGTTTTGCTCCATTTTTTTTCCCTTTTAAATATCAAATCAGAAGTAGTGACCATTCAATCAGTGAGGGTTTTACCCATCAAACTTTGTTCAGGTTCCTTCATTTCGCTTCTTTTAAAAGGCTGTTGCTACCAATAAATATAAGGGAAAAAAATCAGTGAGTTAGCCTCCCTTTCCTATATAAACTCTTTATCACAGTAATCAGCTCATGGATAAAGGGGTGTGTCTCCTTTTAAAATTATGGCAGCTGATAAATGATCACACGTTGTTAGAACAGCACCGTTTCACAACCCCCGAAAAATGAATGGTCTGGGCAGTCAGTGGCCATCAGGAAAAGAGGCCAAGAAGCCACTGTGTGTCTCTCAGAGGACACACCAGGACCTGTGGTCTGGGCAAAGGAATCCTGTGAGTCTGATCGAACCTCCTACCAACTCGGAGGAAATACAGAGCACAAAGGCCATGCAGGACAGCACCTGCTGTCTGCAGAGCACAAAATCCAGACAGTGGGAAGAAATCACCACCAATCTGGGCTTGCAAAAGGAACAACAACAACAGAACAGAAGGAGAGCCTACAGATTTAAAAGGACTTGAGAGGATGTATTTTTTAAATGGACAAAACAAAACTATGGTGCCTAGGGATGTACAGTTAGGCGAAAAACTCAAGAAATGCAAGGACGTGATCACTCTCAAAGTTGGGGTAGATGAGAGGATGTGGGGGGGTCGTCTTGAGACTGGGACAGAATACATGGAGGGGTTGTGGAGATGTCCAGCAAAGTTCTATTTCCTGACCTGAGTGCTTCCAAACTAGGTGTTTGTTTTGTGTCGCTTTCTACATGTGTTTTATTTCATAATTTTCAAAAAAGTTTAAAAAGAAAAAAATTAAGGGTGTTACGACCTGTCTTGGGTTGGAGAGCCACAACCCTCCCACCCCTCCCGCCCCCCACCCCTGCCCTGATCATTTCATGTCCTTCCCCAACTTAGAATGCGAGTGTATTTGGAAGGAGCACCATTGCAGGTGTATTTCGACATTGCAGCATTGCAGAGTCAAGTTCAAAGGAGATCGTAATGGACGAGGGTAAGCCCTGAATCCAGTGTGACTGATGTCCTTACAAGAAAAGGAGAGACCCAGAAACACAGGGAGACTGCCAGAGATTGGAGGGATGTGATGCCAAGCCAAGGACACCAGGCATTGCCAGCAACCCTCAGTAGCCAGGAGAGGAGCATAGAAAATATTCTTCCCCAGAGGCTTTCGTAGGAACCGATCCTTCTGACACCTTGCTTTTGGACTTTTAGCCTCCAGACCTGCGAAAGAACAAATTCCCCTTTTTCAAAGCCACATGATTTGTTGTTCTTTGTTCCAGCACCACCTAGGAAACCAGTACCCTACCCAGACATCCCCATGCGTTCACATCTCGTAATTTTTTAAAAATTGAAAAGAATGATCAATTTCCCTGTAGACTGGGTGTGATGTGTCAAGGTATGATTGCCAGGTTCTAGTCCATTTACTCGGTTGTAGTGCTAGCCAAGTACGGTTTTATCTCTGGACTTCCTTTTGTTTTTTTTGTTTGTTTGTTTGTTTTTCATGGCCGCACCCACGACATATGGAAGTTCCCATCCAGTGAATGAATCCAAGCCGCAGCTGCGACCTACACCAGAGCTGCAGCAACACTGGATCCCTAACCCACTGCACCAGGCAGGGGTTGGAACCCACACCTCTGCAGTGAACTGAGCTGCTGCACTCGGGTTCTCAACCCACTGTGCCACAGCGGGAACTTCTTACCTCTGTTCTTTCTTACCTCTGTTGTTTTGTTTTGTTTTGTTTTGTTTTGTTTTGTTTTGTTTTTTTTGTAGGGCCACATCTGCTGCATATGGAGGTTCCCAGGCTATGGGTCTCATCAGAACTTAGCTGCCAGCCTACACCACAGCCACAGTGATGCCAGATCAGAGCCATGTCTGTGACCTACACCACAGCTCACAGCAACGCCGGATCCTTAACCCACTGAGCGGGGCCAGGGAGCAAACCCTCAACCTCATGATTCCTAGTTGGATTCATTTCCACTGCACCACGACGGGAAGTCCAGGTTTGTGATTCTTAATTCAAAGATATGAATCCCCACCAGCCCTTGGGTCACACTAGATCCTGCTGCTTCGTTTGCAAAATGAAACCAGCCTCCCACTGCATTTCCAGCATGCACCTCTGCTTGTGGGTTTTTTGTTTTTTTTTTCCTGCTCACATGGCAATAAGATCAGGCTCATTGCACCGTGGGCTTCGGGTTGCCTGAATAACCCGTAGATTCTCACGTCTGCACACACATCCTATGACTTCACCTCCACAGAGATCTTCCCCTCGAACCATGAAGCTGGCTCCTTTGAGGGGCCACAGAGAGACAGTGAGTGGCTTTAGCAATTTTTTGAAGCTTTCTGAATGCAGCGAGCAGAAATCAAGTTGTTTGATGACTGCACAAGCATGCAGAACCAAAGCCGGAGTGATTCCTTCTCAGTGGCCCCAGAATGAGAGGATCTGTAGCTGTGTCTCTCTCCCGCTTTTCCACATGCAATAGTATTTCAGCCACAGGCCTATTTAATAGGCACTATCCAGGTATTAAAATACCCACCCTCCCTCTTAAAGGGCTGATTTTTCTTATCTCTTGCATGAGTCAGCCAACCACAGAGCCTGACTCATGGTGGGGCAGTTGATAGTTATTACATAAAGCACAGTTTAAGTCCAGGGGTCTAAAACTACAGAGCCCCAGGATGTGAAGGGCCTCTACATTTCTGCATTCTCAACCAACAGGTCTAGGCTGAGGCCAACACATCACTTTTTTAAAGCCGCACTTCACTTCATGATTTTGATCCAGGCAGCCTTCGGTCCACACTTGGAAAAAACCTGACATAACCAATAAGTGTTTTGAGGTCAGAGGCCATGCTATATCCTGTTGCCGAGCACCTGCTCCAGACCAAGCATCCTTCCTGGCCCCGGGGATGGGGGAGAACCCAGGCTCCATGGGCACGTCCCCAATCAAGGTGTCATGGGGTCTCACAGTAAGGCAGGTGTCTGTGGAGCCCAGAGATGCTGCTAACATCGTGTGATGCACAGGACATCGCCCCCTCCTGCCCGCCAAGAATTCTGATCCAAAAGTCAATGCTTCTTTGAGAAACTCTTCGAGAGAGAATGGAATAAATGTTACACCCAAGGACCAAGCAAGGTTGGTGCGCAAGTGCAGAGAAAACAACACATTCTGCAGAGTTCTCCGAGGCGGGGCCCCGCGTCCTGCGGCCTCCCTCCCTCTCCACCCCCTGCCCCCTCCCTGGCTCCATCCCACCTCCTCGCATCCATGGCAACAGCCCGTGAAGCCCGGGAGGTACACAGAGCTCGGGTGGAAGCCTTGGGGTCACCATATCCCACTGCTGGACCGTGGACAAGCCACTTAGCCTTGTGAAATCTTAGCTTCATCTCATCCCCTCCTGGAGCAGCAGGGACTCAAGAAGAAAAGGGAGATGATTTGAATGTATGCTTGATTGACAGTCTGACAAACGCCCACTTATCTCACCGGGCTGATGGGAGGAAATGAGATCAGGCATAGAAAGGTGCGTGGCTTGGTGACAGCACCTGCTGAGCATTCGTCATGTGTCAGGTGCTATGATGACAACATCCCCCACCGCCTCCCGCAGGTACCGCCTCTGCCTGGTCCTTTACATTTACCTGATTTTCCCACCCAGCTCTTTCCTTGAGACTTTCTCCTAATATAACCCACAGGCACGTGGTGACTCTCACATCACTGTGGCGCCAGGTTCAGAGCCTGTAACCCTTCCTTGCCTTCCTGTCTAAGATGGGGGCGGGGCGGGGGGGTGGATCCACAAGAAATCTCCCCTTCAGTCAAAGCGGGGGAGAACCAGCTTTCTACTGGGGCGCTTTGTTTTCGAGATGCCTCTCACAGGAACACACTCTTTTATCTCCACTCCTTGCTTCAGAGCATCCCACAGCCCCAGGAGACTTGTCCCAGGCTATCTCCCTCCGTTGGCCACCTCTAATTTTGCCCCCTAGGCATCCTAGCACTTGTCTAAATTACAGATGATATCGTCAATGTTTATCTCAGTTCCCTTGGGTTCTAAAAATGCCCCCCAAACACCTGCAAACAAGCCCTTTCTCTGGAAGCCTAAGGAAAGGTCACTTTTGCCTTTTTTTTTTTTCTTTTGGCTGCACCCGCGGCATGTGGTAGTTCCTGGACCAGGGGTTGAACCTACACCTCAGCAGCGACCAAAGCTGCTGCAGTGCCAACACAGGAGCCTTAACCCACTGTGCCGCAAGAGAACTCCCACCTCTGCCTTTTAAATTGTACTTTCCTAATTGTCAGAAGGTCTGGCTGTTATCCTTTTGAAAAGATAAGAACTGTCAAGACCTTGAAGAGTCTTACAGTTCTAACCCTTTTCCATAACTCTCCTGAGTGACAGTTCCAGGTGGAAATCTTCAAGCACTGAGGAATGGAACTGTCAGCGATGGGTGAATGAATAAAACCAGTAAGATCTGGAAGCAGAGGAGTTACACCCTTAGTAAGAAAGAGAAAGCAGACATCAGAGTCTCTCTCCCTGGTTGGAGGATTTTTGCTAAAGGATTCGAAGCAAGACCCAGTTGAGACTCTATCTCGTATCCTGCCATTGGCATGTGCAATTGCGGGAGCCGCAGGAACTCATTATGTTGTAACCCATTTCCAGCAGCCTTGAGGACCTGAAGCAATTCCAGAGGAGTCTCAAAGTATAATCACTGTCACCATCCTCAGTGCTCTTCGGCTGTCAAGGACTCACTGTCTGAGCAGAGCAGTGTTTCCTGAGATTATTTCTATGTCCTCCTCTTCAGCTGAGTCACCAACTTCCACGTGACCTTCAAGTGTCAACCTAAAAGTTACTTCCTCCCAGGGGTTTTCATCCTTCTCCCAACCCCAAATGCTTCCTCTTCTGTGCTAATCACACTTCCAACAACTCTCTTACAGACAATCAACAGATATCTGTCTGCAGGGAACAGGGATCATCTCATGCATTTCTATCTTCCTCCCCAGACCGCACTTAGGTTTTACACGAAGCATCCACGGAATGTCCCCTTCACCTCCACTTGGCCATCCAAACTCACCTCGGGGGAAACACTGTTTAAAAATAAACAAACGAATATCGGAGACATTCACTAGCTCCACCGCTCCCCCCCCCCCCAATCTTTTGCTTTAGTTTGCAAGACAATTGGATAAGAGAATATTATTTGGCTTGATTATGGACTGCAGATTTCTGAAGAACATTCTGGCACTCACAGCATACGGAAGTTCCCAGGCTAGGGATCGAATCAGAGCTGCAGCTGCCAGCCTTTGCCACAGACACAGCAACACCAGATCTGAGCTGCATCTGCGACCTACACCACCACTGTGACCAACACCAGTGAGCAGCCCTGGATCCTTAACCCACTGAACAAAGCCAGGGATCGAACCTGTGCCCTCATGGATACTAGTCGGGTTAGTTACTGCTGGGCCATACATAACAGGAATTCCTGCCTTTCCTGATCAAATATGTAGCACGGTCATGAGGAGTTCAAATTAGCAAAACACGGAACTGGAGTAAACTGATGCACGTTCTCAGTGTAAACTACACTCTGGATTCAGCGCCAAGCCGTGTTCCAGGAGCTGTGTATGGAGTCATGGTGGGAACAGACAAGTCCTCTTTGTCCTGAGGGAATTGCACTTCTGCTTATTAAATAAGCTAATCATCATGAGACAAGTTTCCTGATCTAAAAAATGTGTTCCTGATTTGTTTATTTCACCCCAGTGGATCACCACTCACCAGGGCTGACCCTGTCCCATTGGTTCATGCTTCAACCATGTCCAGGAGCATTCGAGTCAGTGTTCAGGCATGGCCCCTGGGGAACATGTGATTGGCTGAGACTCTGTTCACAGAGGAGCAGTAATTGTGGTCATTCTTATTTCTGTCTGTGATGGAACGAAGAGAGGTGGGTTCTGGAAGCCACGGAACATGATGGTGACCCAACATCTACACGATCCCTGCCTTCATGACGCTGGCAGTCTTATGGAGACAGAGACTTAATCTCAAACGAGGTGGCCACTGGGTGATGCCAAGGTGGCACTGGGAGAACGTGGGTCGGGGATGGACCTGGTTGGGAAGATCAGGGAGAACGTCTCTGAAGCAGTGAGACTCAAGCTGAGATGTAAAGAAGGAGTAGGATGTTGCTAAGACAAGAGGCAGAGAGGACCATTCCAAGCAGGGGGAGCAGAGTGTGAAAGGAGGGGCTTCCGAGAAGCTGGTGGCCATGAGGACAGAGCGAAAGGGACCGTGGAACCCCCCCCCCATCAGAGGTGGTGTCTTCGGTTGACACTTCACAAACTTGTGTTAAAGGTTTGTGACATACATCTTCTTGTTACACCCGAGCTTCCCTTAAGAATGAAACTGACCATATGGACTAAGCCTCTCTCCTGGCTTAGTTTTTGAGAAGGTTACTGAGAAATTATTATACATCAAATCTGAAATGAGTCATTTAATTGCTCTTCAGAGATAGCCTTTGCAAGATATTTATCTAAAATTTGTAATTACTTCAATAGAGAATATGCAATTACCAAAAATACATACTACTGTACATTTTTACAACAGCATTGTTCTTCAAAATAATCCGTGTTTAATGATTTTTTTTGGGGGGGGGTCTTTTTGTCTTTTTAGGGCCGCACCCACGGCACATGGAGGCTCCCAGGCTAGGGGTCTAATCAGAGCTGTAGCCACCAGCCTACGCCAGAGCCACAGCAATGCTAGATCCGAGCTGTGTCTGTGACCTACAGCACAGCTCATGGCAACGCCGGATCCTTAACCCACTGAGCAAGACCAGGGATCAAACCCACAACCTCAGGGTTCCTAGTCGAATTCATTTTTGCTGTGCCACGACTGGAACTCCTAATGATTATTCTCCATTGAGCCTGTACTCTGCTTTCCATAGCAAGTTACTATGAAATATCAACTTTGCACATAACAAAATAAACTGTATAATTACTTGAGAAAAAAAAGAAAGAAAATGAATGTGGGACAAGAGGCTGGGAAGGTTGACTGGGGCTGTTGGTACCACAGTTCAAAGGGTTGGCAAGGATGCAGGTGCCCACAGTAAATCAGACCGACCCAGACTATCAGTTGCCTTCTACCTGATTGGTCAGTGGCTTCACACTTGCGCAGTGAGGGTTAACAGTGCTTGGTCTTTGCTGGGGGTGTCATTTAACATTTCCCAATATTCGATTTCCTTTTGAAGGGTGTGAGAGGCACAGATTCATTAGGTGCAAATGATATCACCTAATAACCCAAGCATTTGGCTTGTGCCATGAATAGACATAAGCCTAGCCACCTAAAGTGGGGAAAAAAAAATAAAGATGGATTATTCCACGGATCTCTGTGCCTTAATTTAGACGATAAATTAAAAGCTCTGAGAAAGAAGAAATGAATAATACTGTAATTAAGAAGCACATCTACCAAAGTCGTCTCTGGAAGATGACTCATTAACACTGTTCATCTTTGGGAGGGATGCTTAATATCCAAAATGCGTGTTGGGGAGTTCTCTTGAGGTGCATCGGGTTAAGGATCCAGTGCTGTCACTGCAGCAGCTCTGGTCACTGCTGTGGCTCAGGTTCGATCCCTGGCCCGGGAACTTCCACATGCCTCAGGTGCAGGCAAAACACAGTGGATGTTGAAAAGTAACACATTCATTGCAAGTAGACTTGGACTCTGGAATTTCTATGTTCTGTCAATTTAGCTGCGGGAGTCCAGCGTGAGTGAACCCGAGACTTTGATCTACATGGAAAAGTGACTGAGAGAGGAAAACATCAGGGACCATGGATTGAGCCACTGGGAAGGCAGAGAAAAGATTCAGACACAACCTCTTTTTGGATTTGATGCAAGTGGGTCTTGGCAGTAATGCAGGGCATGGATTGGGGTGGGCATTTAAGGAGCCGCTCACTCTCAGGGTCATTCAAACGGTGGTTAAGCACCCAAGAGTGAGGGCCTCCTTAAATTTTGCACCCTAATCACCTCTCTTGCCTCCTCCTGGTTCTGGGCTATTAAGTTCAAAGGAAGGAAACAGTAAGTTGCTATTTTGAGAGAATTATCTGCTTGACCAGAGAACAGCCAATGAGGATGGACAAAGAGAAATTTTTAAGGGGCCATTGGTAGGAACTCTAGTTTAGAAGAAGTAAGGAATACTCAGAGAGTGAGCAAGAGGGAAGGGAAAAAAGCCAGACTGTACAATCTGTCTCAAGCAAGCACAGCCCTTTTTCTCTGGGTACTTAAGTGATTGTCTTTTTAGGGACACACCCATGGCATATGGAAGTTCCCAGGCTAAGGGTTGAATCAGAGCTGCAGCTGCAGGATTACACCACAGCCACAGCCACGTTGGATCCAAGCTGCGTCCGTGTCCTACACTGCAGCTCACGCCAAGGCCGTATCCTTAACCCACTGAGCGAGGCCAGGGATCGAACCCGCATCTTCATGGATACTAGCTGGGTTCTTAACCCAGTGAGCCATAATGGGGAATGCCCTGTCTGACAGAATTGTAATGTGACTTTTAAATTTTTTTGTAGCCACAGTCAGAAAAGCAGCAATAGCTGAAATTAATTTCAATCATACGTTTTCATTAATCCCGTGTATTTAAAATGCTATCATTTCAATACGATAAGATTGTTAAGGAGATGGTTCGCATTCTTTTTCATTATGATTAAGTCTTTGAAGTGGGCTGTGTGATTTCATACCCCAGGGTTGGGACCAGCCAGGGTTCAAGTGGCTGGCTTGCGGCCACTGTATCAGGCAACGCCGGGTCCACCAGACTTTTCAGTGCAATGGGGAAAGCTTCCAAGCAGAAGAGTGCCTTAGGAAAATCTCTCTGGCAGCCACAAGGGAGACCAGTAGCTTTCTGGTTGCTGTCACCATCATCTTCTGGGCACTGTCACCTGCCCAGGCGCCCAAGTTTATAAACTGGTAACTTGGGAGCCAAATTCCTCTTTTCAGACTTGATCCTTTGACAGTGTTATTGGAGGAAGCTTTGGGGGTACAGATCGCAGAGCCCCATCCTGGGTGTTTCCAGATTCCTGAAAAGGGCAAGCGTGGCCTCTCTCAGTTCCCACGTGGCTCCCACACCACTCAGACAGGGCCCTGTGACAGACCCCTGAGATCTGCCATCTTTGGGTCCCTCCTCCATTGAAACTGTGATGCCAAAACTCACCGAGAGGCTTGAGGTACAGATAAGAATGAAGCGACCTATTAAGATGCCTCACGCTGGGCCTCATTAAGAATTGATCAAAAAATGGTAGTTGCTTTCTCTTTAAGAGTTGTCATAAAAGGCTTTTCACATCCCCAAGAACAGCCCAAGAGCTCAGAAACTCAAACAGCATGACTGGGCATCAGATTTCTAACCCTTTCTGCACCCCCCACAGAAGGAACTTCAAGGAGTCAGTTCATTTCAGAAAGAAACATCCCCAAAATATGCAGCTTAGAGCCAGCCCCTCAGGGAACTTCTTTCTAGCATCACACTAAGCTTTAACTGCTAAGAAGACAGCTTTTCAGTTTCTCTGGTCTCTACCTTATTGGAGAAGCAGTTTAAAAACTATTCCTACTCTCCAAGGAATTTCCAGGTGCTTGATGACTTGGTAGGGCCATAAACAACTGCATTCTGGGAAGCCATTATGTGAGAATCAAAGGAAGCAGCACTGTCTGGGAGAAACTGGGAAAAAGCATCATTTTTTTAAAGTTATTATGTCTATTTTTTTTAATTACAGGATAGTTGATTTACAGTGTTTCTTCAATTTCTGTTATACAGCAAAGTGACCCAATCACACACAGTTCCCTCTGCTGTGCAGTAGGACCCCATTGCCCATCCCGTCCGAACGTAACAGTTTTCCTGATTCACTAACCCCAAACTCCCCGTCCATTCCACCCCCTACCCCCGCCTGGCAACCACAAGTCTGTGACCTGTTTCTATTTTGTAGATAAGATCATCTGTGCCGTATTTTAGATTCCATATATAAGTGATATCAGATGGTATTTGCCTTTCTCTTTCAGACTTACTTCACTTAGTATGAGAATCTCTCGGTCCATCCATGTTGTTCTTTTTTATAGCTGAGTAGTATTCCATTGTATATATGTACCACCTCTTCTTTATTATATTTTTTATGATTTTTTCCATTATAGTTGATTTACAGTGTTCTGTCAATTTCTACTGTACAGAAAAATGACCCAGTTTTATATATATATATAGACACATATATATATTCTTTTTCTCACATTCTCCTCCATCATGTTCCATCACAAGTGACCAGATATAGTTCCCTGTGCTATACTGCAGGATCTCATGGCTCATCCACGCCAAATGAAACAGCTTGCATCTATTAACCCCAACTCCCAGTCCATCTCACTCCCTCCCCCTCTCCTTTGGCGACCACAAGTCTGTTCTCCATGTCCATGAGTTTGTTTCTTTTCTGTGGAAAGGTTCATTTGTGCCATATATTAGATTCCAGATACAAGTGATATCATACAGTATTTGTCTTTCTCTTTCTGACTTACTTCACTGAGTATGAGAGCCTCTAGTTCCATTCATGTTGCTACAAATGGCATTATTTTGTTCTTTTTTATGGCTGAGTAGTATTCCACTGTGTATATGTACCAGATCTTCTTAATCCATTCATCTGTCATTGGACATTTAGATTGTTTCCATGTCTTGACTATTGTGAATAGTCCCACAATGAACATATGAATGCATGTATCTTTTTTAAGGAAAGTTTTGTCCAGATATATACCCAAGAGTGGGATTGCTGGGTCACATGGTAGTTCTATATTTAGTTTTCTGAGGTATCACCATACTGTTTTCCATAGTGCTTGTACCAATTTACATTTCCACCAAGAGTAAAGGAGGATACCTTTTTCTCCACACCCTCTCCAGCATTCGTTACTTGTTGACTTGTTAAAAAAAAAAAAGCATTAGTTTTTTAACTCTGACAAATCTGAGTTTGAAGCAAAATTCTGTTACCAAAGGAAAGGTAATCTTTGGAAAACTGCTCATATCTATGAGCATCAAGGCACTGATCTGTAAAATGGGTATAATATTTATCTGGCAATGTAAGAATTACATATTCAAGGTATGAATGCATTAGTTATCTCTTGCTGCATAACTAATGATCCTTAAAACTTCTTGGCTTAAAACACCATTTGCGATCTCAGTTTCTGTGGGTGAGGAATCTGAGCAGGGCTTAGCTGGGTTCTTTGACACAGGGTCTTTCCCAAGGCTGTGGTCTCATTCCAAAGCTTGAGTGGGGAAGGATCTGCTTCCACGCTCTCTCATTGGCTGTTGGCGGGATTCAGTGCCTAGGTGTCAGTTCCTCATTGGCTGTTGGCTGGAGTTCCCCCTCCGTTCCTTGTCATGTGGACCTCTCCATAGGGCAGCCCACAACATGGCACCTTGTGTCATCAGAACAGGAAGGCAAGAAGAGTCAGAGAAAGAGAGAGACTGCGAGAAGTCACAGTCTTGTATGACCAAATCCTGGAAGTGACAGCCTATCACTGTGTTCTGTTGGTTGCAAGCAAGTTGCTAGGTCCAGCTCAGATGCACAGGGAAGGAATCACACACAGGTTTCAGTACCAGGAGGTGGCTGAAACCCGTTTAAGAAGCTGTCTGCCATGATATTTAAAGATCCTCAGTCAATAGCAGCTGTTGTTTTGACCAAATACGAAGGCACCCGGAAAGCCATGTTCACCAGAGAAATTGAAGAAATCTCCTGCATTACATTTCAGGGTCAGGAAATTTAACCAGCCCATGACACAATCAGTCTCCAAGAGGTTGATTCTAACCAACACTAGGTTAAACAAAGACCGCATTTAAAGATAGGTTTGATTTATAACATGTCACCAAAACAACAATGTTTGGACATTAGGACTAAAAGGCACCTGTTTCCACTACGTAATGTTTTATCATATATTCCAATCCCTTTCTAGTTATTTTAGGATGCCCATGTTTTTATGGGGATGAAAATAACAATATGCTACTCGATTTTCTCATTTAACAATATTATAAAGGCATTTAATCCTACTCTGCATTCTTTATTGTTAGCACTTTAATAGCTACATAACATTTCCACCCAGTAGATAAATGTACTTAACTAATCCCTTATTCTATGATATATAAGTTGCTTCAATGTTTTGCCGTTAAAAGCAATGCTGTGATTGAGTGTCTTGTGTGTGGTAAGCTTTTTTCTCTGTAATTTGAATTATGTCTCTAGGATAAAGTCCCAGAAAAGCAATTAGAATACGTTACATTTTAATGGCTCTGTCAAGTTTTTATTCAAATGAGAAGATGGCTTTGCTTTTTATGTAAGCAAACACCATTCCATCCGCCCCAAACTAAGTTCTTCAAAGGCAGACACCCTAGCTTACTTAAAATTTTTTAAACCATAGCCTCTAGCCCATAAGCAGCACTTAGGGAATATTTGTGGACTGAAATGAGTGCATAACAAAAATATTTAAAAACCTGAGGCTTCAGTAAAAAACATTTCAACTAGGAGTTCTCTGGTGGCGCAGCGGGTTAAGGACCCGGCATTGGCACTTCAGTGGCTTGGGTCCCTGCTGTGGCATGCGCTGGATGGCTAGCCCAGGAACTTCCACATGCCACAGGCGTGCACCCATACCTTCCACCACCGCCCGCAAATATTTCGACTAGATCTTTTTTTTTTTCTTTTAAGTCAAGAGATGTTGCGTTTCCATGTAGATATCACTAAGTGGTGTGGAAGACACTGTGCAAGCACTGGCATTGTTCCCGCTTCCTTATTTTATTTAATCCTCACAGCACCCCCTAGAGGTCATTCTCCATACAGCAACCGAATGAAAGGCTCAAAGCTTAAACCCGATTACATCTGCACATTTGCTTTATTTAGAGGGACGCAGGAGGCAGCTAAGTACTTGTCTGACAAGCTCCCCTCATTGGCAAGGAAACAAAAGGTACTCTTCCACTGGGTAAAATATTACATCTGCGGAAACTTCTACTTAAAAGGAAACAAAATTTCCAGGAACCATGGGAATTTTCCTCAAAGTAGTTCAACCTGTGTAATGGATCATTTTAAGCAAACTACGACTCAGGGTTATATAACATTTAGATAAGCAGGGCAAAAATGACCCTCGAAAAAATAATTTCATTGGTCAAAATTTACTCTGGCTAAAGTGCCCTGCCACTCTGCAGCGTGTAACTCTTGGAACTCCACAGGACCCGCCTCCCGTTGCTGGCTTTTTGTTGTTGTTGTTCATCTTTTTATTTCAGGAGCTATCGTTCTCATTTTCAGACCCAGGAGGTCAAATTGCTTGCATAAAATCAGAGAGCCAGAGTGACAACCCGAATTTACTTGCACGCGCCATTGGAAACCATCCCCAGCTTAGCTGCTAAACTTGAACCGCAGCGCCCCCTGGTGGGCAGAGGGTGGCTTGGCTTTTCCAGGCCCTCTTTTTCACTTGGGTGCCATCTCACCTAAACAGCGCTTCTGTTTTTCTCTCCCTCTCTCTCAGGTGAAGGAGGCCATGCAGCGGATCCACGACCGAGGCAATATCGGCAAATTAATTCTGGATGTAGAAAAGACCCCGACTCCACTGGTGAGTCAAAAGCAGAGGGATCTGTTCAGTTCAAGATCAGAGTCCAGCAGGTGCAGGCACAAGGGGGGGCAGGTGGCGTGGACGGAAGTGCAGACAGGGGTCCGCCGGCCAGGGCTGGCGGAGGAAACCAGAGGTAACCAAATGAATGCCCAAGTGAGGGACTGGTCACAAAGGGGATGAACACTAAGGAGGAAAGGAAAATGCTTGGGGGAGAACGTTTCAAGAGCAATCTGACTGTAGTCAGGAGACGACGGAAACCACGCCCCACGTCTCTTACACCTGCTCACTCTTGGCTGCCACGAGTGGGAGGGATTCCTGATAAAACAGCATAAGTTCACATTCAGATACCCAAAGGAATGACGCCGTCTGCTTCCGAGATGCCCCCCGATGGTTCCGTCCCTTTGGTTTTCTTTTATCAGGATGATACCCTTCCATGCAGGAACCCCACCTGGAGTGAAGCATGTCACACTCACATCCCAGACACTCCTGCAAGGGTCTCTTGAGGGGGCTCTGCAGTGTGGCAGTCTCCACACAGACTTACACCAAACTGCCCGGATCCAGAGCCCAGCGCTGAGCCCCTGTGCATGACCTGGGCAATTTCCTTTGCCTTTCTGGCTTCAGCCTCCCATGTCTGCAAGCCGGAGACTGAGACATTCTCATAAGCCCATTAAAATGGCATGCATAAAACACTGTCTCAAACATACAAAGTTCTAGGAAAGATTTAACCAAGAAAATACTTAGGAAGGGTGTTTTGGTTTGTTTTCTTGCATGTGTAGTCTCGAAGTTGCATCAGTGGTTGATAAAAGAACTCAAATCCTAGGATGTTGTAGTCCAATGAGTGTATTTGCTTTTTTGTGTGTGTTTTTGTTTTAGGGCTGCACCCGCAGCATATGTAGGTTCCCAGGCTAGGGGTCGAATCCCAGCCTACTCCACAGCCACAGCAACACAGGATCCGAGCCAAGTCTGCGACCTACACCGCAGCTCACAGCAATGCCAGATCCTTAACTCACTGCGCAAGGCCAGGGATCGAACCTACATCAGATACTACTCAGGTTGTTAACCACTGAGCCATGATGGGAACGCCAATGAGTGTATTTTCAATGTGTGGCTTTTGTAACTAGGATGTGGTCTGGGTATGACGGCCGTTTTAGGGAATGAAGGACGATTTAACGAGAGGATATTTTCAATGTGTTACTAGTAACCATATCAATATGGTTTTTAAAATGTTTACTAAGTTCAGGAGTGGACCAGCAAATATTTGAAGACAGATGAGGGATCAGGGTTAGGCTAGGATCCCAGGTTTTCTGGGCATCTGTGTTCTGTTCTTTAAACACATGACCAAGTCTATTGCAGCTGCATCAACAGAGGGGGTGTCTAGAGCCCTCCCAGATGGCTTGTTGCTTTCAAGCAGAAAATAGCTGGTCCTGGCTTCCTGCATGTCCATCACACATGAGGTCCTGCTGGGCTGTTTGACCATAGCAGGATTCTCAACAGAGCAAGACCTGAAAAGCCACCTTTCGGAGAGAGGGCCCAGGCCCTTCCTTGGCATATGTCGTTGTTCTTGTTCCTGAGTATCAGGAGTGCTTTTACCCCCTGGGACCTAGAGATGATGCAGAATGGGCCAATTAGATCTGTGGTACTTGGAGTGTCTCCTGGTGGGAGGGGCCTCATCCCATCTAGATGGAGATCAGACTTGAAGGAGAGAGAGCAGATGGTCAAGGTCATTTCAAGGGCTAGGACCAAACGCGAGAGGACACAGCACATGGTCAACGGGAACCTGTTACTCCCTACTCGGTAGGTATTGGCAAGCGGGCAGCAAGAGGCTCCCACAGGCACCTTCTCCTATCAGAAGGGCCCTGAATCCCTGAATCTGCCCAGCTGAACCCACTGCAGGGCACACGCCCTCCTCTGGAAACTCGTTGGGCTTTGAGACATGGGGCAGCCTGCTGGCAGAAGGTCATTGCTGCTCATGGCTCTGGATGTGGACTTGCCGGGAGGCCCTGAGAGCATCTCTTACACATGGGGCCTTCTCTTGTTGAGGCTGGACCAGAGCAGAGCTGGGCTCATCTCATAATGCCTATGGGGTCAGAGCAGCCATGGGGCTGCTTCCTCTAGACCCCACGGCCTCAGGGGCAGCCCTGCCCTGGTCCTGGCCATCTCACCGGTGCCCTGGAGAACAATGATGACCTCCGCAGACTGCTGACCTCTGCGGCCCCACAACTTCTTAATTCCATCACTAGTCTTCCTGTGCGCTGCCACAGAACAGAACTAATGGCAATAGTTACAACTATGGCTACTGTACGGTTGTTGAGGAAA
Organism: Phacochoerus africanus; assembly: GCF_016906955.1. NCBI lineage: Eukaryota > Metazoa > Chordata > Mammalia > Artiodactyla > Suidae > Phacochoerus > Phacochoerus africanus. The sequence goes on along the minus strand of NC_062551.1, from coordinate 9,859,435 downwards.
GGGGGGGATGGGCATGAGTCACCGGGTATCTTGGTGGATATGGAATATATGCTAATAAGGGAGAGCTCTCACAATTATGCATTCATTATTCTGAAAGTATGCACTGCATACCTAGTATGTGTCAGGCACTGAACCAGTTGCAGAGGACAAATCTGGAAGGAAGCAGGAGACCAGGTCATCACCCTTGTTGATACAGTTCCCATGGTGGAGCAGGTGGCCATCAGTCAACAAGCCACCCATACATGGGGCACTGCAGCTCTGGGTCTGTGCCACAAAGAAGGGCTCACAACAGGGGGGCTGCTCCCCTCAGGGAAGTCTGGGAAGGTTTCTTTGAGGATGTGGCTTAGAGCTAAAGGGAAAGCAGGCACTGAGCAGACAGGAGGGTGGAAGGCTGGTGCTCCAGGGAGAAGCCTGTGCAGCTGCTGGGAGGGGAAGGTCCAGTTCCAGGTCAGACCACGTGGTGGTGGTGGGGGTGGGGGTGCTGAGATTCAAGGGCTGATTCCGGTTTGTATGAGGAAGTGGTAAGAGCAGGCAGGGAGGGACCTAGGTTAGGGGGATCGGGGGTTCCGGATAAATGACCAAGATCAGGATCCAGGAACAAGAAATCTAAGGCATCGTTCATAAAGGAGCTGAACATGCATAGGACTAGGATGGTTTGAACGTATATGTTTGCAATGTCATGTGCTCAGTGATTTGCCAGGTGCTCCAAACACACCATTTCCCTTTGTTTCACTTGGTTCTCACGAGAACTTTATAAGGCAGATGGGTTTATCCCCATTGCAATGATGCAGGAAATGGAGACAGAGAGGTGTGACAGGTGTGCCAGGTGCTGGTGATGATAGGTAGGTAGATGGATGGAGGGATGAAGGATGGGTGGATGAGTGGATAGACAGACAGACAGACAGACAGACAGATCGGCAGAACTAGAAAGAATCCACATCTTCACAGAAAGGACATTCCAGCGGGGGAATGTAGACAGCAGAGCAGATAAACACACATTTGTTACTACTAGCCTTCTGGCTTGTAAGAAGTGACAGCGGCAGGATTTGAACCCTGGCCAGCCTGTGCGGTGGATGCTGTCAAGGGCCTGCCCATGCCCCTTGGCACTCCTGTTGCCCTGCATGCTGGTGGTGTCCTGCTGGCTCCTACCCCTCTCTGCCTGTGAGCCTCCTCTGGCCATGGGAGATGCTAGGGCTACACACAGGATGGGCCAGAATGCCAGGGAGATAACCCACCTGAAGTGCTCCCTGCCTTGTCATTACTGTGGGGCAATCGAGATGTGTGTCCCTCACTGCCTCCCAGTGGGCCCAGCAAGACAGAGCCCCAGTTGCTCATGGCAGGAGCAGGGGCTAAAGATTCATACATCCTGTGCCCGCTTCTTCACCTTTCTCGTCTCCTTCCCTTCCTCCTGACCAGTGCCTCCCGGGCGCATCTTCCCAGTTCCCAAAACCTGTGCTCAATGCTATCTCAGAGTCTTCCTGGGGTACCCAACATAAGTCAGCTGGGACCATACTTTCTTCCTGGGGAGGCAGGTGACCTAACGCTCAGCCCTGGAAGAAGTCCTTTCCACAGGGTTCCAGCAGATGCTCAGAGCAGGTAGGAGACAGATGGCGGAGCCCTCTAAAGAGTCCTCTTGAATTACAGATGGCCAATGACAGCACGGAGACCAGCGAGGCAGGCGAAGAGGAGGAGGACCACGAGGGGGACGGCGAGAACAAAGAGAGGATGCCCTTTATCCAGTAAGCCCCGGACCCAGGCAGGAGGCTGTGAAGGATGCTCTGGAGGAAGAGGAGCCGGCTGAGAAAACTCTCCCGTGCCCCCGTGAACAAATGCTGTAGTCCAGTGCGTGTTGTGTTTGTCTGCAGTCAGCTGAGCTAAAAAGCTGTTGATCACTGTTGTTTCTGAAATTAAGTGCCAAGCCCACCCCGTGCAGTATTACGTCCCTCCCCACTCTGTGTGTTTCCCTGCCCCCGCCCCATTTCCAAACCATCCATCCTTGGGTCCTCTACAGTTCTAGAACAGCCTTGCAAACTCATCCCAGGCCACAGGTCGAATGCTTAAGAGACCAACCAGGGGCAAAGACAGGATTGGACTGAAAGGTGTGATCAGGGAGCGCCATCTAGGTCCTAGAACTTTTTGCTGCCAGCCACCCAGGCTCCCAACAAGAGCACCTGCCAATTTGGCTGGCAGAAAGAGAGCAGGCCAGGAGGTGGTGCCATGAGCCAGTAAGTTTAAGATCTCTTCAAGGAGTCCTTTCCTTCTTCCCATTGAAGAGGCAACCTCCTGACATTCATTTGTTTCATGGTCGAAAGGCTTCAGCCATCCTTCTCTCATCCTCTGATGCTTGATCCCTTCGCTGGTTCTTAACCATAAACATAGGGAAAGCAGTGTGGATTTTTCAGGGTAGAAGATGGGTCAACAGCAGAAGTGTGAGGACCAGCCACAGAGGTTCCGCCTCTGAAACCACATCTCATGAGCAGGCTCCTCTCTCCGCCTTATGTATTTCAGTTGAATGTTAGGAAAAGGAGTTCCCGTCGTGGCGCAGTGGTTAACGAATCTGACTAGGAACCATGAGGTTGTAGGTTCGATCCCTGCCCTTGCTCAGTGGGTTAACGATCCGGCGTTGCCGTGAGCTGTGGTGTGGGTTGCAGACGCGGCTCGGATCCCGCGTTGCTGTGGCTCTGGCGTAGGCCGGTGGCTACAGCTCTGATTGGACCCCTAGCCTGGGAACCTCCATGTGCCACAGGAGCGGCCCAAGAAATGGCAAAAAGACAAAAAAAGAATTAGGAAAACTCACCAGGAGTGGGATTATTTCAGAAGTCAGTATTGAGGCTTGCCTGTGTTCGTGCCATGCCATTGCCATGGCGGATGAGGCTAGTTTCGTTTCCTGGTACAGAACAGCCACCCGCACCTTGGACTCCCCCAAAGACCTCCTTTGGAGACCATACTGGGGGGGGGGGGAGAAATCAGCGAGTACCTCTTTTTCTTGCCAAAGCACGTTCCAACCAGTAACAGACTCTAGTGATACAAAAGGCTGATGTGTCGTAGCTGAGGCCGAATGCACGCTCCTCTCCTCTGAGATCTCAAATTATGGTGCAGACTTTTTGCAGGGCCCTGCTTGTTGGGAATCAGGGACCAAACTACTTGCTGGCATCCCTGTGATTAACTTTCCGGCTCCCACACCCCGCCCCTGTCCCACGTGACATGACTTGAGGTGACCAGTTCCTCTGGAGGAAGAAAACAAGGCTCAGAGTCTCCACGGGGGAGTGGGTGGGGGGTGGGGGGTGGCGTGGGGTCTCTCATCCTCTCCTTCCGGTGTTGCTGTCCCAGAGGGTGGACGCCATCACTCACCAACGAAGCCAGAGACTCAACTGCACTCTGGATGATCTCCGAGGGTTCCTACGTTGCCCAGTCTCTCCACCAGTGAGCCCTAGGGTAGACCCCCCCCCCCCACTTCCCCCAGGGATGGCAGTGAACGCATTTCAGCGATTGCTTCTTTTCCTCCCTCAGTCCGTTGGTAACAAATGTCACCCCATCACCCGTGTTCTGTTGTTTCCTATCCTAAGCTTGTGCTGATGACGGATGTGTGCCAGGTATGTATCTGAAGGAGGTGTCTCCTCACTGTGAAGGTGCATATGAGCCGTGAAGACAGAGCAAAGCGTGTCTGCAAGGAAGACACCGACCTGAGGGTCTCTTCCTAGTCCGGGACTCGCCAGCATTCCACTGCTGGGCCATTTAGAAAGACCATGTGCAGGCTATACACACCCTACCCACACACACCCCCAACACTTTCACTAAAGGCTGTATTATTGGTCATGTTTCTCCCATAACCAAGCGGCCAATGAGGTTCTTAAGAAGAACTGCTAGCCAAGTGACATTCCTGGTGAGCTGGACAGAGACGGCATTTTTTAGGGCTGGGGGAACAAAAGACCCACTAGGCACATCAGGGCTCTTCTCCAGGGGAGAGGGAAGGCTCCATTCCGAATCCAGCTGACCTTCGTGATGTCCAGAGGATGAGCGTGAGAAGACATTCTTCTCCAAATCTGTTTTTTCAGCGATAAGGTGAAGACAATACTCTTAAGTTAGGCTGAATGGTCCAAGAAAACCCTGTGTCTCCTTAGGATGCAGAAGTAGAAGACACACTAGAGTCTGACCAATAAGATCAACTTAGGCCATGAAGAATAGGGAAAAAAAATAAAATGTCCAAATTAACCCTTCAACACATTCTCCTTTGAAGCATCGTCTTTGCTGTCACGTGGCTGGTTTTCTGAGGGAAGGGTCCAAAGTGTCTCAGGTTGCCTTAAAGGAACTGTGAAGGCTTCTCTGTAACTTCAGCTTGATGGGAGTGAACGGAAACATTGTCTCATGTATTTGTGGCTTTAGAGCTTTTGTTATATTGTGCCTACAAAGCAAATTATGTTTACATAAAAAATATAAATAAAGTATTCAGCATAGCATAACCTCGCCTGGCATAAGTTCCCTCACATCAGCAGGTGTGGGGAAAGCAGCCCCATTCTTAAAATGCAAGAAATGGGCGACGACAAAAGAAAAGAGAAAACACAGGTCATGGACAAACCTTCAGAGGAGAAACTAAAGGCTACGTAGCGAAAATAGGAGTTGAGATGAAACGATATTCTGGAGTTCCCGCTGTGGCACAGTGGGTTAAGAATCCAACTGCAGCAGCTTGGGTCCCTGCGGAAGTGCTCCATCTACAGCCCAGTGCAGTGAGTTAAAGGATCCAGTGTGGCTGCAGCTGCATCTCATATTCAATCCCTGGCCTGGGAACTTCCATATGCTGCAGGTGCAGCCATAAAATGAATACATAAATAAATAATAAAAAGCCATTCAACTTCCCTCAAGCAAGAAAGTGACATCACTAAATGAAAGAACCGTTAAAGACATCATATAATAATGATCATTATAAAGTATTTTTTATGAGATACCCACTATGCTATTAAAATATATATATTTATTCATATATATATATATAAACTCTCTTTCCCTCCTAATAGCCCTGAGAGATGGCGTTAATCATTACACCCATTTTGTAGATGACAAGACTGAAGACTGAGGTCTTGCACGAAGATCACACAGCTAGTAAGTGATGGAACCAGGATTTGAAGCCAAGCCAGAATCCATGCTGTTAACTGCCCCATCATGCTGCTTCTTGGCTTAAATAAGGGTAACAGACAATGCACTTCAAATGACCATCTCCTGCTCACTAGAAACTGTCCAGGGATTCTCTTTCCTCTCATTTCAAGGATATGTTTGTCAACTTGTTTTGCTTTGTAGCAAATAATATGCACAAGAAACTTGCTGGGTTTTTGGTTTGTATTTTTTGGTGTTTGCTTTGTTTTTTGTTTTTTTGTTTTTTGGTCTGGCCCTCCATCCAAGTACTGACTTTAAGACTCGCACATCTTGGGAGTTCCCATCGTGAGAATTCAGCAGTAATGAACCTGACTAGGATTCATGAGGATGCAGGTTTGATCCCTGCCTTTGCTCAGTGGGTTAAGGATCTGGCGTTGTCATGAGCTGTGATGTAGGCCACAGACGAGGCTCAGATCCTGAATTGCTGTGGCTGTGGTGTAGGTCTGCAGCTGCAGCTCCAGTGTGACCCCTAGCCTGGGAACATCCATATGCTGCAGGTGCAGTCCTTAAAAAAAACCTCACACATCTCAACCATTTTCACTTCCATGATCCCGTATCCTCAGGGTTATCAAAGAGATGCACAAAGGCAAATCTCCAACGAACGGCAAAGATTTCATGAATGGTTGCTTTGTTTCTCGGCGGGAAGCAAAAAAAAAAAAAAAAAAAGGAGTTCCCGTCGTGGCGCAGTGGTTAACGAATCCGACTAGGAACCATGAGGTTGCGGGTTCGGTCCCTGCCCTTGCTCAGTGGGTTAACAATCCGGCGTTGCCCTGAGCTGTGGTGTAGGTTGCAGACGCGGCTCGGATCCCGAGTTGCTGTGGCTCTGGCGTAGGCCGGTGGCTACAGCTCCGATTCAACCCCTAGCCTGGGAACCTCCATATGCCGCGGGAGCGGCCTAAGAAATAGCAACAACAACGACAACAACAAAAAAGACAAAAGACAAAAAAAAAAATTACAGCTAGGTTCCATGTCAATAAAACACCACATACAGGAGTTCCCATCGTGGCTCGGCGGAAATGAATCTGACTAGCATCCATGAGGACACGGGTTCCATCCATGGCCTCACTCAGTGGGTTAAGGATCCGGTGTTGGTGTGAGTTATGGCGTAGGTCGCAGACATGGCTCAGATCCTGCATTGCTGTGGCTCTGGCATAAGCCAGTGGCTACAGCTCCAATAAGACCCCTAGCCTGGGAACCTCCATATGCTGCAGTGTGGCCCTAAAAAGACCAAAAAATAAAAAATAAAATAAAATAATAAAACACCACATACATAACCTTGAATTTACAAGGTAGAAAAGTCAGTTGCACTGTCAGTGAAATTCTTGCAAAAATCCCTGTACAAAGAATTTTCTGGTATGTTCTCATGTAATACTTATGTACTCTGTCCAAAGCTCATGGCTTCACATAGCCAGTGGTGGTGCACTGTCTCATGTAAGCCAGGCCCGCAGGAAAAACTGGAATTTCAGCTAAGATCCACACCTTCACTTAGAACTCCAAGAATGGGGAAGAGGACTTGCCGTTGGATACAAAGTTCTTTTTGGCTGTGTGGATGAGGTTAGTGCGGAAATGGAGGTAAACTTTTCAAGAGCCATTTGGGGCAGAGGGAAACATTCGCATAAAAGCAAGGAGATAAGAAATTTTGGAGGATGTATTGGAAGAATGAAGAGCAGAAGAGCGTGGCTGAAATTCACACTTGTGAGGGTGGAGGTGGAGAAAGGCATGATGGGAAATCCGAACAAGGTACAGAGACCTTTGAGGGCCCAACTGATGATTCCCGGGTTTCCATGGCAGGGAACAAGGTTGTGCAGCGGTGGGACACGAAAGCCTGCGGGTGTGTTGGTTATTACAGAGTACAGGTGGGGTTCAGAAGGAGGAGGAATGTGAGATGAGTCTAGGGAGTTCCCATCGTGGTTCAGTGGATTAAGAATCTGACTAGGAGTTCCCGTCGTGGCGCAGTGGTTAACGAATCCGACTAGGAACCATGAGGTTGCGGGTTCGGTCCCTGCCCTTGCTCAGTGGGTTAACGATCCGGCGTAGCCGTGAGCTGTGGTATAGGTTGCAGACGCGGCTCGGATCCCGTGTTGCTGTGGCTCTGGCGTAGGCCAGTGGCTACAGCTCCGATTCGACCCCTAGCCTGGGAATCTCCATATGCCGAGGGAGCGGCCCAAGAAATAGCAACGACAACAACAACAAAAAAGACAAAAGTCAAAAAAAAAAGAATCTGACTAGTATCCATGAGGATACAGGTTCAGGCCCTGGACTCGCTCAGTGAGTGAAGGATCTGCCATTGCCATGAGCTGCGGTGTAGGTTACAGATGCGTCTCGGATCTGGCGTGGCTGTGGCTGTGGTGTAGGACGGCAGCTATAGCTCCGATTCTACCCCAGCCTGAGAACTTCCATATGCCATGAGTGTGGCTCTAAAAAGATAAAAAAAGAGAGAGAAAGAGATGAGCCTAAAGGTGGTCCAGAAATACACTTCAAGTACCTGGACTCCTGTGCCCTGGTTTGCACCCTCCAGAATCAGACATTGAAACAAGGGTTTGGCTGTCAGCCAGACTGGGAGGTGATCCCAAGGAGCACAGATGGGAGAGAGGGAACATAAAACTGGAGGAGAAGAAGCCAGTTCAGGGTGTGTGGATGAGCAGGACAGCTCTGTGGGAGAGCGGGGAGCTGCCGCACGTAAAGGAGGAGGACGCTCTAGATCTCATCAAGCCCCACACATCCCTAGGCAAGGGCGACTCCCTAACAAGTGTGTGGATTCTCTGATGCTCTTTGGGGTTTTTTTTTTGGTTTTTTTGTTTTTGGCTGCATCCATGGCCTGAAAAATACCAGCTGCCAGGGATCAAACAGCAGTGGCAATTCTGGATCCTGAACTCATGGAGCCGCCAGGGATCTCCAGATTCCCTGAAGATCTTGACCTTCCCATAAGAAGGCACTGGGGTGTGCGCACCGGGGAGATGGGGACAGGTACCCACGGCTCCTACTACGATGCTTCCATGGAATGTAGCCTCTATTCTGAAGTCCAAGGGGAAGGGTTTGAGGCTTTCTGAAATCTACTTTCCAGGTTTACTAATCCCTGCCCCCACGGCAGCTATTCCATTAGCTCATACTACCCTCTTTTCCAAATCCAAGCTGCGGTTGCGACCTATGCCACAGTTGCAGCAATGCTGGATCCTTAACCCACTATGCCAGCCAGGGATCGAACCCTCGTCCTAGCCCTGCGGAGACATCACTGATCCCAGTGGGCCACAGTAGGAGCTCCTGATTTTTTGCTTTGTTAATTGGTTTCTTGACTTGGAGAGTAGTTTCTGCTCAGAGGACACCACCAACATGCCCCTCCCTCGGACCATGAGAAGTTACTTCATTGGCATCTTGCTACTAAATTTCCAGTCTCTTCTTTCTTGGGGCCAGAAGATCCTGGCTCTAAGTTAAACAAAACCACATGTTGGTTCGACAGATTTTTAATGAACATTATTGGGTGCAGGATCCTGTTCTAGGTCCTAGAAATAGAGAAAATACAGGCACACTTTGTTTTACTGTGCTTCGCAAAAATTGTGTCTTTTTTACAAATTGAAGGGATTTAGCAAGCCTGCGTCAAGCAAGTCTATTGGTGCCATTTTTCCAACAGCATTTTCTCGCTTCATGTCTCTGTGTGACATTTTTGCCATTCTTGCAACATTTCAAATTTTCATTTTTTTACATTGGCTATGGGGATCTGTGATCAGTGGTCTTTGATGTTACTGCCGCAAAAAGATGCCTCGCTAAAGACGCTGGGATAGCTGGCATTTTTATTTAACCTAATATGTATAGAATGTTATCAATTCAACACACAGTCAACCTAAGGGTGATGAATGAGATATCTTACTAGCCTCCATCCTAAGACTTCAAAATACAGTGTGTATTATATACACATAGTATATCTCAGTTTGCACTAGACACATTCCAGATGCCCAGCAGCACTTGTGACAGATGCTTTCACCTGGGACAGGCAGGTCTAGCTAGAGGAAGACAGAAATGGACTCCAAGATATACAACACGGATGCAAAGAGGCAACGCCAGGGGGCAGAGTGGGGCACAAGGCAGGGAGGAGCCGACTCTGCGATGGAGGACAGTGTCCCTGGAAGGGGGGATGCCTGAGTGAAGTCCTTTAAGCTAAGTAGTTGTTGTTCATGAAAATAATGGACGTAGAGCACGCAGCTTTGTGCCTGGTACCTACCTAGTGAGCACAATAAACATTAACTTTCTTTCCTTACCCTTATGTGCCAGTGCCGGGAAAATGGGATGGTTAGGAAATACTTAGTAGCTCCCCACACCTTTTCTTTAAAAAAACTAAAAACAAAACAAACAAGAGGTAATCTATAGATCTCAATATCTCACTTGTGGATTTGCTTGTGGGAAAAGAAATAATATATTGTTATGGATTAAATGCGTTCCTCCAAAAGTCAGAGGTTGAAGCCCTCCCCCTCCCCCATGAGATGGGTTAGGAGGTAGTCAGGATTAGGGGCAGGCCTGAGGGTGGAGCCCTCACGAATGGGATTAGTGCCCTTACAAGGGTCATGAGGGAGCTCACTTCCTCCCTTTCTCCCTCTGCCCCCTCTCTCTCCTTTTCTCCTTCCCCCACCCCCTCTCTCTCTCATGGATACAAGGGTATCAGAAGTCCATAACCCACAAGAGAACTCTCTCAAGAACTTGACCATGCTGGCCCTTTGATCTCAGACATCCAGGCTCCATAATGGAAGAAATAAAGTTTTGTTGTTTATAAGCCACCCCACCTATGATATTTTGTTAGAGCAGCCTGAACCATCTAAGACGTAAATGTTTTACATTCTCTGCCTTGAGTAGAATGAGCAGAGCTCCTATTACCAGCCAAGCAAAGATTCTGGGAAATATGTCCTATGACTTGTTCAAATTGGCACCCAAACACCCAAACAAAGGAGTGACTCAGACAGGAGCAAGTGAAACCCCAGTACCACATGCATAATCACCCACGTGTGTTGTGATTCAGAGCCTAAACCTTGGAATCTTTGCAAATCAAGAATTGAATTTAGGCAAATGGCTTGGCATTTAAGCTTCCCCCAACTGAAGTGGGGATGATCATACTGCCTATGTCCTAGAATCATTATGAAGATCAAAAGTAAAAGCATATACATGTAGCCAGATTGAAACCGTGACACTCAAGTTCCAACACGGAAGGCAGATGGTAGATGCTTTCAAAACAAGTTTTTTCATGCATTCAACAAACACTAATCAAATACCTCCCATGTTTTCTACACAATATTTTTAGTGTTTTAGCAGGAAAAGTAAGAAATACATAGTCTCTTCCACGCAATCAGGAATTTAAAATTCAATGATATGACAAATAAATTTTATGTCTTATGCCAAGGGCAATTATTTGTAGAGTCTGCCTTGGTACTGGAAGCTTATGTGGGCTGAGTGATAAAGATCCCTATATTTGATGAATAATGTCCATCAGGAGCAAGTGAAGCAGGTGGTCCAGGAGAAGCAACTATTTTTAGGGCACATGGGTGGAGAAGGGAAAGGCAGGTTCATGGGATGGGCCGTTTAGCTACGTGTGCATCAGAGAAGAAATAAAAGAGCAATAAGAATGGATTCTAGAAACCTGTTACTATCCCTTCAACGGTTCTAGTTTTTTTTTTTTTTTTTTTTTGTCTTTTTGACCTTTTAGGGCCACACCTGTGGCATATGGAGGTTACCAGGTTAGGGGTCCAATAGGAGCTGTGGCCGCTGGCCTATGCCAGAGCCACAGCAAGGAGAGATCCAAGCCACATCTGCAACCTACACCACAGCTCACAGCAATGCTGGATCCTTAACCCACTGAGTGAGGCCAGGGATCAAACCCACAACCTCATGGTTCTTAGTCGGATTCGTTAACCACTGAGCCACCACAGCTCAGTTCTTGATTTTTTTTTTTACTAGAAAAGGGGGATTAATCAAGGAATTACTGGAAAATGTTTTCAAGTAAGAGGAGAACATGGGAAACCGTCTCCAAATCAACACAATAATTTCACTCGGTCCAGTTTGGGGAGGCAGATCAGATGGGGGGGCATACTGGAATAACATTTCTTTGGTGAGTCCCCCAGAGTCCATCCATAGCTTATCTGGTCATGAGTTAGGACAGACACTAACCAGGTTTGAGTGGGAGAAAAAGAACACCTTTTAGGAGGAAAACAAAGAAGGGCTGGCGATGCAGGCTTTCTCTGGAGAGCTGGACCTCTATGGAGGACCCCAAAAAGTAAATCACTACCTACTGGAGTGGAGGTCAAAACCAACAGAGGACCGTGACCCACATGGCATACTCACAAACACTCGTGTTCACATAGGCTTGGAATCATTTTCAGAAAACTGTCCCAGCTTAGAGCTTTGAGATTTCCATAGAGTGAAAGTGAATGAAGAAGGCAGAACATGGAAAGAAAACTAAGATTTAGGATTTGCTATTTGCCAGGCATTTTACACATATTCTCATGGAATCAGAACAGTATCTTGAAAAGTAGTCCACGCTCCTGCTACAAGACTGAGGACACTAAATTCCAGAGGGGCTAGGTGGCCAGCTCATGTTCACTCAGCCACAAAGTATAGAGTCCCATCTAGGACCCAGCACATGGTGTAATGGGCAGGTTTCTTCTCAGCAGCTGGGGGAGATGGAGGCTGGCAGTTCCAACTTAACATCCTCCTGACAGGTGCTCATTCCTCCCCAACCCTCACCTCCCCACCCTCACCCAAGGACAAAAACCTTCCTCCCATTGGCTCTGGTGTGAATCTTGGTACCCTCAGGAAGGCTCTGATTAGCTGGCCTGGGTCACATGCTCCTCCATCAGCCAATCAGTGAAGCAGAAGGGTGGCTATTCTGATTGGCTAGCCTGGGTCATGTGCCCACCTCTGGGACTGGTCAGGGTAGGTGCCGGCAACCTGATTGACAGAGAGAGATCCCTACAGGATGGGCTGCTGGGCAGTTGAAACTGTGTCCACTGTAGTCTCTTGAGGACTCATTGTGCATCGGACACTGTTTTTTGTTTGTTTGGTTGGTTGGCTTTTTTCTTCATTAATTTTATTTTCCAGACACTGCTTTAAGCCCCTGTGGAAGTTACCAGTGATGCCTCCCCACATATTGTCTGGATCACCTGAGACCTGAGTCCACCTGCAGCTGGAGGCAGTTCCTGGCCCGCTGACCGCTTCCCACCTCCACACCCTGCCCTGGTCTTTCTTCTTCTGCGCCTTCTTTCAACTCCAGTATCATAGGGCACAGATGGGCAAAGGTAACCTGGAGTTACCATGGTGGGGACTGGGCGGGGAGCAGGGGGTAACACCCCCTGGGGGAGCCTCAACCATGGAGGATGGGAGCTAGTGGATAAATGCCCAGATTTCCTTCACAGAGCATCTCAAGGGTCCCCTCAGTGGGACTGAGCCCAAGTTGCCCATGACCGTGACTGACTCAGTGACTTTTCTTCCTTCCTTAGTTCATTTTTCCTACAGCCCCACTCCTGCTTCTTGAGATCACCTTCCACATGAACTGGCTGCACCCATGTCCTCATCTGGGGGCTACTTTGGAGGAACCAAGTAAAGATAATAGCACTTTGCACATATTAACTCTGCAAGTTTACTCATAACAACACTCTACACTAAGTGATAAAATCCCTACTTTACTGATGACAAAATGAAGCCAGAGAAATTAAATAAAGTACCCCAACATGCACACAGCAACTGAGTTTCCAGAATTTGGGCCCAGAAATCAAAATGAAGCTCTTTTTAAGGCCCAAGTCACTGAAAATGCACAATACTACTTAAGAAGGTGGAAAAATTATCCCAAAGCTAAGCTACTGTCAATGAAAATGACCTCTGGAGCCAGCCCTTCTTAGTTTTTCAAACGCCTACCCAGGGACTGAGAAGGGATTATTGCTGTTTTCCTGATTCTGGAGCATTCCACCCAAGGCCAGCAGGATGGGGTCCAGCAACCCTGAGGAGGTCAAGGGCTATGTTGTGAAACAGGATAATGACCAATACACATAACCGCAGTAAATCTGATCTCTTCATCTTTGCAAAAACAAACATAAAGACCTATTTACTGAGCCCAGGCTCCTGCTGAGGTTGACTGCTGATGTGAAGAGCTGGTTTGTCTATTGTCTTTGGGGGCAGACGTCAGAAAATCCCAATGATCTTTGAGAGTAATCAGTTTGCAATGCAGGAAGCCAGTGCACCATCGAATCGACACTGAGTGTTTAATTGTTAACTAGATGAATATTGGAGTTCTTGCTGTGGCACAGTGGGTAAAGAATTCGACTGCAGAGGCTTGAGTTGCGGTAGAGGCACAGGTTCAATGCCCAGCCTGGCACAGTGGATTAAAGGATCCAGCCTTGCCACAGCTGTACCTCAGATTCGATCCCTGGCCTGGGAATTTCCATATGTCTCAGGTGTGGCCATAAAAAAAAAAAAAAAAGTTTAGGAGTTCCCATTATGGTACAGCAGAAACGAATCCAATTAGGAACGATGAGGTTGCGGGTTTGATTCCTGGCCTCACTCAGTGGGTTAAGGATCCGGCATTGCCGTGAGCTGTGGTGCAGGTGGCAGACAGGGCTTGGATCTGGTGTTGCTGTGGCTGTGGTGTAGGCCGGTGGCTACAGCTCTGATTAGACCCCTAGCCTGGGAACCTCCATATGCCGAGGGTGTGGCTCTAAAAAGACAAAAGACAAAATAAATAAATAAAAAGTTTAAATGAAATAAACTTTAATAAAAAAAATTTTAAGTATATCAAAAGCTCCTATTCCCACTCAGAATCTCTATGCCTGTCTGTCTAGCTAGCTTGCTATGCTAAAGCAAATATTATTAAGATGATTCAGTTAAATTCTGCAAGTATTGACTAAGCCTTGTGTCTATACATGGCCCTGCTCTATGTGTTGTTAAGGACTCAAAGATAAAAAAAACAAGCTGGCCACTGCTGGCAAAGGGACACCAATGGCCAGGACAGGCTAGCAGCCTAAAAGGGAGAGATGCAGGGGCTCTAGGGTGCAAAACTGGGAGAGGAGATGGGGGGTGGGATGGAGGCAGTCTGTAGGGAATGGAAGTCAAAGGACACTCTACGTTTTGCCTCCTAAGAATCAATTGCACCGCACTTCTTTCGAACTCAGGGGTCCAAAGCAGGGACTCTGAAGATCTGCCTCCTGACTCTTACAGTTACCAGTTATTTAATCTCTAGGCCTCTGGTGCCCCCTCTGTAAAAGGGGCACAATAATGTTGAGATGTTACCAGGATGTGGTACATGAGGGGTCGGCAGGTACAAAATGCTCCTGTGAACGCCTGGCACCTAAGAAGCGTGTGTGATTGTGACATGTTCTGTCAACTGCAGGGGATTTTTCTCTGGGGAGGGGCCCTGCCCTCTGTATGTTGTGTTGAGGATCCTGTAAATGAAAGTGTCCTGCCTCCCTAGCCAGTGGGTCTCCTCCCCGGAAGGCCAAATGGGTGTCCTCTAAGCAACGAATCTGAGGCTCAAGGAAAGAGGTGGGAACACAGAAAATGAAGGGAGCCCCTTCATCCTGATAGTGGTGCCCTGAGGAGACTTCCTGGGACTCCCTGCTACCCAGACCCCCAAAGCCACCTGTGTCTCCACCTTTCCCTATGCCTAGATCTTCAGACTTGGCTAGATTCTGTGAGCAATCCCACACATAGAGTCTAAGCCAGCCAGACCTGACTTCGATCATGCAAATAAAGAATCCTACCTAATAAGAAATTGGGCCTTGAATAACTTGGTGGGTTGTAACTGAGGCAGTTCATCTCCGGGTTGCATCCGTATGTAAGCATCTTTATTTCCCACTGGAAGTTCAGACCTATAGCCTGGCCAAGCATTATTACTGCACATCAGGGCTAAGAGACAGCAAGAAGGCACCAAGGGGGCAGGTCGAAAGGTAGGCATTCTAGAAATAGTCTAAGTTTTTAACTGGGACACAATGGTCAAATATTTGAAGTGCCAAAAAATAATTCAATAAAGCCAACATACCCATAATACAAGAGTAGTATTTCCCAAATTTTAGCTATGTGCATACCAACCTTTTCATGATTTTTGTCAAACCTGGACCGTAAGTAGCATTACTCTTTTTCTTAATGTTATTTGTAGAGTCATGAATATTTTCCTTTAAACTCACTTTAAAAATAGAACTATATATTTAAAAATTCTATTACTACCATAAATAGAAAATCAATACAGCTTGCCATCAATAAAAAATAGAAAGTCATCATAAATATTAATACAATAGATGGAGTTCCCACCATGGCTCAGAAGGGTTAAGAACCTGACTAGTATCCATGAGGATGCCGATTCGATCCCTGGCCTTGCTCAGTGGGTGAAGGATCTGGCATTGCCATGAGCTGTGGTGTAGGTTGCAGATGAGTCTCAGATCTAGTGCTGCTGTGGCTGTGGTGTAGGCCAGCAGTTGTAGCTCCAAATCAACCCCCAGCCTAGGAACGTGCATATATGCCACAGATGCAGCCCTAAAAAGAAAATAAAAAGTAATACAATGGAGCCAGGTTAGGGACTCACACAGCCCAAATATGGAGTAATTTGAACATCAAAATAAATAGTGAGAGTAATTCAATATAAACCACAAATAAAAGTCTACAAGTCCACCAATAATAAATAATTACAGTCAAATGCCAACTAATAAATACAGAAGAAATGAGAGACTTGGAAAATTAACTAGTTGGTGAAAGTGTGATGAGAAACAGTTTATTTGTCTGGTCTCAAAATATTTCCCCGCCCCCACAAATTACTTATTAACTACAAAGTGAAAAATGATAACTTTGTAGTTGAGAAACCTGTCAGGCAATACTTGAACTGAATGATCAAAGGCATTATCACCACTCTGGACAAACTGGCAATAAGTGCCTCCTGATAGGATGTACTAAGAAAGACATGATATGACTTCTGAAATATTCTTGCCCAGATACACAAACTTAATTTATTCCGGAGGAAATATCAGACAAATCCAAACAGAACAATGTTCTAAAAAAAGAAGTAACTGTCCTGTATTCTTCAAAAATGGCAAGAGAGTCAAAGAAAGGCCAAAGAACTATGACAAATGAAGAGACTAAGGAGGTTCCTTAAAAACTACAGAGTTACTAACGATGCTACAGTCCCACTCCTGGGCATGTATCCAGAGAAAACTCTAATTCAAAAAGATACATGCACCCCAATGTTCATGGCAGCACTATTCACCATAGCCAAAACATGGAAGCAACCTAAATGTCCATCAATAGAGGAAAGGATAAAGAAGATATGGAACACACACACAATGGAATACTACTCAGCTCTAAAAAAGGATGAAGTAACACCATTTGCAACAACATGGATGAACCTAGAGATTATCATACTAAGTGAAGCAAGACAAAGATAAATATCATATGATATCACCTATATGTGGAATCTAAAAAAATGATACAAATGAACTAATTACAAAATAGAAACAGACTCACAGACATGCAACACAAACTTACGGTTACCAGTGCGGAAAGATTGAGGGGAGGATAAATTAGGAGTCTGGGATTAACATACACACACTGCTATATTTAAAACAGACAACCAACAAGGACCACTGTATAGCACAGGGAACTATACTGCATATCTTATAACAAGCTATGATGGAGAAGAATCTAAAAAAGAATATAGATAAATAGGTAGGTAGATAGTAGATAAACAATCAATTTGAAATTCTTCTAAAACATAATACTATATATCAATTTTAAATGGTATGTTAACATAATTAATTAATTTTTTGGTCGCACCTGTGGCGTGTGGAAGTTCCTGACCCAGGGATGGAACCCATGCCACCACAGCAACCAGAGCCACTGCAGTGACAACACTGAATCCTTAACCTGCTCCAATTCATTAATTTTTAAAAAGAAACTAAGGAGATAATAAACAGAACAGCTAAAGACAGTGGGTGCTCCTGGATTGGACTGTGGACTGGGTGGCAGTGGAGGGGGGGAGATACAAAGTACATTATTGGGACAGGTGATGACATTGAATGTGAACTACAGCTGAGATAACAGCACTGCATCAACATTGTATCACCTGGTTTTGAGCACTGTACTGTGTCTAGGTAAGAGGATATTATGGTTCTTAGGAAACACACACACTTAAATAGTTCGATGTAAAGGCAAATGATGTCTAAAACGATTCGAGAAAAAAAGTATGCAGTAGAGTTCCCTGGTGGGTCAGAGGGTTAAGGATCTGATGTTGTCACTGCTGTGATTCAGGTCACTACTGTGGCAAGGGTTGATCCTGGTCCCATAACTTCCAATGTTATCGAAGGTGCGCCCCCCCACACACAAAAATGTTGTTTAAGGTATTCAGAGAGAGAAAAATAAACATTTTTTTTTGGTCTCACACTGGTGGCATATGGAAGTCCCCAGGGTAGGAGTCGAATCTGAGTCGTAGCTGCTGGCCTACACCACAGCTCACGACAATGCCATATTCTTAACCCACTGAGCAAGGCCAGGGAACCTGCAACCTCATGGTTACTAATAGGGTTCCTTAACCACCGAGCCACGATGGGAACTCCAAGAAAAATAAAATTATGAAGCAGATAGGGCAACATGGAACCAGTAAGTGAATCTAGGTAATGGATATAAAGGAGTTCCTTAAACAACTTTGCAACTTCTAAGTAGGAAATGATATCCAAAGAAATAGTTATCCAAAGCATAATAGAAATAATATAATAAAATGTATTAGTAGAGTCGAGTAAAAAGCTATTGCCCATTGAAGTCTCTGAGCTCCAGGCAAGTTTCTTGTTAATAAAAAGAGAGGAGTTCCCATCATGGCTCAGGGGAAATGAATCTGAAGAGTATCCATGAGGACACGGGTTCCATCCCTGGCCTCGCTCAGTGGGTTAGGATGCTGCTTTGCTGTGGCTGTGGTGTAGGCCAGCAGCTACAGCTCCGATTCAACCCCCAGCCTAGGAATCTCCATATGCCATGGGTGAGGCCCTAAAAAGACAAATAAAATAAAATAAAATAAAATAGATGAACTAGTTTTAGAAAGATTTTATAAGACACACCAACATGAGAATCCCAGGCTCTGGCACTCCATCCATGGCATCTGGATCTGCTGGGATCTTATACCACCGTCTAGGCGCCCAATAACCTGCCAGACATTTTAGAACTTTTTGGAGGATGGGATGGGGATGATATATGAGCTCTAGAGAGATGCCCAAGAATCCTACAGGTAATTATTAAAAAAACAAAACAAAACAAAAAACGGATGAGTTCCTGTCGTGGCTCAGTGGTTAACAAGCCTGACTAGTATCCATGATGATGCAGGTTCGATCCCCGGCCTTGTTCAGTGGGTTAAGGATATGGCATGGCATTGCCGTGAGCTGTGGTGTAGGTCACAGACACAGCTCAGATTCAACCCCTAGCCTGGGAACCTCCATATGACGTGGGTGCGGTCCTAAAAAACAAAACAAAACAAAACAAACAAAACAAAAAAAGAAGAATCCAACTTCAGCATGCAGCAGCTCAGGTCACTGCAGAGACTTGGGCTCGATCCCCAGCCCAGAAGGTTCAATGATCCAGTGTTGCTGCAGCTGTGCCTCCGAGTCAGTCCCTGGCTTGGGAATTTCCATATGTCATGGGTGTGGCCATTTAAAAAAATACATAAATTAAAAAACAAATAAAACCAATTGGACTAATGAATCTTGGAAGCATTATGCTAATTGAAAGAAGCCAAACGCAAAAGGCCACATATTGAATAATTCCATTTATATGAAGTTCCCAGGATACACAAATCTATAGAAACAAAAACTAGGTCAGTGTATGGAAGGTGGGGGAGAGACTAAAGAGTGACAGCTTTTTTTTTTTTTTTTTTGCTTTTCAGGGTCGTACCCATGACACATGGAGGTTCCCAGGCTAGGGGTCAAATTGGAGCTGTAGCCACCAGCCTACGCCACAGCCATAGCAACACAGGACCCAAGCGGCGTCTGCAACCTACACCACAGCAGATCCTTAACCCACTGAGCGACACTAGGGATTGAACCCCCAAACTCATGGTTCCTACTCGGATTCACTTCCGCTGCACCACGACAGGAAATCTGCTTTTTTTTTTTTTTTCTCCCCTGCTTTAAACTATAGCTATCTATCACTTGGTCTGTACATCAGAAGTCCCTGCTGGCTAAGCTGGGTTCTTTTCCCAGGGTGTCACTCTCTGGCCAGCTGAGTTCTCTCTTGGAAGGTCCGGGGACAAACCCATGTCCAAGCTCACTCAGGTCATTGGCGGGATTCATTTCCTTGAGGCTGTGTCACCCTAAGCCCTGCTTTCTGGCTGCCTGTGGGCTGGAGGGGCCCTCAGCTCACAGAGGCTGCTCTCAGGCACTTGTGAACAGGCCTCCTCCACTTTCACAGCCAGCACCAGACAGCCACCCTCACCTGGTGGAGTGGGGTTGCCTTTGGCCCTAATGCAAATGTTCTGGAATTTAACAGGAGTGCCAGTTACACGGCCTTGTGAATATGCTAAAACCACCAGGCTCTACTTCTGAACGGCACATTTTATGATAGACGAATGACATTCAAGGTAGAAATACAATAGTGAATTTTAAATGGTAATTAAAGAAAAACACCTGGACTAGACGATCCTAGATCTGGGTTCCTCGGAATATGTCCCCAGAATGCTCTGTTCAAAGCCTCCGTGGGGGTTTCCTGGTGGCTCAGTGAGTTAAGGATCCAGCATTGCCACTGCAGTGGCTCGGGTTGCTGCTGTGGTGCAGGTTCAATCCCTGGCTGGGGAATTTCTGCATGCCGCAGGCACAGCCAAAACTTTTTTTAAAAAGCCCCCCATGGGAAATAAAAACCTCTCCCAGAAGATCCCAGGGCAGCTACTAGGGGAAAAAAGTTTCAGTCCTTAAAAGAATGAACGTCTTTAGCCAGCAACCCCAGTACCGACCTTCATCCTGAGGGACACCTGAACCCAGATGCCTGAAATGGACAGGTGTGGGTGGACAGCCTGCGACTGTGTTTCCTCAGCACAGACATCTGCACGGTGGCTGTACCCACTGGGAGAGCCCTGCCCTAATGGCACAGCCCCGCCAGGGAAGCGGCTGGGCTTCACTGAGTCATCTAATAATACACTCTTTTGCAAACAAGAGGTACCTACTTCAAGACGAGAGGTCTGCAGTTCCCCCGACACACCCCCGGCCCCATTTCACCAACTCTGGCAGAGAAGTCAGCCTCACTCACTGAGGATCTACAGATGGTCTGTCTAATGGAAGATGAAGTTCAAAGGTAAGAGAGGCTGGCTTCACAGACACACAGCTCTGGCGCAGACTCTGCCCCATGGATGAGGACAGGAGAAGAAAGGGCGGAGTAACAGAAGGGGTCAAATCCAGGTTCAAACCCCAGCTTCCTCTGATGGGCACATGTTGACTGAGTTCCAGCCATGAGTTGGGCAGATGTAGGGGGCAGTGGGTATAAGCCTCCACTTCTTGGATGCTTTGAGCGTTCGGTCTAGAATCTGCTTCTTAGCTATGTGAAGGTGACCCTGGGGACTCTGCAGAATGTCTCCCTATTAGTTTTCTTTTTGTTTGTTTGTTTGTTTTTTCTTTTTTGCTATTTCTTTGGGCCGCTCCCGCGGCATATGGAGGTTCCCAGGCTAGGGGTCGGATCAGAGCTGCAGCCCCCGGCCGACGCCAGAGCCACAGCAATGCGGGATCTGAGCCGCGTCTGCAACCTACACCACAGCTCACGGCAATGCCGGATCCTTAACCCACTGAGCAAGGGCAGGGATCGAACCCTCGACCTCATGGTTCCTAGTCGGATTCGTTAACCACTGCACCACGAGGGGAACTCCAGTTTTCTTTTTTTTTTGTCTTTTGGCCACACCCACGCCATGCAGAAGTTCCTAGGCCAGGGGTCAAACCCACGCCACAGCAGTAACCAGAGCCACAGCAGTGGCAACGCCGAATCCTTAATCCACTGAGCTGCCAAGGAACTCCCTATTAGTTTTCTACTGCTGTCTGCAAAATCACAACTTTAGGAGCATAAAACAGCACACACTTACTATCTCTTAGTTTCTGTGGGTCAGGAATCTGGATGTGGCTTATACGGGTCCTGAACACAGGATGTAATCAAGATATCAGTAGGGGCTTTTCCCTGCCGTCACCCAGGCCCTCTGCCTCACTCACAGCCCCTCTCCCAGCACAGAAGCCTATTTCTTCAAGGTCCACAGAACAATCTCTCTACCTTCATAGAAGGCCTGGACCCTTGTTTATGGACTCAACTGATTAGGCCAGGCCCACCAAGGATAATCTCCCTGTTAACTCGAAATCAACTGTTTGCGGACCCAAACTACCTGTGCAAAAAAATCCCTTCACCTTTGTCATATTCTATTAATTGAAAATAAATCATGGGATCTTCCCACATTCAAGGAGAGGAGATTACGCCACAGTACAGATACCAGGGGGCGGGGGAGTAGGAATCGGGGGCCAGAGTTTGGGGGAATCATTACTTGAAACTGTGCCTATTCTATTCTCAGTTGGTTCCATTATCAGCAAAATGGAAGAAGCGTCAGCACATTGCCATATTGTTGAGAGAAGTAAATGAGAAAGCCCATGTGACGAGCACCCCCTAGAAAGGACAGCAAGGGCCAACCCGATTCTCCTTGGATGGGTGATGGGAACAACTGAATGGCCTGTGTGTGGCAGTGGTGAAGGGTGTGACCCAAGAGTCAGATGGCATGGGTTTCACAAGTCCTGGCCCCACCACCAATTTATTACCTGTAGGTCCTTGGGTCTATCTCAACACAACCTCACATCACCACACCCCTTTCCTTGTATGTAGAATGAGGATAAAAATAGCTGCCAGCCCGTTGTGTTGTCCTGCAAACGAAATGGGGTTGGGTGCACAAAGCACTTTGTTCACTGCGTGGCTCACAGGACAGACTCGAAGAGCACCCACTCCTGAGCACAGCTGGGCCACTGCTGCCTCAGTCAGGGAAGGAAATCTCTCTCAGAAGACGGCAGGCACGGCGTACATTTTACAAACATTAAACCTCACTCTTGGAGTTCCTGGAGTGGCTCAGTGGTTAATGAATCTGACTAGGAACCATGAGGTTGAGGGTTCGATCCCTGGCCTCTCTCAGTGGGTTAAGGATCCTGTGTTGCCGTGAGCTGTGGTGTGGGTCGCAGATGCAGCTCAGATCTGATGTTGCTGTGGCCCTGGTGTAGGCCGGCGGCTACAGCTCCGATTAGACCCCTAGCCTGGGTACTTCCATATGCACCTTTTAGGTGCAGCCCTAAAAGGACAAAAGACAAAAACAAACAAACAAACAAAAAACAAACAAACAACACCCTCACTCTAGAGCCAAGAACTTGTTCTGGGAAGTCCTTGAACTCTGACTCTGGGGCGTTTCCCCAAAACATATGCTAATGTGAAAAGCAGGCTGCGGGGTCTGCAATGCAGACTTCTGTCTCTGAAGGGCCTGGAACAAGTAAAGGAGCTTCAGAAGGTGAGGACTTGACCTTGCAGTGCTGCACGTCAACAGGAGGCGGACCCAAGCTTGATGGCCCCCCACGGAGGGGGTGGGGCAAGGAACATTTGGTTATAAAGAAGCTAGGAGATATTTGTTACATAAAGATGTAGTCAGATTAGCCTCTCTTTGGGGCTAGGCATCCTATTTGCTCTTATAGTCTTTTCCATTAAAAAAAAAAAAAAGGAGTTCCCGTCGTGGCGCAGTAGTTAACAAATCTGACTAAGAACCATGAGGTTGCGGGTTCGGTCCCTGACCTTGCTCAGTGGGTTAACGATCCGGCGTTGCCGTGAGCTGTGGTGTAGGTTGCAGATGCGGCTCGGATCCCCCGTTGCTGTGGCTCTGGCATAGGCTGGCAGCTACAGCTCCGATTGGACCCCTGGCCTGGGAACCTCCATATGCCTTGGGAGTGGCCCAAGAAATGGCAAAAAGACAAAAAAAAAAAAAAACCTGGTAAATTTTAGTACCTCAAAGGGGAGCAGAGGGCCAAGATTTAAGGTAGTAAAATACCAACTAACAGCACTCTCTGATCTACATGGCAGGGAACTTCTATTTCCTGTTATTCATTTTTATAATTTGTGGAGTTGAATAACTGCCATGCATCATTGTACATGGAATCTAGAAAACAAACAAAAAACCACCCCTGTGTGTATGTGTGTGCCTGTATACCTGTGTGTACATATGCGCGCAGTATATGGTATGTTTGTGTGCGTCTGTCTGGTGTGTAGTGTGGTCTGTGTGTGTGGTGTGTGTGTATGTGGTAGGTGGTGTGTGTGTAGTGTGCAGTGTGTGTGGGTGTGTGTGGTGTGGTATGTGTATATGTGTGTGTGTGCGTGGTGTGTGGTATGTCTCTGTGTGTGGTGTGTGGTATGTCTGTGTGTGTGGCGTGCGTGTGTGTGGTATGTGTGGGGTGGAGTGTGTGTGTGCGTGGTGTATGGTATGTCTGTGTGTGTGCTGTGTGTGTGTTGTGTGTGTGATACGGTGTGTGTGTGTGTGTGGTGTGTGTGGGGTGGAGTGTGTGTGTGTGGCTGGAGGTGACTGGAGCATCTCCCTGAAGTCTGGTGGGAGCCCCAGCCAGGCTCCTGAGAACGCCAAAGGGAGTGCTTCTCAGGCTTCAGAAGCATGAGAATCGGGTGGAGCTTCTTAAAAGCCAGTGCAACCACAGACTAAAACACTTCCAGGGATTCTGATTTAGAGTCTGGTGGTCCTACATTTTGAAAAACCCTGCTTGGCAGCTGGAATCCTCTTGCAATGACAGTGAGCTCGGAGGCTGGACAGTCCAACGTCATCTCACAGTCAGGAAGCCCTGTCCACACCCAGCTCTGCAGGTCACAGGTATAGGATTCGTTAAGTGTTAGTGGCTGGGGGTGGGGGGGGAGAGGGAAACACAGGAAAAGCGGAAGAAACGCTTGCAGCTTCTATTTTTGAGACCATCCATACATTTAAATAATTAAAGAATTGCTAAATTTACCAAAATATACAGATCTATAGTTGCATTTTTTTTTCAATCCTATCTATGAATTTCTATGACAATGGAAATATATGCATTTGAGGATAAGGTGAGAAGCCTAAGCACAAGCTTTTTGTGAAAGAGGCCTCCTCCATCTCTGCCCACCTCCTACCCCATAGCAAGCCTTAGCCTAGAAGGACATTCAGGGGCCCCCAAGGAGGCCTCCCAGTTAGCCCCCAACCGTCTCTTCCCAGGGCAGTCGGCCCCTGAGCTCGGACTTGGCATGATGCTCCTGCCACCTAGTGGTCAGTCAAAGACGCGCGGCTAATTTATTTCAACCTCCCCTTGGCTCTAATTCATCCACCCAGCACACCTTCGTGAGGGACCCACCGTGCTGCGTGGACCTTGCGGGGCTCTGCCTCTCAGAGCTGGAAGGAGTCCTACCAATCACTTCCTTGGCGCATTCTCAGTGATGAGACTGAGCCCCGGGGGTGTGGGTGTGACCACACACAGTCCCACTGCAACTCCTTGAACACGTATCAAACACTCCTTTCTCCACCCAACAGGGGGCGTAATGGGAAACATTTGTGGGGCTTTTTAGCACTAAACCTGCCCAGAGAGGGACGGGTCCTGCACTTCCATATTCGCAAAGCCTAGGATAGGCTCTCTCACAGATATTTCATTCTTTTTTCTTTCTTTTTTCTTTTTAGGGTCGCACCTGTGGCATATGGAGGTTCCCAGGCTAGGGGTCTAATGGAGCTGTAGCCCCCGGCCTTTGCCAGAGCGGAGCTGCGTCGCAACCTACACCACAGCTCACAGCAACGCCAGATCCTTAAGCCACTGAGCGAGGCCAGGGATCGAACCCAAAACCTCATGGTTCCTAGTCGCATTCCCTTCCAATGCTCCATGATGGGAACTCCAGATAATTATTTCTTACTTGGAGACACACACACCAAGCTGAAAGCCATGAGGCTCCTACCCAGTTTTCTGTGCTACCAGCATATCTATTTATGGAGCACTTTACGGTTTACAAACTCCCTCTGCATCCATTATTGTGTCAGATCCTCACACAACATTGTGAAGTATCATCTCCATCTTCCAGGCCAGGGAACTGGACTCACTAGGTTACCTCCCTGGTCACATGACTAATCAGTGTGAGGCCAGGCTCTTAGATCCAGGTCCAGATAGGTTCCAAGTCCCAGCGTTTTCTGCTGACGCTGGGCTGCTAGTCCCACAATAAGATGCATCAGGCCAAGACTGAAAGGCCAGTACCTGTAATTCCTGCAGTGGCTCCATGGAAATGAGTATGACTAGTATCCATGAGGATGTGGGTTCGATCCCTGGCCTTGTTAAGTGAGTTGGGGATCCCACGTTGCTGTGGCGTAGGTCACAGACATGGCTCCGATTCAACCCCTAGCCTGGGAACCTTCATATGCGGATCTAAAACGAAAACAAAAAAACCAAAAAAAACCCATACCTATCTAAAGTCAGTTGTTAAATAACATTTAACATTTAAAATTTTTGTTTAATAAATATTTTGGGAGCCCCCAGCGGACAAAGCACGGGAAGGCAAGTTTTAGAGATAAACAAGGCATGACACTGGACTTCAAGGTCCTTAGAATCCGCTGCAGTCACTACCATGTATATTTCCACCCAGTCCCAGTTTCTCCCCCCACAATACACAAACACCCACCCACAGTGGTGCACTGGCAAGAAAGCTTTCCAGAATTTTTTTTTTTTAAGTTCCAATTTGTAGCTGCTGATCTCTATAAATAATCCCATACATCATGCTACCAAGAGCTTGATGGTAAGCTAGCAAAATTTCCACATTTGGAGTTCCCGTCGTGGCGCAGTGGTTAACGAATCCGACTAGGAACCATGAGGTTTCGGGTTCGGTCCCTGCCCTTGCTCAGTGGGTTAACGATCCGGCGTTGCCGTGAGCTGTGGTGTAGGTTGCAGACGCGGCTCGGATCCCGTGTTGCTGTGGCTCTGGCGTAGGCCGATGGCTACAGCTCCGATTGGACCCCTAGCCTGGGAACCTCCATATGCCGCGGGAGCGGCCCAAGAAATAGCAAAAAGACAAAAAAAATAATAAAAGAAAAAAAAAGAAAAAAAAATTTCCACATTTAAAAATGCATTCTGGGAGTTCCCGTCACGGCTCAGTGGTTAAGGAACCTGACTAGTATCCATGAGGACGCGGGTTTGATCCCTGGCCTTGCTCAGTGGGTTAAGGATCCGGCGTTGCCCTGAGCTGTGGTGTAGGTCACTGACGCGGCTCAGATCCTGTGTTGCTGGGGCTGTAGCGTAGGCCAGCAGCTGTAGCTCCAATTAGACCCCTAGCCTGGGAACTTCCATATGCCACGGGTGCGGCCTGGAAAAAAAAAAAAAAAGGCAATAAAATAAAATAAAAATAAAAATGCATTCTGGAGCTCACTTCAGCAGCACATACACTAAAATTGGAAAGATACAGAGAAGATTAGGATGGCAGGAAAATTCATGAAGCGTTCCATATTTTTAGCAATGAAGTCCTGCTGTACAGCACAGGGAACTATATCCAGTGTCTTGGGATAGACCATGATGGGAGATAATAAGAAAGGGAATGTGTATATATGTATTATTGAGTCAATTTGCTGTACAGCAGAAATAGGCACAACATTGTAAATCAAGTATCCTTTAATTTAAAAAAAATTTTTAAATAAAAATGCATGAGGCAAACTATTATATATAGGATGGATAAATAACAAGGTCCTACTGTAGAGCACAAGGAACTATAATCAATATCCTGTGATGAACGATAATGGAAAAGAATATGAAAAAGAATACACATATATATACACACAAACATAACTGAGTCACTCCACCATAGAGCAGAAATTAACACATTGTAAATCAAGTATATATGGATAAAATTCAAAAAAAAATTTATTTTGTCTTTCTGACTTTTAGGGCCGCACCCATGGCATATGGAGGTTCCCAGGCTAGGGGTTGAATCGGAGCTGCAGCTGCCGGCTTACACCACAGCCACAGCAATGCCTGATCTGAGCCGTGTCTACAACCTACACCACAGCTCATGGGCAACGCAAGATCCCTAACCCAGTGAGCGAGGCCAGGGATCAAACCACGTCCTCATGGACGCTAGTTGGGTTCATTAACCACTGAGCCACAACGGGAGCTCCTAAAATTCAAAAAAAAAAAATTAAAATTAAAATTCTGGTGAGCTGGTAGGAAGTGACACCTGCACACACTGTGGCCATACAATTAACACCACACCACCCAGCCCTGGGCAAGTTTCCAGTTGCCACAAATTTAGCAGCTTACAACAACATACATTTATTACCACACAGTTCTAGAGTTCTGACGTTTGAAACTGTATCCTAGGGGCCCCAAATAGAGGTGTCAACAGGGCTGCATTCCTTCTGGAGGCTCGAGGGAGGAGTCCACCCCTAGCCTTTCCCAGCTGCTGGTGGCCTCCCCCAGCCCTTAGGTGGTGGTCCCTCCCAGCCATGGCATCAAGGTCTCTGCCTCCAGCATCACTTGGCCTTCCTTCTAACTCTGACCCTTATGTCTTCCTCTTTTTTTTTTTTTTTTTTTTTTTCTTTTCAGGGCCACACCTGCAGCATATGGAAGTTCCTAGGCTAGGGGGCGAATCAGAACTACAGCTGCTGGCCTACACCACAGTCAAAGCAACACCGGATCCTTAACCCTGTAGCAAGACCAAGAATCCAACCAGCACCCTCACAGACACCATGTCAGGTTCTTAACCCACGGAGCCACAACAGGAACTTCCCGCCTTTTCCCTTTACAAAAACCCACCCAGATAATCCAGGATACTCTCCCTGTCTTAATGTCTCTAACATTTATCACGTCAGGAAGGTCCCTTCCGACATGACACCTGACACAAGCAAAGGTTCCAGGGATTAGGACATAGGCATCTTTGAGGGGCCATTTTTCTCTCTACCACAAACACTTGAATGAAAGAATGTGCAAGATCCCAGGTGAGCCAGCATGCGTTTAGTACACTCTGTGTTGTAGGCACAGGAGAGGCACAGATGCTACAAAAAGCCAGAGTCCCCACTCTCAAGGTGCTTACTTTGGGAAGATCAAGGTAAACTACCAGTTGGCACAGAAACAGCCTACAGTGCCCCTGATGCTGGTTTCCAAGTACCATTAGCAATATTGACCTTGGTCTAAACTGGTCTTGGAAACACCGTCACATACGAGCCATGCAAAACAGGCCAATAATGGATAGGTACTAAAATGCTCATTTCAAAGATGAGGAAGCTGGGACTGGAAAAGGTGACATGCCTGCCTAAGGTCAGTGCAGCCAAGATAAGAGACAATTAACCTCAAAAAACCTCACCCCAAAGTCTTTCCCGATTCCATGATTAGGGGCCCCGTGGAGGAGCCCAGGGATAGGATCCTGTGCGTCCACAACCTACAAATTTGTCCCATCTACACAATGCAGATGTATCAATTGAGATTCTTTCTGCTGCCAAAACTCAAGCTAGTTTAAGAGAAAAAAATGGGAGATGGGGGATATTTTATTAGCTTATATAATTTACAAACTCCAAGCCTATAACAACGAACGCTTCGAGAAGGCAGGAGCATCTTTTTTGTCCCTATTGGCAGTTTGGTATTCCACGGTGTGGTACCAAAAGTAGATATTGGGGGCAAAAATTCTCACTGGTGACCCTCAGTGAGCCAAACCCCTTCCCTGTGACGGGGCCTTGCTTCTGACCAATGGAATGTCGCAAATGTAATGATGTCATTCCCTAGATGAGGTGAGCGAAACTGCAGCAAGAGATGCCCCTTGCTGGCTTAAAAGTAGGCACTGCACTGAGAGAGAGCTGATGAGTGGACCACGTGGCCAGGAGCTATGGGTGGCCCCTGGGTAAGAGTGGCCCCTGGCTCCTCGCCAGCACTACAATGGGTCCTGGGTAGGGGCAGCTCCATGGACGTGGATTCTGCCAACAATCTGAATGAGCTTGGAAGAAGACTCATCCCCAGTCAAGCCTCCAGATGAGCACATAAGCCAACGGATACCTTGACTACAGCCTTGGGAGACCCTGAGCAGAGGGCTAGCCGAGCCCAGCCTCCTGATCCAGAGAAGCTGAGATAATAAATTTAGGCTTAAAATAATTGAGCCTCTAAGTTTGTGGCAATTTATTCCACAGCAAAGGGAAACTAAGAGTGTTCATTAACTACTGCCTGAAAACTGGAGAAAGTAGAAAGGAAAGGAGAGCGAGGGAAAGAGAAGGAGAAAGAAAAAGAGAGAGAGAAAGTACGCAGGTGAGTCTGAGAAATATTTGACTCTAGCACAACTGAATCCAGAATCTCAAAAGATGGCAGTGAGACTGTTGTGTGTGTGTGTGTGTGTGTGTGTGTGTGTGTGTGTGTGTGTGTGTCTCAGGGCTGAGTGGGGGCAGGGGGTAACATGTAAATCTTTGTCTGCCAAAGACTCTCTCTTTCTCTCTCTTTTTTTTTTCTTTGCCATGCCTATGGCATGTGGAAGTTCCCAGGCCAAGGACAGAATCCAAGCTACTGCAATGACCAGAGCCACAGCAGTGACACCACCAGATCCTTAACCCATTGGCCACCAGGGAACTCTGCAGGAGGGAATCAAGTCATGTCAATAATTCTGATGGTCTAACCCCAGAGAGGACTCTAGCCTGGCCTGGAGATAAGATTTGCCAGCTGGTCCTATCTGGTTAACTCTCCAGTATGGAATACAGGAATGGGAGCTGTTCGTCTCCATTCAAATCACAAAGAATTTGTTTCTTACGACAGAGGTCTTGTCAGTAAGAGGACAAAAGCATGCCAGGCAGAAAAAAAGCTCTACATGTTCATCATGGAGATAATAAATTATAACACACAGGAAACTGTGAGCATTCATTGAGAGCACATGCGATGGTTCTCAAAAGAGTAGGCATCGAGAAAATGAGTTCTACATGGGCAGGGGTTCTGTCTATGCGGTTTACTTTCTATCCTAGTACCTGGAACACTTCCTGGCATAGAGCAAGACCCAACCAATCCTTAACAAATGGACAAAGCTGCAAGAGGAATCCAGACAGGCACCGGACTCCAGTCAAAACCAATCTGTGGCCTTCCCCGTCCTCTGCCCAGCAAACCAGGTCTGACACGGGTCCTCTCCCCTCACCCCCATCTATTCTCCTTGACCTGACAAGCCTTGGGGAAAGTGGCGTTATTATTCCAGAGGCAGCAGTAAGGAGCATGAGTTCTGAGTTATGAAGCTGAGCCTCAATTATATCACTAATCTCAGACCCTGTTTCCAAGAGAGTCCAATTAATATTTAATCAAGTCCTGTCAGTTTAATAAAGGAGAAATCCAATCCCCTCGTCATGGGACTTCTTGTTCAGAGCAGAACATTCTATTTACATAGCCAACATCTTGCTTTATTAAACAGTCATGCCCAACAGGTCAACTGAACATCCCTGGGACTTATTTACAAGTAAAAGTTAGTGGGAAATGGGAAAACCTTACTTCTCACAACGATTTCTATGGATCAGAAATAGCAAAAACGAACAAGAGAGGCAGAGTCGGGGAGGAGAATGAACTTGGAGTCACATGTGCCAGACCCTGCATCCTTGGGTACTAATCATAAGATGTGCAGTGTAACAAGAGAAACACGCATAGTTAAATAACAAACTATCCACATGACAGTATACCCCGAGAGTTTGAAAGAGGGTTCTGACAGTAAGAGAAGCCCTTCCTGAAAAGGTGGAAATCTGAGAGATAAATGAGATTTTGGTAGCAAAAATCTACCAAAAAAATGAGATTTTGGTGGCAAACCCCACTGGTTGTCTGTCCAAAAGCCATCCCCTTGACCTTGCCCTTGCTAATAGAATCCATGCTGTGTCTAACAATCTTGTACAATGTCCTTGCAGTCAGAGAAGTAGGCCTAGCTCCTGCCTACAGATGACTCTGTGGCCCCTCTCTGGCCAATGAAACATATGGAGAAATCTAGTTGGGGACATCTGAGAGCAAGTTTCCTTTTCTGAGAAAAGGGAAGCATGTGAAGACCATCTTTCTGTCCTACAAAGCCCCAGGATCGCAGCTTTCAACATGATGTGATGCTTGGAGCCACTGCAGCTATCTTATACCCCAGAGGAAGGCCTGCAGAGTTGCAAAAGACATTGCATGAATACCCAAATGCTGAGCCCCTGAGCCCACGCTGGAACTGTCTCCCTCTAGATTTCTCTTATTATGGGAGAAAATTGTACGTATTTGTTCAACACACTGTTACTTGAAGCAGAAATATAACTATAATCAACCCCTAACTGATTCAAATTTGTAGCATGACTGTCAGGATTTTTATACTATTGCTAGGTAATGAGCCATCCCCAAACTTAAGGGTCTTACAAAATGACCATTTCATTTACTCACAATTCTGTGGGCCTAATGCTGTGTAACAAATTACCCCCAAATTTAGCAACTCAAAGTAATACACATACATTATCTCATGTAGTTTCTTTGCGGCAGGAATTTGGGAGCTGGGTGGTTCTGGGGATTATGGACCTCTTTAGAGGACTGGCTGGCTGGCTGTCTTCATGACATGACAGCTGGCTTCTCTCAGAGCAAGAAACCCCAGAGAGAGGGCTAAAAGACGCAGTGTCTTTTATGACCTCCTCTTGGAAGTCCCGTGCCCCCATTTCAAGAACACCCTCCCGGTGACACAGGTTAGTCCGACCCATGGTAGGAGGGGCTCCCAAGTGTGCAAAGTCAGGATCATTCACGGGGACATACACCTGTGTGCACACATACAGGACTTAAAGGGTTCATTACGGGACTCGACCTCACGCCACTGCAGAAACTGGTTCCACTCTCTGCAAGTGAGGCTGTTGTCTTCATGTCTGAGGCTGGAGCTTGAGGTCCACAGGGAAGGCCGTGGGGAAGGGAAGATGGAAGGTCAAGTGGAAGAGGAGGAGGACACGCTGGACACCGCGAGCACGACCCAGAACCCCGATCCTTCTCTCACTGCCTCCCACTTTGTTGATATGGGTGTCTTGCAGGGAAATCGGGTGCCCGTCATATCCCAAAACGAGCAGGGAAGGGAATTCTGGGAAACACAGCGGAGCCAGGCTGAGCTGACAGCTTCCAAAACCACTGCAGCGATTAACCCTTTAAAGAACAGGGACCAGGACTGGGCACGAGGCAGCATCTGCGGTGCTGGGACTGTTCTGCTGCTTTTATTTAATGGTGGCACAGCCATCATCACATTTTATGAAGAATCGGAAAGCTGTACACTTATAATTTGGGCGTGCTGCTATATATATGCTATACTTCAATAAAAGGTTTACATTTAAAGCACTGATATATGGGAGTTCCCACTGTGGCACCATGGATTAAGAGGCTGACTGCAGCAGCTCAGATTGCTGCAGAAGCTCAGATTCAATCCCCAGCCCAGCACAGTGGGCTAAAGGATCCTGCCACAGCTGAAGCATAGATCAAAGCTGCAGCTCAGACTCTATCCCTGGCCCAAGAACTTCCATGTGCTGCGGATGCAACCATAAAAATAAGTAGATAAATAGGAGTTCTCGTTGTGGCTCAGTGGTTAGCAAATCTGACTAACAACCATGATGATGCAGGTTCGATCCCTGGCCTCGCTCAGTGGGTTGAGGATCCGGCATTGCCGTGAGCTGTGGTATAGGTTGCAGTCGAGGCTTGGATCCTGCATGGCTGTGGCTGTGGTGTAGGCTGCCAGCTACAGCTCTGATTCAACTCCTAGCCTGGGAACCTCCATATGCTGAGGGTGCAGCCCTAAAAAAAGCAAATAAATAAATAAATAAATAA
The DNA here is from genome assembly GCF_016906955.1 of Phacochoerus africanus. Lineage (NCBI taxonomy): Eukaryota > Metazoa > Chordata > Mammalia > Artiodactyla > Suidae > Phacochoerus > Phacochoerus africanus. The sequence goes on along the minus strand of NC_062551.1, from coordinate 9,826,505 downwards.
ATAAAAAGATAAATAAAATATTGATATGTGCTTTATGCAGAATACTTAGGAAAGCCAAAGAGGAAGAAAAACAATCTGAGCGCCCACAAGTAACTGTTCTCGCTATTTTGACCTATCCCTAATCCATACGGATACATACACACATCCCTCAACCTGTTCCTCCCCAGCCCATAACTTCTGTTTTATAACTGCACTTGTACCTTTAGAAAGATACTAGGGAATTTTCCAGGTCGGTCGGTATTCTTTCATGGAAAAATTTTAATGATGGCTTTCAAGTCCAATAGACTCATCTCCTTCAATTTCTGGTCATTAGGACTAATTCTTTTGCTTACCCCTTCTCAACTCCTGTCAACAGACCCAAGCCAGAGACTGTTTGCTCCGTTCTTTCCAATGAAGGATATTCAAGGCAAGCACTGGGTTTTTCAACAACAATCCCAGTTATCTGGTATGTATTTTGGAGGCTAGCCTAGTCGCCTTGGGCAGAAATAAATTATAAAAGGAAGCAGGCGTGGTGAATGTGGCTCTTTCAAAGCCATCAGCCTGTCTCCTGGACTTGCCGCCTCCACACCCAAGCAGCCATGCTCTGGGAAGTGTTCCTGTCTGGTTTCCACTGGAAGGAACCCTTCAGGCAGAAAGCAGCATCCAATGCAAACTGGACAGCCCCTCTGCTCACTGGGGGAGAGGCAGAAGCTGGAAAAGACGCCCGAGATGAAAACGAGACACTCATAAAACACTGACTCCTTCACTGTTTACCAGACATTCAAAATGGATGGGCTAGTGGTTTCCTGAAAGGAAAGAAAGGCTGGTTCATATTTTGAAGCCCTGAAGGCTCTGCCCATGAGGAAAAGAGCACTCTTTTCTAGACACCAGCACAACGCTCCCTTAGGCCCACCGTCTTGCTCCCTCACTTGAAGGACCTCGCCACACCTCAGACAGAAAACTGAGGTCTGCCTCTCATGTATTTTTTTCCTGGTGGGGAAATTTGGGTACACCCCTTTTCAAGAGAGTTTGCCCAGACCCACAGCGCAGCACTTTACCCCCATAAAAAGGGGTGCTCGTGGAAGAGGCAAAAAGAAAGCGCCTCCCACGCCCATACGGAGCCCTTTAAGGATCAGGAACCTGAACCCCTGATCCATAGGGCCCAGTGTGTGTCCTGAAACGGACCCAATCCAGTCACTGTTCCCACCCCACCCCCCCCCCGGGAAGGAAACAAGCTAAGACCTTCTCCTCTTTCCTATGGAAGATAATTAGCAATAGGTATCAGGAATGTTAAAATATTCATCCCCTTTGGTCCAGTGCTATTAATTATTACTTATTATTGCTTACTATGGGCTAAATACACTTCCAAGTGCTTTACAAGTATTAACGTATTTAAGCTGCACCATATCCCTGTATTTTAAGGACTACTATTGTCTCCTGTTATGAAAATGGAGAAACTGGGAGCTCCCATCGTGGTGCAGCGGAAACGAATCCGACTGGGAACCATGAGGTTGCAGGTTCGATCCCTGGCCTCAATTAGTGGGTTAAGGATCCGGCACTGCTGTGAGCTGTGGTGTAGGTCGCAGAAGTGGCTCGGATCTGGGGTTGCTGTGGCTGTGGTGTAGGCCGGCAGCTACAGATCCAATTGGACCCCTAGCCTGGGAACCTCCATATGCTGCGGGTACAGCTCTAAAAAGACAAAAAAAAAAAAAGGGAGAAAGCAAGGTGTGGAAGGGGTTAGAAAACTGCCCAAGGTCTGAGAGCTGGTGGCAGAGCCCAGATGTTGTCCCAGACAACCAGGCTCCAGTCTGTGTTGTAAACTTTCTGCCTTTCAGCAAACCCACTTCTACAATTGTGTGTCCTAAGACAATGATGGAGCAGAGGGGGACAAAATGTTAATACCCCAAGATGTTCATCTCATCAGTATTTATTTTTTTTATTTTTAAAAATTTTTTTGTCTTTTTGCCTTTTCTAGGGCCGCTCCCACGGCATATGAAGGTTCCCAGGCTAGGGGTCGAATCGGAGCTGTAGCCACCAGCCTACGCCAGAGCCACAGCAACACAGGATCCAAGCCACGTCTGTGACCTACGCCACAGCTCATGGCAACACCGGATCCTCAACCCACTGAGCAAGGCCAGGGATCGAACCCGAAACCTCACGGTTCCTAGTCGGATTTGTTAACCATTGCACCACGACAGGAACTCCACATCAGTATTTATAACAAAGGAAAGACTGGAAATTAAAACAACAGGAGAAGGTTGTGTCAGGTAAGGTACATGAAAGCACATGGAGCATTGAAACAATGTGTGACAGCCTGGGTTGTTGGCAGGCTAAAAGGTAACCGTGTGGCTATTGCAGACCTACCCGAGGCTTCTACATGGTACGTTCGCTGAGCCACCAGCCAGGTTCTTATTGCCCCTACAACATTAGCAGAGAATCAGAAGGCCAGGTAGCCAGCAGAGGCTCTGCGACAACTCACTAAATGGATAATTAGCCCCACGTCAGCAGACGAAAACCTCCACCCAGGGTTAGAACCACGCAACATTCCCATCTATGTGATAACACTGTTAGCACTTGCCACTGGACAGGTACTGTCCACAGCATTTTACATATGGTCACTAATCTAATCTCCACCTAAGAGGTAGGTACTGTTGTTATACCGTCTCTTGCAGCAACCACGCACTGCTGCCAACTCAAAGCCAGGATTCAAGGTCATCTGGTTCCAGGGTCTTTGGCCTTGACCAGCACCCGACACAGCTGTTCCAGCACAGGGCCTTGGTGGGACCCAGCTCCTGCCCATCAGCCTGCGGGTATGGATGTATATGGCCCTGTGCACTGCAAGCCAGGTGCACGCAAGATTGCGGGGCTGGATCCAGGTGGCCCAGAGAGGGGCAGGGACTGTGGAGGGAGCGACAGGGCCCCTGCCCTCTTGCACACAAACACCTGACTCATCTGCCCCCAACACACAGGCAGAGACCTATCTATAGAGAGTATATGGCAAACCTCTGTACCTGTCGCTCAATTTTGCTGTCAACCTGAAACTATTTTTTTTTTTCTTTTTAAGGGCTGCACCTGCTGCATAAAGAAGTTCCCAAGCTAGGGCTCAAGTCAGAGCTACGGCTGCCGGCCTACACCACAGCTACAGCAATGCCAGATCCTTAACCCACTGAGTGAGGCTGGGGATCGAATACGCATCCTCATGGATCCTAGACGGGCTCGTTAACTGCTGAGCCAAGAAGGGAACTCCCTTTTTTAAAAAATCCTATTTTTATTTCTTAAATGTTTTTATTAAAGTATAAAAATTGATTTTCAGTGTTGTGCCAATTTCTGCTAAAAAGTCTATTTTAAAAATTAACTTTTTAGGAGTTCCCGTCGTGGCTCAGTGGAAACAAATCTGACTAGCATCCATGAGGACACAGGTTCCATCCCTGGCCTTGCTCAGTGGGTTAAGGATCTGGCGTTGCCGTGAGCTGTGGTGTAGGTTGCCAGCTGGGATCTGGCGTTGCTGCTGCTGCGGCTGTGGTGTAGGCCAGCATCTGTAGCTCCGATTCGATTCCTAGCCTGGGACTCTCCATATGCCACTGGTGAGGCCCTCAAAAGACCAAAAAAAAAAAAAAATTAACTTTTTAGTCGATACTTACTGTAACCCGGCTTCTGTGTCTAATGCATTACAGAAACCGCTTCAAGGCACTTTCTAACTCCCCAAACCAATGCTTCTTTCCAGTCTTTTCCCTATTCCACTTCTGTGACATATTTGCCAGTGCTCTCTCCCTCCTCCCTAAGAAATTTCGGCTTAGCTCCAAAAACTGGTTGTGGACGCCGTCAAGGGAAATGCAGTTTTCCTCTGGCTTTTCTGAATCCTGAACCCCTTCCCTGACCCTCCTCACCCCTTCAACATCCAGATCTAGCACCCTATGGATTTCTCTCTGAGCCTCTTCTTTTTTTTTTTTTTTTTTTAGTGCTGTACCCGAGGCATACGGAGGTTCCCAGGCTAGGGGTCCAATCGGAGCTGCAGCTGCCAGCCTACACCACAGCCACAGCGACTCCAGATCCAAGCCGAGACTATGAGTCACACCACAGCTCACAGCAACCTTGGATCCTCCGAGCCTCTTCTTTTCACCGTCTTAGCACCCTGGCTTCCTTCTCACCGTTAGTTTCCCGCTATTAACTGTCTTTGATTCTCTATTAACAAGTCACTGACTCTCCAGCGGAGCTCTCTTTTTCTACCTCATTCCCGTGTCCATTATCGCCAAGGGGCAGCGAGACAGACACAGCTGAGGGGTCCATGAAAACCTGAAGTCTGACCTGTCCAATATCAAACTTATCTCAACTCCTGCCGTTCCTCCTCCTCTCGGATTTTTTCGCTTTTTTTGGTTTTGTTTTGTTGGCCGTGCTCATGGCATGCAGAAGTTGCAGGGCCAGGGACTGAACCCACGCCACAGCAGTAACAACACCGGATCCTCAACCCACTGCACCCCAGGAGAACTCCCCTCTTTCTCATTCTTCATCTAAGTCAAAGGAAGCATAAGCAGAGTTCTCGTTGTCGTGGAGCAGCGGAAACAAATCCGACTAGGACCCATGAGGTTGCGGGTTTGATCCCTGGCCTTGCTCAGTGGGTTAAGGATCCGGCGTTGCTGTGAGCTGTGGTGTAGGTTGCAGACATGGCTCGGATCCTGTGTGGCTGTGGCTGTGGTGTAGGCCGGTGGCTACAGCTCTGATTCGACCCCTAGCTTGGGAACCTCCATATGCCACAGGTGTGGACCTAAAAGGACAAAAGACCAAAAAAAAAAAAAAAAAAGCGTAAGTAATGCCTTGTACATACAATTTCTCCACCCATTTGCTTCCTTTCCCCATTCCTTCTGAGACACAGATACCACGGACACAACTGCCTCGATTTACCTACTCAGGGTTCCAGGCTCAGGAAGCACGAGCTGGAAGGGTTCCCAAGGGCCATTCCTTTTATGTCACCTGGACCAAAAGGAACAGCTTGACTGGCTGCGCGAGCCTACTCGAGGGGAGCACGGGATGACTGGCGTTCTGTCACTCATTTCCCCCAGTGAGACGGTCATGGACTTAGAGTTTAGAAAATTAGGTGACACCCAGAGAGGCGGACCGTCTTGATGGCTCACTCTGCAACCTGCAGTCACCTTTTGGGAGCACAGGCAGAGTCACAAGCCCCAGATCCCGAGGAAGAACAAGGACCGCCCTGTTGTTACCCGAAGGTTGAACACTCTTTCCACCAGATCCAACCCTGGGAGGCCCACAGAGAGGAACTGAGAGGGTTTTTCCACTGTGGACAGACCCCGTTCTCAGGGCAGAGGTGGCGAACACTGACTTATTTGTATTCGCCAACTGTCTTGGCAACAGGGCCAGGCACAACTCACAATAACTTGGGAACGTCGGAACACCTCGGAAAAACAGACCCAGTGTTTGTGTTTGCCTTCCGTGAAAAATGCACTGTTCAGGGCAGTGAGCACTGGGAGGGTTGGGGCAGAGGGGGTGGCCAGATGGGGGCAGGCTGGCTGGAGAGAAGTCACTTCAGGGCGAAGGTGTTAAGAGCTGGGACCGAACTATAACAATGACTAAAGCAGTGTGGCGTTGCCTGATGCATTGAGAACGATAAGCAATGAGGTCTTGCTGCACAGCACAGGGAACTCCGTCCAATCTCTTGGGCTTGGATGGAAGACAATACATGATGTAAGGCAATATGAGAAAAAGAATGTACACATATGCATAACTGAGTCACTATGCTGTACAGCAGAAATTGGCACAAGACTGTAAATCGGCTAGACTCTAATAAAAAAAAAGGAAAGGAAAAAAAGAGTGAATCCACATATGAATGATCTCTTCTGTATCAGCCACTCTATTGATTGTTTTCAGGGCATCTTGTTCATCTTCCTAAGGCTGGCACTCATTACGATTCCCAATGGGCAGGAACAGCAGGATCAGAGAGGTGAAGGGGCTTGCCCAAAGCACAGAGCCAGCAAATGAAAGAGGCACGACTCGCCCCCAGATGCGGGTGATGTCAGCCACAGGGTTTCCACGACCGCAGGTTGCTGTGGGAAGCGAGGACATAAGGGAGGGACCTGGCTGTTCGGGGCCAAGGATTCAGTGGCCTCAGCCACTGTCTGAGAGGCCCCATAAGCAGGCAGGGCCTGGAGCCAGAAGAACACTTGGTCCTGGAAGAGGGCAGGGTGCTGGTTCAGGATGAGCTCACACACGGGAGACCGGCTCCAAGGAGGAGTTACCCCAGGCCTCGGGCGGAGCAGAGGGACTTGGGCAAAGTCTGTGCCAAGTAAGCTCAAGGAGGCTCCTGCGATGGTGGAAGAGGGGCCACGGGGCGCCTCGGACCCAGCAACCTTGGGGGGCCCTCCATGAATTAAACTAGGGGTTGGAACCATTCCTTACGAGTTTCCAAGAAAGAGAGCTGGTCACAGGAGGATGGGAGAAGAGATGGAGGAGAAGGAAGGCAGAGTAGAACCTTCTAGCAGTGAAGTGGCTACCTGGCTAGGCAGTGAGACGGGTTCACAGCAGTTTGACAGGGAAATGGCCTCAGAGACTTGAGCATCAAGTTCAAAGGGATGGCTGCACGTCCCTGCCAAATTTGAGAGTCCACTGCCCTGACTTTACCAGAAATTTCCACACTGACCTCCTAGGTAAGCCGACAAAGCCCCCAAGCCCCCTTCACTTTCAGGTGCACCTCAGCTGAGCCCCGAGTGCAAGACCCCAGTTTGCCGATGCTTAGACATTGAGGATTCTAAGGAAAACCACTTGACTCTCTAAGGCGAGGTCTCATCTTCCATAAAATGGGGATAATAATGCCTTCCTCACCATATTCAGATTTTAAAAAATCTTAGCACAGTTAAGATTAAATGAATCTAAATTACTCATCTTTTTACTCCAAATCCTCTTGATTGTACCATTTTGTGTAATATGCATGTATAAGTGTCCACGAAGCACTAGCCAGATTTCAGGCCCCCAAATTGTACCATCCAACAGGGCAGTCACCAGCCACACGTGGTTATGGGACATTTCCACCAGTTAACACTGCTCTAGGAAATCAGAGTACAGGGCAAGATCCACGCCCAAGGAAATAAATGTGGGGGAGACAGACACAAAACTAGTACCAAGTGTGCAGAAGAAGGTCTAAGACAGAAGCGTGTTCAGATTTCCCATTGTGGCTCAGCATAGGGACCCCGACTTGAATCCATGAGGACGCAGGTTCAATCCCCACCCTTGCTCAGTGGGTTTAAGGATCAGCATTGCTGTGAGCTATGGTGTGGGTTGCAGATGAGGCTCAGATTTGGTGTTGCTGTGGCTGTGGTGTAGGCCAGCAGCTGCAGATCCCATTCAACCCCTAGTCTGGAAACTTCCATATGCTGTGGGGGTGGCCCTTTAAAAAAAAAAGTATTTTCGGTGCACATATAAATGGGGACAAATCTAGGGGGTTGGAGGCAGGGCAGGGACGAGGCTGAGGACCTTACACGGGCAGATGCCTCATGCATGTGGATCGTGTAGCGAGGCAGCCCTCTGACGGGTCACCTACTGTGACAGGATGTGGCTTGCGTGTTCTAGGCACCACGCTCTGGTTTTCTCCAGCATTCTGCAAGACAGATGGAGCGACCGAGGTTCAGAGGGCTGACTGGCCATTGGCATAAAACTAGTAAGGGACAGATCTGAAGTTTTAACCCCAGCGTATCAGAGTCTTTATGCCTATTCGCTGCTGCCCCATCTTAGCGGAGTCTTTGCTGGCCCTCCTACAGGTCCCCAGCCCTCTATTCAAACTCCACGTCCACCAGCCCCAGGCCCCAGTAAGAGCCCTGAGTAGAAAGAAGACAACGTGCCTATACACGGTCATCAACCTTCCCTGCAAACATGTCAACTTGCCTGTGCCATTTCACAATTATTAAGTTCATTCCCACTGCGCCCCTGAACGCTGTCCTGGAACCCCCAAACACAGCCTGCAGACGTGTTCCGCCCTGAGTGTTCACAGACAAGCAGCCACAAGGCCACATGGGCTTGTTTGTTAGAATGTGACGCTCCGGCAAACAGCCTGGAGTGACTTGAAAATAGCAACGGGCTAGAAGAAACACACCCGTTACCCCAGGTGGTCAGGGGATGTGGTGGTGTAAACAGCAATTCATTAAGGAAAACAAAACCCTGGTGACAGTTTTAAAATCTTCTGCAAACACTTTTTGACTAAAGGCAACATTTTTAGAGCTCCTGTTCCCTGGCTATAAATGTGGGCTTCTTCCTAAATAGCCCTTTCAGAAACCCAGGTCTGGCCCAGGAGACAGCCGGTGACATCACCCTGTTCCGCCAAAAAGGAACTGTTCAGCCTCCGAGAAAATCCAGTGAGGCCTGCCTTCTCCAGGGACAGGATGGGAAAAGGGCCAGCTGTCCCCGTTATCTGTGATGTGTGTGTGGGTCTCGATGTGTTTTTTTTTTTTTTCAGATCACTGGCACTTCTTTGCCTGCTTTTCCTTTTGAGGTTTTTTTTTTTGGGGGGGGGGGACCCAAAGGGCAAGGGCATGTCTGATGTCGATCAGCCTCTGGGACATGGACAAAAATCCTTACCTCGAGAATATTCTCAGATCCAACTCCACCCCTGCCTTGGGCCCCCTCCGCCTCTTCTGTGATCACGGAGACGGAGACGTTTCCACTGTTTTTCCCTCAAGGAGGATGACCTGGACTGGGACTCCTTCCAGGGGAAAGGAAGGGTCCCACCCCTGTCTGGCCTCGGGGCCAAGCACCTACAGCTTCTTCCCCAGGGCAGAGTGATGACTTAGCGTGAGGCAAATATTATTCTACCAAATGAGTCTCGGGCTCTTAATTCTTCCGCGAGTGGAGATGCCGTGTCCTGGATCAAGTGCCTTGTTCCTGGACCCTCATGTGGAGGTGGGAGGGAGGGAAGCAAAGAGCAAAATGGTGAGTATTTTACTGAGCACATGCTATGTGCCAAGCACTCCATGCAAAGTCAGGGTCATCTGACATAGTCCTCGCCCTCTGGGAGCTCACAGCCCAGGCAGAGAGACAGCCGTGCACCAAGTAAGTCCATTAAGCAAATACATTTTAATAACAACCAAGGAGTTCCCGTGGTGGCTCAGCGGTAATGAACTGGACTAGTAGCCATGAGGACGCGGGGTTCCATCCCTGGCCTCACTCAGTGGGTTAAGGATCCGGTGTTGCTATGAGCTGTGGTGTAGGCCGGAAGCGACAGCTCTGATTCCACCCCTAGCCTTCGAACCTCCATATGCTGCGGGTGTGGGCCTAAAAAGACAAATACATAGGTAAGTAAAGAAAGAAAGAAAGAAGAACCAAACTGCAACAGGGCTATAAAGGAAGCAAGGCCACTGATGAAGAAAACAGAGTAGGACCCTCCTAGACTATGCAGTTACGGAAGGCGTGTCTGCGAAAGTGATTGCCAGTTTAGACCTAGGTTATTAGAAGGCGCCAGCCATAGACACTAATTCGGGCACATGCCAAGTTTGGGAAGGGGTGACAGAAAGAGCATGTGGGAAGGCATAGTGGGGGTGGATGGAGAGAAGTGAAGACAGGTCTCCAGGACGAGAGAAAGCCACCAGGAAGAACCAGGCAAGGTCTCACCCGGTAGGAGCCTTGGAAACTATGAGAGGCAAGTCTGGGCTTCGTTTTCAGCACAAGGGGAAGACCAGGGTTTGAACAGGAGAGTGACAATTGCCTCAGAGACACATGGATCCTTCAGGTGAGCTGGGGCAGAGCCCAGCTCCAGCTCAGCAAAGAGGTGGGCGAGGACAAGAGCTCTTGGCGACCCAAGACGCGGTGAAGTCAGGAGAGAGGGAGCACGTAGGCGGAGGCGGAAACCACAGCATTGGCTGCTGACAAGGCCGTGGAGAGGGCGGGAAGGGCAGAGGCGGGCGCAGAGATGACCCCCGGGTTTTGAAGCTGGTCCCCTGAATGGGATGATGGGGACATTAACTGTCATGGGAAGACTTGGGATGAATAGAGCCTTTTTTTCCTCTTTAGAGCCATACCTGCAGGATATGGAACCTACCAGACTAGGGGTCGAATGGGAGCTACAGCTGCTGGCTTACACCACAGCCACAGCAATGCTGGATCCTTCTCCCAATGAGTGAGGCCAGGAATCGAACCCACATCCTCATGGATACTAGTCAGGTTCATTACCGCTAAGCCACAGTGGGAGCTCCCAAAGAGGGTTGTGTAGAACTCATGGGACATTAATAGGGGAGGGATCCAGAAACCATCGTGTGAGTTTGAGATGGCTCTGAGACGGCCATCTGGACGCATCAGGTGGGCAACTGAAACTGTGTGTCTGAGGGAGACCCTAGCCGGAGGTGACTGTGGGAGAGGCCCAGCCAGGGAAGGTGAAGCTTGTGAAGGATTGAGGCCATCTGAGGAGAGAGTAGGAGGTTGAAGCAGCCACGAGGGAGCCCTCAGCAGTAGCAGGCAGTAACAGTGAGGACGAGGCAAATGCTCAAATATTTAATTAGAAAAAAAACCCCACTCGGGTTGGTGAAACTATTCCATATGCTACTGTAATGGTGCATACGTGACATTATGTGGTGATTTGCCAAAACCCATAGAGCTAGCCAACACAAAAAGGGAACCTCAAGAGAGCTCCCGTTGTGGCTCAGCAGGCTAAGGGTCTGACCAGTATCCATGAGGACGCAAGTTTGACGGCTGGCCTTGCTCAGTGGGTTGAGGATCCGGCGTTGCCATGAGCTGTGGTACAGACTGCAGACTCCACTCCATTCTCGTGTTGTCCTGGCTGTGGCATAGGCCACAGGTGCAGCGCCGATTCGACCCCTAGCCTGGGAATTTCCGTATGACAAGGTTTGGCCCTAAAAAAGGGAAGAAAAAAAATCGATGACAAAAAAATAAACCCGGTGAGTTCCCACTGTGGCACACAGGGATCAGCGGTATCTCTGCAGCACCAGGCCACAGGTTTGATCCCTAACCGGGCACAGTGGGTTAAGGGATCCGGCATTGCCACAGCTGTAACACAGGTCGCAACTGCGGCTCTGATCTGATCCCTGGCCTGGGAACTCCACATGCTTCCAAGCAGCCAAAAAAAATAATAATAATAACATAAAACCTGGACTGACTTACAGAAAATAATTAAAAAATAAAACAGCTCTTAAAAATAAAGCTTATTCATCTAAAGAGAAGAGAGCATGGGCTTTAGGATTTGGTTAAAAGAAAACAAATCAAAAACATGTCAAAGGCTTTCCTGGAAAGGAGAAAGAGCTTAAAACAATATAGATTTATTTTGAAGCAAAAAGACTTTGTGCCCTTGTAAGCCTGGTTTGAATGCAGCGCAGATCAAAGATCCAGGAGGACTCATGAGCTGAAACCTCTTATCAGAGAGAAGGATTTGAGAAGCTGGCAGGAAGCTTTCTGGATCAATCGTAAGATAATTGTAAAATATTGATCCTTTCCCCTTTCAAATCGAAGCACATGTTTCACAGCCCAGGTCAAAGGAGAGATCTTCCAGGGTCAAGCAGAGCTAGATTTTAAATTCCACTCTCGCCCTTGGGATTTGAGAGGCACTGAACAAATTCAATTAATTTTTCTGAGGCTTAGTTTCAATCATCTATAAAATGGAGAGAATGTGTATCCCTGAGGCTTGCTGTGAAGGCTAAAAACACCTGGCATTACCATACTGTTATAATTTATTGTAAATATATTCCATTTTTTTTTTTTTTTTACAGTTGCACCTGTGGCACCTGAACGTTCCTGGGCTAGGGGCTGAATAGGAGCTCCAGCTGCCAGCCTATACCACAGCCACAGCAACAGGGGATCCGAGCTGCATCTGTGACCTACACCACAGCTTGCATCAATGCTGGGTCCTTATCCCCCTGAGTGAGGCCAGGGATCGAATCTGCATCCTTACGGACACCATGTTGGGTCCTTAACCCACTGAGCCACAATAGGAATTCCCAGATATTTTAGATATGATTACTATTACTGCTATCGCTATTATTATTACGCACTGGACATTGTGCTAAGTGCTGAAGTCACTACCTCATTTAATCCTTCCAACAGTCCTGGAAAATAAGCATTCTGCATGCCTTTGTTAAAATGAGAAAAGACTCAGAGGGGTTCAGTGACTTGCCCAAGATCACACAGCTGCTGCACAGATGAAAGCAGGATGTGAAGGCAGTTCAATATGTTTCCAAAATGCTCTCAAATGCCTACATGTAGATCACACACATGGGGACAGGGAATTTACATTATTAGAAGCAAAATCTTTATTTATTTCACACTTACATGGCTAAATTATCTTAGACTTTGCAACATCAGTGTTCTTGGATGTCACTATGGGAGTAGGCTGCAGAGTGGCATTAGCAGGAGGAAAATAAAGATGGATTAGACTGGTTTTCCTAAGATTTGGAAGGAATCAATCACCCTTTGATTCTTTCTACATTATCAAGAAAGATGGATGGATGGATGGATGGATGGATGGATGGATGGAAGGAAGGAGGAAGGAAGGAAGGAAGGAAGGATGGAGGGAGGGAGGGTGGGTTTGGTCCTCCAGACCTTCCAAATCTGCAAACCCTGCGCTCCATCTGCACCTGGTCATCCAGACAGCAGTGGAGGTGCAGGCAGCCCATAGGGGCCTTTCCCCAGGGTTTAACTCACTCCATCTTGCTCACACCCATGCAAGTTCCTTGCTTTTGTCACAAAAGCCTACCTGGTTCTCAGTACTTTTCCTTTAAAGCCCACTGTTGAGGTAAGAATAATTATACCAACTCTTTCGTTCAATTTCTCCATTATGTCTCTATTTCCTTCAAAGCATCTAGTGTTTGGGATAATATCAAAGAGAAAAGTGTTGGTTGGTGGAGACCTACAAGATAACAGTAGTAGTCACTGTTTTACATGCTTTTTTTTTTTTTTTTTGTCTTTTTAGGGCTGCACCTGCAGCATATGGAGGTTTCCAGGCTAAGGGTTGAATTGGAGCTGTAGCCACTGGCTACTCTGTGGTGTACCACAGCCACAGCAATGCCAGATCCGAGCCTCATCTGTGACCTACACCACAGTTCACGGCAATGCCAGATCCTTAACCCACTGAGCAAGGCCAGGGATCAAACCTGCGTCCTCATGGATACTAGTCAGGTTCGTTTCCACTGAGCCACGAAGGGAACTCCAAACCCCCCCCCCCCTTTTTTTTGGCCACATCTGCAGCATGTGGAAGTTCCATGGGCAGGGATCGAACCCGAGCCACAGCAGTGACAAAGCTGAATCCTTAACTGCTAGGTCACCCAAGAACTCCAAATTCTTATGGTAAAAATTCACTGACTTTATTTTCTTCTCATTCTAAGGCATGTTTTCCCTGAGAATCTAATTCTTGATGAAGCCACACAATCCTAACAGGGGGCCTTGTACTTGACCATGGACTAGCCACTCTGACCGTCTCTGTTACTCCCTGTGAGAAAACCCTTCCCAAGTTCAACTTGAGCTGCATAGACATATAAGTGTGCTCAGACACACAGATGATGCTCTGGCATCACACACACACACACACACACACACACACACAGGGTAATTCTAGATTTGTGTGTGTGGCATTGAACGTGAAGTGAACTGCAGAGCTTCAAGCCAGATTTAAATACTGGGGTCCTCACGGAGAGACCCCCAAGCTTCCCGAACTTTAAATTTAAAAAAGAAAAAAGGGGGGCAAAACCCTTAGTGAACTGATGTGCCCTGAAAAGTGAAGCCAGGTAGAAAATGCACTAGGAAAATTTTTTCAAGTCTAAGTGAGACATGAGAACAGGGGCCACCTTGTGTGGCGAGCAGCAGAGGCACTGAAACATTCCGTCAGCGGGATTCCAGCCAACCTGCTGGGCGCACTTTTATAAAGCTGGCCCCAGGCATTTCAGAGCAAGATGTGGCTGTGAAGTCTCCTTATCCCTGAGTATTTGAGAGGAGCTGGCACAGGGGCTGGCAGACGTGCCCGAGAGCCATGGCAAAGAGTGGACTTGTAATTTCCATCCTGGTTATCACCTTACTCCTGGACCAGACCACCAGCCACGCGGCCAAATTCAAAGCCAAGAAGCACAGCAAACGCCGAGTAAAAGGTAACGGGGCTTCTTTGTCCGGCAAAGCTCGAGGCTTGCTCGGTGTGGGGAGGGGCTGTCCATTTCCAAACGCTTCCAGGAGACTGTGTGACTGTACCATGCCCTCCTGTGCCTATGGCATTTTCAGGGGACCTTCTAATTCTCCGGGACAGTTTGATAGTTAAATGAATCATAGGGTAGGGTTTTGTTTCTGTAGGACCAAAAAGGCTCTTGCATAAAAAATTTCCTGTCCTGCCTGTCCTTTGTCAGGTGAACTTGGACATGAGAATGGTCTTCAGAGGGTGTTGACCTGGATGCAGTATCTGGGGTTGGGAATGAGGGATCGCGTAGAAAAGACTGATTAAAAGGGCATATTAACTCACAGGTACTGTATCAACTGTCCAAATGTATTTGTAAGGTAACTACAGTCTTAATAAATCTGTAGTGCAGGATAGAGCTATTGGTAATGTGACCTCCATTCCGTCCCTGGGTGTCACGTGGGTAGATTTTCAAATCCCGGGCAATATAAGGACAGTCTATACATTTAAGTGTTTTCATGTCATAGAGAAGGTGAACCTCTCTTTCACTTCAAAATATTTCAGCACGCGAGGTCATGTACTTGCGAAGACATTTTAACGCCAAACCATCTCCAAGCCATCCCACACTTGGAGTGGCTTGAACTGGGTTAAGGGACTTAGAAAAGAAAAAAAAAAATCTTGCCAAGAAGAAAGATGACGGCAACATATTTGCAATATGCTCAGACCAAATCAAAAGGGAAAAGCATCAAGAGAGGCATGGGGTGATGTTTTATCTCCTCCTGAGTCATTTGCATACCTGGATATTTCAAGGTACATGAGAAGACACTATTTCCTCATCAACTGCTCTTCATTAGTAAGAAAACACACCAAAAAACACAGTTAATGTCTTGATTGAACGCAATACAAACAGCTGGTGGATAAAAAGGGGGGTTATCTTATTAGGTCGTGTTTTTAAAATTAAAAGGGGCCCTTTTTCCAGGAGTATGTATTTATACACTTTAGGTCTGATGCAAGGTTTCTTAACGGTAATCTTTTTTTCTTATAAAATATGACACTTCTTGGTTATCTCTTTTAATGAAAGCTCAGAATATTTCTTACGAGTGACGCAGCATATGGTGGAAGATGAGGTCAGAGGAAGGAGAAAGAGAGAATATGATGTGGCATATTTTTGTTGCGTCTTTTTTCACCACGGGGAGGGAGCAGCAAAGTGGAGCCCACCCAGTGGGGATATGGGGAGGGGGATGACTATGTGGGGGTGTGTGTGTGTGTGTGTGCACACGAGTGCTATGGGAGTGTTTCGGGAGCACACACATGCTTGTGATTGTTTTTTAACTGGGTACACATCTTAGGTATCATCCTCCCAAAGCAGTTGTGCGCCTTTGTG
Source organism: Phacochoerus africanus (assembly GCF_016906955.1). Classification (NCBI taxonomy): domain Eukaryota; kingdom Metazoa; phylum Chordata; class Mammalia; order Artiodactyla; family Suidae; genus Phacochoerus; species Phacochoerus africanus. The sequence continues at coordinate 9,811,047 of NC_062551.1, read as the reverse complement.
CCATTTGGTCCAAGAAAGTAGATTCTAGAGTAAGTGAATCCACTAATCTAAACTTGCCAAATGGTTCTCTCCCCCAAGCTATACATTTTAAAAATATTTTAAGTACTTGGAAAAAATACCAAAGTTTACGAGATCAAAAGCAAAAGCCGTTTTTTTTTCCTCTCTCCATCCTTTCTACAGAATTAGCCACTATCAACTGTTAGGAGACAATATTCTCAGTTTTCTTTAAGGCTCAATTAAAAATGGATGTTTTTAACAAAACTAGAGTTGGTTATCTAAAGTATCTGGCATGATAACAACATTTTAAATCAACTATAATAGCAAATAAATAAATAACTTTGCAATAAAAAGAAAGAAAACAAAGCATGTTATTAAAAAAAAAAATAAAGTATCGGAGTTCCCATTGTGGCTCAGCAGTTAGTGCACCCGACTAGCATTTATGAGGATGCAGGTTTGATCCCTGGCCTCACTCAGTGGGTTAAGGATCTGCCATTGCCATGAACTGTGTCATAGGTCAAAGATGCAGCTCAGATCCCATGTTGCTGTGGCTGTGGTGTAGGCAGGCAGCTACAGCTCCAATTGGCCTGCTAGCCTGGGAACCTCCATATGCCATAGGTGTGGCTCTAAAAAGACAAAAAGACCAAAAAAATAAATAAAAAATAAAAAATACAGTATCCAGCAGACAAGTGGATTGATTTTATCTATTAAATCTTAGATAACCATCAATGTAAAGCATAGCTCCACCCTTTTTACAGCTGTATAATATTTCATTGTGTTTCTGGGTCATGACTTATTTCATCTCTTCTCTCTTGGTGACCTTTTGTGTATATCAAAAGCATCCTGTTCTTTTTTTTTTCTTTTTGCCCATGTCCATGTATGTCCCAAGCTGTAGCTTCAGTTTGACCCCTAGCCTAGGAACTTCCATATATGGCGAGTGTAGCCCTAAAAAAAAAAAAACAAAAAATAAATGAAAAACTTCTTTTAATTTGCATCTCTTTGAATGTTAATGAGATTGAGGTATTTTCATGTTTTCTGGTCATTTCTTCCAGGAATTATTTTTGCATTCCTACTCTGTAACTACTTTTCTTTTTTTTTTTTGTCTTTTTGCCTTTTCTTGGGTGGCTCCTGCGGCCTATGGAGGTTCCCAGGCTAGGGGTCTAATCGGAGCTGTAGCTGCCAGCCTACGCCAGAGCCACAGCAACGTGGGATCCGAGCTGCGTCTGCGACCTACACCACAGCTCACGGAAACATCCAACCCTTAACCCACTGAGCAAGGCCAGGGATTGAACCCACAACCTCATGGTTCCTAGTCAGATTCGTTAACCACTGCGCCACGACAGGAACTCCTGTAACTACTTTTGTAGAATAACAATAATAAAATGAAAGGGAGCCTTCTTTAAAAACTTAAAATTAGCAGTTGAGTGATTAAGCCCCCTAAACAAGTTTTCCCTCTAATTTTACTTCAGAGGTGCCAACCAGTTACGTTGAGTAACGCAAACTATGTTGCAGTAGTGAATAAAATATGTTTGTAGTGCAATGGTTGTCCCCTGCATTCACTGTCGACGAAACATCTCGACATTTCTCACAAAAGATGGAAACAAAAATCAAGCCATCTGGGAGCTCCTGAGTGGCTCAGCAGTAATGAACCCAACTAGCACCCATGAAGATTCGGGTTCAATCCGTGGCCTCGCTCAGGGGGTTAAGCATCTGGTGTTGCCATGAGCTGTGGTGTAGGTTGCAGACATGGCTCGGATCCCCATGTTGCTATGGCTGCAGTGTAGACTGGCAGCTGCAGCTCTGATTTGACCCCTAGCCTGAGAACTTACATATGCCCCAGGGTATGGCCCTAAAAATTAAAAAAAAAAACCAAAAACAAAACACCTGGATAACAATCTCCCAGAATCTCCCAGGAGCCTAATATTAATTCCAGTGCCTTCGTGTTAATCACAACGTTTACTGCTTCCCTATGAAAGCCACTTAATTGAACAGAATGAAGCAGGAAGCTGGGGGGCCTGGGGAATCCATCTGCACTGTTTACAACTTGTAACCTGGAAGAAACTTGAGCAGTCTTTGCTAGGCTGGCCCCCAACAGCCAGTGGTTTTGCATCCTGGACTCAATAGTCCCACTGAGAAAATCCTTGGGTTATTGTACTTCTGAGCTGAGCTATTGGATGCTTCGAGAACTGGTGTGCAGCAGGAAGTAAAACAGGTGGGGACCACCCCTAGACACCCCAGAAGGCATTTTCTAAGCCCAAATGTGGAAACACCTGCCTTGCAAAGTCCGTGTTCAAGGGGACAGTGAATCAGCATGTTTGGGCTGGAGACTGTCCTGAAAAACCCAGGAACAAAACACAGATTCTCTACACGGTATTCCCACAAGAGAGGCAGCTGGGAACAGCCATATCCTGCTGGAAGCATCTTCACTGCCCAAGGCCATGTACCAGGGACCAATCAGGCAAGGGCGAGCACTGCGCAGAAGCAGCTGGGAGGACACCCCTGGAGTCAGTGGGACTCAAAACCCTCCTCTGCACCTCACTGGGTGAACGTCGATGGGTCAGATCCGTTTTCTGTGTCTCCTTTTCTTCTTTTGTGAAATCACCTTATCTATTTCATAGTCATGTTGAAAGAATTAAGTTCCTGGCACACTGGATATGGTGGCTTTTAATATTTTTAAATGTTTATTAAGATCTAGTACAATTCTTGCCTTTGAAGTACTCACAAGCTGTCAAGGTCTAAGTCCCCATCAGGCCTGCAATTCTGACTGAGCCGAGGTTGCTCATTTTCTGCTATTTACTTACACCCAAGCTTGGTCAGAACAGCCACAAAGATAAGCCTCAGGCAGCGACATTCAAGACTAAATAAACTGCTAATTCCTGATAGAGAAGTATTTTTATGTGGTTCTTTATGACCGTCTGTCCCTGCTTCTCTATGAAAATCACTTAACCCCACTAGGAGCCCTCATCCTGGAGTATCAACTGAGTAAGGATACTGGGGACAGCGGACTTAGGGACCTAGATAGTTCTGCCACTTATCTGCCAAGCCTTTTATCTCATTGAGTTCATGCTCCTTCTTCAATGGGAATCTTATTTTCCTCCACTCATGACTATTTTTTTTGTGTGTGTCTTTTGTCTTTTTGCCATTTCTAGGGCCCCCCTGGAGGCATATGGAGGTTCCCAGGCTAGGGGTCCAATCGGAGCGGTAGCCACCAGCCTACTCCAGAGCCACTGCAACATGGGATCCGAGCCACGTCTGCGACCTACACCACAGCTCATAGCAATGCCGGATCCTTAACCCACTGATCGAGGCCAGCGATGGAACCCGCAATCTCATGGTTCCTGGTCAGATTCGTTAACCACTGAGCCACGATGGGTGAACTCCGATTCATGACTGTTTTTGAAGAATGAATGAAATAACATAAAAGTATTTTGCATGCCACGAGGTGTTTATTAACTCAACCAACACTCGGAGACCTATTAGGTGCCAAGCACCAAGTTAAACATCAGGAGTACCATGGACAACAGGGGAGATGAAACTCAGTGAAGGAAGAGGATGATAGACTGGAAGAAAGAGATGAGCCAGAAGGATGCTAATGCAGAGAGGATAATCAGAAAGTCTTCTTAGAAGAGAGATGTTTAAGCCTGATAAGGAGAGGGACAAGACCAGAGCCACAGCGTTCCAAGCAGAAGGAAGGCAAAGGACGGGTTCTGAGAAGAGACCGTTTGTTCTCAGATGCACTGCAGAGTCCCCAGGTCTGAAGTCTAGTAACAGGAGACTCCCACGGGATGGACCTGGAGAGACAGACATGAGCTCCATCTCACGAAGGACTTCCTAGGACCATGACCCTGCCAGGTCCTTATGAATCTTCCTGGCCAACTTATCTTCATGCTTTTTTTTTTTTTTTTTTGCTATTTTAGGGCCACACACAAGGCATATGGAGGTTCCCAGGCCAGGAGTCTAATCAGAGCTGTAGCCACCGGCCTCCGCCACAGCCATAGCAATTCCAGATCCAAGCCACGTCTGCAACCAACACCACAGCTCATGGCAACACCAGATTCTTAATCCACTGAGCGAGGCCAGGGGTCAAACCCACATCCTCATGGATCCTAGTCAGGTTTGTTAACCGCGGAGCCTTGAAGGGAACTCCTCTTTACGCATCATTTTTCATGTACATTGCATTCAGTTTTGTCAAAGTCACCCTCACCTTAGATTCTGGATTCCAGAGCTTTATTTTTTGTTTGCTTCGCTTGTCTCTTACTTCAATCCTGTGCTTTTCATTCCTCCTCCCCGACCCTGACCTAAACTATCACCAGAAAATGATGGAGACCTGAAGACTCAAGTGGAAAAGCTCTGGAGAGAGGTCAACGCCCTGAAGGAAATGCAAGCCCTGCAGACAGGTGAGACCCCCATAGCATCTCAGATGAGAAAGGAAGAGATGTTGTGATTTGCCATCAATTCAAACCATATGGAGAGTACACGTCAAGTTCTCGGTAACTTTTTTTTTTTTTTTAAGAGACCCTGGCAAACCAGATGAAAGGATCCAAAAGCTAGAGAGACAGGTGTTTTGAAAAATCAGCTTGATTTTCCCACTCCCTTCTCCTGTAAATGGGTGGCACAGAAATAAAATCAGGCATTTCAATAACGCATGTAGAAAGTTTGTCTGCTGAAAAAAAATTAAAAAAATGAAAAGTCTATCCACAATTATTTTTTAACGGGCAATGAAATGAAATCAAAGCAAGTATGAAATAATTAAATATTAAAATAGTCAGCATTCATTAGATTTTTATTAAGTGCCCACGGGGAGATCTGCCGAGGTTAAAATGAGCACAGAGGGAGGGTTCCCACGACTGGCTCCAGCCACACTGGCTGTCAAACGCCTGCAGAAGAGCAGTGGTTAGAACCACGGCTTGCCAGCAGAGGGCAGCATCCAGCGTTCCTTCTCCCCCAGAGTAGAGCTCCCAGCGCCCAATGCAGCCGTACCCACCGCTGTCCAAGAGCCACTGGGCGGGGTTTCCCAGCAGCCAGGAAATGAGAGCCACACTGGTAGGTTCAGAAACATCGCTGGATTGCAAAGTTCACACCCTCAGGAACGAAAACTCTCACAGCAACTCCAAAAGCAGAGCTATGAGGGTCCCTCAAGGGAACCGCCCAATTACAAGAGTTACTGCCTTCAAGAAAGACCCATCGAGTCTTTAGAACTCCCAGGCCAGCTGTATGTTACAGATCCTGTGTCATTTTTACGGTAAGCTCTGTTGCCTGGCAACACTGGTGACAGGTCTCTTTATCAGGTTTCCAGGGGAACAGAACTAGAAAGTTAAAGGAAGGTCAGATGCATTTGCAGAAGGGAAAGAGTTGTTAACCCTTCAGCTGGGGACTAACAATACTGTACAATATGAACACATTAATCCTCCAGCAACTTACGAGCAAGGTGACTTATGATTCTCCTCATTGTACAGATGAGGAAACTGAGGCCCAGAGAAATTCAATCATGTGTTCATAGTTTACACTGCTAATAAATGTCAGAGCCGGCCTTGAGAGCCGGCACTCTGGCCCTGCGTTCTCTAAAGCATATGCCTTAAAACTAACTTTGCATCAGATGAATCCAGGATAATCCAAACAAAAGAACCAATACTCAGTTATCTGCATAAGAAAAGCACTATCTTTTCACACACAAATTCAGACTTTTTAATAAAAGTTGCAATGTTTATTTCAGGTTTTCTGTTCTTTGTTTTTTTGGGTTTTTTTCTTTTTCTTTTTTTGCCACACTGGCAGCACATCAAAGTTCCTGGGCCAGGGATGGAACCTGCACCACACAGCAGGGACTAGAGCCAGTGGTGAAAACACAGGAGCCTTAACCCACTAGGCCATCAGACGACTCTCTCAGACTTTTGTTTCTGGGTTTTTTGTTTTGGGGTTTTTTTTGTTTTGTTTTTTTTGTTTTGTTTTGTCCTTTGTCGTTTTCGGGTCGCACCCGCGGCATATGGAAGTTTCCAGGCTAGGGGTCGAATTAGAGCTGCAGCTGCCCGCCTACACCACAGCCACAGCAACGCCAGATCCAAGCCATGTCTGTGACCTACACCACAGCTCACGGCAACGCCGGATGGATCCTTAACCCACTGATGGAGGCCAGGGATCGACCTGCAACCTCATGGATGCTGGTTGGGTTGGTTAACCACTGACCCACGACGGGAACTCCTGTTTGTTTGTTTGTTTTTTATTTTTTTTATTTTTTATTTTTTTGTCTTTTGTTGTTGTTGTTATTGTTGTTGTTGCTATTTCTTGGGCCGCTCCCACGGCATATGGAGGTTCCCAGGCTAGGGGTGGAATCGGAGCTGTAGCCACCGGCCTACGCCAGAGCCACAGCAACTCGGGATCCGAGCCGCATCTGCAACCTACACCACAGCTCACGGCAACGCCGGATCGTTAACCCACTGAGCAAGGGCAGGGACGGAACCCGCAACCTCATGGTTCCTAGTCGGATTCGTTAACCACTGCGCCACGACGGGAACTCCAGTTTGTTTGTTTTTTAACAACTGTGGCATGCCATCCAGTTCCAAAAGGCCCAGGGAAATTCAGCACATCATGGAGCTCCACAAACCAGCAAGCATGTGAATATCGAAGTGGCATAAATATTAAAGGACACGGTTTAAGGGTGGGACAATCCTGGGTTTCTTATAAGCTAAGTCATCATTTTCTACGCTAAGGTGTTACAAGTAACAACTTCTTAAAGCTTCACGATCCTGTGTGTAGACACAGGCGTAAAAAAAAAACCCACTTCCTGGGCTGGCTGTGATTATTGTACCAGGTCATGTATGTAATGTGCCTGGCACAGTGCCAGACTCATACAAAATCTTCATGTGAACGCATTATGGTCACTGCTCATTGTTGCTCTTGGCCACAACCCCTTACTGCTGTCGGCCAGGACCAGTGCTAGATTCTTTTTTTTTTTTTTTTTTTCGTCTTTTTAGGGCTGCACCCTTGGCACATGGAGGTTTAGCAATGTGGGATCAGAGCCGCGTCTGTGACCTACACCACAGCTCACGGCGACACTGGTTGGGGGGCCAGGGATCAAACCCGCGTTCCCATGGATGCTAGTCAGGTGTGTTTACCACTGAGCCACAATGGAAACTCCCAGTGCTAGATTCTTAGCCTCCAAAAGCATCTCAGTGTGTTGACTTTTACATCCTCACAGTCTGTCTGCGGGGCACCAAAGTCCACAAGAAGTGCTACCTTGCTTCAGAAGCTTCGAAGCCCTTCCACGAAGCCAACGAAGACTGCATTTCCAAGGGAGGCACCCTGGCGGTGCCCAGAAGCTCCGATGAAAGCAACGCCCTCCGAGACTACGGGAAAAGGAGCCTGCCGGGGGTCAGCGACTTCTGGCTGGGCATCAACGACATGGTCACGGAAGGCAAGTTCGTCGACGTCAATGGACTCGCCATCTCCTTCCTCAGCTGGGACCAGGCCCAGCCGAACGGCGGCAAGCGGGAAAACTGCGTCTTCCTGTCCCAGTCATCTCAGGGCAAATGGAGCGATGAGGTCTGTCGTAGCAGCAAGAGGTACATATGTGAGTTCACCATCCCTTAACAGACCCTTCGGAAAGATCTCTTCCACGCGCGTCCGGTCATGAATGATAGGCTGATGGTTTCCGTGAAGAAGTCAACATGGTCCCACAGGAGGCTGTGTCCATCGGAATATGAGAGTCAGCCAATGGTGCCACCACGGTGTGCTGTGATCTTGCCCTCCGCAGGGTCTGGGGGCATGAGAAAATAGTCAGCCAGCTATGCGTACGCTGGGAAAGTGGCTTCCGCAAGATGGGCTCAGACCTTCCTCCTTCCTAGACGCTCTCGCTCTTACGGACCACGTGCGGGTTAAAAATCCAACAGCCCGGAAAGCAAGCTTGGGCTGCCTGGAAGAGTCTCTCTTAAAAGTTTAGTATACATTTGACTGATGAGACTTCTCCAAAGCAGAGACTCTAGGTGCTGCATAAGCCACAGTCTTTTCCGTCTGAGGCTCAATCTCTTCCATCCTAGTGATGAGATCTTATGACTCCATTATCCTTTCTTTAAGTTGCTGGGTCCCCTGGTGGGACGTGTATCTGCTCTGTCACATTAAAACAGGAATGGCTCAGAGACGTTCTGGTTTGACTGTCTTCTTCAAACCCATCCCACTCCCACTCCCCAGCCACAGACACATCTCCGTATTTTGCAAGTGCCTGGGAAAGATCTGAAAGGAAATATTAAGGCAGCATATCTGGTCACTTTTCACGCCCTGCAATGACGCTACCATTTCCAACTTAAGTGGGTAAACCATGAGGCAGAACAGAGGAGCAGACTGTATAGAAAAATATTAAAAGTCTGTTCCCCTGCTTCCGCATCTCTACCTTCCTTTATGAATCAAGGCTAGATATCACATATGTTAGTTTCCTTCTTTTAAAAACCTATGTTACATACTTATCTACATTTCAACAATCGTATATTTAAGTCTCTCAAGAGCAATCTGCATTTGGAGGTTGAAGGGGGATCTAAACCATCTAATTTTGGAGTCACACATCTATGCTATTTTTTTCTGCCAAATGCTGTTCCCACTCAATTGTTGACCTAGATTGTACAAAGTCATGTCATTGCTTAAGATGAAGTTACAAAGTTAAGACTTGGGGGAAATGGGTTTTTGGAAGAAAATAATTCTAGGTATATTCTGTTTCTAAAAAAAATGTCTTTTTTTTTTTCTTTAAACATCGAAGGTGTTTTGAGAACAAAATCTTTTTCTACAAACTTTAATTTCATATGCTTGGAATGAAGTTTTAGTTCTTTCATTGCACAATAATAAAGCCTGAATTCTGATCAACATGCATGGGTACTGATTAGTTATTCAGACTACACTGGCTTTTATCAAAGTTGATGAAATTCAAGGGGGAAATATCCTGAATTTGATAAAGTGATGATTTGGATGTACTGAGAAAATGTTGGTGGGGTTTTGTTTGGTTTTTTTTTTTTGGTTTTTGGTGGTTTTTGCTTTTTTTTTTTTTTTTTTTTTTTGGTCTTTTCTAGGGCCGAACCTGCAGCATATGGAGGTTCCTGGGCTAGGGGTAGAATCGGAGTTTTTGCTTTTTAGGACCCCACTAGAGGCATATGGAAGTTACAAGCTAGGGATCAAATCAGAGCTACAGCTGCCAGCTTACACCACAGCCACAGCAATGCAGGATCTGAGCCGTGTCTGTGACCTACACCACAGCTCATGGCAATGCGGGACCCCTGACCCACGGAGTGAGGCCAGGGATCAAACCCGCATCCTCAGGGATATCACTCGGCTTTGTTTCCGCTGCGCCACAAAGGGAACTCCGGAAGATTGTTTTACTTGACAATAATGGGTCAAGTCCAGCGGGAAGAGGAGATTTTTTTTAAAACTGCACCTGCACCCCTAGCCAACTCCCTGCTCCAACACAACCACAGACTCCTTAAAGATTAGGACAGTAATGAAACCCATAGATATTAGTTAATAGTATGTTCTCATCATATTGCAGATACTGTTTTAAGTTTTACGTAACGCTCATTTATCTTCAGAACAATCCAGGGAATTCGATTCTAGAACTGTTTCAATTCAAAGAAGAATAAACTGAGAAGAGAGATGTGGTAACTTGTCCCAAATCACATAAAAGGAAGTAGTGGAGTCTTGACCAGAACTCTCAAGACTCAGATGCTACATCCTTGGCAACTCTGAAGGAGCTGTGACAGGGTCAAGGCTGTTCCAGCAGGCAATGGAAGCAGACTCTCACCCATTCTCCCAGGTCCTCCATTTGGGGTAACAATTTAGGCAAAGAGCTGATCTTAAGGAGACGTTCAGGGAGTTCTCATCGTGGTTCAGTGTAACGAACCCGACGAGTATCCATGAGGACACAGGTTCGATCCCTGGCCTCGCTCAGTGGGTTAAGGATCCAGCGTTGCTGTGAGCTGTGCTGCAGGTTGCAGACGCAGCTCGGATTTGGCTTTGCTGTGGCTGTGGTGTAGGCTGGCAGCTATAGCTCCAATTCAGTGCTTAGCCTGGGAACTTCTATATGCCATGGGTGCAACCTTAAAAAGACAAAAAAAAAAAAAAAAGAGAGAGAGAGAGAGAGATATTCAGTGGGAGGCTGCTTCAGAAGGGCTGAACAGAGACAAGGCAGAGTGTGTGTCCCTAGGAGGTGGCATTAAATAAAGCTCCAACCAGAAACTCAGGACCAGACACTCATTTCAAAGGAATAGAGGAAGGTTCCTGAGGGGAAATCAGGCTGAATTAACAAGATTAAAGGTAAGAGGGATAGGAGACGAAGAAAACCAAGACTGAAAAGAGTGGATTAAGAGCTTGTCTAGGAGTTCCCGTCGTGGCGCAGTGGTTAACGAATCCAACTAGGAACCATGAGGTTGCAGGTTCGATCCCTGCCCTTGCTCAGTGGGTTAACGATCCGGCGTTGCCGTGAGCTGTGGTGCAGGTTGCAGACGCGGCTCGGATCCCGCGTTGCTGTGGCTCAGGCATAGGCCAGTGGCTATGGCTCTGATTAGACCCCTAGCCTGGGAACCTCCATATGCCGCGGGGGAACAGCTCAAGAAAAGGCAAAAAGCCAAAAAAAAAAAAGAGCTTGTCTAGCTTGCCCAGGGTCAAATGCATGACCTTGACCTTACTGCTCAGCCAAAAGTCACAATAGGATTCATTAAACTAGACTCCTCTTTGGTCTATTTTGCCTCTTGGGCAATGTTTAACAAACAATTGGTTTTGGGGCAAAATGAATAAATAAATTTTAACTTTTTTTTTTTTTTTCATGGCCACACCTGTGGCATATCTAAGTTCCCAGGCTAGGGGTCAAATCAGAGCTGCAGCTGCTGGCCTACACCACAGCCAAAGTGACACGGGATTCAAGCTGCATCTGCAACCTACACCTCAAATTAAGCCAGCAAAATGAGGCCAGGGATTGAACCCGCATCCTCCTGGATACTAGTCCACTGAGTCCTGGATACTTAACCCGCTGAGTCAGAATGGGAACTCCAGGTCTTAACTCTTCAACCAACACGACTTTCTCTGTGAAAGCTACCCAGACTGTACTGTTGAGAAGCATCCTGAGGCTTGGTGGGAAGAGGCTCGTGAGCAATTGGCAATGTTTCTCACAAGTCAAGGAGGAAGATGGCAGCATTTACACCACATAATTGTCATCCCTAAGATAAACACCTGGCTTCCTGCCGACAGCCACTGCCTTCAAAGCCCTACAGTCAAGTCCCTACAAGGTTTACCTGAAAACGAATTCTGATTTCTAGAAAAGTGTTTTTCAAACATTTTTGGCCTTACAGATCATCTGGGAATCTTAACAAATTGCAGATCCTGAAGATCTGGTCTGAGACCCCAGGTTGGGCATTTCTAAAAGCATCTAGGGGAAGCCAACAGAGCTGGGCCACACATCACAGTCTGACAGCAAGGAACTAAAGCAGTAGCTCCTTGCCCAGAGATGGTGTCTTTGATTCTTCAGTTGCGTTTCACTTTAACTCACATGTCGAGAATACGATCTATAGTTCATCTGTGGAACAAAAGTGAGAGCAATTTTTCTAACCATCACAGGTGCTTCCAGCCGTATCAGGAAATGCGGTACAAAGTAAAAATCAACTCGTTACAGGAAATATCAATAATTGAGACTCAAATGAATGATTTGAAGATGAACATTTCTCAAGGCTCGATGGGCCCTTTTTCTTCTGTAACATTGCTAAATAGTGTTTTCTGAAACGGAAAAAAAAAAGATGGAAAGTCCTTCCTACTCTGACATTACCGAGAACCTGCACACCCTCACCAAATAAAGCACATCGAACATAAGAAGCAGCCGACCAATTGTAGCTCTTAAGTAATTTAACATGATGCAAGGGTACCATATATCAGATGAATACACACCAAGATCCTACTGTATAGCACAGGGAAAACTATATTCAATATCGTATGATAAAACTATAATGGAAAAGAATATATATATATATGAACCACTTTGCTGTACAGCAGAAATTAGCCCAAAACTGTAAATCAACTATACTTCGGTAAGATCTTTTAAAAAAGAAAATCAAAGGGTACCTAATAATTATAAAGCACCATGTAAGTAACATGAAACAACGGAAAGGAAGTTAAGTTACGGTAGCCACGTTCAAAGATATTACAACCTAGCCCGCAGGAGGAGAACAAGATTCTCTTTTTGCCTTTTTTGGGGGGCCGCACACATGGCATATGGAAGATCTCAGGCAAGGGATTGAATCCAAGCTACAGCTGCAGCAATGTGGGATCCTTAACCCACTGCACTGGCTGGGCCACAGATGAAACCTGTGCCTCAACAGCAACCCGAACTGCTACAGTCGGAACCTTAACCCCTTGTGCCACAGCGGGAACTCCAAGAACCCTGGAGCTCTAAAAAGAAAATATTAGTAGCTCTAACTACATATGAAAGTTGTGAATTTACAAAATATTATTATCTAGTTCAACCTATGCTTGAAACCCAAAAAAATGAGTACTGATTTAAATAAATTCCTGAAGAGAAACACCAAATTGAATACACGCTAATAATTTGCTTTTAGAAAGTGTTCACACACAAATAAGCATAGCTGACACTTCCGCTGGTGCCATGAGGCATATAAAGCCAGGCAAAGCCAATCAGGATCTTTTCCAGCGGTGGCCAACGGACACTGGGAGTAATGATGCTCTTTTTCTGCTGGAGACCCTAAATTGGGACAGAGTGAATTTAGGGCTCTGACCAAAGTCTGAATTCACGAGGCCGAGGCCGGGTGCTGAAGCTGACACGGACCCTGCGGGACGCATGCGCACGCACCCCAGAATGAGCACGGTGTCTGCTTCCTCGGGTCCCTGGCAGTGAACTTGAATAACAAGGAGGGCTGCTGACGCAACGGCCGCTTTTCCAGCTGGGTCAGCAGCTGCCCAGCCACCTGGAGAGAAAGGGGCAGCGCTCTGGCTTCCGCCTTCTTCTGGGCACCAAGACGGGGAGGGGTCTGGGAAAACAGACCGCCACCTGTCTTCTTCTCTTGACCCCCAACACGAGACGACGGCAGGGGTCCCGTGACAACTGAGGGCCATGGCTGTTTTCTTTCCTTGCCCTGTAATGTCAAAGCGAATTATCAAAACAGATCTTTGACCGCGAGCAAGCGACGCATAAGCTGACGCGGTTTCCTCACCGGTAAAATGTGGGTCATATTCAAGAACATCTGGAAAGTGGAATAATGTTCCCACTTCATTAAAATTTTTGTGACGATTTGACAAGACAGCACCAGCACAAGGGCATTAAACAGCCTGCTGCTCATAGGAGATGCTTTGAAAATGAAAATGATTATCACCAGCTGCAAACTTGAGTTCCAAGAACTGGGGAGAGAAGGGCCCTCATCTTTTAGAAGCAAGCGCTCAAAAATCAAATATCAGGTGGCTCTGAGCAAAGAAATTGCCAGAGTATTCAGACAGCAATGAGAAGATGAAAATGACAGATTATTTTTCCCCCAAGGTGTATATTCAGGCAGAACAGCAACCACAACTAGCCCTAAGGTTTCCCTTTGAAAAGCGAACACTCAATTTTAGTATTTGTTGTCTTTAGCATGATATCATTTGGGGGAGAAAAAAACAGGGTACTATTTAACCTTACAGCAGTATAGCTTTTTCACTTATAAAAACTTATATAGCATGATAAGGCATGATTTTTAACTTTTTTTTTTTTCTGAATCCCACTGTGTGAGAACTCAAATACATTTAGTGATTTTTTTTCCTTTGAACATATTTTTATCTCTCAATAACCATATGATATGTTTGCTTTTTTTTTTCTTTTGTCTTTTTAGCTATTTCTTGGGCCACTCCCGAGGCATATGGAGGTTCCCAGGCTAGGGGTCGAATCGGAGCTGCAGCCACCGGCCTACGCCAGAGCCACAGCAACGCGGGATCTGAGCCGCGTCTGCAACCTACACCACAGCTCACGGCAACGCCGGATCGTTAACCCACTGAGCAAGGGCAGGGACCGAACCCGCAACCTCATGGTTCCTAGTCGGATTCTTTAACCACTGCGCCACGATGGGAACTCCTGCTTTTTTTTTTTTCTTTTTAGGGCCACACCTGTAGCCCTAGTTCCCAAGCTCAGAGTCAAATTGGAGTGGATCCTTAACCCACTGAGCAAGGCCAGGAATTGAACCTGCGACCTCATGGATACTAGTCAGATTCACTTCCACTGCGCCACAATAACATTCTTGTTAATAAGAGTAGCAGCAATAACAGAACAGCAAGTGTGCTTGCTCATCACTGCCTCAATCAGTACATATCATTATTCCTGCCAATGACTGCTCTGTTCATCATCAGTGTACCTTTGGGTCTGACTTTACAGATGACATTATAAAAAAGATGGTAGTGCCACATTGGTCCAAAATCATTGCGGTGGCTGATGGCTCCCATGGGGAGCCGCCCTGTGCTGGGGCTTAGTCCACACTGTGTGCTGGAATCCTGCCACGCTTATGGAGCTAATTATCTTGAGACTAGATTAGAGATACGTAAGCCACGGAGGGTCTTTCACCATCTGTTTTTCCCACTCACTTCATTCTCAACCACAAGTTTGACTATCAGCTCATATATGGTTTGCAGACCAGTCTGTACTGCCTCTGGAAGCCTGTTTACAATGAGCACTCAACTGGTGGCTCCAGGATACAGTGCCCAGGTGATCTTCCCACCTGACTGCACGATGGCAACTCCACAGACACCATCATCAGCATGGGAAGCGTTGGGGACTGTGTCTCCTCTAATCAATCTGTGCTAATGAGGCACTGAACGTGCCCTGGCATCAACCGAGGATGCTGAGTCTCTGGGCAAAACACGGATCATCTCAAATAATATTGGTCAGAGAACCCATTACCCTCTTCCCTAGGAACTGCTTAGTCATCCTACACACAGCAGGCAACACAGAGGGGTCCAAACTGAGACACGGGGCACACGAGCCAATCACCAACAGGATAAAAAGAGAGCCAAGGTTCCATCGCAGAAAGGAGTTACTTGGACCCACCTGCCTCATGTCAAAGTCTCCCTCGTGACGCCTCCCTTTTCACAATTTAACCTCACAATTTTCTAGGTATCACAGAAGTTTACACAGTCCAAGGCGGATGCGTCAGTCTCGCTTCTGTATTTGCCTTAATAGAAGTCCTTGAGTCAATTGTTTGGGGATCTCAATCACCCCAAACAAAAGCACCTTACTAACCAGACTTCCTTTGGTCTCTATAAAAATAAAACGTTGAGGAACTAACAAAATTTCAAAGAAAAAGTGGTAAAAAAAAATTATAATCATCCTCATCGGTTCATTCAATCCCATATTATTAACTTGTGTTTCGGCTTCAATCCACTTTTTCCATTCACTGTGCAAGTTCTTACCCAGTTGAATTTTATGACCTTAAAGTTTTCAGAAACCTATATTCTAGAGTACTTGTTAAGAGTCCTTTCTGTGAATCTCTCTGAAGATGAACCCCTTTTGCACAAGCATCGAAGTAAAACAATAATAGTCTGTAAATATCAAAAGATTTTTTTAAATGGCCACAGTTAAAAATGTGATGCAAGTTCATTTGAAAAGGAAATGTAGTTATTTCTATGGTATACAATAATTTAGGATAATACTTGGACTATGAGAGTATTGACAACTTTCAAGAAACTTTATTCTTTTTTTAATTTTTTTTTATTTTTTTTTCTCTTTTTGTCTTTTGTTGTTGTTGTTGTTGTTGCTGTTGTTGCTATTTCTTGGGCCGCTCCCGCGGCATATGGAGGTTCCCAGGCTAGGGGTTGAATCGGAGCTGTAGCCACCGGCCTACGCCAGAGCCACAGCAACTCGGGATCCGAGCCGCGTCTGCAACCTGTACCACAGCTCTCGGCAACGCCGGATCGTTAACCCACTGAGCAAGGGCAGGGACCGAACCCGCAACCTCATGGTTCCTAGTCGGATTCGTTAACCACTGCGCCATGACGGCAACTCCTCAAGAAACTTTAATTTCTGCATTACCTGTGTAAATAACGTAACCATCCACATATGACACAATTGTGGGACTTCAAGGCTTGTCCAAGGAAATAAAATTCGAAAAGCCTCCAGCCAAGATAAGAACTGCCAGATCCTTATCAGTCAGTCAGAGAAAGACAAATATCGTTATCATTTATATGTGGAACCTAAAATATGATGCAGATGAACCTACCTATGAAACACAAATAGACTCAGACATTGGAGTTCCCATCATGGAGCAGTGGAAACGAATCCAACTAGGACCCATGAGGTTGCGGGTTCAATCCCTGGCCTTGCTCAGTGGGTTAAGGATCCGGCATTGCCGTGAGCTGTGGTGTGGGTCGAAGACACGGCTCGGATCCTGCATTGCTGTGGCTCTGGTGTAGGCTGGCAGCTGTAGCTCCGATCCGATCCCTAGCCTGGGAACCTCCATACACCATGGGTGCAGCAAAAAAAAAAAAAAATAGACTCAGACAGAGAGAATGGATGAGGTAGGGAGAGGAAAGGTTTGGGAATCTGGGGTCAGCAGATGCAAACTATTCTACATAGAATGGATAAACATACTCTATAGCACAGTGAACTATAGTCAATATCCTGTGATAAACCATAATGGAAAAGGATATGAAAAAGAATTATGTATAACTGAACACTTTGCAAGACCCCAGGAATTAACACAACACAGTAAATCAACTATAGTTCAGTAACATTTGTGTTTTAAGAGTGCACCAGTCCAATGAACCTTGACTTTTAACAGAAAATCAAATTCTATTTTCGCATTAAAGCACTTTTGATATCAGAACTCCTTCCTTAAAAACCTAAATAAATCCATTCTGACCTTAGCAAGCTTGGCCACATACATAAAAATTCTTTTCCCAAGACTCCTTTTCCACAAGCTTCCACAACTTTTTTTATACCCATTCAGGTTTTGTCCTATTTTTTTTTTTCTCTTTCTTATTCTGCAAAAATGAGTTATTCCACTTTACTTACTTTTCATACAGTTGTTTCCTTTCACCCTTATTATTTCTAAGAAATTTGAGATACATATGTTAATAAGTGTACTTAATACTTAGAATCCTGAATTCCTCAAGAATTTTAAGGAAATTTAACACTTAGAAATGTAATACGTAGAATCCTGAATTTCCTAAGGAAAACTAAGAAGTAAACAGTGGTGGACTGGGTTACACTAGGATTCTGTGGACTGATGATTTATAAATACCCTTCACACTTCTTTTTTTTTTGTCTTTTCACTTTTTCTAGGGCTGCTTCCTACGGCATATGGAGGTTCCCAGGCTAGGGGTCTAATCGGAGCTGTAGCCACCGGCCTAAGCCAGAGCCACAGCAACGCAGGATCCGAGCCACATCTGCGGCCTACACCACAGCTCATGGAGCCAGATCCTTAACCCACTGAGCAAGGCCAGGAATCGAACCCGCAACCTCATGATTCCTAGTCGGATTCGTTAACCACTGAGCCACGACGGGAACTCCGACACACTTCCTTGTTGATATTAAATTTTCTTTCTTTTTTTTTGTCTTTTTGTCTTTTTTGTTGTTGTTGTTGTTGTTGTTGCTATTTCTTGGGCCGCTCCCTCGGCATATGGAGGTTCCCAGGCTAGGGGTCTAATTGGAGCTATAGCCACCGGCCTACGCCAGAGCCACAGCAACTCGGGATCCGAGCCGCGTCTGCAACCTACACCACAGCTCTCGGCAACGCCGGATCGTTAACCCACTGAGCAAGGGCAGGGACCGAACCCGCAACCTCCTGTTTCCTAGTCGGATTCGTTAACCACTGCGCCACGACGGGAACTCCTTGATAGTAAATTTTCAGTGTGGCACAGAACATGTTTACTAATGACCTGGATATCTTTTGTTACTTTTACAATCAAGGCAAAAGTGGATAAACTTATGTTTGGTAATTACATAATTATGTTTCAAGTTTTTGTCTTATTTGGAAATAATTTGGATAGTAAATTTGAATATCCAGCATTTACTTAACTTTAAGGTTTCAAGTTACCAAAAATTTTGGAAACTATTTTTTTGTAAATAAGAGTTGCAACATTTAGTTCAAGTTCTCTCTCTCTCTCTCTCCTTTTCTTTGTTTGTTTGCCACACCCACAACTTGTGGAAGTTCCTGGGTCCGGGTGGAATCTGGGCCAGAGCAGCAACCCGAGCCACAGCAGTGAAAACACAGGAGCCTTAAACCACTAGACCAGAGAATTCCCTTGGAAACTTCTTTTTTTTTTTTTTTTTTTTTTAGGGCCATACCTGCAGCATATGGAGGTTCCCAGGTTAGGGGTCAAATCAGAGCTGCACCAGCCAGCCTATACCACAGGCACAGAAATACCAGGTTCGAGCCACATCTGCAACCTACACCATAGCTCACAGCAATGCCGGATCCTTAATCCACTGAACAAGACCTGGGATCGAACCTGCATCCTCACAGATGATAGATTTGTTTCCGCTGAGCCACAATGGGAACTTCAGAAACTATTTTTCGGTAGACATACCATAAAGCATAATTATTACTGAAATGTTTGTTTACAAACTTTTTTCTCTTTACATCTATTTAATTTACTTGTTCTTAAAAATTATGTTTAGACTGATCATGAAAATTGTATGAGACATTAAACAACTAAGCATCACCTGAAGTTATCTTTCTGCTGACAAATTTTGTGACAGAGGTAACATAATCTTATTTGACTTGTAGTAAACTTGGAATATAAATGTTGCATTTAATGCCGATACTCTAAAGACATGCCTGGTTTCACTAAACCAGCAAACTTAAACTAGCTGTTATTTACTGGAGATTATCTAGATCATGTCAAGTTGAAAAATATCTGGTCTAGTTTCTATGTTTTTGAGCATATACTTGATTTATACAAATGCTAGTCTGTCTGTAAGCCAACTAAATTAAACAGAGCTCTTCACCAGTTAGTTTTGGCAATAGCACCTGGAGGTACCAAAAAAATCACACATCTATAACATACATAAAACACACAGACACAGAGATCTTTTATTTTTTTCTTTTTAGGACCGTACCTGCAGCACATGGAAGTTCCCAGGTCAGAGCCGCACCTGCGGCCTACGCTTCAGCTCATGGCAATGCCAGATCCTTAACCCACTGAGCAAGACTGGGGATCAAACCTGCATCCTCATGGATATCAATGGGGTCCTTAACCGTTGAACCACAAAAGGAGCTCCAGACACAAAAATCTTAAGCTTTCGTTTTGAAATCCTAGTCATGAAACAGCTGTGATAATGAAAAACTCAGCGGTTTATGGAAAGAACACTGGATCCAAATTCTCTTACTAGCAGATAGAATAACTTACACTTATCTGCTCAGAGGACTCAATCTTCCACTAATATTTGTGTGAAGGACTTTTTAGATGTTTCATTCACCTAATTTCCAAACAGGTTTTTTGTGCTTCCGATAAAAAATACCTCTCTGAAGTATGCATTTCAAGAGATGGCTCTGGGTCCCTAGAGAGGACCAGGTAGGAGATTTACAGCTTGAAGAAACAGAGAAAGAATATAAGTTTCTCCAGGAAGGGCTTTTTGTTTCCCCAGATCTTTCAACACTCGCAATAGTCTTGAGATGAACAGGGAAGGTTTTGGTAAAAGGATAGATGGGCTTCGAATTTGTTCCTACAGCTACAGTTTTCTTCTTGTAAAGCCTCAAGCTGTGCAGTAAGTACAGGTGTTTTTAACTCAAAGCACTGGGTCGCAACCTGAGCGACTCACAGCAAGGTACTAACCCAGCCCTTCAACGACAGTATCCCGTTATCCTCAAGTTGCTTTTTCCTATCAGGAAGAAGATCTTCAGCTAGGATGGACACCAGAAGAGGCCTGTGTTGCAGATTTAGAGCTGTGTGTCCTTGGAATATTTGAGGATATCTTTCCACAAAGGCTGCAGAGTGTTTTTCACTGTCAGCATTACAGTTTCACCTTAGTTTGGGGGAGAAGGCCTCAAAAGAATTTCTATCAGGCTCTGAACATCAACGTCCAGGTTGGTCAGCTTCCGACTGAAGGGAGCCCAGAATACTCTACACTGGAATGTGCCGCTTTGCCATGTGGGTGATTTTGAGCTAAGACATTCAGGACCCAGCAGACCCAGGAAGAGCTGTTCCTCTTCCTCTTAACTGCTGAAAAGAATTTAGGTCGGGGGCCTGTACCAGGAAGAGCTATTATCCTTACACAGAAAGAGTTATATAGAAAAAGATAACTTTTTCTACCAGAAAGCCTTATCTGCAAGGCAAGGCAAACATTTGTTTGCATTCGCTCTTCTCACCTTCCCTTGAAGCCCTGGACCTCCTCCCCCTTTAAGCTTCAACCACCTGACTGCCCAGGAATCTCCTACCTTTATGGGGCTCCCATATGTACAAAATTTGATTTTCTCCTATTAATGTGTCTTAGGTAAATTAAATTACTAGACCAGACAAAGAACCTCACAGGGAAGAAAGTGAAAATGTTCTACCCCTACATAACCCTAGAGTCACTTTTAAACAAATCCTTTCCAATGTGTTGTGAGGTTTCAGCTGGGACGAACAGGAAATATTCCCTGCAGGACTCCACAGTGGACATGGACACAGCAGAGGTTCATGCAAAAGATGCAAAAGATGCTGCCCTCCCAAGATCCAGAGTCACTCCGAAAGATAGCCAAAAGGGACAGACTTAGACAAGTCCCCTGAGGGGGGCAATGGTCAGTCAGTAGACTTCTGAGCCCCAAATGGTTACAACCCACAGCACCGTCCAGCCATATCTAGCCACAAAGAGGGTGCAACCCTGATCTCTGGCCACATTTGGGGGCCCCCAAAACTGATGGTTGCCAAGCCAAGTTCTCAGGACACTAAAGGAGACAAACCAGAAGGCAACAGCCATCCTAGAAGAGAAAGGATTGATAACTAATGTTTTTCCTGCCAATCTGGATTTGGAAAAGACCATGTGAAGTTTTACTTTCATTTCTTTGGAGGCGGGGGGAGGCGCTGGGCCATGCCTGTGGCATGCAGAAGTTCCAGGAACAGGGACTAACCCTAAGCCACAGCAGTGACACCAGCTCTTTTAACCAGTGGAGCCACCAGGGGACTCCTACCTCCTTTTGAACAAACATCACAGACAGAGAACTAGTTGCCTCTAATAACAATTCTTACCATTTGCTGACTTCTGCCAGTTTTTCCAAGGTGCTGTTTGCAGGCTCTGGAGGGAATGTCTATCCCTGTGGGTCCCACGCTGATCACCACAAACTGTAGAGGAGGAAAATTAATTTTTCCTCTGCCCTTTACAGTGAGTGCCTGGCTGAGTACCCCTTTTTCTCTAGGGCACCTCATAAATGGGTAAAGCTTATCTAAGATGGTTAAGTCAACCCACAAAGGCCACTGTATTTCAAAATTATCTTTGGTTATTTTAATCTACTTGTTCAGCCTTAAAACAAAATTTTGGGAGTTCTTGTTGTGGTTCAGTTGTAATGAATTCGACTAGTGTCCGTGAGGATGCAGGTTCAATCCCTGGCCGCACTCAGTGGGTTAAGGATCAGGTGTTGCTGTGAGCTGTGATGGAGGTCACAGATACAGATCAGATCTGGTGTTGTTGTGGCTATGGTGTAGGATGGCAGCTTCAGCCCCGACTGGACCCCTAGCCCTGGTCATGCTGCACAGGTGCAGAGGTAATAAGAAAAAAGAAAAGACTCACAAAATTGTGGACTTCCTCGGTGGCTCAGCGGGTTAGGAATCACTGCTGTGGCGCGGTTTCAACCCTTGGCCCGGGAGCTTCCACAGGCCATGCATGCAGTCGAAAACAGAAAACAAAATTTGATTCACCTGAGAGCTTCACAATGGCTTGCCTCCAGCTTAAGTCAGATCCAGCCTGGTTTCTAAATGGACACAATCCAGTCCCAACCCCAGTCCAGTTTCTGACTGCAGGTAGTTTCTGGTCCAGTCCAGAAAAAGCACTTCTCATGGGGTCGTCCAGAGGCAGCGGGAGAACAGCGAGGACAAGTGACTCCCAATCCAGTTTCTGACTGCAGGTAGTTTCTGGTCCAGGCCAGAAAAAGCAAATCTCATGGGGTCGTAAAGCTCATGAAGCAAAAGCTTCGGACCCAGGAACCAGGACCGAGAGACCTTCCCGGCACCTCCAGAGACAGCGAGAGAACAGCGAGGACGAGTGACTCAGCAGGTACCTTCCCTGGTGGCTCGGGCTCCTGGGAGCTGTGAGGTCTCCTTCCGGTCCCCCTCTGACACCAGAACTACTAAAGATAAAGCGACACGTATTCAAAATTCTAAGAGTCTGTTCGAGCAAAAAAACAATTGGAACCACTGAAGCACCCGCTCACAAGTGGACCACAGCCCTGCGCATAGAGGAGCTGGGGAGAGAACATCAAAGTAAGGCCACGGTGATTGGTTGGCCTAGTTGGCTGTTTCTGATTGGTTGTCCAGACTGTGTAGATTTCATTCCCTTGAAGCGTTGGCTCGCGTAGAGCTGGAATTGCTCAAGGCAGCCAGATCAGACTCTTGGCCTCCTCGTTTAACTTAACTCTAGTAAACAGGAGGGTTTTCTGAAGATCTGTGAGTCATTCTAGCAAATATTGAACTTGAAAGGGGGTCATGGGAACCCCCAAATCTGTAGTTGGTTAGGAAGAAGTGGGGGGAGTCTGTGTACCCAACTTGTGGCTGGTGTCTGAAGTGGGGGCTGTCTCGGTGGGATTGAGCCCTCAAATTACTGGGTGAATCCTGGGTAGTTAGTATCAGAGTTGAGTTCAGTTGCTGGTCATTCGTTTGGTGTTGGAAATGCTTCAGAGAGGAGCCCACAGCTGTCAGAGCCATCCAGCCCTCCTCCCCGTCTTCAGCCACGCACCATTCCTTGTCTGGAGTTCTCATCTTTGTCTAAAGCACTTCCTTTCCTTCTCTGCTGGGTCTCAGGAGGAAGATTGGCGGCATTCCAGATGGCATGTGTGTGCCCACACAAAGCTTAGTTCTCTGAGCTTCACTCATTGTACAGGAAAAAGAATCTTTCTAGCTTCACCTTGGGAATAGAAAGTGATTCCCTGAACTGATACAACCCGAAGCAGGGGGAGGACTGGGCACGTGGACTCTCTCATGTGGGCCTGGGAGGTTGCTGTGGCCATGACGTGTGCAGAGCCCGCAAGGCAGAGGGGGTTATCTGCAGCCACAGAGTGTGAGTTTGTAATCGAGCAGGACCCCTTGAGGCCTTCCCAGAATGGACCCCAATTCATAGCCTTCCACCTGCCTTTTTATCTATAGAAAAACTTTAGTCAAAGAATCAATTTAATCAGAGAAGTGAGAAAATACAGAGATAAACGAAAACAGTAATAATAATTGAGCCATTCAACAAAGTCAAGGACCTTCAGTTCTTCAAAGACTGTAGACAATATTCTGAGCCAGATCCTTGCTGCAGGTGCTGAAGTCCCCACAAGGTGGAAGAGGTCAACTGGATGCTGCCCACAAGCACATGGACCCCAGATGGGTTGGAAACAGAGGGTTGAAGACACGGACACCTAATGACCTCACCACCCGCCAATCAGGAAAATGTCCATGAGCTGATCACACCTTGCTCCCCAAACACCATAAGACTCCCCACCAACCCATCCAAGGGGCGGGGGGGCACAGTCCTCGAGGCACTAACTAGCTTGCTGTGTTCTCCTCTTTGCCTGCAATGAAAGGTACTTTTTCTGTTTCCTTCAACTCTGTCTCTGCTTTTTTATTTGGCATCTCAGTGTACAGAGGCAGCCGATATTTCAGTAACAAGATTGAGTAGCCTGGGCAGACTCTGCAGGGGTGCTTCTGTGGGGAGATGGCAGGGGTTGCGGGGGATGTCCATTCCATATGCCTGAGGCTGTCCAAGCACAGCTTGCCCCTCTGGTCCTCAGTTCTCTTAGTCCCCCTTCAGTACTGCCCACAAGGAGACTGCCAGCTTGGAGGTGGGCTGGTTTTAATATCCAGCTCCTTAAGGCAGGTTCCAGCCCTCTTCTTCCCAGTGGACCTAGGAATTGGGCAGCTCTTCCTTTTTAATTTTTTTTTAATTTTTACCTTTTAGGGCTGCACTTACAGCATATGGGCATATGAGATGGAATTTGCCAGGCTAGGGGTTGAATTGGAGCTGCAACTGCCAGCCAATACCACAGCCACAGCCACGTAGGATCCAAGCCATGTTTGTGACCTACACCACAGCTCAGGGCAATGCCAGATCCCCAACCCAGTGAGTCGATACTGGATACCAGTCAGATTCCTTTCCGCTGCACCACACCGGGAACTCCCAGCTTTTCCTTTTTAAATCCTCACACTGCAGAGTCTGATGACCTGGCCTTTGTCAAGCAATAGAGGCTACTATCTCCTTCCAAAAAAAGAGTTGGCTAAAGTGGCCAGAGGCAACATATAAACAAATGGCCATGACTAAGTTCCAGTAAAACCTTTTGTTTTTTTCTTTTTTTTTTAAACAAAACAGGCAGCTGGCAGATTTGACCTGCAGACTGAAGACAGCCAGTGTGGGATCTGCACAGAAGCCCAGGTGATGTGCCATTCTGTCTGAGTACTGGAAGAGGTGTCTGGGGCTTCTTCCACTTACTTAATTTAACTGAACGTGCCTTGTTCATACTGCTCAGTTAAAACTCTACTGCATGAATTCTGTTTTTCTCCTATATGTCTGTTTGTCTGTTTGCTTTATTGTAGAATGTGTACATTGGCACAAAAAAAAAAAAATTCCTCCATCATTCGCTATTTGAGTTTATTGGCATAGCAGTTCTCAAATGACAAATAAAGAGTTCCCATTGTGGCTCAGCGAGTTAAAGACCTGACATTGTCTCTGTGAGGCTACAGGTTCAATCCCTGGTCTCTCTTAGTGGGTTAAGGATCTGGCATTGCCACAAGCTGCAGCATGGGTCACAGATGCTGCTCGGCTTGAATCCATTGTTGTCGTGGCTGTGGCGTAGGCCCCAGCTGCAGCTCCAAGTCAACCCCTGGCCTGGGAACTTCCATATGCTATAGGTGAGGCCATTAAAAAAAAGAGAGAGAGAGAAAAGGAGTTCCCATCATGGCTCAGTGGGTTACGAACCTGACTAGTATCCATGAGGATGTGGGTTCCATCCCTGGCCTCACTCGGTGGGTATGGGACCCAGCATTGCCATAAGCTTAGGTATATAGATTGAAGATGTGGCTCTGATCCCACATTGCTGTGGCTGTGTTGTAGACCAGCAGCTGCAGCTCCAATTCGACTCCTAGTCTGGGAACTTCCATATGCTATAGGTGCAGCCATTAAAAAGAAAAAAAAAGAAAAGAAAAGAAAAGGAATTCCCGTCATGACTCAGTGGGTTATGAACCCAACTAGTATCCATGAGGATGCAGGTTTGATCCCTGGCCTCGCTCAGTGGGTTGGGAACCCAGCATTGCCATGAGCTGTGGTATAGGTCACGGATACATCTCCAATTCAACTCTTAGTCTGGGAACTTCCATATGCTGCAGGTGCGGGGGGGGCCCCCTGCCCCCCCCCAAAAAAAAGGAAAGAAAAGAAGAAAAGCAGTCCTATAGTCCAGCAGGGAGAAAATCCACAGATGAAAATAAGTGTGAAATCCACAATACACACTTCTCTCCAGATCATGCCGTCACTGACGAAGGCCGTAAGGACGTCAAACCACTGCTCTGGAGGCTGGAGATAGAGTATCTTCCCATCCCCCCTGCTTAGAGTAGTATGTAGGAAATAGTAGGCACTCAGTAAAAGCTCAGTGAGTGGATGGATGCTTATAAATATACATAAAATAATAGTACAAGTAGTGAGTCATAATCAACAACACTCATGTGCCTCAACTATAACCTAATCATTTCAAAGATTGTGTTGTGTTTTTTTTATGGCCACACCCATAGTAGATGGAAGTTCCCAGGCCAGGGATTGAATCACAGCTACAGCTGCAATGACAATGGACCCTGTAACCCACTGTACCATGACTGGGATCAAACTCCTACCTCGGCACCTCTGCAGTGACCAGAACCACTGCAGTTGGATTTCTCTCTTTTTTTTTTTTCCTTTCTCTTTATAGCTGTACCTGCAGCATATGGAAGTTCCTGGACTAGGGGTGGAATCGGAGCTGCAGCTGCAGGCCTACTTCCCAGCCACAGCACGAGGGATCCAGGTATACCTTCGACTTCCCCTGGAGCTTGGAGCAGTGCTGGATCCTTAACCCAGTGAGTGAGTTCAGGAATCGAACCTGTATCCTCATGGAGACTATGTCTGGTTCTTAACCCGCTGAGCCACAGTGGCAACTCCTGCAGTCGGATTCTTAACCCATTGCATCTCAGAAGGAACTCCTTAATGCTTGTTTTGATAGTGTTAAAATTGAACAGACTGCCTTTCTTACTCAAATGTACCAATTATGGTATCTCTTCCAATGTTTTAAATGATCTGTGGGTGTATGTTTAACCCACCACTTAGCAATCTATGATAATTTTTTCTAAGCAATTAATAAAGTCAGGGGTTTTCTTCTCTAAATTATTCCAAACTATTTTTGGAAAAAAATGAGCCTTGAGTAAAAGCAGCAGATTGAATTTGGGTTGGAAGGAATCCAGTCCTTCATAAACAGATTAATGAGTTAGTGGAATTTCTATACTCAGGCCATGTCCTGCGCTCTGTGCAATGGAGCTTCTCAAATTCTACCAAGCACAAGCCTCCCCCAAAGGGTTTATTGGAGCACAGATTGGTATCCTGCCCACTTAGCACCTGATTGTGGAGTTCTGGAAGGACCCTGAGAATTGGCCTCTCAACTAGTTCCTGGTCATGCTGATGCTGCTCGTCTAGGAAGGATGCTTTGAAAACCACCGAAATAACCAAAGTTTCTCAGCCTCAGGGACTACCAACCTCAGAGCCCGGATAATCCTTTAGGGGTAAAGGTTAGTTCTGGTCAGTACTGTTCTGTGTATCTTAGGATGTTTAGCAGAAATCTCTGGCCTCTACCCTCTAGATGCCAGGAGCACATTCTCCTCCAGGTGTGACACCCCACAGTGAAACTAGATGTTGCCAAATGTCCCTGGGGTACCATCATCCCCTGTTTAAGAACCACTGTCCTACAGCATTTTCTTCCACTGTTTGACTTTCAGATCCAATCGTCAATACAGTAGTCCCTCCTAAGCCTTGGTTTTGCTTTCCCAGTTGGTTGCTGTCTGAAAATACGAAATGGAAAATTCCAGAAAGAAACAACATATAAATTTTATTTTATGTGCCTTTTCTAGGGCTGCACCCACGGCATATGAAGTTTCCCAGGCTAGGGATCTAATCAGAGCTGCAGCCACAGGCCTACACCACAGCCACAGCCACACAGGATCCAAGCCACGTCTGCGACCTACACCACAGCTCACGGCAATGCTGGATCCTTAACCCACTGAGCGAAGCCAGGGATCGAACCCACAACCTCATGGTTCCTAGTCGGATTCGTTAACCATTGAGCCATGACGGGAACTCCCACCTTGAGTACTTTTTATATTCTACTTTACTCACTTTAGGGGAAAAAAAATGATGAGGACAAGGACTGAATATAATTGTGGGTAAGGACTTGGGTTTATTCTAGATTTAAATAACTCAGGTTATTCTTGAGTCCCTTTAAACTTGACAATAGAGAGAATGTTAATTATACTAGTCTGCAGAAAAACATTCCTTTGCTGGAAAGAATTCTTGCAGTCATATCTCTAGAGAGGCTCTTTTCTTTTCTGAAGGCTCTTTTCTGAGACATTTCAGACCTGGAAAGGTAGTGGTAAAATGGGAAAAATAATGACTAATATTTTTGAGGCTTTGCCATTTTCCCAGCTCTGTACCTAGCCCTCTAGAATATGCACTAGCTCTGGCTCATTTAATTCTGGGAAAAACACTCATGAAGTAGGGGGTGAGATGTTGGATATACAAATAGACAAGAGCCAAACTATATGTGACATCAGAACCCTGACCCACAATCTCTGTAGTAGCCTGTCTACAAAGTCAACCAGTGTCTGCAGCCATTGGCCCAGAATAGTCAGGACTTGATGAGTGACAGCCGCATTCCCTATGTTTTGTCCCTACATCCAACTCAGGACCAACCAGAGAAAGCCAAATATGACCCCCAAACCCATGGCAAAGTATGCCCTGATTCTAGTCAGCCCAACTCCAATTTCCCAACCAATAAACTCCATTCAGGGCACATCGGATTCTCCGCGTTTTTCCCCCAGGTGACTTTTTTTTTTTTTTCATTTTTTAAAAGTCCTATTGAAGTATAGCTGATGTACAAGGCCATGATACTTTCTGCTGTACAACAAAGTGATTCAGTTATACGTATACACACATCCATTCTTTCAGATTCTTTTCCATGCAGGTTATCACAGCGTAATGGGGTAGAGGTCCCTGTGCTATACAGCAGGTCCCAGTTGACCATCCCATTCCATATACAATAGTGTGCCAACCCCAACCCTCAAGCCATCCCTCCCCGCTACTGCCCTGATTTTCTTTTCTTAAGAAAGTTTTCCTGCTCCCCTGCCAACTTTGAATCTCTGGCCAACGCAAATGGTGCTAGCTAGTCTCCCATAATAGCACGCTCTGAATAAATGGGTCTGCTGGCTCTCGCTGGGAGGGGTCTTTGTTCATTTCTACAGTAGGACTGGTTCCCACCCTTTTACAGGAGATACAGAGGCACAAAGAGGCTAATAAAGCAAATAACGGAGGTCACACAGATAGTAATTATCCGAGCTGGGATCCGGCCCTGGCAGCAGACCCTGCTGGAATGCGACCTGTTGACCAAAGGCCACCCCGGGAGCCCAAGACTGAAATCAGATGTCATCAGGTGGGCTTCTGATGGGCAAATTACAATATGATATTGGTGAATAGGCTACATGCAGTTTGTAGCTGTTTCTGTTTTTAAGGAATTAAGCTGATGCTTTAAAGAAACGGTGTGATTCCCAAATTGCTGGAGCGCAACGATCACATGGGGGAGGGGGGAGGGTGTGCACAGATTTCAGGCTCCACTCCACTTGGGAGGGCTCAGAATCTCTGAGGAGGGTCTGAGAAATAGAAAAAGGGCTCTTACCTTACAAGGTACTTAACTGCAAATCAGCTGAGAAAAGGATTCTCCCTGCCCTCAAGCCTTGGATGTATACAAGGTAATTTACAGGCAATTGCTCTATACAACTCTAAATAGAAAGGAGGGGGTTGGAGTGGGTACTTTACTGGAACGCCTCCAAGTGATTCCCGAAATCTGGGAGAAGACACCTGATTTTTGAATAGTGTGAAGGAAATTCACTTGTCCCCCCTTATACAAGTAGAGGACATTCCAAGCCCTCCAGTGGATGCCTGAAACCGCATATAGTGTCCATGAGGGATTGGTTCCAGGACCCCCAAACCCCCAATACCAATATCAACCGATGCTCAAGTCCCTCATATAAAATGGTGCAGTGTTTGCATATAGCCAACTCACATAATCTGTGGGTTATATATTACATACGTGTGTGTGTGTGTGTGTGTGTGTGTGTGTATATATATATATAGTCTTTTTAGGGCCACACATACAGCATATGGAGGTTCCCAAAGCTAGGGGTTGAATCAGAGCTCAGATGACAGCCTACACCACAGCCACAGCAACGCAAGATCTGAGCCACGTCTGTGACCCACACCACAGCTCACGGCAGCACCAGATCCTTAACCCACTGAGCGAGGCCAGGGATTGAACCGATGCCCATGGATACTAGTCAGGTTCATTTCCTACTGAGCCATGACAGGAACTCCATCTGTATATTTTAAACCATCCCTTGATTACTTTTAGTACCTAATGGTGATGTAAATGCTATGTAAGTAGTTGGAGATGCAACAGTGTAACTGCTTTGTAAACAGTTGCTGGTGCCAGGCAAATTCAAGTGTTACCCTGGAACTTTCTGGAATTTTTTTTTTCCAGAACATTTTGCTTCTGAGTTTGATTGAATCCAAGGATGTGGAACCCAGGAATCCATGAGCTTGATAAGGAGAGCCTACTGTATATGCTGTTTTTCTCCGATACTAACAGGTGGGTGGCGTGTACACCAGGGGACACTGGACAAAGGGATTTTTCACCATCAGGGACAGAAGAGGTTAGCTGGAGCTTTCATTGTGCCACCCAGACCACACTCAAAACTTATGGATTGTTTATGTCTGGAATTTTCCATGTAATATTTTCCAACCAAGTTTGACTGTAGGTAACTGAAACCTCGGAAATTGAAGTTGAGGCTGGGAGGGGACGCATATAATAGTGTGAAACTGTGAACTACACCTTTACAAATGGCTATAAGGACGTTCGGCCGGAGAAGGGAAATACTAATTTACAGCAGGTTAAATAAGGGCAGGGAAAGGTTGGCGAGTAGAAAGGCTTGGTCGTTTCTTTGCGCCTGTTCTTCAGTTGGTTGTAACTGGGAAAATTTGAATTTTTCTCCCTCCCTCCCTCTCCTGTTCTCCCAACCTCTCTTGCTCTCTCCGTCTCTCCTCTCTCTTGCTCTCCCCCCCCTTGTTTACTTGTGCATCTTTGGGCAAGGTTTTCTCTTTCCTCTGAGCAAATGGCCCCATTTGTACAAGAAAATTAACCACTGTTACCTCTCAGAAGCATTAGGATAATGAACTACCACTCGCTAGCAGTAGGTGGCCAACCAATACAGTGTATATTTTACCGTATTTCTTCACTTTGTTCTTTTTCTTTGGCCACACCTGTGGCAGGCAGACGTTCCAGGGCCAGGGATTGAACCTGCACCAGGGACCGCAACAGCAACCATCCCAGTTCAGGGCACGTGGCCCACTTCTGAGGGCTTCAAGGCCCAAGACTTAGCTAAGGTTTCAGTAAATGTTTCAATGGTGTGTGAACAGGATGTGAACTAAAATGTTTGAGGTGGGCACTGACTTCAAGAGATATTTTATAGAAGTCCCATAAAAGGCCAGTCTGTATGAGACTCTGAAATGACACAGAACAGAATTTTTGTTGTGTATTTATTTATTTTGCTGTTTAGGGCCACACCTGTGGCATATGGAAGTCCCCAGGCTAGGGGCTGAATTAGAGTTGCAACTTCTGACTACACCACAGTCACGCCAGATCCTAGCTGCAACTGCAACCTACACCACAGCTTGTGGCAACACCAGATCCTGAACCCACTGAGCAAGGCCAGGGATCGAACCCCCATCCTCATGGATACTAGTTGGATTCCTAACCCACTGAGCCACAACGGGAACTCCCCAACTCAGCTGTTGATGGGTGTTTTTCTGTGAGTTCCTTTGCCTGCAAATGAAGCAATTCTCTGAAATCCTTCACATCGATTTCCTGAAAGCTCACACTTTTGGAGAGATTTGCAATTCTACTTTCTAATCAATTTATATTGATTTTATTTGCATTATATTGTTAGAATTGACTATAGTTGATTACCAGTCAGACCAATCAAAAAGATATTGACTATGGGCAAAGATAAATTGGAAGTTACTGTTAATGACGAATAGATGATTAAAGGGTATTTTATAGGTGCTGAATTCATTATTGAATAATTTCATATCAGGATTTTTTTTCCTTTTTTAAAAAAAATTTTAGAGTTGCACCTGCAGCATATGGAAGTGCCCAGGCTAGGGTTCAGATCAGAGCTGCTGCTGCTCGCTTGCAACTCAGCCACAGCCATCTGGGATCAGAGCTGCATCTGTGATCTATGCCCACTGAACAAGGTTGGGGGTTGAACCCATATCCTCATGGATACTCGTTGGGTTCTTAACCTGCTGAGTTACAAAGGGAACTTCTAGGGCTTTTTTTTTTTTTTTTTTTAATTATACTTTTCTCCCTCGGCTGCACAGGGTGTTTTTGATGCCAATATTTCTTCTAATGAATTTCATCTTGTGGATGCACAAGGAGGAGGGTGGCAGGAATCCTTACATGCTTGTAAGACTGCTCTCTGAGCATCATCACGACACAGGCTCACACCTCCACATGCACCTAGCTTCTTCCTCGCCAAAGCAGTTGTGACTGTGTTCAAGGGCCATTTAATAATGGATCGGGCCCCTCCCTGGCCTCAGGGCGAATCCTGTTTGTTTGAACTTGATAATCACAGGGCTATTCCCCTTGCTAACGACAAGCTCAGCTCTAGGACAGGTGGCTGGCACGGAGTTCTGGCTAACGAGGGTGTCCTGAAGGATCTCCCTCCGTCTCGAACAAGGGCGCATGAAAAGGATGTTTCTTTTTTCCGCCTCTGGAAATCATCTCGCACATTGGAATTGGGGGCAGCATCTCCTAGGTATGAATGGAACAGGTGCGAGATGACAGATGATGCTCCGAAAGGAAGAGCAGGATGGAAAGATATAAAGAACCGGGGTCCTTAAATTACCAGCCCCAAACCCCTCTAAATCACATGTTCTTGTCACAAGAGATATTTTTGTCCTAACGAAAGCAGCTCCTAATTTCGACTCATCAATTGCACCTGAGAACTTTGTCGGTGATGAAGGGTCTGCGTCATTTTAACTTCTCTTTGTCGAGCTGTCGTTGGCTCCGTAAATACCTGTGCCTATTATGTGCCAGGCACTGTGCTAGATCTAGGGATACAGGGGTGACTGAGATCTGGTCCCTGCCTCATGTCACTGACATTCTGTTGAGTGAAACAGACATTAAATGACTGACCCACTTAAAATAATACAGTTTTTTTCCTCTTTTTAAGACCACACCTGCTGCATTTGGAAGTTCCCAGGCTAAGGGTCAAATCAGAGCTACAGCTGCCGGCGTACACCACAGCCCCAGCAACCCCAGGGATCTGCAACCTACGCGGGATACCCAACCCATTGAGGATCAAACCCGCATCCTCATGGGCGCTATGCCAGGCTTTTAACCCACTGAGCCACAGTAGGAACTCTTAAAATAACGTTTTTCACTGAAGGTAAGTACTGGAAAGAGGCATATGGGGTGTTTAATTAACTATAACGAAAGGTATGGAGCTGGGAAGGCTTCCTGGAGAAAAGTATGTTTGCCCTGAGCCTTGAGGGACTGGGCTTGGGTCTTAACTGAGGCCAGGAGGAACGGGGAGCAATTGGTCAGAGAGAACAGCACGTATGAAGGCCGTTCAGTGGCCATGAATCATTGCAGGACGAAGAGCAGTGACTGAGTGGCAGAGCCGAGCCTGGAGGGAGGGGAGCAGAAGTCAAATCATGCTGGCTCCCAGAGGCCAAGGTTAGGGTCCCAGTTCCACCCCTCTGCCCCTCATCCTAGTACCCACTATGTACTTAGGGTTGGTTGCACAGAAGCTATGATGGAAGAAATAGCCCTTGACTGGCTTATGGCCACTGCACATCAGACCCTGGTTATGCCAGGCCATTGAGAGCAATCTAGGAGTGCCTGTCGTGGCCCAGACGTAATGAACCTGACTAGTATCCATGAGGACTCGAGTTTAATCCCTGGCCTCGCTCAGTGGGTTGAAGTTCCAGGGCCAAGGATCAAACACACGCCACAGCAGTAACCAGAGCCGCAGCAGTGACAATGCTGGATCCCTAACCCCCTGTGCCACCAGGGAACTCCATGTCCTGCTAACTTTAGTGTAAGCCCTGTCTCCATTATGTTCCTAAGATGGCTGCCTTAATTCTAAGCATCACGTCTGTCTATTTTTCTTTCTTTCTTTCTCTTTTGTCTTTTTAGGGCCACACCGAGGGCATGTGGAGGATCCCAGGCTAGGTGTCGAACGGGAACTGCAATCGCTGGCCTATGCCACCGACACAGCAACACGGGATCTATGGTGTCTGCGACCTACACCACAGCTCACAGCAACACCAGATCCTTAACCCACTGAGTGAGGCCAGGGGTCAAACCTGTGTCTTTATGGATACTAGTCAGATTCATTTCCACTGAGCCATGACAGGAACTCCTAAGCATCCGTCTTTCCAGGACAGAGTCCAAGTGGAAAGCACGTTTTCTTTTCCAAAGTCTCTCTCTTCTCAGGAAATTCTTTCCAGAAGCTCCCAGATGGCCCCTAACACCTCATTGGCCAGAACTAGGTTACAGGCTTACCCACTGGGCAATCGCCAGCAGAGACAATGGGTTGCCTTTACTGACTCAGATCAAAAAGCTTGGATTCCTGGGACCAGTATACTTTGCTGCCAGCTGAATGCAGCAGTTGGTGAGGAGGGGGGAGAGCTGTTGGTGGATCTCCCGAGTGGGCACTAGCGCGCATCCTAATTCATCAGCAGAAACTCTTCACCTTGGAAGTCCCTTTTACTTGCCAGTGTAGAATGCGTTCTCACTTTATCCTTAAGTTTCTTTCTTTCTCTTGTTCGTTTTTGTCTTTTTCGGGCCACACCTGCAGCCTATGGAAGCTCCCAGGCAAGGGGTCCAATGGGAGCTACAGCTGCCGGCCTGCACCACAGCCACAGCAACTCGGGATCCGAGCCGCATCTGTGACCTACACCACAGCTCACGGCAGTGCCGGATCCTTAACCCACCACGCAAGGCCGGGGATAGAACCTGGCTTCTCACGGATACTAGTAGGATTTGTTTCCACTGCAACATGATGGGAACTCCCAGAAAAGTTCATTTAGATGCCTCTTAGCCTAGGATCTGCCCAAGAGAGTCTTAGGTAGATTAAACCCTTCTCAGTACATTACCTGAATTTAATCACAATCCATCTGCCTTTATTTTTTGGTGGAATGAGATAACAATAGAGAAACCTCCCTTGGGCTGGGAGTAGGATAGGAAATGGAATTGCGGAGGAAAGAGTAAGGCAAGTAGAACAAATCTTTCTCAGCAGATGATAAATTCCTTAAGGGGAGGGACAATGTCTTAGGAGGCAGCTTAGCATTATGACCAAGAGTTGGGGCCTGGGAGTTCCTGTTGTGGCTCAGCGGAAATGAATCTGATTAGTGTCCATGAGGACACAGATTCCATCCCTGGCCTCTCAGTGGATTAAGGATCTGGCATTGCTGTGATCTGTGGTGTAGGTCTCAGATGCAGCTTGGATCCTGCATTGCTGTGGCTGTGGCATAGGCCAGCAGCTGTAGCTCCAGTTTGCCTGCCAGCCTGGGAACCTCCATATGCCAGCCCCTGCCCACCCCCCCCAAAAAAAAATTGTTGTGTGATGGATTTCCAGAAGCCGAGATCCAGGTTCTCATTCCCTGGCCCTCTCTTTGTAGGCAGTAAAGATCATCTTCCTCTTAACCTCAGTCTCCTCCACTCTGTAATGGGCCTGTTAATGGTACATTCTTCCCAGGGTTGTTCAGATTCAGTGAGTTAATGCATCTAAAATGCTTGGTAAAACTGAGTCATTTTGGGTCATTATTTTCCATCTCTTTAAACCTGTAGAAAATGAAAACAATCTCTTAATAATTTTTCACTGATGTGAAAAAAGAGCAAAAAACTGAAGAAAGTACAATAATTGAGTTAACAACCCTTAGTGGATTCAAATCACACTATATGAATCGTGAATAAGATCGTGGTTGTTGGGTCAGAGAGCCTCGGATCAAACCCAGTTTCCATCGCTTGGGATATGGGATTAAACTGGGAAAGTTACTAGCCTTTCCTTACCTCTCCAGTAAAATGCAGAAAAAATAGTACCCATATGATGAGGGTTTGTGATAATTAAATGATCCATGTAAAAGTTTTAGCGCAGGGCCTGATACATAATATTATTTGTTCACTGTTACTTTATGTTTACTCTGTGGCAGTCTCTGTGCATTTTTTCATGTAATCTTTACCTCATCCCCTAGGGGCAGGCATTAACATTAACCCCAATTTCTGGATGGGAAAACTGAGGTCTAATGTGATTACCCAGCTAGTGGCAGAGCTTGACTTGAACACAAGTGTGAAGCATCTGCTTACACTGTTTCCAACTGGTAGGGCTATTTTTAGTGATCATCAGACAGGTAGAAAGTATTGGGACTAGGAGAAGGGCAAGCAATGATGAAAGATTAATAGAACTTTTCTTTTAAGGAGACTGGGAGCCGTTTTTAGCTTTGACTAATGTCTATGTGGGCAAAGCTCTGTGTCGGACTTCATACGGGGTGATAATCTCTCCAGGATGTGTGGAGTTGGATGCAGTGTTTAATATGATGGTTCTTAAGACAAGGAGACAGAGAAACATAACCAGACGATTTCAGGGTTACTTACTGAATGCTCTGCAGAAAGTATGTGATTCCTCCTCTCGTGAAAGGAAAAGGAGGGTGTGTGGATTATGGTATAAGTTTTGATGTTTAACAAATGACCCCAACAGGTAAAACAATAATACATACCTAACATCTCACAAAGTTTCTGAGGGTCAGGAATTCAGGAGTGGCTTAGCAGGATGGTTCTGGCTCAGGGGGGTTGTCATGGCGTTACATCAAGATACTGATCAAGAGGAGTTCCCATTGTGGTGCAGTGGTTAAGGAATCCAACTAGGAACCATGAGGTTGTGGTTCGATCCCTGGCCTCGCTCAGTGGGTTAAGGATCTGGCGTTGCCGTGAGCTGTGGTGTGAGTCACAGATGTGGCTCGGATCCCACATTGCTGTGGCTCTGGCGTAGGCTGGCGGCTAGCCTGGGAACCTCCATATGCTGCGGGAACTTCCCTAGAAAAGCCAAAAAAAAAAAAAAAAAGATATTGATCAAGACTGCAGGCGCCTGAAGGTTTGATCAGAGCTGGAGGACTTGTTGCTAAGATGGTTCGCTCGTGGCGAGCAAGGTGATCCTGGGAGGAGGTCTCAGCTCCTCACCCTGGGGTTCTCTCCAGTGGGCTGCTTGAGCTTCCTCATGTCCTGGTGGCTGGTTTACCGACAGAAAGAGCTCAAAGGAGAGCAAGGAGGAAGCCAGCAGGTCTTTTATGACATATCCTTGCAAATCACACTCTGTCCTCTGCACGAGATTCTCCCTATTACACAGGTGAGCCCTATGTGGTGTGGGACTGGGGGGGACTATACATAAGTGAGAACACCAGGTGATGGATGCCACTGGGCCATCCTGGAGGCTGGCGTCCGCTGAGGTCGGTTAGCCGTGTCTGGGAATTCAAGGAAGACTTTCTGGAAGAAGTGATGCCTGGGAAACCTGGGTCAGAAACAAGTATTCCTAACCTAAGGGTCTGGGGGTAGAACGTGAGGAATCTGTGTCCTCGGGGGGAGGAAAATTCCTTCTGGATTTTTCACAACCTATGACTTCAATGTAGTATCTCCCTCAATTATGAGTGCAAGAAAGCAACGCAGGTGGTTTTAGTACCTGTGGCCTTGTCACCATTAAAGATCACAGCTGTTTTCTTCTCTGTATGATTTTGGTGGCAGTTATATTGAAATATTGCTTATGCTAATCTGTGCTTCAAAATTATGGTGATTGATAGACCTGCCACTAGATCTTGATATTTGATGTATAATTAATGAAGTACAGGTATTACTATATGATAATTATATAATACACTACCATATTATAATTTGGTTTTGATATACATATATGTTTTTGGCCACACCCGAGTCATATGGAAGTTCCCCAGGGCAGAGATTAAATCCAATCCACACTTGTGACCTACAGCCATGGCAATGTCAGAATATTAACCCACTGTGCCAGGCCAGGGATCTAACCTGAGCCACTGCTGTCAGATTCTTTTAACCTCCTGCTGGGTTCTTAACCCACTTTGCCACAGTGGGAACTCCTGTACTTAATTTTTTTTCTTTTCTTTTTTTTTTTTTTTTTTTTTTTGCTTTTCAGTCACATCTGTGGCATATGGAAGTTCCCAGGCTAGGGGTTGAATCAGAGCTGTAGCCACCATCCTATACCACAGCCATAGCAATGGAGGTTGGAGACTTGTCTGCAACCTACACCACAGCCCATGGCAATGCCGGATCCCCAACCCACTGAGCAAGGCTAGGAATCAAACCCACGTCCCCATGGATCCTAGTCAGGTTCGTCAACAGCTGAGCCACAAAGGGAACTCCCCTGTTTTTAATATTTTAATAATTCTATTTTAAATATGCTTGTCTTTGTAATTCTACACATTTTATTTTATTTTTGTCTTTTCAGGGCTGCACCCGAGGCATATGGAAGTTACCAGGCTAGGGGGCGAACTGGAGCTGTAGCCACTGGCCTACACCACAGCAACGCCTGATGCGAGCCACATCTGCAACCTACATCACAGCTCACAGCAATGCCGGATCCTTAACCCACTCAGCGAGGCCAGGAATCAAACCTGCATCCTCCTGGATACTACTTGGGTTCACACCCCTGAGCCACAATGGGGAACTCCATACATATTTAAGTTTATACATTTGAAGACATTATTCTGAGAAAGAAACTGTACATGTCACGAGATTGCGAAACAGGTCTGTAAGACAGAGAGTGGTGGAGGAAAGTAGGAATCAGGCAGCCGAAGAAAGGAAGGACATTAAAGGCAGAGAAAACACAGGAGGCGAGAGGTAGGCTCTTGGGTACGGATGTTACTAAGAGCCTCGAGAACAAGAAGGGGAAGGAGGTGGCTGAGGCTGTAAAAATAAATAAGGACCATTTCACAAAAGATGAGACTTTAAAACTTGGACTCAGTACCATTGTGGTGGGAAAGAACTGGGGTGGGGAGCCAAGAGTATGTGTTCTTTTCTTTCTTCTTCTTTTTTTTTTGGCTTTTTAGGGCTGTATCCATGGCATATGGAAGTTCCCAGGCTAGGGGTGAAATTGGAGGCACAGCTGCTGGCCTACACCACAGCCACAGCAATGTGGAATCCGAGCTGTGTCTGTGACCTACACCACAGCTTATGGCAATGTGCATCCTTAACCCACGGAGTGAGGCCAGGGATTGAACCCGCAACCTCATGGTTCCTAGTCAGGTTCATTCACCGCTGAGCCACAAAGGGAACTTCTGCTCTTTCTTTATGTATTTATTCATGCATGTAATTAAAAGTTTTTGTTTTTGTTTTTTTTTACAAATACATAATTGATGCATGAACGCAGATTTCAGTTTATATAGTGAAAGCCTTTCTTCTCATTTCTCACTGTTACTACTCTGGAATGTTTGGGAAAACAGAAGCCACTATGGATGCTACCAATTTATTTTATATCCTTAGGACAACATTTTCATGTAAGGGAGTGGCTGTTTAGATGGGCATTTTAAACAGCAAGGCTTCGGGGAGAAGCCAATGGCGAGGGTGAGAGAGAATGCCGGAATGTTAGGGAAAGTATGGTATTCTTTTTTTAATTAATTTTTTTTTGGTCTTTTTTGTTGTTGTTGCTATTTCTTGGGCCGCTCCCACGGCATATGGAGGTTCCCAGGCTAGGGGTTGAATTGGAGCTGTAGCCACCAGCCTACGCCAGAGCCACAGCAACGCGGGATCCCAGCCGTGTCTGCAACCTACACCACAGCTCACGGCAACGCCGGATCGTCAACCCACTGAGCAAGGGCAGGGACCGAACCCGCAACCTCATGGTTCCTAGTCGGATTCGTTAACCACTGCGCCACGACAGGAACTCCCGGTATTCTTTTTTTAATTAATTTTTTTTAGCTGTGCCTGCTACACGTGGAAGTTCCCAGGCCAAGGGATCGAACCCATGCTACAGCAGCAATCTGAGCCACTTCAGTGACAACACCAGATCCTTAACCCACTGCACCACAGAAGAACTCCTACTTTGGAGTCCCGTCGTGGCTCAGTGGTTAACGAATTCCGACTAGGAACCATGAGGTTGCGGATTCAATCCCTGGCCTTGCTCTGTGGGTTAAGAATCCGGGGTTTCTGTGAGCTGTGGTGTAGGTTGCAGACGTGGCTTGGATCCCCTGTTGTTGGGCTCTGGTGTAGGCCAGTGGCTAAAGCTCTGATTAGACCCCTAGCCTGGGAACCTCCATATGCTACAGGAGCGGCTCTAGAAAAGGCAAAAAGGCCAAAAAAAAAAAAAAAGAGTAGTACTCCTACTTTAAAATTTTCTCTTCGAGTATTGCTGGTTTACAACGTCGTGTTAGTTTCAGATGTACACTTTCCAAAGCAAAGTGATTCAGTGATTCTTTTTCAGAGTCTTTCCCCTTAAAGATTATTGCAAAATCCTGAGTATAGTTACCTGTGCTCTTGCGTAGGTCCTTGTTGAGAGTGTGGTATTCTCTGCTTTCTTGAGTTTACTATGAATCTGGTGGAAGTTTCCACAAATGCAAATAAACACAGTTCACTCATCTGGCCCTGGGCCGTGGTCTCCATTTCTTTCTCTTGATGCTGCTCCCCCTGCTCCCCCCTCGTGTATTTCCGCATGCATGGCAGCCAGGATCTGGGGTAAAACCTGGCCTCCAGGACCTCGAGTCTTTGGAAGAATTCATGCGCAAAACGGTGGCCGCTGTGGGTTAGAGTGACATCTGGGAAGCTCTGGTTGCCAAAATAAGATGCCCTAAACAGGTGGCAAAAAACTTGAAACAGAATGCACTCCTCATGGCAACAGGACTGGCCCCTGTAGGGTGTCTCCTTGCAGGACAGAAAGGTGCCAGGAGTGAGATGAGGCTGAAATAGAATTTTGTGAATGTTGGCAGGTTAGCAATGACATGCTAACGCGACATGGGAGCTTGAGGCCTTGACACAGAAAGTGAATGAATGCAGTTTCCAGAGTTAAGAGTCTAATTTCCAGAAGCCATTGCCCTGGAGGTGATGAGCTCCCCAGAGGAAGGTGCCTGCCTGTGGCCCAGGAGAAAATCAGCCTTAGTGCTTAGTCCCTCGGATGTGGGGACTCAAGCAAGCAGATTCCTTAAAGCAAATATGGTGGAAGGCTAAGCATGACGACATCTAGGTTTGCACTGGGGGGGGTGGTACGGATATTCATCTTAGTCATCGCTCAGCTTTTCTGGATGTTTGAAAAGTGTCATCGTAGAAGTTCCTGTCCTGGCTCAGTGGAAACAAATCTGACTAGCATCCACGAGGACACAGGTTGGGTCCCTGCCCTTGCTCAGTGGGTTAAGGATCTGGCCTTGCCGTGAGCTGTGGTGTAGGTCGCAGATGCAGCTCGGATCCTGCTTTGCTGTGGCTGTGGTGTAGGCTGGCAGCTGTAGCTCCGATTAGACCCCTAGCCTGGGAACCTCCATATGCTGCAGGTGCAGTCCTAAAAAGCAACAAACAAACAAACAACAAAAAAAACTGATCAACCTTATGTTCATAACATCAGTTACTGCAGAAGTGATCAGTCATGAAGTTCAAATGTCAAGTTCTGTGGTGCAGCAGGTTAAGGATCCAGTGTTGTCACTGCAGCAGCTCAGGTTGCTGCTGTGGCGCAGGTTCGACCCTTCGCCTGGGACCTTCTGAACTCTGCCAGCCATGGTCGCGGCAAAAAAAAAAAAGAAAAGAAAAGGAAAGAAAAGAAAAAGTTCAAATGTAAAAAATCCTTGTTAGGAATTGGTCTATAGCCTTAAAAAGGTTAGTGCATAGCGCCATCTGGTGTTTTATTGTATAATCACATGTTGAACTTTTTTAACCTCTTCTAATAATCAATGTGATGCAGTTGGTTTTATAAAAACATTCTTTAGGCTTTCGGAAGCACATGTCGAGATCTTCCCTCATTTACAAACTTAAGATTCTGCAAAACCATAATAATCTTACCAGTTAAATAGCGTTCACCCTTGGAGAGATCCGAAGTCAAAGTCTCATCAAAGCTAAAGAGGAGCAGAAAATACAGAGGAAGCCAGTAAGGAAAGAGAAACAAAAAAGGTCGCCCAGAAAAAGCGCCTGTTCTTGGGCTCCAGCAGGTCCTGACAACAATCTAATTTAGCTCATTTGCAACTTCATCATAAGGTTTTGAGCGAGTCTCTGTTGTTTGCAATCAAATAAGCCTAATTAAAACATATTAGTGCCAGTGAAGACAAAAGACTATAAATCCTAAAATCTGGCATGCTTACCCAATTCCCCAAATGTCTGAATGTCTTTATTTGACCTTCTGATAAAGGCCACATATAAGAGGTAGGAAGAGAGGAATA
The DNA here is from genome assembly GCF_016906955.1 of Phacochoerus africanus. Classification (NCBI taxonomy): domain Eukaryota; kingdom Metazoa; phylum Chordata; class Mammalia; order Artiodactyla; family Suidae; genus Phacochoerus; species Phacochoerus africanus. Next base: position 9,769,181 of record NC_062551.1, on the reverse strand, counting down.
AAATGAGTCATTGTAACAATTTGGGACCATTACTGGTATCTGGGCCACCAGACAGCCTTGTCAGCCCACATCTTTCACCTGAAGATGGCCGAGGAATTGGAAAGGCAGGTGCCCTCAGATAATGCCAGACAACTCAACGCTCAGAACCAGCAGCATCTGAGTACCACGTCGTGAATCTCTGGCCCGAAATTGGCTCTTCAATGCCTCGGTAAAGCTCAGCATTTGATTCACTTGTTAGCAATTTCCTGATTAAGGGTGGCTTAGTGGTTCTCAACTAGAGGCACAATTGACAAAGCCTGGAGACATTTCTGGTTGTTATAGCTGTGGGGGAGGGGATGATACTGGATCTAGTGGGCAGAGGCTAGAGGTTAAACATCTTACAGAACATCCCCCCTTCCCCCAGAAAGAATCATGTGGCCCCAAATGTCCGTAGTGTTGAGATTGAGGAACCCTAGTGCCCGTGGCAGGAGAAGCCTGGGCGGAACTGTTGAAGTGGTAGGAAAAGCAGAGGGTTGAAGAAGTTGAGAATCCTGCTTGGGCACAACCCAGGTTGGGGGAAGACGCTGTGCTCTAGCATTGTCTGTGGAATAATGTCATGTCACAGGCAATTGGTGCTAGTAGAGGCCCTGGTCAGGGCAAACCAAAATAAATCTAAGCACTAGTTTCTTGAGAAGCTGAGCAGAGGCTACAGATAACGATTGGAGAAACAGAGGCTGAGCCATTTGACTGTGTTCATCCCCCTCCCCATTAGGGGACTTTGTGACCTAATTGCCTATTCATATCAAAGGAATAATTTGCCTTAGGTGACAGGGGCAAGGAGTTAAAGTGGGGTGAGCAGAAGATCGGCAAGTCAATAGTAGCTTACTTAAACATACATGGATTTGCAGAGTGATGTTATGACAGATCTAAGATGGGATAGTGGGTTCGTTAAAACTAAAATACGCTTTTGTTAAGTTAGCTTTTGGTTGGGGAGGTTTCCAAGGAAAGCAAGTCTCTCCCCTAAAAAACACGCAGAGCAGGAATCCCAAAGCACTATCAGTCTCAAGGCATGAAGAAGAGAAAAAGCAACACTGCCTTTTCCCCACTTTCCCTCCTTTCAAATTTGTAATTTCTCTGCTGGAGGCTGAAACCGAGTCAGGAGAAATCAATGGAACCGTGCTGGGGTTGGAAGAAACGTATCCAAGTTAGGGCAGCAGAAGGTGCCGGGATTTATGTTTCTGATGTTTCCCACGTTTTACAGTGTTGCAACAAAGTCTGCGAGTCAGCCTGGGTCATAGGAAGTTCTGGAACGTTCTTGAGCGGGTTCATTCGCGTTTGGTAAAGTCCTAAAAGGAGAGGCTAGAACCCAGAGAGGCAGCTTCTGCCTGCTTGTTTTAGACTCCACTGTCTATGCCGACCAGGTCTGGACTACATTTCCCAGGATGCCCAATTGCTGGCGCCCGTGCAGGATTGGCTAGAACAACGCGGAAGTGACTACGGGTCGCCCAGCAACGGGCGGAGTCCTGGACCTTGACTGGATGCCCACGCCCCTTGCCTGCGGAGAGGAGGTCTGGAGGCTCGGCTCCATCTCCAGCGCCACGGAGGGTTTACCGCTTTTTACTTGCAGCCGAGCGGCCGTGCGAGCTCGTCCGTGCTTTCCCCACAAGGCTTCCTGGGCCCCGCCCCCTTTCTCTCCGGCAGCTGCGAAACTGCGGAGCGTGGATTACAGCTGCCGTGTCGGCTGAGGGGCACCGGGAGGCGCAGTGCGCAGGCGCGAGCGTTCGGGACCCGCGGCGCGCGGCGCTCGGTTGTAGCAGGAGTGAGTTCCTGGGCGCAGAGACCCGGCAGTGGGCAGTTGAGCGAGCGGGTGACCCGGCGCCTCCTCTGCAGCCATGGCAGCTCTACGCTACGCGGGCCTGGACGACACGGACAGCGAGGACGAGCTGCCGCCGGGCTGGGAGCAGAGAACCACCAAGGACGGCTGGGTTTACTATGCCAAGTAAGGGGGCCGCCGGGCCTGGGGCGCACCTGGAACCCTGACTACTCACCTGCCCGGGACGCCGCGCTACCCTCGAACGCCACCTCCGCCGGGAGGGCCACGGGCTCGCGCTTCGGCTTGGCCTGGGCGGGCGAAGTGGCAGTGTTGGTTGAAGAGTTTCACATAGAGGGCTGCTGGAGTCCTGAGGACCGGCCGGCCCCCTCTGACTCTTGGTCCAGCAGAGGGTTACTTGGCGTCCCTGCTCGCGCGGTGCTGCCCAGTAGGCAGCCTGCACAGTGCAGGATGGCAGACCGGCCTCATCCCCTTACCCTTACAAAAATGCTCATGTCTAGCTCCTTCCTTGGGGGGTCTGGGGTGGGGACCTAGGTGTGTGTATTTTTAGCAAATATCTTAGTATCCTATGTGTGTATGTGTGTGTACACGTGTATGCACATGTATAAAACACATAGCTGATTTATTATAGTTCTCAGGAAAGTTTTGGAAACACCGTTTTCCTATCACTGGCTATGTGACCTTGAGTCTTGGGAAGAGCTCTCAGGCATGGTTTTCAAATCTGCAAAATATGTTGATAGAGTTTCAGGTGAGTTTCTGTACATAAAGCGCTTAGCATGGGTCTGAAAATACTCAGTGCTGGATAACTGTTCCTCTTTCCCGCTCTCTGCAGCTGTGAACCTTCTAGGCCCGATATTAGAATCAGCTGGGGTCTATCTTAAATAGAGCTTTGGGGTCGCCACGGAGACCCTCATGCAGCAGAATGCCCAACATAGGGGATCTTTATCTTTGAAGCTTTCCAGGTGAGGCAGGTTACCCCTTGGCTTTGAGGAACACAGGTGTAAACCAGTGATTTTCAACACCTGGAAGACTTTTTTTTTTTTCTTTTAATTTTTTGAAGTATAGCTCATCACTTGGAAAACTTAAATACTCTTCTTCTGTCTCCCACCTCCAGAGATCCTCATGTAATTTCCTTGCCCCTCCCCCCACCCTAATTGGTAGGTTGTAAAATTTTCTCAGGTGCTTCTGATCTACCCTAGGTTGTGGGCCACTCCTGCCTGTGGTGGTTTGGTACCAAAAAAAAAAAAACCCTTGGTGAGTTTACTCAGGATACAGTGGGAACATATCCTGCACCAGGCTCTTTGCTGGGCTCTGGTTATATGGAGAGAAATAAGACCCACTGTCACTTTCCTGAGTGCCCTCCTGTCTTTCCAGGGCTGGGGGAGGTGAGGAGGTGCCTGGGGGGGGGGGGGGGGGGGGATTGGCAGCTGAGGTCAAGTCCAAGGGCAGGAGGGCAGCCCAGGGAGACAGGGTCCTGGGCCTGGCCTGTGTTGCTGCAAGACCTTGAGGAATGAGGCAGGAAGGACCCAGGTTATTTATGAAGGAGCCAGGCTCCATTGTCAGGGCTCGAGGGTCCACTGAAGACTTGGAGCCAGGGGGTGACCTCGGGTTTGCGTCTTCATTTTTTAAAACTTTTTTTTTTTTTTTCCTTTTCAGGGCTGCTTTCGCGATGTATGGAAGTTCCCAGGGTAAAGGTCGAATAGAAGCTGTAGCTGCTGTCCTACGCCACAGCTGTGCCAGATCTGAACTGCCTCAGTGATCTACACCACAGCTCACAGCAACGCTGGATCCTTAACCCACTCAGCAAGGCCAGGGATTGAACCTGCGTCCTCACAGATACAAGTCAAATCCCTTTCTGCTGAGCCGTGACGGGAACTCCGGGTTTATGTCCTTAGAAGGAGGACTTCTGCTCTAGAATGGACATTCTTGGAATGTGGGGGCTGCAGGCAGCTCCAGAACAGGAGTTTGCTGTTCCCTCAGCTTTTGCCTGAAGGGCATGTTCAGCCCTGGAAGCTGAGCTTAAATGTTGCTCCCCCCCTGAGAGCATCCACAGGCACGGGGGTCTGTGCCCTCTTCCTGGCACCTTGCGATCCCTTGTATGTGGTTTTCTGTGCTCTACTTGGCCCCGTTTGCTCTCTGGCCGTCCCCAAGTTGTCAAGTTCACGAGGGCAGAGACCTTTTCTCGTTCCCCTCCCTATGCCCCATGCTTTGCTTGCAGGAGCCATGGAACAAGTCCATGGGGAAGAGTGAGTGCATGAGTTCATCTGGCGAGGGTTTCCTGCGGGTCTCCCTGGCCAGGTGGCCTTAGGCCCCAGGAGTGCAGAGAGGCACACAGCCTGCTTCCCAGCTCCAGTTTTTGGGGGCTCCTCTGCTCCCTGGCTTCCTTCTTCTTCTTTTTTTTTTTTTTTTTTTGGCTGCACCTGTGGCATGCAGAAGTTCCCGGGCCAGGGATCAAACCTGTGCCACGGCAGTGACAACACTGGATCCTTAACTGCTCGGCCACCAGGGAGCTCCCCGGCTTCCTTTCGAGGTGCCTAGAGCCTCAAGTTAGATCTGGGGGCTCTTTTCCCTGTGCTCACCCCATCTTTTCTCCTGCGCCTCACCTTATGTTGGGTGGCCTTGCCCATCTGCTTGCTTTCTGAATGGTGTCCCTGCTTCCACTAAATAAGACCTGTGCACCCCAGCCAGCTCTCCCACAGCTTCTGGGGGTCAGTGGTGCATATATGGTCTGAAAAATCCCCCCCACAGCAGTATCTGGTCCCGGTGTTTACACTGACTGGTGACAAGGCTTGGTGGGCTCCCAGCTGGGGGCGAGGTACCTGTCTCTAGATGTCCCTTGAGTCCTTCTGGCCCTCTTTTCTTTGGCTCATGGTTGAAGGATACCTCTGACTGGTCCTGACCCTGGATTCCCAGAAGTCCCCCTGGATCTCTCCTGACCTGCAAGCCTCCTGGTTTTTCTTCTCTCTCCTGACTCTGGAAGGCCACTCAGCCCTTGAGGTTTGGGGATGTGGCTCAGGGGCCGTCCGGAGATTTGCCCTCGGAGTCCACGTGGTCTTCCTCCCAGTTCCTCAGGGTCTCGCCAGGATGGAGCACGGAGCTCCCCAGGAGACCTCTGGTGTCTTTTGGGAACCACCGCTTGTAGCCGCGGCCCTCTTCTCTCCTGTGGGTTGTCAGCCCCTCAGGCTTCCGCACACGCCCCACTGTGCAGTCAGACCTCAAGGGCACTCCGGTCACATGGCTCGAGGTCCCCCCAGGCTGGGCTCCAGGGAGGGGATGTTGTTGCTGCTGAGAGCAGACCTGTCACCAGAGAGCACAGGTGGGCCTTTCTGTGTTCCTTAACCAGGGGCTGGGGACAAGAGGATGAAGTTGGGGCTGTTGCTCTAGTTAGGTGCCTGGCCTTCCTGGGTCCCCTCCTCCCCCACTGCTTTTCTTCTGAAGCCCAGGCCTCTTGGCAGCAGAGGGACAGCTGGCCTGTCCCAGTGCGGGCTGGTCCCTATCCACTGGCTCTGGATCTCCTAGTTACCTTCAAGAAATGGTGCTTCAGAGGCGTTCCTGTTGTGGTGCAGCAGAAGTGAATCTGCCGAGTATCCATGAGGATGTGGGTTTGATCTGTGGCCTGGCTCAGTGGGTCAGGGATCTGGCAGGTGTTGCTGTGAGCTTGGGTCTAGGTCACAGATGTGGCTCAGATCCCATGGGGCTATGGCTGTGGTGTAGGCCTGCAGCTGTAGGTCTGATTTGACCCCTGGTCCCAAAAAGGGGGTTAAAAAAAAGCCTTAGAAGAGAGCATATTTGAAAGTGATACCCGTGTAATGTGCTGTGAATTTAATTTTGGTCCCTTTGCTTTAAATTAAATTCAGTGTTAATTATCTCTTTAAATGACAAAGAGCTTAGTGAAAGAAAAGGAAAATAAAAGAGGGCTCCCATTTAAGGGAGAATAAGATAACAATTTGGGGACATGCATTGTAATTTTTGGCTCATTAAAAAGTCATTCTAGGTTACAGTTAAAAAGGAACACCTTTTAATGAATTTTTATATAAAAGTTTATTTAAAAGGCTCCTTCTTCGGGGGGGGGGGGGGGAAGGCACAGTTCTTCGTTCTGCACCTGTGTTAACACCCTCAGTCCTCTGTTGGGCCATCATTATCCCCTTTTCACTGATGGGGAAACTGAGGCACAGGGAAGTGGGTGGAAGGAGCAGAAAATGTGGCCTCAGGCTCTGAAAGCCTCGCTGCCAAACGCAGTTTTGTTTGGTTAGACGTCAGGCTCTCCCCCGGGACCCCGTACCTAGCGGGTAAGGGGTGGGGTTGGTGGGCAACCTGGAGACACTTGTTGTCACAGCTGTATTGGCATCTGGCAGGTAGAGACCAGGGTTGGTCTTCATGGCAAAAGAGTGATTTGGGCCCATGTTCGGGAGTGCCTTGGGCAGGGGCTGGAGTCAGGCTCTCCAGGAGAGGGTTATCCTTCTGGGGAGTCAGGACTCCCCGGGGCCGGCAGGGTTGGACGCTGGTAGGTGGACAGGTGGCAGCTGGTCCTCACTGCAGACACCCTCTCCTTGTAGGGTGACAGTGTTGTTCACCACTCGCTGTCCCAGGTGTGTGTTTCTTACCTTCCAGCGGCTCCGGCAGGTGGGTGTGGAGCCGGGAGACTGGTGACTGCGTGCAGGCTGTGTGGGAACTCAGGTCTCTGGCCTTTTGTGTCCAGTGTCGATGGTGTCCCTGTGCTGGCCACTAAAAGTTGGCGAGAACCCCGGAAGCCACAGTGTTTGGAAGGACCCTGCTTTTAAAAACATTTTTTAATTTTTAAAATTTTTTTGTTGCGCCCGTGGACGTCCCTGGGCCGGGGACCAAACCGGCACGCGCTGCTGTGGTGACGATACTGACTCTTCAACTGCTAGGCCACCGGGGAGCTCCGAAATGACTTGCATCATCTCACAGGCACGGTTGCACGTGCCTGTATTTATCCTCTTTACAGTAAGGGGTCGGGAAGGACCTGGCTGCCAGTGATGAAATAGTATTTTCTTTTTTGTCTTTTTTTTTGTCTTTTTTGTTGTTGTTGTTGCTATTTCTTTGGCCGCTCCCGCGGCATATGGAGGTTCCCAGGCTAGGGGTCTAATCAGAGCCATAGCCACTGGCCTATGCCTGAGCCACAGCAACGCGGGATCCGAGCCGTGTCTGCAACCTACACCACAGCTCACGGCAACGCCGGATCGTTAACCCACTGAGCAAGGGCAGGGCCCGAACCTGCAACCTCATGGTTCCTAGTCGGACTCGTTAACCACTGTGCCACGACGGGAACTCCATGAAATAGTATTTTCTACTGTGGCCTGAGCGTGGGAACTTTGCGTGCCTCCCGCAACATCTAGCTGTTTCTGTGAAGAAGCAATGTTACGTTTTTCTCGGGACTTGATCCTTACCTGTGGACACGCATCACTGGTCAGTTACTGGCTCATGGTGTTCGTGATAACCTAGTGCTTCTGAGGTGACGCGCTGGTGCGGCGTGGAAATCAGAGGGGTGCGCATATCTGATTGGTTCACAGTGGTAGGGCGTTTCATGCAGTAAGTGCTGGGTTCGACCCTTTAGGTACAGTAGCCTCGTAACAGTCTCGTGACGTCAGTATGAGGATTATTTCCGTTTTGCAGATGAGCAAGTTGAGTGACTTGACCCAGAGGCACACGGCTGGGTGACCTACGGGGTCGCCTTCCTGCGTGCCTGATCACCTCGGATGCAGTTCGGTTCTAATTGCGTCTGAGGTGATGAAGAATGAGGTGTAAGATGGGGGCAAAAAAACCCCAAAACCCTTAAAAACCCAACACTCGGAGTAGTATCTGTGAAAAGAATTCATATTTAAGGAGAAGCAGCTTATATCTAAATGACATCTACATATCAGCCTTGTGTATTAGACTATAGTTTTTCAGTCTAACCTGGAATGAAACTAAAACAGATGCAAAGCTGAACTCCTCTCGAGATAGTTTGAGTGTCTGATGGAGGTTCCTAGGATTGGCCTCCAGCCGAGGTGGGCGTCGGTTCCTCCAGCGCATAAATGCTGGAGCGTTCCACAGACTGCTAGAAAATCTCATCTTCCAACCTAGAAAATCTAACCTGATGCAAACAGCAATTTTATATTCTGAATTTTTCTTTCTGAACCTCTGACTTGACTGTTCTTGAGAGTATTGTTTGGGAGAGAGAAAATGAATGCAATTGATTAATTTCTGATTAATGGGGACTTACTATTCTGTGGATTTTTTTTTTTTTTTAAACAGTCACACAGAGGAGAAGACGCAATGGGAACATCCGAAGACTGGGAAAAGAAAGCGAATAGCAGGAGGTCTGTATGCTGTCATAAAGCAGAGAGGACCTTGCATTGAAAGCCTTGATGGGAGAACTGTCACAGGCAGAGAGGGAACCCTGGTGGAGCGGAGTTCTCCTTCTGGGGACCTTGGGGAACTTGGCAGAAGGAAGTGGTAAGGTCTTGGGTTGGGGTAGTAAGGAGGATTTCTTCCTGGCCTTTCATAAAACGGCATTAAGTTAATCGCAGCCTTGAACTCACAGTTTAGTAAGTTTTTCTGTAGTTGCACTGTTGGCGAAATTGTTCTTGGTTCCCGTCTCGGAATGAAATACACCAGAATTCTGTAAAGCTTGTTGTGATTGGTCGGTGCTTCCGAGTAAGTGATCCATGGAATAGACGTCTAGGGAGGTTTAGGGTCCAAAACCTTCAAGAGGTTTGGGGTCTGTTTGAAAGGACAACATACAGTCACAGGAAAAGGAAAGGAAACTATGATACCATGTAAGAGTTATCACAAGTCCCAACAGGAGTGGGATTGGGTGCCCAAACGAGGGTGGAAATGTGGGAAGTCATTCAAGGGAGAATCCATGTGGATGGGATCCATCAGGAAGGGGTTTTGTCCAAAGCAGGAGCTGAATAGAGTGTTGGAGAGTCATTAGGAGTGAAAGAGGCTACTTTGGAGCAAGAGGGAGAAAGGCGGAGTCGGGTGGGGGTGAAGGGCCGTCTGTGTCTGTCGCAGCGGGAACCCGTGTCCTGTCCTTTTGGTCTGCTGGGCTGGGTCAGGGAGGGCGTGGCCTCTCCTGCCCTGGGCCGGGGGCTTCAGTTCACCCCACACGGACCCTTGCTCTTTTTCTGTTTCAGATTTGCCCTATGGATGGGAGCAAGAAACCGATGAGAAAGGACAAGTGTTTTTTGTCGAGTAAGTGTCCAAAAGGAAACTGATGCTCAGCCGGTTTTGCTTTCTAATAGGAATTTTTTTTTGTGTGAAAAGATTATACCTTGTAGAAAAATAATGTAGTTTATAATGGCAGTCCAGTTATAGCTTTTAACAGGAATAGTGGAAATAACTGCTTTTAACAATTTTAAAATTGTTAAAACTTTAAACAGAAATAAGCAGAATAGCAGAAATAACTTCTTTTTAGCAATTATTTCTTAGCAGAAATAATTAGTTTTAACAATTTTTGGATGTTTTCTTAGCAGAAATAACTACTTAGTTCTTAGAAAAAATAACTACTTTTAGTAGTTAGCAGAAATAACTCCTTAGAAATAACTGCTTTTAATAATTAAAAGTTAATTGTTAGCAGAAATAACTGCTTTGAACAATTTTTGGATTTTTTTCCTTCCAGTCTTTGTATATACATGCTTAAAAACAAAAGACTATATTGTGTGCACTGTTTAGTAAACCTTTTTTCCCACATTTTTCTTGTGAGCATTTTCTTACATCCTTATAACTTTTTCAAGAAAATGATGTTTAATGGCAATAGAGAATTGTTTCATGTGATAGAGTGTAATTTATCCCATTTCCTCCTGGGGGCGTTGATGTTGTGAAATCCTGTGATAGGCTCCATACAGGCAGGAGTGGTTTTACTGCACTTGACAGATACTACTATTTTTTTTTTTTTAATGGCCGCACCTGTGACGTATGGAAGTTCCCAGGCCAGGGGCTGAATCTGAGCCACAGCTGTGACCTGTGGCACAACTGCAGCAATGCTACACCCTTTAACCCACTGCCTCAGGCCGCAGATTGAACCCGCATCCTCTGCAGTGACCCTAGCTGGTGCAGCTGGATTCTTAAGCCATAGCGGGCACACCTGATACTGTTTTTTTTTTTTTTTTTTTTTTTTTTTGACAAATTGAAGGTTTGTTGCAGCCTCTCCTCGAGTCAGTCTGTTGGCTCCATTTTTCCAACAGCATTTGCTCAGTTTATGTCTCTGTCACATTTTGGTAATTTTTGAGATACTTCAAACCCCCCACCAGCAAAGATTGACTCACTGAAGCCTCCAATGATGGTTAGCGTTTTTTTTTTTTTTTTTTTTTTTTAATGAGAGGTGCAATGTTTATTTCAGGTTCTCTCTTTTTGTTGTTGTTTTTTTTTTGGTATTTTTTTTTTTTTTCCTTTTTGGTCACATAGCCAATAGGTGGGAATTCCTGGGCCAGGGATTGAACTTACGCTGCACAGCAGCAACCAGAGCCACAGTGGTGGGAAGGCAGGAGCCTCAACCCACTAGGCCATCAGAGAACTCCTGGTTAGCAGTTTTTTTTAAGCAGTCAAGCATTTGTTAATTAAGGTATGTAGTTTTTTTTTTTTAGACATGATGCTGTTGCAGACGTAATAGCTGGCAGCGTGGTGTAAGTGTAACGTGCTCTAGGGAACCACAGCTTTTGTGTGACACGGTTTGTTGCTGTGTTCACTTTATTGCATTGGTCTGGAACTGACCCTGCAATGCAGGGTGTGCCTGTAAAGGTAAATAATGTTTTGAGCAGCCTTGTCTATAAAACTATATTTAGAATAATTCCAATAACAAAAAATAGTAGTAACCGCCTGCCCAGCACCTAACAGGAGCCAGATGTAATTTTCACCACCTTATGCCTGGAATATTCGCTCCCTCATTCCCCAGGGTGCCCTAAGGGAGGCGGGTGCTGGCTGGCTGGCCAGTCGTCCCCCAATCCTGCTAGAGTGACATGCCAAGAGATGCTCAGCAACCAGTTCCCTCCGGGAACAAGCCCAGATTTGTTCCTGTGGTGGAAATACTTTCGCCACAGCTTATTCACACTCCTGAGGTGAAGTCACGGAGGAGCTGGCTCCAGGTCTGCTCTGACCTCTGTATTGAAATGGAGGGCAAAAGGCTTCCCTGGCAGCTCTGGTTACAAATCAGAGGGAAAGTTGGGTTATTCCTGGGTCTTAATATTTATGGAGTGATGTGTATAGATTTTAAACTGTATATCATTTTATAACACACTCGCATAACAAATGCATTTTAACTCAGGAAATCTCTTTCTGGGGCATTTTTAATAGTTTTTAACATCTTCTGAGGTCTACCTCAAATCCCAAGATGACATTTAAAATGTAAAAAATAGGAGTTCCCTGGTGGCACAGCGGGTTAAGGATCCAGCGTTGTCACTGCAGTGGCTTGGGTCACCGTGGGGGCGCAGAACCTGCCATGGGTGCAGCCAAAAAAATGTAAAAAATAAATTCTATTATATAAGGATTGCCCTGCTAGTAGCTGCAACATCCATATGCTCTAGGTATGGCCAAAAAAAAAAATTTATATTTATGTATTATATATTAATCTATACATACCGATATATTTTAGTATTGTTTCTACAAGATTTAGATCAACTGCGAATCGAGATTAGAGTGTGTGTGTGAGTACAATCTTAAATGGAAAATTCATAGAGTTTTAGTGGTTGGCTGGTCTCGTAAATGCTGTCAAGTCCTTTATCATTCTGAGTTTTCTACTTGTCTGCCCATCTTCTTAGGCTCTGGCACATAAGAGATTTAATTGAAATCCACCGATAGGAGTGCCCACCTAATCTTAGAGCCACATTTACATGAATTAAAATGAAACTCGAAAGCCGTCTCTGTTCTTGAGATCTGAGGGTACATGGCCAGTGGCCTTGTCTGTCACAGCCTATCTTACGAACAGATGCAAAGACACGGGTTTGAGACCTCTTCTTCCTGGGCAGGAATGTCGTCCTTCTGGAGACCAGAGGATGGACTAAGTGGACCCCAGGTCTTTCTGGGGCTAAAAATAAGCCTTTTTCTTAGAATGGGAAAAAATGGGCCTTGCCTGTAGCCTTAGCTGGAAGCTTACCTTGTTAGACACGCCTGTGTTCACTCCCACGGGTTCCTTTGCAGCCACATAAATAAGAGAACGACCTATTTGGACCCAAGACTGGCATTTACCGTGGACGAAAATCCTACGAAACCGACCACCAGGCAGCGGTATGACAGCAGCACGACCGCCATGGAGATACTCCAGGGCCGGGATTTCAGTGGCAAAGTGGTCGTGGTGACGGGCGCCAACTCAGGAATAGGTAGGCCGTGAACTGACCGCGGTGTTGTGACTCCTCTTGTCACTGCTCGGGTGACATCCGCTTACATCCGACTCTAAGGAAATGCTCATGAGTGAGTCTCTCCCTTAACAAGGTACTTAGAGCCTCTTGGTCAGGCCCGGTGTGAGCGGGGAAGGAAGGGCTGACCTTGAATTCTCTGAAAGCTGACCGCTCAGCACAAGGCCGTGGCTATTTTGGTGTGCAAGGATTGGAGGCGGCAGGCTCTGTCGAGGAGTTTCTGGCGTGGACTGCGTGGTGGCGTGAGGACACGTCCGGCCCAGCGTTGATGGGTAGTGGACTGTCGGGGGGAGCAGCAGCATGTCAGGGCTCTGGAACAAAGCTGGTGTCAGCTGGTCACTGCCAGTGTCATTTTCCTTTGGCAACAGGATCTTATTTCTTAGCAGAGGTGGAGAATTAATCGTTGCCTTGACCTCTCCATTAACCCTCTGAGTTGACCACGTTGAACCACGGTGACAGCAGGGAGGGCGTCCTCTCCCTGGCATCATGGGCCCGTAAAGGAACCACGGCGACGCAGATGCTCGTGCCGTCCGTCGCCGTTTGATTTTCTTCTTGGTCCATTGCCATCAGTTTCTGAATCAGTAGGAACCAGCTGCTGTGGATAAGGATCTGCGTCTTTAGGTTAATTTACGGAGACAAGAAAAGGGACTGTGGCCTGGGCTTCAGCTGTCGGCTGGCAGGTTCTCTCTGTCCTTTTGGCCCTTCACAGCCCCTGGTCTCCTCGATCCCTTTTCCATCCATCTCCTGTGCTTTTCCTTTCTTGGTCTTTTTTTTTTGTCTTTTTTTTTTGCTATTTCTTGGGCCTCTCCCGCGGCATATGGAGATTCCCAGGCTAGCCACCAGCCTACACCAGAGCCACAGCAATGCGGGATCCGAGCCGCGTCTGCAACCTACACCACAGCTCACGGCAACGCCGGATCGTCAACCCACTGAGCGAGGGCAGGGACCGAACCCGCAACCTCATGGTTCCTAGTTGGATTCGTTAACCACTGCGCCACGACGGGAACTCCTTCTTGGTCTTTCTTAATTTCCAGTGACCCCTTCCTGAACTTGGGGAAACATTCCCAGGTATCATGAGGGGAAATAAATTTGTAGAGGCTCCGTTGTGAACTAGCCCAGGGTCTGAAACCTAACAAGCCCCAGTCCCACTGCAGAGCCTGTGCTGTATTTCTTGATGAACGCAAAGAAGCAAATGGGATTTTTTTTTTTAAATTGGAGAGGGCTTTATTGAAAATCAACTCTCAGACCTTATCCTAGGCTGAGGGTTTGTTCACTCCAATTTTCTGAACTGCTTTGGGGTTGATTCTCTGTAATTGTCATTGATAGAAAAACCCATGATGCTGAATTAGTTAGAAATAACGGCTGGTTCCTCCATCCCGAAAACAGTATGTTGTGTGAATAGTGTTGCTGATGGTTAGGTGAGGGCGTGGACCAAGACAGTGTAGGATAATTAAGAAAAAGTAAGGACCTAAGTGAAATACTTTTTTTTTTTTTTAGTATTTAACACTGTCAGAAAAAAATTTTTTTTTTTTTTTGGTCTTTTTCAGGCCTGCACCCAAGGCATATGGAGATTCCCAGGCTAGGGGTCAAATCAGAGCTACGGCTGCCGGCCTACACCATGGCTCACAGCAACGCCGGATCCTCAACCCACTGAGTGAGGCCAGGAATCGAACTACTCAGATTGGTTTCCTCTGCAGCACAGTAGGAACTCCCAACACTCTGCCTGAAAATTAACTGAAAGGTCTCATTCCCTTCATCTTGGGATAGATGGTTTTTCCCTTTCCTGGGTAGGATGCGTGACGGCTGATGGTTTTCTGCTTAGGTGTTCAAACTGGACTCTCTCCGACGCTGGATGGCAGACCTTTGGGTCTGGCTGCAGCTCTGCCTATGGTTTGCAAGGTCAGGTTTCTGACATCGTAACCCAGGGCTGATGGCATTGGTCCAGGGGATGCAGTGAGCTGTGTGTCCTTGGGTATTGAGTCCCGGTCGGACAGGAGAAGCACTGAGAACAAATGGCTTGCAGGTCGGGACCTCTGACCTCTTTGAAGAAACTCTGCGTCTTGACAGCTCTTTGCCCTGAGAGGCGTCCCTTCCTGTGGACCTTGACCTGTTTTGCAGACCCTGCAAGTAGCTGCCCAGGGTCCAGTCCCATTTGTTGGCAGATCATAACACACAGGCCGGGAAGGACGGTGGGGAAGGTCTCAGGCCTCCTCCCCCACCCCATTTCGCCGCCTTGAACCTTCCCTCGGAAACTGCCCTCAGCTCCGCCTGGCCCCTCTGTGGGTCCCTCTACCGTTGAGGAGCCTGAGTCTGGGGAGTGCTGAAGATTTGTACTCTTGAATTTTGGAAGTAACATCGTTTTGAACATTCCAGGCAATCACATCCTTGCAAATAACTCTCACTCTGCAGCCATGGTATCAGGCTTCAAGAGCCGAAGGCAGGCCTGTGGCTTTGCCTCGCCACTAAGTCAGCTTTTATGTCCTGCGCGGCTGCCTCAGGAAGTGTCCTGGCCCGAGTAGGCTGTGCCTTCCAGATAAAGTCCGTCCTTCTGTTGGACTTTGGGACGCACTAATTTGTAAATTGCTATCACCACTTTATTTCTGCCCCTTCCAAATGGAATAGCCGAGCGCAGAGTGAACCAGGCATCTTCATTTTCAACGGTTCTGGGTGTCCAAGAGTCATCTTCTGTCAAAGCTTGAACGGTGGGTGCTGGCGTCCACTCTGCTTGTGCCGCTCAAGGCAGCCTGTTTCCTCTGTGCGAACTCTCCGGTCTTTAGCCTTGTGAATGTCTGTTCTTTGCGGAGCAGAGTGGGCTGGGAGAGGAGATCATCAGTATTTATTCTGAGAGTGATGAATACACCACTGAAAGCAGAGGTTGCCTCACTTGCTGTACAGAGGTTGGTTTACAAATCTGACGCGGCCAGGGGCCGCTTGCTGTTGTTTGTTTGCTTCAGTTCCCCAGAAGGCACTGCTTGGTTGGACCTGCCGTGGGCAAGGCTCTCTGTTGGGCGAGGGGACACCTTGCCCTGCAGGTTTGCAGGGTTGTGGCGGGACACTGCCCCCTTTGAAGTGGCCTCCACAGCTTTGTCTGGTCATCTTCCTCCCCCGCTGTAAGTGGTCCAGAGCTGCATTTTAGCCTTTGAATATTTTATACTCCTAAGGCAGCTGGAGGAACTCCTGCTTCATTCAGCTTAAAAGGATCTGGGTGGTTCTGGTAGATAGGATTCTGAGGAAATGTCAGAATAAAGTGTTGTGAATTCTTTTTTTTTTTTTTTTAATTTTTTATTAGAGTTGATTTATAGTGGTCTGTCAATTTCTGCTGTACAGCAAAATGACCCAGTCATACACACACACACACACACACACACACATTCTTTTGTCTCACATTATGCTCCATCATGTCCATCACAGGTGATTGGACAGAGTTCCCTGTGCTGTACAGCAAGTGTCGTAAGTTCTTAGAAGTTTGTAGCCAGGTACTGCTGTTGATGTGCTTCCACTGTCCAGATGGGGAGTCGGCAAACTACGACCTGTGGGCTAAATCCGACTGCCACCTGATTTTGCAAGTCCGTGTATTTCCATTTTGTCTGTGGCTGTTTTCATGTCACCAGAGGAGGTGCATAATTATGACAGAGACCCTGTGGTCTGCAAAGCCTAAAATATTTACTCTCTGGCCTTTTTTTTTCTTTTTTACTTTATTGGAGTATAGTTGATTTACATTGGTGTTTCAGGTGTATAGGGAAATGAATCAGTTATACACATAGGCATTCTTGTTCAAATTCTTTTCCCATGTACATTATTACAGAATATTGAGCAAATTTCCCTGTGCTATACAGTAGGTCCCATTGATTATCTATTGTATATAGTAATGTGTATATGTTAGTCCCAAGATCCTAATTTATCCCTCCCTCTATGTTTCCCTTTGGTAACGTTAAGTGTGATTTCCAAATCTGGGTCTGTTTTGTAAATGAGTTCATTTATATCATATTTTAGATCCAAATATAAATGATATCACTGGTATTTGTCTTTCTCTGTTGGACGTATTTCACTTAGTATGAGAATCTCTAGTTTCATCCATGTTGCTGCAGATTGTGTTATTTCCTTCCTTTTTCATGGTTGAGTAATATTCCATTGTGTGGATGTACTGCATCTTCTTTATCTGTTCCTCTGCTGATGAACACTTTGGCTGCTTCCATGTCTTGGCTCTTGTAAATAGTGCTGCAGTGAACATTGGAATGTTTGTATCTCGTTGAATTAAGATTTTCTCCGGGTTTATGCCCAGGAGTGGGATTGCTGGATCCTGTGGTTCTGTTTTTAGCTTTTTAAGGAACCTCCATATTGTTCTTACAGTGGTTATACCAATTTACATTCCCTGCTCTCGGTCCCTTAATGGGAAGTTTCCTACCTCTGCATCAGATGATCAAAGTAGGTCACCCCCACATTCTCTAAATCAGCCACAATTTAGGTAAGATTTTTCTTTTTGTTTGTCCTTCTTTTTAGGGCCATACCCACAGCATAGGGAAGTTCCTAAGTGAGCTGCAGCTGCCAGCCTATGCCACAGCCATGTCTGCGACCTACACCACAGCTCACGGCATTGCCAGATCTTTAACCCACTGAGTGAAGCCAGGGATCGAACCTGTGTCCTCATGGATACTAGTTGGGTTCTTAACCCGCTGAGCCACAACAGGAACAACCTAGATAAAATTTCAATCAGCAGGATGCCCTGGGCCACGGGAAGATGGTGGAACACGTCCTCTGTGTCTGCCGAGGCGTCCAGCCTGTAGCCTGCACCTCCTGCCTCCTCTTCTCCCCCAGTGTTAGGGAGCTGCAGGCAGTAGGGTGTTGTCTCCCACACTAAGAAGAACTGTTGCTCTGCTCTCCTTGAGCTTGGTCTAACCTGTGTTCTGAGCCGACCACTCTGTAGATTGAGAGCTGTAGCTTGTGGACCTCTCTCAGTGGGGACCAGCATCTCAGTCTGCAGGGGAAGGTGCCTCTCGCCCGGAGCTTCTGCTGGCTGGCCTCCAGGCCGCAGCCCTGTGTCGCCTGTTGACCCGGGAGGCGTGGGCAGGCTTGGCTTCTTCCTGTGCGCCATGCAGCGCTGGGCGGGACTGGGCAGGTGTACACTGCCACCCTGACCTGCCAGTGCCTCGGCTCCGACTTCATAACAGACAGGTAGAAGTGGCTGCAACATGGTGATCGGGAAATAGAACGGTTCCCGCACAGTCTCAGGAGAGGGGTCGTCAGCCTTGGAAATAGAGCGGTTCCAGCGCAGTCTGAGCAGAGGGCTTGTTGGCCTGGCGTCGCCACTGTGGCAGGTCCCACGGCTGCTGCTCGCACTCGGCCTGTCTCTTGAGTGGGTTTGGCTCCGCGTGTAAATAGCTCAGTAGAAGTGTCACGTTCGATGGTCTAAGGGCTGACGCGTGCGCCTCAATCCTGGGACCCCTCCCATGGGGTTAACGGGATGCCCACTGCCTCCCGTGAGTGGGCCGAGTGTCGGAAGCCACGCAGGTTGTGGCAGGGAGCAGAGATTGGTCATGGTGGCACTTGAGCGACGTCCCGGTCTGTCAAGCATCCATTTGGAAACTCTTAACCAGCATGCAGGACGTAGCTGTGGGCTCTCTGCTGTTCACGGCCAGAAATGGTGATGCTTCCATCCCAGCTTCCACTCTTCAACTAGTAGTGGTTAAAATTTGAATTTTATATCCCTTTGAGGGAGTTCCTGTCGTGGCTCAGCGGAAACGAATTTGACTGGCATCCACGAGGACCCAGGTTCCATCCCTGGCCCCGCTCAGTGGGTTAAGGATCTGGCATTGCTGTGAGCTGTGGTGTAGGTCACAGACATGGCTTGGCCCTGCTGTGGCTGTGGCCAGCGGCTACAGCTCCTATTTACCCTCTAGCCTGGGAACCTCCATGTGCCTCAGAAGTGGCTCTAAAAAGACAAAAAAAAAAGTTCCCTTCCAGAGTGTAGCAAGGATGAAAAGTTCCTTCATAGACCTATTGAACCTTCATAACACTGGGCTGCCTCAAATGTCGTGATTTTACTTATTTTTTTCTTTTTTGGCCACCCCGTGGCACCTGGAGTTCCTGGGCCAGGGATTAGATCTGAGCTGTAGCTGTGCCCCATCCTGCAGCTGCAGCAATGCCAGATGCTCAACTCACTGTGTTGGGCCCAGGATTGAACCCATGTCCTGGTGCTGCAGAGATGCCACAGATCCCCCCACGCAGTTTACCGCAGTGGGAACTCCAGGTGTCCTGACTTTAAATCTAGAACAGCCTGGCCTGGTTGCGATTTTTGAGTCAGAGAGCCTGTTAACAAGAATACAACTATTTTTTTTTTTTGTCCCCCCTCCCGCCCCACCCCGAACAAATACAAGCCAGCTACCTGAGTATATACCAGCAGTAAAATGTATGTTAGGACTGATGTTTGAATTTTCTCTCGGTTATTTATGTTACATGATCACCTCCCTAAGGTTTACTCTAGGGATTCTAATAATGTGTATACATGTATAGACACATTTAAATGCCAAAATTTATACGCTTTGAGATAGAAAAAGTATATGCTCCAGCTATCAAAGTCAGCCCCCAGTTTGTTCTCGAAACAAAGCGAAGCTATCAGATTTCCATGCTGGAATCCCAAGTTGTATGATACTGAAATTAGTTGTTTTGACTTAGCCTGTTTTTTTTTTTTTTTTTTTTTTTGCTATTTCTTCGGCCGCTCCAGCGGCATATGGAGGTTCCCAGGCTAGGGGTCCAATCGGAGCTGTAGCCACCAGCCTACACCAGAGCCACAGCAACGCGGGATCCGAGCCGCGTCTGCAACCTACACCACAGCTCACGGCAACGCCGGATCCTTAACTCACTGAGCAAGGGCAGGGACTGAACCCGCAACCTCATGGTTCCTAGTCGGATTCGTTAACCACTGCACCACGACGGGAACTCCTGACTTAGCCTGTTTTTTTAAAGCTTGAGGTCTTGTTCCTAAATCGCATGTTGAAGTTACTGTGCGAAGCGTAGTTGCCATAGTCTTTTATCCTCCAAATCATCAGCATGATGAGTGCACACCGGTGTGAATTCTACCAGTTAGGCATTAAAGCGAGGAAAGTGCTGCTCTTCAT
This sequence comes from Phacochoerus africanus, assembly GCF_016906955.1. NCBI lineage: Eukaryota > Metazoa > Chordata > Mammalia > Artiodactyla > Suidae > Phacochoerus > Phacochoerus africanus. Next base: position 9,749,901 of record NC_062551.1, on the reverse strand, counting down.
GTAGCAAAGTGTATTCACTCCTAAGACGCCAGACCCACCACAGGTATGAACCAGACTTGTTTCCTCTTCAGGCTCAGATCCTCGTTTCTACGCCTGCAGTCTCTAAATTCTGCCTTCCGGCCCAAATCATGCCATCGCATTTTCCTCCCCAGTTACTGCGGAAGAGCCCATAACCTCGATGCCATAGGCTAGCTTGTAGTTGGTTTCTTGCATAAAATGTACTCAAGAGGTATCCTTGAACTTGGGCTCTTGAGGTGCCCGATTGCAGTTTGCTTTCCGTTGGTCTGTGGAGTTAAACTAGTGGGACCTTGATGTTTATCTTCTTTTTAAGAACCTGGTGCTCATTAAGTTGAGGAAGATTTTCTGAAATAATCTAAATAACCTCTTGGGAATTCAGACTTCAATTTTAAATGGAAAACGTTTGTGACCGCTTCTCTCTTAGGCTAAAATAGACCCATATAGCATAAGTAAAACCGGTTTAAAATCATTTTGTCTTGAGGAGCTCCTGAGATTTCTGGCAGTTTTGGAAAAACCCCTTGAATGATACTACATAAAAATGGAGAATTAGGAGTTCCCATCATGGCTCAGCAGTCAACGAACCCGACTAGCATCCATGAGGATGCGGGTTTGATCCCTGGCCTCACTCAGTGGGTTAAGGGTCTGGTGTGGCCGTGAGCTGTGGTGTAGGTTGAAGATGTGGCTCAGATCCTGGGTTGCTATAGCTGTGGCGTAGGCTGGCGGCTACAGCTCCGATTGGACCCCTAGCCTGGGAACCTCCATATGCCACGGGTGCGGCCCTAGAAAAGGCAAAAAGACAAAAAAATTGAGAACTGGAATCTTAGGAATTAAACCTTTTTTACATTTAAATTACTCTGGGATACTCTCTGTACATGGAAATCACATGATCAGAGTATTTGTGAAACTAACCAACTAAAGAAAGAGCTCAGTTGAGGTATTTTAGTGATCCTTATCTCATAATTTGGTAATCATCTCTAAGGAACATTTTAAAAATAAAAATATATATATATATATATAACATACAATAATATGTAATATGTATACCTCATTAGATCTCAACTGAAACTTTCATTTTTTAAAAGTTTTATTCAAGTATAGTTGATTTACAATGTTGTGATAATTTCTGCTATAAAACAGTGATTCAGTTATACGTATAGCCACGTACATTCTTTTTCCAGATTCTTTTCTATTACAGATTATCACAGAATAGTGGGTAGTGTCTTGTGCTATACAGCGGGTTCTCATTGGCCAACTGAAAAAATTTTTTTTATCACCCACCACTTGAATTTCATACTTGAATGTAGGTTTAGATTTTAAATTATTTGTTCCTCTGGCAGCCAAATCAATGAGGCTCATGCAAGCTGCTGTTCAGTGCTGAGGTGTATCAAAAATCACAATTTAAAAAGAAAATTTAAAAATATGTCCACCCTAATTGAGGTCACAAGTGTTTATCAGCTTTGAAAGTTGGGCACTTACTTTACCTAATTCCCAGTTTAAATAACTTTATCTTTCGCTTTTGCATAATACAGTGACAAAGCGATTGTCGTGAAAGAAAGGTTGCAACGTATTTTCTCTAAAGTAACCTAAAAATGTCTTCATATAGATTTATAGTTCCTCTCCACTAGGGGGCTCTGTTGCCCTTTGATATAGTTAAACAAAAGCAGTAGCATCGCTATGCAGCTATCTTCCTCTCTGCCCAGTCTTGCTTTCGTTTTTGTTAAATACTGCCTTTTACTTTGCTAACATATCTTTTAGGTCTTGTACTTCTTGGTGAAAGAGTTGAAACTGAAAACTGTTACTAGTGTCATGTTTGTTTCTCTTTCTCCCCCCCCCCACTTTTTTTTTTCCTGAGGATGAAGCGATCCATTTAATAAAAAGGTCCATTGTATTCAGGGAGCAGCCTGTTCTGCCAAATTACACAAGGCCATGTGTTTTCATGACATTATCGGTTTTGAGTGTGCTGGCCTATCAATAATGTGATTTTTTTTTTTCCCTAAGTGGAAATTGTAATATTTAAATATTAATGCCTCTGTTTAAGGTTTGCTGAGAATGCCTTGGTGATCTTACAGTTTTTTCTAAGAATATAGGGTTTCCTTGCCCACCCCCAGCCTGCCCAGTATTATATAATTTATTGTAATTAGGTTGCTTTATAATGATGGGTTTTTGTGCCAGAAGAACATAGGTCCTTTCAAGCTTAGTATATGTTTGTTAACTGAGAGGCCGTATTAAACCAAATGGTTAACATGGAGCAAATAGCCACTATCTGCACGTACACGATCTGAAGGAGCGTGGTTTTTGTCTTGGCTCTGTAACTAAAGTTTGAGGCAGCCCATTAATTGTATGCTTCAGCTTTAAAACAGAAATTTAGCTCGGAAAAGAAAACACATTGGGCTTTAGAAAACTCCTTATTTTCAAATTTTAAACGAGGACAAAAAATGCATACACCCTCTCACATACTTTTATTTATATGACCCTTTTTCTCAGCAACTGATTTTTTTTTCTCTCTGGAAAATGAAAGCACCAGCGAGCGCCGGGAATCCTCGTGACACTGCAGAGCTCTTTCACCCGAGGAAGGATATTTTGGTCATTGGTGTATAGATGTGTTTATTGTCTCTCAACTAAAAATGGTTAACCTAGATGGCCATTATGGGAATTATTCCACATTTTTATAATAAAAGGCGTGCTGACTGTTGAACCCCTTTGACCCTCGTTTATTTAAGATGGGGAGGCCTACACGTTCTTTCTTCATTCTCTGCAGCGGACATGCAGACGTTCAGATCTGAGCTCTTAGCCTTTTCCCGAATAGCATTTGGGGGTGAGGAGCGCCTTCTTGCAAAGACCACATAGATTAAGGCTTCGGTAGTTGGATCAAAAGGCCCATTCCCAGAACTAGAAATTTCCTGCCTAAATTTATTAGCTCCCTTTGGCTTCCTAAATAACACTGCATTTCCTGAATGCCAGTCTTGATCTGCACAGGCCTGGAGGAATGAGTGAATGCGAAGTGACCTCCTATTTTAATGAGTTGTGCGGCGGGGCTGGAATCTCATTGTTTCAGATCTGTGTTACTTGTGCTGCTTGGTTTTCTGGATCCTTCTTGTTAGAAGCCACGTTCCGATGGTGTCTCTGAAAGCAAATGAAGGGCTCCTTATTAGACTCAGAGGAAATCAAAGACTCCGTGCTGCGGTGGGGGGAGTATTGTTTGAGAGAAGGGGGGGGGGGCACGAGCTCCTTCCAGTGTTTTTAGTTTCTTGGCGTAACTAGGGGAGGACCAGCAAGGATGAACAAGTGACCTCCTGGAAAGAGGAACAGAAGCAGAATCAAAGACGTTTCTTGGGTAGTCGTATGGAAACTGAAGTTAAAAACTGGTCTTTTTCATTTTCACCCTTAGCCCTATGATGTACTTAATTATTCCAGATTAATAGGTATTGACCACTGTGATAGTGTCTTACATTGATAGCTCTTTAGAATTGACGAGTGTCCTGTACCTGGTGTCTGACTTAAGTGCTCACGGCTACCCTCAACTTGGGTCAGAACGAAAGCCCAGAGAGGTGAGGTAACTTGCCCAAGATCACACAGCTCTCACAGCAATAGGTACCTGTAGAACGAGAGCAGAGAAATTCTGACTCTGTGACTTCGCTTCCTGAAGGAAGACAAGGCCCTCTCCCTTCTGCTTGCTGCTTCCTTGTCCCGAGGAAGAGCGCGCAGTTGTGCCCAAGTTCTTCCCAAGCAGCCTGTGCAGTCTGTCTGAAGTCAACAGATGCGTCTTAAATCTATGCAAGCCCGCTCTGTGCCAGGCTGTGTGCTGAGCGTGGTGTCTGTAGGGAGGGCTTAGGCTGATGGGGCCTCGGAACCGCGGGGCGGTTGTGGGTTGTGTACACCGACTCCGTGTCTGCCGAATCCCCCTTTGGTGTTACTGTAACACAGGTGTTGGGAAGGAGCTGACATTTGTCACCTCTCATATGTGTCACGTGTTAGGCTCGAATTACTTGTTATAACACATGTGTTCTTATGGAAAACTTAGAAAATGCAGAGAAGTGCTAATAAAACATAAATGGAGATAAGAAAATCACCCCAAATTCTCACCAACCAGAAATAGCTGTCGAAGTGTGGCACGTACGACTCTCAGCATTTTCCCTTCCCTTCTTTTCTTTTGTGATTTTGTAGTCCTGAGCATCTCTCTCTGCCATGGAATACTCTGCAGCATCTAAGTGGTTGCATGGCATCATGTGGTTCTCACCATTCTCCCTGTGTGGCCCCTTTGGGTGGGAGTCAGCTTTCGGATAGCTGAGGGACGGAGGTGAGCATTTTGTAATTCCGTGTTTGTACCCATCCTTGCCTATTCTGTAGTGTCACGTTCTGGAACTGGAATCGCTGCATCGGGGGATTTGTTTCCTGACCTTAAAATCTTGATGTGTTCTGTTGAACCACGCCCCCGGAAGCTTGTCCCGGCTTAAGCTCCCCTTTGCCCTGCATCCGTGCCCATCTTAGCATTTAGCACTTTTTCAGCAATATCTTTGAAATTTGCATGTCTCTGATTATTAGACTGATCGGCTCTTCCTCCGTGCAGTCATTTGTCTTTACCCTTTTATGAACTGCCTTTCCATCTTAAATGCGTAGCTATTGGATATGTATTGATTGCTAATTGATTGCTTGATTCATGTAGCATAATTTAATTTTCAAAATGTCCCTTTCTCTTAGAAGTTAATTTATCTCAAAGCGTCTGTTGCTTTAAGTACACATTCAGTCTCTGATCAAGAGGCACTTCACAAGAAGGAAGTTGGCTTCCCTCCCCTGTTTGCACTAAAAACTTCTAAGATGTGTATTATCTTTCTCTCCAGCTGTAACTCGAATCATGGGCACTGCTACTTGACACCCACTTTGAAGGAGAGAGCACCCAGAAAACTCAGTTGGCCAGCTTGCAATGGAGGTTGAGTCTCAAAAGAGAATATAAAAGGCAACATTTGGTCCTTGCGGTTTTGCAGATTTCCCCTCTGCAAAGATCTTTTCTTTTCTTTTTTTTCTTTTTTTCTTTTTTTTGGCTATTACCTGTGGCATGCAAAAGTTCCCAGCAGGGGATCAAACCCACGCCACAGCAGTGACATTGTGGAATCCTTAACCATTAGACCACCAGGGAACTCCCCCCAGATCTTCCGTTCATGCTAGAGTCCCCTCTTCAGAGCTTGTCTGTGCATGATCGCCTTTGATGGGCTCCCGCGTGGTGAAACCATCCCACTGCTGAAAATAGCTCTGCTGACAGGGAAGCTCGACAGGTGGCGGGTTGCTGTCTGGAGAGGCAGCGGGGTGCAGGGGTGGGATAGATGCTTGGGAAGCAGTCATGACCTCGTTTTGAAACCTGGCCTAAGCAAGTCCCATTTGAGGGACTTGGGCCCACTTGGTTCCCTCCTCTGAATCCTCCTTCTGCATCCATGAAACAGGGGCACTAGCCCTACTTTGCAAAGTCGTTGACGATGGGGACTCCGGCATGCCCTGGAAGTCATCTGCTCCACACTGCAGGTGCCTAAACTGTAGTCACGTCCAGCACGGAGGCGAGGTGACCAGGTTCCTAAAATTACTTTGGTGTTTTCCAGGCTTCCTGGTTCTCGGGTCCTCAGAAGGCTGCGGTAGTATCTGTGAGTTTGTCCTAAAACAACCTTTCTAAGTAACTGTTTTAGGCATTGACTCGATTTTGGTAGGAAAGGAAACATTTGAGATATTTGAGATATTTTTTTGGTTGAAGGTCAGATGGTAGCAGCATCCAAAAAAGAATCAAGTGAAAGAAAGTTAAAAAAAAAAAAAAAAAGGACAAGGTTATTTTTGTGGCCATCAAGGACGGAAAAAGATCTATTAAACTTGAAGAAGAAAGGAAGGAAAATTATTAAACATGACATCACGGTATCATCTTTATTATGGAGTTTGGCATCAGAGCACTGGTTCACTTGAGCTTGTGATGGTTTCTAGCCCTGCCTTGGTATTTTAACACGTAAAGGTCTGGCTTGGTTGTTGGATTCACTTGGTCCTACCAGAGGACAGCAGGGCGTGAGTAGGATTTTCTCCGCACTTCACAAGCCGTGATGGCTTTTACGGGCGACCACTGGGGTGTGTTTGCAAGAGAGTTGGCCGGTGTCAGGTGGTCATGAGCTTGTGTGATCTAGTCCTTTAGTTGTCTTGAGCCTTCCTTTCCTCACTTGTAAAACCAAGAGTCGTACTTTGTCATCCACACTTACATAAGGATGAGATAAAAAGGTGCAAATGAAGAGTCCTGTAGGATTATGCGGTTGCTTACAGTTAGGGGAGAAGTTGCCTGACAGCAGAAAAGAGAATCCTACAGGAGGAGGCTTTAGATTCAGAGGGAGGAGGAGGAAGAGAGAAAAAGACGGAATGAGGTGGGATCTCTTGATCTTGGTTCCCTGAGAGGTCTCAGCAGGTGTCTGCTCCAGGGTTGAGAAAGGTAACCCGGCCATCAGTACCTTTGCGGCCCTTGGGCCCTCAATTTGGTGGCGACGACTAGAAGATGTTCACGGATGCTCTTCTATCCAGAGTTGCCAGGCCGCGATGCTAGCCAGGCGTTCAGACGCAGGAAGCTGAGATAACAGGAGGGAAATTGCCAGGAGGCGTCAGTGCTGGGGGTTGTGGTCGCACGGAGGCTCCAGCGGCCGGATGGGGTTGCTTCTGGGACAGGAGGTTTTCCGGTTGTCTCACCGCTTCAGCCGCTCAGGCCCTCACCTCCACTCGAGATGCCGAGCAGATACAGACGCACGCGGGCAGCGGGCAGCGGGCAGCCGGCGCTCTCTGCTCACATGCCGTCCGCAGGTTGGCCCACAGCACTTGGATTTGGGGAAGTGTTTTCCCAGTGACCCCGCGAGGCAGAAGAGGGAGAACGATCACTCTCCTTCAGGAGAGGTGGCGTGACGGCCGCCAGTGGCCAAGAGGAGGGAACCTCACTGCCTCGGGTGTCCTTGGCTGCGCGGTCTGCCCACCGCCTTCCGTGGTCCTGCGTGGCTGGTCGACCAGCAGCACGGCCTCGGCCTCCCCATCCAGCACCTGCCTTGGAGCAGCTGCTGTCGGCCCAGCAATCGTCACTGCACTCCAGATGGTGTTCCGGGGAAAAAAATGGGAAAAGAAATGCCATCACAGCTTCATCTGTTAGCAGAGGGAGTTTGCCTTCTCATCCGCGTACAGGTAGTGGATGGAGTGTTTGACGAGCCAGGGCGCTGTGAACACACCCGAGTGGGGAAACATCTCCATCCGGAGCCGAGTCAGGCTTTTGGCAAAGGGGTGCCATCCTCGGGGAGCCGTCAGGGCTTCTCTGTCACTGCCCATTGCCCTGACCGGGGAGGGACCTGACCTGAGGGGACCAGGGACATGTGCCTATCTCCCAGGACTCTTGCAGTTCCCTGGGGGCACACACGTGCCTTGGTTACTGTGTGGCTTCCATGGTTACTTGATATGAAAACACCACCAGGTTCCTAGTGGGCAGTTGGAGGTGGAAGGTCTGGCCTCCGCGTCGCCGGCGGGAGTCAGGTTGTCACTGCCAGCTCCTCCCGGGGGCTCTTGGGGGGGGAATTGTTTCCTCACCTCCGGAAAGCCCGGCCCATGGCCACCTCCTCCGTCTTGGAGGCGTGTCACTGCCCTTTGTCCCAGCACCACCACCACACCACCCTCTCCTCCTCTCGTGTAGACAGAGCTCCCCCATACAGCACTGGTCATTACTCCATCTCAAGAGCGTTTTCTTCATCACATCTGCAGAGTCCCCCCTGCCGGGTAGGTGACCGTCGCAGGTCCCACACTGCGTGCGGGCGCCTTCGGGGGCCGTTCTTCAGCTGCCACAGACCGTGAGGAATTGTCTCCAGGGGCTCTTCAGCTTCAGCATCAAAGCCTCTGCACCCCCCGCCTCCCACCTAACTGGTTCTTTGGGGGGATTTTTTTTCCCATACAAGTCTGGTCTGGTACCTCGGAGTTCTGAGTTGGGGAACAGCGCTGAGATGCCTCACGTCCTCCAGTGGGAGTTTGTCCAAAAGAGGATGGTGTGTGACTGCGTTGCTGCTGAGTGACCTCAGGTCACGTGATGGTAATGGAGGGAAGGGGGCATTCTCACAACTGTCTCCCCTTGGCCATTTGGTCAAGAGCAGAGCTTCCCAGGAGTTCCCACTGTGGTGCAACAGGATCGACAGTGTCTCAGCAGCAGTAGGGATGTGGGTTCGCTCCCAGGTCTGGTGCAGTAGGTTAAGGAACCAGCATTGCTGCAGCTGTGGTATAGGTCACGATTCTGGCTTGGATTTGATTCCTGGCCTGGAACCACAGGGCAGCCAAAAAAAAAAAAAGAAAAGTAGAGCTTCCCAGGGGGCTGCGGCAGAAACTGGGATCTGTAGCCTGGATCTGGCCCCCAGATGGTTGGCTTGGTCTGCACAGAAATGGCCTTTAGTGTTTTTTTCACTTTTAGATTACATGCTACCATGTTAAAATCAGGTTAGTTTCCTTAAAAGTAATCTTGATTTCTGACTTTCAAAAAAATCCAGAGGAGCCGGCAATACCGGGCCCAGTGCCCAGCAAGCCGACTTGCGTGGAGGTTCTTTGCCTGCAGACAGGCCAGGCTCTTTCCTTTGATTGTGTCCTATTAGCTGCCTGACCCTTGTGGAAGCTCGAGACTGGAACCCTGGTTTTGCATCTGCCGTGAGAGCTGTGTTGGCAGAGTGACTGGCTGGCTCATAGCTCCGGACACACCCTTAATCCCATCTTTTGTGCCATCAGCAAATACTGATTGACTGCTGAGAACTGGGTGCCCAGTCTTGAGGGTGGACTCAGACAGGGTCTCCTGCCCTTTGGGAGCTACAGACTCACAGCAGCACATCAGCAGCTCGGTCTTTGGGCTCCTAGGGGACATTTGCATTTATTTGCGTTCTACGATAGAATTTTTTTTCAACCACAGATTTCCTTGTCTGCATGTACACCTCTGGAGAGTTTCTAGTCATTTCTGTATTTCTGGACTACCAAAGCCTTCTCGTTGAATTCCTGAGAAGACACCTGCAAATGAACCACCAAATAGATTCCTGTAAAATAAAGACAACGTTTGCTCTCTTGACGGATGCTTTTTAAGCCTTATTCTTAGTCTGTGATTTTTCGTAAGCTGTGTCTCCACTTAGACCTCTTCCGAGTAACCAGATAGGAGAGCAGGACGTGTGGGGAGGCACTGGGTGGGTGAAAAGTCAAGTCGCCGTAAACTTGAAGAGCAGCGTGTGCATCGGTGGTCACGTGCCCGTGCTTGGTCGTAATCGCAGTACCACTGCTTGGGGGAGTAAGCAGGCAGCTGTATTAGGATTTTTTTTAAATAGCTGCTTCTCTGCCTTTTGCTGTGTGTGTTTATAGTCTAAGCAGTTGTGTACCGCCCAGACAGTATGTGCTAAAAGTTAGCGGTTCATTTGAGTGGCACGCTTACTCATTTCGTTTTGTGGACACATTTCTTGATGGCTCTGCTGGCTTTCCTGTAGCTAGCTTCTGTGCTTCGCTCTGTGGTTTAACTTAGCCCTGGAGCCCTCAGCCCTCCGTTCCTCATGCTGCTGACGGAGTAGCTGAGCTCTGCTATTGCCGTTATTAATCCAACAACATGTACCAGTGAGGTTTTGTAATTGCCACAGTCCTTCTCTGCTCCGTTCCATTCTCCAGCTCCTCAAATGGCGTGGCAGCTGCAAAGCGCAGAATTTGACCACAAGGCAGGGAATTGTTGCCTAAACTTAGGATTTTATATTCTGTCGAGGCAGCGGGGAAAGTGGTCACATTTTTGGAAAGTGTTTGGATCTACGAATGCCAGGCAAAAATTTTTTTATCATTAGGTAAACTGTGAACATCGGCTGAATTGCAGAATTTCTAAAATTGTGGGACGGCACACTTGGTCTTTAGGGAGTGACTTGTAGATGTCCTGTTTTCAGTTACTATAAAGCTGTTCTAGTTTGGATTGAAGCATTGAATACTTTAACGTTTTAAAGTGTTAGTAATCTAGTCATTTAACTGCTCAAAGGATGCAGCTCTAATTATCTTGTGTTCTGTGTAAACCATCCAGAGAGAAGTAACTGAAAGTGAAATAGTCTTGAACTAACTCCTCAAGAAAAAGTGCTGATGACTTTGAAAGTAGAGGTTGGACTCCTGAAGCTTCCAGATTGCATGTCATAGGAGGCTAATCCTGGGGCCACTTGCTTACAGAAGCAAGGGAGTGTTCGCAGGGGGCTGAGCTGGGGAGGGAACAGAAACTGACAGCGTTGTCCCCGGAGAAATAGGCGATTCCAAGTTGACAGCCAGTAGGATGCTCCCATCCTCCTCACAGATTTTGTGGATCTCGCACAGGTAGCAGGGAGCTCTGTGTGTTTTGTTAAATGTTCCTTGACTGTTCCCTTTAAAAACATTGTTGATGTTTTTTAAAAATTTTTGAAAATTTATTATTACTTTTTCACCATACCTGTGGCACGCAGAGGTTCCTGGGCTAGGGATCGAACCCACACCACAGCAGTGACAACACCGGCTCCTTAACCTTCTGAGCCATAAGGGAACTCCAGACATTGTTCATGTGGACCAAACTGTTTGCTTGGATGTGAGTGTTAAGGTTTCAGAGTTGTCATGCTCGCAGGATGGCTTTGTTGTAAAGCTCGTGATAGAAATCTCTCTGCTCTTTGTGATAGCATTTCCGCATAGCTGTCAGAAATGTTCGTTGAGAAATTGAACCATGTTCTTAATTCTGGGCTTTGCAGTAAACTATAGTGTGGGCAGTGCAAAGACTCTTTTCTGTGCGCGGCATACTTGCGATGCCTGCCTAATTTTGCCTGTTCCCCGTGTCTCTGGGGACCATTAAATGCTCTTTTCTTAGTTTCCTTAACCTTTTTTTCCGTTATGACAATCAGTGTGAGATGTTTCTTTTTCTTTACTCCTGCGATTCAGAGTCCATCTCTGGCTCGCGTCTCTGTCCTCTGTTTAATTTCATATTTTACTTTAATCTTTCCGAGCATCAGTATATGTCATTATGGTATTTAAGCTCTTGAAAGAATTTGGCAGTTGCCAACTCTTTGAGAAAATAAAGCTCTCCACCACTGTATGTTCTGCTTAGGCTGAGTTGAAAACTCACATGACTTGGCTGAGTGCCGTTTGTCATTAATAGCAGGGACTGTCTTTCTTGTTGTGAGGAGCACACCTTTGGCTTTAGAAAGCTCAGTCCTGTTTTTTTTTTTTTCCTCCATGGTAGATGTGAAAGGAACCAGGAGGATATTTATAATATTGTCACACAGCGATCCCACTGTGCAGATGTATATAAGAGAGAAAATCCAGAAGAAAACATGAAACTGCAGCAAAAGGCAGCTTCTGGCATATGATGCTAATGGCACAGTGAGATGGCAGAGGACAGAAGCGATGCACAGACAGGGGAGAGGTGTTGCCTGCGCATTGAAACATCTTGATGCCCGGGGTGGGGGTGGAGGGCTTGTAGTGTAGACACGTGCTGCTCTGCCCTTCTCGTGGATGAAGTCATGGCCTTTGAGAAATAGAGGGTGCAGACTCTGGTGTCCGGCTCACCTCCTGGAGTTGGCGGTACAGGGACTCAGGAGTTGTTGTTTTCCCCACAGAGCATTGGCAAGTACAGAACAGCTTTGAAATGTGCAGCTGGACTTGTAACGTCCGGTTCCGAACACGACGCTGGCCGGTGCCACAGTGGTTGACCAGATGTCTGGGAGGACTGAGCGTGGCAGGCTTCCGCTTCCTTGAAGATGCACATCTGAGATTGTCTTTGAGTTTCCTCTTAGAGGCACAAGAAATAGGTGCAGCAGGGAGAACTTGGGTTTTCAAGGAGGCAGTCGATAAGGTTTTCTCACCCCAATAAAGGAAATTTTGTTAATCGCATTCAGAACCAAGAGGCCCGCACTGTCGACTCTTGTATGTTTGATCATGTGAGTCTCTTCTCTTCTCTGAGCTTCTTTCTTCCATCCATGAGAAGAAATCAGGCTTTCTTTTCTGCTAAAATTTTCAATGATCAAGGGGCTAAAAGAGTAATTAGCCTGCAAGTATTACTGGGGAAAAAGATGAAAAACAAAACAAAACACTTCCCCTAAAACTGACCTAGAAAGATTGTAGGAAGGAAGATGACATTTGTAGCCATGTCTGTCCGATGCCCTTTCTACTTGATCAGAATTATTTTAGGAGTTGAACTCGTAAGCATGTACACGTTAAAAAAAATATTTTTTATTCGAGTTGATTTACAGTGTTGTGCCAAAAGCACATGTGCTTTTACGCAACTTGTGAGCTCTGTCGGAGAGAGAATTCACCTCTGTCGCTGGAATTTATTCAGCATGCAGATGGGGGTAGAGGACTGCTTTATATATGCCTGGTGTGGGATGATGGGTAGGTGTGATAACGATATATAAAATCATATTAAAGTCCAAGAGGTGCTTTTACAGCGGCAGGCTGGAAATGGCACCGATTTTCTCATGGCTTTTTCATGTCCATTTTGATGAATCTATTTATTACTTCTATAATGAGTAGTACACATGGTTGGTTAGCCAAGTTATTGAACTTTATCAACCTTGGCTGAAATTCACAATGCGTGCCAAACTTGTTGTAACATGTAAGAAATTACATCTGGGCTAAAAGGTTCAATAGTGATTACTCTTATAATGGAACTTTTACAAAGCATGGGATTTCACGATTTGCCTATTATGCCTCTTAAAAATTAGAGTGGTACAGTGAAACAAGGACTAACACAGAATTGAAAAGGAAAATTCTCTTGTGGTGTGGAGCCCCTCGGACTCCCGGGATGGGGTGAGATCATTTTCGGGTCTCGTTTCCTGAGTGTGTACTTTGGCGTTGGCGCTTACCTGGCTCTCTCGAGAGCATTAATCATGTGACTTGTCCACCCTTTTGGGTCTAGAGGGCAGAACGTAATCCTGTGCTATTGGAAATGCGTGGCCACACTCTTCTTAAATTACGGTGGCTCGAGAAACGCAGTGTTCTAGTCTAAGTCTGACCTGAGATTGGCGAGGCCGCTCATAAAGAGGTGTTGGGGTTTGAAGGGCCCAGCAAATCACACACTTTTCCTTTTCCAAGAGAGGAACTCACTGACAGGGCGCACGGGAAGGCTGACGGAAGGCGGACCCATCCCCTGGTGACTGGTTGAGCTGACGCTGGAGAGCAGGGCTTCTACCTGGGGGCTTTCTGGTGCTGAGCCCTGAAATTAGATGGGGGGACAGGTCGCTGCCGGCTCCCGCCAGACCACCCTGGCGGCAGAGCCCCCGCCTCTGCAGCAGGCAGGACAGCAGGCCCAGGAGAGGAGAGGAGGGCCAGGCTGTGTGCCCCGCTGTCACTCCTCGATGGCTTCATCACACAGATGCCTCCACTGACAGGGGCAGGCGTCCATGCGGATGTTAACACAGGGGGGGATCCCTTCACCCAGAAAGACCCGCGTGGAATGGGAGAGCTGGTTAAAGCCAACACGCCCTGGGGCAGGAAGACCGCAGCACACCTGGGTGCCTGCTCCCGGCGCACCCTGCCTTGGGAGCCCGCACCCTTTGCTGGGAAATTAGACACACTTAAACACACACACGTCTGTGCTTTCCAGCTTGCTAGCTCTAGGCCTCTGTACCCTGTTCTTAACCCCTGCGTCTCAGTCTCCCCATCTGTGAGGTAGGCACTGTGACACCATCCTCAGAGCTTTGTGAGACTCGAGTTAGAAGTGAGGGCCCCCAGCGTGGTGTCTGTCACTGTGTCTTGTTCACCACGAGTTTCCTTGTATTTCGTTTTGTGACAAGCACTGAGTTTCAAGTTTGTCTTCTTAACTTTTATCATGGGCACTTACTCATAGGAATGCCAACACAGATTTTTTTTTTTTTTTAAGGGGTGGAAAAGAGTTGGTTTAAGGCGTACCTTGTGTGACACAGGGAAGGAAAGATCGCTGGAGTTTTCAGTGGTGGACGATCTGCTGAGGGCCGTGGCGTTACCTACCACAGCCTTTGCCCCGCTTTGGGAGTTGAGTAAACATTTGCCCATTGGGTGCGACTGCCCTTTGAGAGCGGACGCGACTGCCAGTGGGGAGCAGCAGGGATTTCTGCGAAGCCGGCGCTCTTTACGCCCTGCTTGGACAGTGTCCACACTTAACCAGAACAGACGGAGTAAAGCAGGCCTCTCTTCCCGCCACCGTCTAGTTGAAGCCTCGGTCTTTCCCGAGGCACGTGAGCATCCCCAACGGCAGACACGAGAGGAAGGCAAGAGGGCCGAGCCACCCAGAGCCGTCACTCAAAGGAGGGGCGCCTGACTCTAGGGAAACGTGTGTGTGGGGGGGTGTTCCTTGGGGACAGGTCAGCTCTCCCAGTGGCCGAGAGGTGGTCTGACTGGCCCCAGCATCTCCAGGAAAGCGGATGGGGATGCTCCCTGTAGGATTGCGGGATACCCAGCAGCGCCCCACCCCCATGCTACTGTGGGGGCCAGCCCGGCTTTGCCGACAGCGCTGGATGCCTTTCAGTTACTCTGTCTTTGACCGGGCATTTCTCTTGAACTTTATTAAGTTCACTTCTCATATTAAGCACCATGCCACTGTACTTGCCAATTTTTATAATGCTTCGTAAGAACTCAGTGGAGCAGTTATTAGGATGTGTGTGATAGGCTTGGCACAGAGTCAGCGTGGGAACACTGAAGCGGCAAGGAGGGTCCCTTGGATCTGGTCCCTACTCTTCGTGGGGTCCAGAACAGTTCCTTTTGGGCTTTGGGTTTCCTACTGAGGTCACAAGAGAACAAGGAAAAGTGGGGGGGGGGGGGGAGAGTAAGTGTCTCTGGGTTTAACTGAAGTTTTCCAAGAAATGAAGATGTAGAGATCTCTATCTCGACCCCCTCCCCCCCTTTTTTTTTGTCTTTTGGGGCCTGTACCCGCTGCATATGGAGGTTCACAGGCTAGGGGTTGAATTGGAGCTACAGCCGCCAACCTACGCCACAGCCACAGTAATGCTAGATCCAAACCGTGTCTGTGACCTACACCACAGCTCATGGCTAGATCCTTAACCCACTGAGTGAGGCCAAGGATTGAACGTGTGTCCTCATGGATACTAGTCGGGTTCATTAACCACTGAGCCACTGATGGGAACTCCTCCCCCCTTTTTTTAATTTATTTTTTTTAATGGCTGCACCCACACCCTATGGAAGTTCCTGGTCCAGAGACTGAATCCGAGCCGCAGCTGTGACCTGCGCCACATGTGCGGCAATGAGGATCCTTTAAACCACCACTGCGCCGGGCCTGGGATTGCACCCATGCCTTTGCAGTGACCTGAGCTGCTGCAGTCAGATGCTTAAATCACTGTCCCTCAGTGGGAACTCCCAGGATCCGTATCTCCTGGGAGTATGGATCCTGGAGTATTTGAAAAAAATGGCTATTTTCGGAGTTCCCATCGTGGTGCAGTGGTTAACAAATCCGACTAGGAACCATGAGGTTGCGGGTTCGGTCCCTGGCCTTGCTCAGTGGGTTAACGATCCGGCGTTGCCGTGAGCTGTGGTGTAGGTTGCAGACACGGCTCGGATCCCGCGTTGCTGTGGCTCTGGCGTAGGCCGGTGGCTACAGCTCCGATTCCACCCCTAGCCTGGGAACCTCCATATGCCGCGGGAGTGGCCCAAGAAATAGCTAAAAAGACAAAAAAAAAAAAAAGGCTATTTTCCTCCTCTATGATAGTAAAACGCATCTGGGGACGCCGGCCCTGAGTGGTCAGCTGGAATCTGCCTGCCTTCGCTAGCAGTCACCCCAGTGCCGTGGCCCTTGGTCAGGCTTGCAGAGACCACGTGCTCCGCACTGTGGGGGTGGGGTGGGGAGGCAGGACTGCCGCGCTTAGCGGGGCGCTCCCCTCTCTCAATGAAAGGCGGCCCTTCCCCATCGTCGTCTTTGGCTGCTCCAAGAAGTTTCTACCAGGCAGCGTTTCTTGCAGCCCTTCGCATGTGCAGCAATAAAGCCTCTCAGGCAGACAACCTGTTCATACCTTTGGTTGGCTGAGACTTTCATGGTTTTTTTTTTTTTTTTTGTCTTGTTGTTCTTGTTGTTGTTGTTGCTATTTCTTGGGCCGCTCCCACGGCATATGGAGGTTCCCAGGCTAGGGGTGGAATCGGAGCTGTAGCCACCAGCCTACGCCAGAGCCACAGCAACTCGGGATCCGAGCCGCGTCTGCAACCTACACCACAGCTCACGGCAACGCCGGATCGTTAACCCACTGAGCAAGGGCAGGGACCGAACCTGCAACCTCATGGTTCCTAGTCGGATTCGCTAACCACTGCGCCACGACGGGAACTCTGGTTTTTTTTTTTTTTTTGGAAAGATAAACAGCACCAGTGATCAGACCACACCTAGAATATTTTGTTCACTTCTGGACAGAGCACGGATGAGCTAAGAGCTGGAAAAGGCACTGAATCCTGTCCTAGGAGCCCTTAACCCACTGAGCGAAGCCAGGGATCGAACCTGTGTCCTCATAGATGCTAGTTGGGTTCGTTACAGCTGAGCCACAAGGGGAGCTCCCCTGAATGGCTTCTTTTTAAAGGGACCCCTGTCAGATTGGATTGGAGCCCAGACGAATGATCCAATTTTGGTGTGATTACCTCTGCCAACAAACAGCCTGCTTTCGGATAAAGTCACTTTATGAGGTTCTGGGGTTTAGGACTCTTTTTTTTTTTTTTTCCCCTCAGAGTGACAGTATTGAACCCTGAGAACTGTGCTGTGAAAGAGGTGCTAACGTGGCACCACTGATGCTACCAGACACACAGCAGTCTTTTAATAAGCACTTAGTGAGTGCCTGATGGGCTGGCCCCCTTCTAGGACCCAGGGATACAGCAGGGAATCCAGCCTTCGCACTGCTGTGACGTTTCCTCTCTTGCGGGGGATGGCTGTCAGAAGCGGGGAGTTGCCTCTTTTCTGCAAGCAGAGTGGGCTGCCTTGAGCCAGTCAGTTCCCGGTCACAAGGGTGTGGAAGTGAGGCCGACCGGCTGCTTACTGGCCATGCCGCAGAGGCGATGGAAGTGCTGGGCTCGGCTTGGGGCTCATAAGGGTTCGGGTTCCCTTCTGGCTCCAGGATGGTTGGGTTGCATGGAGGACTTGTTCTGAGAGTCCGTCTGTTTCATTGCGTACACACGGCTTGACTTCTTTCTGTTTGTCTTACAGAGGAACAAGCAAAATGTTTTCACAGCTTTCTGCTGAAACACACACCCCCATTCTCCCAGGCACTGGGATCTAACCTTTTTTGTTTGTGCCCGGTGCTCCTTTGAGGATATCATGGGGCCTTTGGCCTCTTTCCCCAGAGGACAATCAGTGTATTCAGAGCCCGGCATTTTCGGTGCTAGTTTAGGGGGAACTAAATTCAGTCCATGGAACCTAAATTAAGGAATCCTGATAGTGTTCAGAAATTATAATCATTAGTAGCAGTTAAATATACATATTTGCTTTAAGAGTGCTTTTATTCTTAAAAGCAAAAATCATTGAATTGAATCGAATTAGAAAAATATGCCTGGGAGGTTTATGTTATCTTCTTACTATAATGGTGGTTTTGCTGATAGAAATGCATCAGCATGCAATTAATAAAGTATTATTGATTTCAGAATTACCCTTTGCTAAACAATAGAAATTTCCTAAATAACTGGCAGGCAATGAAAAAAAAAAAATTTCAGTTACTGACAGCCTGTCATAGTTGAATCTAAAACCTAGGGGCAAAATACATATATTCTATGTAGCTTCCATTTCTAGACCCTGGATTTCTAAATTCTTCCTCATAAAAATTTAAAATTCTTTTTTTTTTTTGAAACACTCCCCCATTATTGATTTCCTTCTTTTTATAATCTCTTCATAGACTTGATTTGCACACTGAAGGTAATTATTAAAATTCGTCTCTTGGTGGTCAGTCAATGTAAGTGATTTAAGAAAACTGGAAAGATTTGATATTAGAATTAGCTGAGCATCCAAGGCCTGACACTTAGTGTCCTGTCCACGGATACATGGTCAGTGTTGGTGGAACTGAATTGAGGCTTTGCAACACTTCCAACAGCTTTGAAAAGTGTCACAGTTACGGCCTCTGTGGAAATAGAAATTACTCAAATATTATGTGATGAAAAACTAATGTTAGTTTACTTAAAACCCTGTAGCAGTGTGTTAGAGCCACAGGAAGTTCTCAGGCAAATGTTAAGTAAATGCAATGAAAACCTTTGTAAAAACGTCATCAGGCTACAAAAGGACGAGGAGTGCCAGACACCCTGTAGTAGCTGGATGTTCAAAGACACTTGGGTCCCCAGCTGTGTTGATGGTGTCTTGGTGGTCATTCACCTTGAACGTGATTCATTAGCTGCCGCACCAAAAAAAGCATCACTTGGTCCAAGTGTTCGTTGTGTGTACGACGTTGCTTGACGTCACGATGATGGGAGAATCGTTTTCAGTGAATCTTTTTCCCTGATAGACAGTATTGTGCCATTTTGCCTGGAAGGATGAAATCAATACTTGTTGACTGAGAGGGAAGTTTGCTTTTTGCTAATTTCTTATTTAGGCTGATCTGAGCAAAGATGTTCAAATTTTCATTTATTTAAGCAAGATGGAGTTCTTGCTACGCCGAAGGAGTATTTTTAGTTTAGTAATTTACTTAGAAACTGCCTTATTCAATATTTGATGTTAAATTTGAACTAAAACACAGAGCATCATATGACATGGGTTCCTACATTAACATTTTGTTGGACTGGAAACAGAATCAACACATTAGTCATCTTAATTCATTTAGGTTGGCTTCCGCCAGAATTCTGGAATCCAAAAACAACACATTTGTCAATTTTACACACAAAGGGAGAGGCAGGATGTAGTTTATAGTTAAACATCCAGTTTTGCAATGGAAAGCCGATGCGGTTATACTGAGTTAAACGAAATTTCGGGGGGTGAAACAAACGGTGCAGTAAGATTTTGATGCAAATTGAATACTTTAAAAATTTGTTTTACATTTGTTTAAAAGAGGTTCTCTTTATATAGATGCTTTTATAGAATCCCATCAACTGTCTAAAATTGTTGTCCGTGGTTGTTATCCACGTGGGTTCTTGGCTGTTGTGACTATTAACATTTTCTTTCATAGAAAATCTACCGGTCAAGTTCACCTGCATGTCCTCCCATGCGTTGTTCTTGTGTGGCTTCAGGCCAGCTTGGAACTGAATGTCAAAAGTGCCTTATCTGTTCCTAGGCTCTAAACTATGGTGCATGGGCCAAACCCAGCCCCCGCACCTCCCCCCACCTGTGTTTATATGTAAAGTTTTAATGGGACACAGCGACATGCACTCATTTACTTATTGTTTGTGGTCACTTTGATGTTTAAGGCAGCAGTTGCAGAGACCTGCAAGGCCCCAAATACTTACTATCTGGGCCTTTACAGAAAAAGTTTGCTAAACCCTGTTTATTCTTTTAACACATGTCTCTCATAATGGGATTCCTTTGATAAAATTTCACAGTTGTTAAAAAAACAAAGTTCATCTCTAGTAAAGAATTGGTATGTTCTTTTTCATGTAATAAAGAGGGCAGTGTATTCTACTTCCGTTCTTTATAGAGGTTGCCAGGAAGCTCAGAATTAACGTTTAAATGCTCAAGTAGAAAGCAGATTACTTCACATTCCTCGCAGATCAGATTTTTCTTCTTCCTTAAAGTGGGTACACATTGGAGATCCTGTTGTGGCTTACCAGGTTAAGAACCCAGCATAATGTCTCTGAGGCTGAGGGTTCGATCTCTGGCCTCACTCACTGGGTTAAGGATCCAGCATTGCCCCAAGCTGCAGCTTAGGTTGCAGACGCGGCTCAGATCTGGTGTTGCTGTGGTGTAGGCCGGCAGCTATAGCTCCAATTTGACTCCCCTAGCCTGGGAACTTCCATATGGTGCCGGTGAGACCTTGAAAAAAAAAATAGGTTCACATTCCTTCTTTCTCATTTTTATTTAAAAGATTTTTTTCCCGCTATTTTTTGGCTGTTGCTGCAGCATAGGAAAGTTCCTGGGCCAGGAGGTTGAACCTGCACCACAGCAGCTACCCTAGCCACTCAGTGACTACACTGGATCCTTAGCCCACTGCACCACAAGAGAACTACTCCCTCTTTTTAAAAACAAATTCCACTTTTTTTGCGGTATAAGTTACATGAAATACAACTCATGTATTTTAATTGCACACATTGATGACTTTTGGCAAATGTGTACAACCAGTGCAACCACCACTCCAACCAAAATGTAGAACATTTATATCCAAAGAACGTGTCCTCTTGCCTCTTGGCCCTAGTAACCACTGATTTTCATGTTGCTTTTCATTTCTGTGTTGCACGTGGATGTTTATCGTATAGAGCTTTAACGACTTAATGTCTGGGCACCAGTGATTAGTTGTTGAATAGCTCAGGTACTGGACAAGCTCAGGGTCGTTTATTCTTAGTCTCCTGCACAGATTGGTAGATTGCTGTAGGAGAATTTGAGATGCGAATCACGTGGAGAGCATTTTGGCTAATGTTGTTTTAATAAAAAAAGCTTAATGTATCGAAAACTTGCCACTTGCCAAGGACTCTGCATAGTTACTTCATTTGATTTTCCTAACAGCTCTGTCAGAATACATCTTCTTAAGATTGCCCTTTACAGTTGAGGACACTGAGGTTCGTAGGAGTTACGTGTATTAGTTTCCTGTGCTGCTGTAACAATACTGCAGACTGGGTGCCTTAAACAGTAGAGATGGATCGTTTCACATTTCTGGAAGCGGGAGGTCCGAGGTCCAGTCGTTGGCAGAGTTGGTTCCTTCTGAGTGCCGTGAGGGAGGGGTCGGATCTAGGCGTCCATGCTTGGCTGGCAGACGCCCGTCTTGATGTTCACATGGCATTCTCTCTCTTTACATGCTGAGTCCACATATCTCCTTTTTATGAGGGCACCGTCATATTGTATTAGTGCTCACACAACGACCTCACTTTAACCTGATTGCCTCTGCAAAGACTCTACCTCCTTAGGTCTCATGAGGAGGCTTAGAACTTCGTAGTAAGAATTTTAAGGTAGGAGACACTGTTGACCCCCAGAGCATTCAACATCCTTCTCAAGGATCAGAGGTTACCAGAAAGTGGCAGAGGCAGGATTCTGACTCACGTCTGTCTGACTGCAAAGAGCAGCCCTTGCAAGATGGTGCCAGGAAGTGGTGTGGCGGATGGGGGGGGGCAGCCTCCAGAGAGACGACCGATGTCACCAAGGGGGAAGCAGCACGGGGTTTAGAGGCATGCGGTCCCGGACGCCAGTCTTCACCTTGGAGTGCACTGTTTGACCTCACCTTGTCCACGTCTCATTTTCCTTACCTGTATAACAGGATAACAGGATTGCATGCCACGGTGTTGAGGGCCGCATGGGGCAGGTGTAGTAGTGTGTATGTGTCAAGTGCCAGACAGTGTGTGTGAGTTGGAGGAGGTCAGCCCTGGGCATTAATAAGACCAGAGGATCTTCATCTTGAGCAAACACTGAGTCCCCGAAGGCTTATTAGACGGGGGGTGCTGAGCCCGGCCCCCAGAGTCTCTGATGCAGGTCTGGAGTGCGCCGAGAATTGACCTACCAAGTTCCCAGGTGATGCTGCTGGTACTGGTGCAGGTACTGCTCTTTGAGCAGCAAGGAACTAGATCTCTCTTTTTTTTCTTCAGTTTTCTTAAGAGAAACTGCAAGGCGAGATGAGATTTCTGACAGAATTCTGCTCTTCTCCCCTCAGGTACTGCCTGAGCAGTGATGGAGTGAATACCTAGAGCTTACTTCCTAGTGGGTGGGTCAGGAAGCCATGGAGACCTTCCCTTTTCTTCTTTTAGACCAAGCTGATCTGTTCTAAGTGCACACCAGTGTATTATTCTGCTCAGTTGCTATAGTGAACTACCACGAGCTGGGCAGCTCAAACAGAAGCTTAGTTTTCACGGTGGTGGAGCCTGGGAGTCTAAGATCAAGGGGTGGGCAGCGCTGGTTTCTCCTGAGGCCCCTCTTTGCCTTGCCGATGCTGTGTCCTCACGTGGTCCTTTCTCCGTGTGCTCACAGCCCTGCTGTCTCTCTCTCTCTCTGTCTTTTGAGGGCCACACCCGCGGTATATGGATAGTCCCAGGCTAGGAGTCAAATCAGAGCTATAGCTGCTGGCCTACACCACAGCCACGCCGGATCCAAGTCGTCTCTGTGACCTATACCTCAGCTCACAGCAACGCTGGATCCTTAACCCACTGAGCAAGACCGGGGATGGAAGCTGTGTCCTCACGGATATTAGTTGGTTTTGTTACCACTGAGCCACATTGGGAACTCCCCTGGTGTCTCTCATCTTCTAAGGACATAAGTCCTGTTAGATTAGGGCCCCACCCTTGTGACCTTGTGTCACCTTGAGCACCTCCTTAAAGGCTCTCTCTCCTAACACAGTCACATCAGGGGTCAGGGCTCCACACAGGAATTTTAAAGGGATATACTTCGGTCCAAAACCACCAGTACAGCTCCTGCTGTTTTCCCTCTAAGAAATTCTTTGATTGCAAGTTTATTTCCTATTCTATATCTGTGTCAAGGCACCGAAGAAAAGCTCGTCCACTTTGACTTCTAGAGCCTGTAAAATGTTATGTACTTGAGGGTCAGGCTGCACATTTGAGCCAAATAAAAATGGAGCTGAGCATGCTTTGTCAAGCTCCCTGATATGGGAGGAAAATCCCCATTGGAATCTTCTGTGGCTTCTCCCCAACTGCTTGGGCTCCCGCTGCTGGGAGCTGGGAGCACTCCAGGCATGCAGTTTGAATGGAAGCTCTGTGCAAGCTCGGATCTTATTTAGGGCCTGATGCCTTCACCAGCTCTGAGAGCGCCCCCTCCTCCCAGAATTGAAGTGCAGCCTGATTCCTCATCATAGTATTTGCTGTGTGGGGACTCCAGCCATGACCCTCTTGGCCCAAAGGCTTGAGGGGAGCCAAACGTGCATCTCTAGCTGGCAGAGTCCCTGGGAGCTGGGCAGAGCCAGCCTGTGCTGGAGGGCACCCTGGACAGCTCAGCCGTTCATGCCAAGCGGGTGCCTGATGACGGCTGATGGGTAGGCTGCACGTTTCCTGAGAGGTACAGGTTTCAGAGCTGGTGTGTTTAATGGTCCGTTGTCATGGTGACTGGAAGAAAAGGTTACCAACCTGAGCGTGAAAGACTCTTTCCCCTCTTCCCTTCCAACAAGTCTGGTTCTGTTGAGGCAGATCCTCTTAGACAGCTCGAAAGGTGATGGGGAGTTTGTTTTACAACTTTTATGTCCCTGGGGACCCAGGCACTGAGATCCCTGAGTGTGTTGTATCAGCAAGGTGAGCCTCGCACCGTAATGGTTCTTGGTGTATTGTTCTGGGCATCTCGGCTTGTGAATGAAATGAGTTTGATTTTCTCTTCTGAGGGTTGCTGTACCTTCCATTCAGGACAGTTGTGGACTATCTGACTATTCAAGGTGACATGATATCAGCATTTGTGTTTCAAAACAAAACAAAGCAAGAGAGTTTCCATCGTAGCTCAGCAGGTTAAGGACCTGACGTTGTCTCTGTGAGGATGCGGGCTTGATCCCTGGCCTCGCTCAGTGGGTTGAGGATCTGGCGTTGCTGCAAGCTGCCGCATGGGTTACAGATGCTTCTTGGATTCAGTGTTACTGTGGCGTAGGCTGGTAGCTCCGCTCTGATTTGACTCCTAGCCTAGGAACTTCCATATGCCGTGGGTGAGGCCCTAAAAAAATAAATAAATAAATAAAGCAAAACAGAAACACAGCTAAGCAAGGCACTGTTACAGTTTATAAAACTTAAAAGTGATTGTATTAAAGAGGTCATGGGAGAGGGTCTGGTTATAGAGATTATATACTTAAATGACTGCAAGGTAAGGGCTTGCCCATCAGTTTGATGTTTTTGCATTGAACTCATCTTGCATTCAAGTGCTGCACATTTTGTCTCCTCATTGTGTCTTTCATCTTAGTAGTTACCGCTTTTTTTCTTTCCGGCCACACTTGGGGCACGTGGAAGTTCCCAGCCCAAGGATGGGATCCAAGCTGCGGCTGCAACCTGTGTCACAGCTGCTGCAATGCTGGCCTCTTAACCCACGGCGCCACAGCGGGAACTCCAGTAGTTACTACTTCTTTGCCAGCCTCTGTCAGCGTCTGATGATTGATTTTGTTTCCACAGGAATCCCTGATTTTAGGACAGGTGAGGGGGACCCAGGGAGCGCACTTGGTCGAACTTTCTCCCTGTGCCTCTGGCTTTGAGCAGTTGCGTCTTTAAAATGTAAGAGTGATGCAAAATGAACAGTCAGTCTGGACCCTTTAAAAGTGATTCTCAGCGACGTGCTGAATTTTCCCAGCATGGTGTTTTGAGCACCTCCTGATGACTTTGGGAACATAAAGAATTTAATCTTTTCAAGAAGAGAAGTCATATACCACTGGTTTTTTTTTTTTTTTAAAGGTGAGAGTCAAGGTCGATAAGTTTTTTTTTTTTTTTTAAGGGCTTGAATTAGGAAAGTCGTTACATTGCCCCATTGAAGGTGTAGGATGGAACAGGCTTTTCATTTCTGGAAGCGCTCAGTGGCATAGAGGCTTTTTTGTTTCTTTTTTTCCCCCTCTTGATCAGTTCTATCCTGACCGCTTCTTAACTGACGGGAGTGGAAAATATGTTGGTGGAGGGGCCGATCGTGGCCGCTTTGGTCGTGAAGAAAGTCAGAGAAAGGGGGCTCTCTTCGGACAAGTGTGGGTGCCGAACCTCTGTGGCAGCCCTGTTGGCCCCAAATCATAAAGAACCTCGTCTGGAGCAGAGGCGGGGTCGCGGCAGCCGCCTCCTCAAAAGGAAATCCCGGCCCAGCTGTGAAAACAGTGAACCGCGGGGTAACCTAACACAGCACACAGCCAGCTCGCCAAGGCAGAGCTGGCATCTCGTCCCCGCCTGAAGTGGCTGTCAGTGCATCCATCAACGTGAAAATGGCCAAACTTGAGCGGGACTCTCTGCACTCCTGGCCACGGAGAAACACTTGGTTCTCTTAGTAGACGGCGCTGTGAATGCGCAATGGTAAAAGGTGACACCACAAGTGTGCGCGCGTGCATGTGTATGTATGTGTGTGTGTGTGTGGGGGGGAGGGGGACAGAGAGGGAGACTTGTTAGTTGGAGGAAAAGGCTTGCCTTCCGAAAACCATAAGCAGGGGCCGAGCGGCATCTGCTGGGCTGGGAATTCCAGAGCCGGGGTGTTCTCTCCCGTGGTAATAGCTGCAGAGGAAAGCAGCTTTGTCTTGTTGAGAGGCTCTAAAATACAGAGTGGTCTCTATGCCCAATAAGCTAGAGGTAAAAAAAAATTTTTCCGAGGAAGCCTTTGTTTCAGCTTCTTCTCTTTCATCCTGTTTTTCTTTTTCTTCTTGAGGATCTGGGCCAAGTTTGTACAAGTGCCATGGACGTTGGGAAAACATCGAGGGGGTGGCATTACTTCCTTTATACAGTGTCTTTATCTCTGATTTTAGTAAGGAGAGTCCTTTCAAGTTTGGCACTGAAGCCGTTCAGAAATTACAGAACAAATTTGAGCGTACCCGATGGTAGCAGCTGGGGTGCTAAGCTGCCCCCGTCAGAGGACCCCCTGCTGGAAAGAATGGAGACAGGATTCTGTTAAGTCCATGCTTTAAAGTCGCTGACCTTGGACAATGTGGAGAGAAGCTGTACTTCCGTGGCTTGGTTTTCCCCATCTCTTAGACCTTTTACCCCGAGAAATGTTTGTGAAGGCAAAGGACGGTGTTAATTCTGAGCCGCGTGATGAAATATTAAATAAGAGAGAAGATAGTTTGAGAAGGCCTCACAGTTGGGGACAGATTCCGTAAAGTAAGTACGTTTCTGGAATAAAGTAGCTGACGAGGCCTCAAGTCCCTGCCTCGACATGACGACGCAGGAAAGAAATAAGCATTGGTAGCTGTTGACACTGAGGCCTGGGACGTGTGGACCGTTTCTGTCTCTTTCAGAAGGACAGTGGCTTAAGTCAGCTCACCTTGTGCAAATGCTACAACTGTAAACATACCTCAAGATAGCCATAGAGAGGCTTTTTTTTTTTTTTTTTTTTGCTATTTTAGGGTCACACCCGTGGCATATGGAGGTTCCCAGACTAGGGGTCGAATCGGAGCTGTAGCCACTGGCCTACATCACAGCCACAGCCATGTCAGATCCCAGCTGCATCTGTGACCTGCACCACAGCTCACAGCAACACTGGATCCTTAATCCACTCAGCGAGGCCAGGGATCGAACCTGCATCCTCATGGATGCTAGTCAGATTCACTTCCGCTGAGCCCCGACAGCAACTCCAGCCACTCCAGCCGCAGAGAATATTTTTAATAGACGTAGTTAGCAGATAGCTGCGTTGGTGAGCCGTGTTCCAAATCGGGTCTTCCTGCCTCCAGGGAGCTCCTAGTTTGTGCCTTTAACTCACATGGCCAGTGTGGGTGTTGGGCGGTCCGCTTGTTGAGCTCAGGCCGTGCCACTGGAGGGTCCCTCTCTGCTTTTGCCCTCTGATCTTAGGAGTCCCTTAACTGTGGGACTGTGGGTTTTCTCTTACGAGGTGATGACAGTGATCCTTCATAGGGTTTTTGAGACTTGTGCCCTCTGATTAGATGATACAGCCCCTGGCATGGTGCCTGGCGCATACTAATAGCCCGTGCCCTCCAGGGCTTCCTCTTGACCTTCTGTCTTCAGTCTTCTCTGAAAAATGAGGATGCTCCGAAAAAGGTAGCCTTTGGAATTGGAAAAGGTTTTCCTTTTTCCTTCCTCACTTGCCTTGATTTCTCTGTATTAAATCTTACAAAGGCTTGGGAAGGAAGGAATTTTTTCCATTTATAATGGAAACTGATTCATCATCAACTAGGCGCCATTCAGTTTTTTTATTTTTCATTTCTTGCCCTAATGGGCATACACACAAATGTGTTCAACATGGAAAAAGCACAGATGTTAGGAAATGCAAAAGAAGTCTTTGCTGCCCCTGACCAGTAATAGCTTTTTTGGGTGAAATAATTAGTGTTAGTGCGTGTTTAAGCACATACATCCCCCCTTTTTGTTTCACCCGTGGGTCAGACATGCGTGCTCCTCTGACTTTGACCTCTCTTTTTCTTAATAACAAAACATGGACTTGTTTCCGTATCTCCTGCTCATTTCAGCTCGTTCTTTTTTGTGTGTGACACATACTTTTTTAACCCAATAGATGGACATCGAGGTGGATTTCAGGTTTGTGGCTGTGCCGATTGAGTGTTCCTCTCACAGTTTGGCTCATGTGGCCAGTAAATGGATGGGATATATTTCCAGAAATGGAATAACTGGGTGAAAGGCCATGTCCATGAACAGCCGGATACCGTCACTTGCCTCCCACAGATGCAAAGAAGTCGAGCCATTTCATATTCCATTGCCCGGTTAACCCGCCCTGTTAAGCTGTGAGGTTGCCAGTTTCCCCCACACCCTCAGCAGCACGGGTGCTGCTTGGTTTAGTTGCCCTTTTAGAACGCCCTTCGTTGGGCCGCCTTAGATGTTCACTCTCGTCTTTGGGGCCCTTTCTCACTGCGATTCCTAACACTCTGGAATCTGGACTTTTAGTGGCAGGTCAGGTGAGAACATACTCAGCCCGCTCAGGGGCAGCCTGGGGTCAGTCAGTCTGGCTTCTTGAGATCCCTGGCAGTGGCTTGGAATTTATAATCCGGTTTCACAAAACAGGATGTCGTCTGCGTCATCCTGCCCAAGGCACACGCACACGCAGCCTGCCCATGTTTCAAAAAGTTTTCCAAGTGAGCCAGCCCTTTCTCACTTCTCTGTTCTCATCTCTTGCACTGGCCTTGTTCTTTGGTGAATGCTTCTGTCTCGGCCCTGTTACAAGGTGCACGGAGGAGCCTCTATGTGAAACGTGCATGGAGCTGTGTCCAATGCATCTGTTGAAAAGCAGGGCTGGCTGTGACTTCTTCCAGAGAGATCTGTGTAGTTTTGTCATTTTTTTTTTGTCTTTTTTTTTTTGCCATTTCTTGGACCGCTCCTGAGGCCTATGGAGGTTCTCCAGGCTAGGGGTCTAATCAGAGCTGTAGCTGCCGGCCTACACCAGAGCCACAGCAATGCGGGATCTGAGCCGCATCTGCAACCTACACTTATAGCTCACGGCAACGCCGGGTCTTCAACCCATTGAGCAAGGGCGGGGACCAACCCGCAACCTCATGGTTCCTAGTCGGATTCGTTAACCACTGTGCCACGAGGGGAACTCCAGTTTTGTCATTTCTTAAGAGTTGGAAGCTGCGGTTAGTGTTGAGCAAGCATAATTTCTAACTCGCGCTTCTCTGTTCACTGCATTTGTGGTATTGACCTTAGAGTTGTAGGGACTCCATGTCCTCCAAGAGCCTATGAAGTGCCCTGGGAGAGTTAGATTTTAGGATCTTGTCAGTGTCGTATCATAAACTTCGTTGACGTTAAGCAGATCCATTTGGAAAGTATGGTCCTTGTACTTAGAGGAGGATGTAGGAGAAACTTGCTTGCTTCCTTCAAGCTAGTGATTTATTAACACAAACATTGTCCCCAGACCTACAGGATGAAAGACATGCGGCTCATCTTCTTGCTCTATATGTGGTGGTAGATCTCCAGGGAGGGAGCTGCCTTGTGCTGGAAGCTTATGCAACTTGTTGACTGGTTCCTGCAGATTGCTTTAGTGCTGTGGACTGGGGGCGGCGGGGGTGGGGGTGGGGGTTGCAGAGGGGACGAATCACCGTCTCTGTGGCCTTTTAACTGTGCACAGTTACAAGTAACATTTGTCTCCCGTGCTTCACAATTATACATTAATAATAACAACCCATTAGAAATTACTGGTGTTGTAAGCCCCAGCTCCTTTGGGCATCTTAATAAAAATGATAATTAAAACCATAATTTACAGTAAATGGGGACACTGCCCAAGTTAAATCCCCAATATGGAGAAAATTAAAAAACTCAGACCAGAAGGAACGTTGCTAGGCGGTGGAGAAAGAAGTGGCCTTGTTCTCAGCACCACCTTCTGCAGGAGCTCCGTCACTGTCTATGGGGCCTGGGTCTCCATCCTACTCTTTTCTGTGTCTGGGAGTCTGTGACGCCATCCCTATCCATCCAGCCTACCTGTGAGCCTCACTGGGTGTGACTGCTGCTCTACTCCCTCCACCACCTGGTCCAGACTCCCTCCTCCCTTTATTCTCTGACTGGGTAAACCAGTCTTGGACCTCACCCATGCCTGGAGATGTTTTCGGAGACCTTGGATATTGCCTCAAACTTACATTCTGGCTCCGTAGATTTTTTGCTTCCCAGTGGTTTTCTGGTTTTCCCCTTAGCTATGTGGCGTAAGAAGGATGTCCTCCCTCCTGGCTGGTTACAGGGCTTCAGTATCTTCGGCTGGTCCATCCTCTGCATGATGGCCCGAGGTATCTTAAACAAGTTCCATGTCATTGTTACAGCAGTAACAGCAACAGTAATCAGAATTCACCATGTTACTGTTGCCTAAATTCTTGCCAGTCTTTGATCTTGTTTGGCCACACACCCATTCTCTTTTTTGCTTGACCGGCTCATTTTTATGTCCTTTGGTCCCAATGCGATTTTCAGTCCAGAATTCCTGTGACCACTCACTCAGTAACAATTGAGAGACGCAGAGCAGGAAGGGAAAAGGGACTGGTACCCCATATCCAAATTCCTGCAAATCCCTGCCTCGTTACCATTGCATTTCCCTGTGCAAAGCTGAGCGCTACTGCCAGGCCTTCTAGGTGTAGCCAGCATCCCCACCTTCTCATACTTGACAGGGTGGGATTTGCAAGCCTTAAAGAAACCGTCAAGCAGGTCATTGTGAAGCATTCTTTGATATCCAGGAGCTCCAACCTGAGGATTCTTTTTTTTTTTTTTTTTTTGCCATTTCTTGGGCCGCTCCCGCGGCATATGGAGGTTCCCAGGCTAGGGGTTGAATCAGAGATGTAGCCGCCAGCCTATGCCAGAGCCACAGCAACGCAGGATCTGAGCCACGTCTGCAACCTACACCACAGCTCATGGCAACGCCGGATCGTTAACCCACTGAGCAAGGGCAGGGATCGAACCCGCACCCTCCTGGTTCCTAGTTGGATTCGTTAACCACTGCACCACGACAGGAACTCCGACCTGAGGATTCTGAATGGAGCATTTCGGTGGTCAGCCTTGAGCCCTTGTTTCTGGCAGGGTCTTCCCTGGAAGATGTGCAGCTGAGCTTCTGGTGCCTACAGTGGCCTGGCAGGTGATGTCAGCATCGCAGGTGCTGACTGTGGGCACCAGGGAGCCTAAACCCTGTGTCCAGCCTTCATTGGCCTCTTGGCCTGCCTGCTTGTCACCAAGTGAAATTGGGGGCCTGGTGTGGTCTGATCGTAAGCTTTTCTAGAGAAGTTGGACACCTACCTTAGGATATAATTGCCCCAGTTTTGGAGTTGCTGTTGTGGCTCAACGGGTTAAGAATCCTACATAGTCTCCAGGAGGATCTGGGTTTGATCCCTGTCCTTACTAGTGGGTTAAGGATCCTATGGTACCGCAGGCTGCAGCATAGGTCACAGATGTGGCTTGGATCCAGTGTTGCTGTGGCTGTGGTGTAGGCCGGCAGCTGTAGCTCCAGCTCACCTCTCCGGCCTGGGAACGTCCATGTGGCGCAAGTGTGGCCCTAAAGAGGAAAAAAAAAACTCCCTGATTTTTAAAGCACTGGTGAGTAATATGTATTAGGAAGGAAGAGCGAGCAGGATTGAGCAGAGGGCACAATGGACAGAGAAAAAGGGAGGAAGGGAGGCCAAACGTGAACCAGACGACACAAATCTATGGGTTTGCTTTACCCTGTGATCACCAGTTTGTAACCTCAGTTGTAGTCACAGTGAAAGCTGGTGTAAGATAAGTAGGCTTTTAATTTTTTTTTTTTGGTATGTTTTCCTTTTTCTGTTATTCTCATGTTTGTGTGCAAAGCTTGAAACCCAAGCCAGGGAGCTAGTCAACTGCTGTGGTCACTTAATTGCCCCGGTTGGATCAGACCCAACAAGTGCTGGAAAACTGATGCTGCCCATTGTTTTTAAAATGTCTCCCTTTATTTTCTTTATATTATTAGCTTTAAATATTCCTCTGGACGCACTCTTGCCACCTCCATGCAGTTAAGCTGGTTCAATTTCAACGTTGTCATAAAGTTAATTTTTTATAAGATGAATCAGGTTATTAAATCTAGTAAACCATTGCCTTCATTATTTTGCGCAAACTTTGGCACTGCGCAGAATTGCCTTAGCACTACTACATTTAGCTAATTAAAGTGGTCATCAGCTGAGGTACGGCGGGAGTGAGGGATGCTGTCCTCGTGGGCTTTTCCTGGACTTGAGCAGTAGGTAGCATTATTAAACTTTTTTTTTTAAATTTTATAAAACTCTACACTCTAGAGAGACAGTTTACTATAAAAGCGTTATTGTCCTTCCTGTTAAACCATTGTCTTGTGAGATATCTGTGCTTGGTTTTTGCTGCAAAGGCAGTTGTGCAGGATGAGAAGATGGAGTTGTCTCCTGCAGCTTTTTTAAAAGTAGACGAGCAATGCGAAACACACGGCCTGGATAGAGGAAGAGAGGTGTAAGACTCGGACAGTAATTTTCCATGACACTGGGACAGACTGTGGTCAGGAATTACCTAACGGAGAGAGGCTTCAGTGGTGCGCCTGCAGCTGTGCTCTTTGGGGGAATAAAAAGTTCTTTGCCGTAGGTTGTTTGGTCAGGTGAGATAGCACGACTTAACAGGTTGGTTTGGAAAAAGAAATGTTGGTAGAACAAGGGCATGCTTTCCTGCCCAGATTTCTAGGCAGTGACATTCAGAACTGCAGCAGGTGGTTTCTTTGTGCGGTTTTAACATTCACTCATTGTTTACAGGGAAGTTAAAGGGCCATTGGTATGTTGGAAACAACTGGGATTGTTTTAAAATGATCCAGAATTGTAGCCCTTAGCCACCTTTAAGGAAACGTTCATTCCTTTGGCAGGTAGTTAGTGCATCCTACTGGGAATTAGTCCCGTGGGAGACAGGGATGAACAAAGGTGCAGGTTCTAAGGCGTAGACAGTGATCCTGGTAAATCAAATAAATAAAGGCCCGGGCCCTGCCTGGCCCTGTGTTAGATTGTTGCTTCCTCAACCCATTAAAAATGCAGTTGCTAATGAATGATGAGGCCTGGCAAACACCATCTCTCCACCCTCCCCATGTAATTTTTTTATACTCTTGGATGAAAATGTGATGAAAAATATTTCTGATGATGGCTCTGACCTGGAAACTTCACAGGGGCCCTGAGTCCATCATTTGCAACAAGATCTGGGTGTGAAAAGCTCTGAGATTGCAAGTGAAGTCGTTTTTGGCCACTTCATGCTGCCTCCATATGGCTGTGAGCATTTCATTAGTCTGATTGATGTAGCACGTCAGTCAGCAAGATTTTGTCCCATGCCTGCTCCCATCCAGTTTTGAAACAGCTGGGCTACAAAAGCTGGTGTTTTCCT
Organism: Phacochoerus africanus; assembly: GCF_016906955.1. NCBI lineage: Eukaryota > Metazoa > Chordata > Mammalia > Artiodactyla > Suidae > Phacochoerus > Phacochoerus africanus. Next base: position 9,717,405 of record NC_062551.1, on the reverse strand, counting down.
TGTCTCTCTTCCCCGAAATGATCAGGGTATCTTTTTGTTCGGTTTTGTTCTGGGGTTTTTTTGGACTGCTCCTGAAGCACGAGGAAGTTCCCTGGCCAGGGATGGAACCCGAGCCACGCAGTGACAAGACCAAATATTTAACTACTAGGCTGCCAGGGAACTCCCTGATGTGGGTACTTTTTGCTCATTGGTAATAAGGGATGAAATTGGCATCGTGGATCAAAATGAGTCAATTTCAAATTATTGGTTGTTTTTGGTCTCATAGATGGGGCTTTAAGCATCTTTTAGCACCATACACCAAAGAGGAGACAAACAGATTTAGATGTGCAGTATCTCAGATTTGCAACTTTTTGTGTGTGTGTGTTATTTTAACCTCAGATTCAACTGCAGGAGGTTATTATTAGATAACGGTGAGTATCGTGGGGTATAGAACTTGGCATAAACAATAGAGTTGAAGTGTGTTCTAGAGCCAGTACTCAGACAAATGGAATGGTAGCTCTTGTAGCTAATTCCTTTAAATTCTGGTTCGTGTTAAAGCCGGTTAGCTTGTGGGTTGCTGTTAGAAGCAGGTTGAGGAGAGAGTGGTAATTTTTCAGTCATAATGGCCGTACTGTATTTGCTAGTTCATACAAATCAGAGAGAAGGCAAAGGACTTGGCACCAAAGTGGGTTTTGGAAGGAATTGGGAAGTAGCATTTGTTGCCCACCTTCTATGGTTGTAGTAGGTCCTGGGGTATGTTGACTGTTTACGCCCCGTTTGATGAAAAGGGAACCAAGCTTCTGATGGATGAAAGGCACAGACTTGGGTCTGATGGCTGATAAATTACCTAGAGCTAGGATCCGCAGGTCAACGCAAATGTGTCACCCTCGCTCCTGAGTCTGAGTTTTTTGTTCTGCCGTGCTGGTTTTCCTTGAGAACTCATTTCTGTGTGTAGACTGGCCTCCAAGAAGGTTAGAATATGTGGAAGAGACATGATGAATGACCTTGGCTTGACCCTTTCCCATGGCAATCTCAGTCAGACAGTGGCGCTCCCGTTCTTCATACGTGCTCACGTTATCTTGGAACCCATCTGCGGTCATTTGACGGAGCTTGCGCTGAATTACATTGCTGCCTCCTCTGGCAGACCTGGTTACGTTGGTGTGGCAGTGGACTCTGTGTGATCGTCCACACAGCTCGCAAGATACCATATTTCACACTTGAGAGCAGTGGTGGGGTGTTCAGGCTCTGGAATTCGACTCCTCCCCTCTCCTTCCTTTCCCTCCTCCTCTCTCTCTGAAACCTGGAGTGTGTAAGAGCTCTAGTTGCTCTGCTTCCTTGCCAGCATTTTGTGTGGTCTTTATTTATTTATTTTTTTAATTTCTAAAATGTTTTAGTCATGGTAGTAGTAGCGGTGTCGTATTATCTCATTGTATCTTTAACTTGCATTTCCCTGATGACTGAGGAGTTCAGGCCTTATCCAGTGGTTGAGTTTTTCTTTTTCTAATACGTGGAAGAGTTCATGGAAGATGGTGTTTTTAGTTTCTTAAATGTTTCTTAAATGTTTCTTAAATGTTCGGTAGAGTTTACTGTTTAAGATAAATAGACACAGAATTTTGAGAATTTTCTTTAAACACGGAGAATTGTTCAGTTTTTTTCTCTCTCCTTGCAACAGTTTTTAAGTAATGTCTTCCTGGGAATTTGTCTTTTTTTGCCCTTTTTAAGATCTTTTTAGGGTTTGGAGGATATGTATTGATGTCCTGCTACTCACTTCTGATACCGGCCAATTGTGTGCACCCTTTGTCAATTTAGTTTTTTTTTCAAGGAAATGACTTTTGGCTTCTTTGTCCTTCTGTATTTTATGAACCCCTCCCCCCACCTCAGCTCCTTCAGTGCGTTAGGTATCTTTGTTAGTGTCTTTTTTTTTTGGTCTTTTTGCCTTTTCTAGGGCCGCATATGGAGGTTCCCAGGCTAGGGGTTGAATCGGAGCTGTAGCCACCAGCCTACGCCAGAGCCACAGCAACACGGGATCTGAGCTGCGTCTGCCACCTACACCACAGCTCACAGCAATGCCGGATCCTTAACCCACTGAGCAAGGCCAGGGATCGAGCCTGCAACCTCATGGTTCCTAGTCGGATTCGTTAACCACTGCGCCACGATGGGAACTCCTGTTAGTGTCTTTTTTAAAAAAAAAAAAAAAATTAATTTTACTGGCATGCAGTTGATTTACAATGTTATAGTTTCAGGTGTGTAGCTTTTTTTTTTTTTTTTTTGTCTTTTGTCTTTTTAGGGCTGCACCCGGGACCTATGGAAGTTCCCAGCCTAGGGGTTGAATCAGAGCTGCAGCTGCAGGCCCACACCACAGCGACAGGAATGTGGGATCCAAGCCACATCTGCAACCCACACCATGGCTCACGGCAATGCCGGATCCTTAACCCACTGAGCGAGGACAGGGATTGAACCTATGTCCTCATGGATCCTAGTTGGGTTCGTTAACCACTGAGCCAGGACAGGAACTACTTTTATTTTTTTGTCATTTTTTAAGATTGTTTTTTTCTTTTATTACCTTCCTTCTGCTTTCTTTTGGTAATGAACTGCTTTATTTTTTTTTAATCATTTACTCAATTTATTTTACTACACTTATAGTTGTACAACAGTCATCACAACCAAATTTTAGAGCATTTCCATCCCAAACCCTCAGTGCATCCCCTTACCTGGTAATTAATCGCTTTAAAAATTTTCTACCTCGGAGTTCCCGTTGTGGCTCAGTGGTTAAGGAATCCGACTAGGAACCATGAGGTTGCGGGTTTGATCCCTGGCCTTGCTCAGTGGGTTAAGGATCCGGCATTGCTGTGAGCTGTTGTGTACGTCGCAGATGTGGCTCGGATCCCGCGTTGCTGTGGCTCTGGTGTAGGCTGGTGGCTTCAGCTCTGATTCAACCCCTAGCCTGGGAACCTCCATATGCTGCAGGAGCGGCCCAAGAAAAGGCAAAAAGACAAAAAAAAAATTTCTACCTTAATGCTGATCTCATTTTCTGTTCTAATATGTGTATTTAGGGCTATAGGTTGTCCTTTACCCACGGCTTTAGCTATGTTCCCTAAGTTTTGATAGGTAGAATTTTTGTTATCATTCAGTTTAAAATATTTTCTAATTTTGATTGTAATTTTTTGAGTCACTATTTCTTATTTAAAAACATGTTGCTTTGTTTGCAGATGTGGGAATTAGCCAGGATTTTGAATTGATTTCTTATTTTATTCTGTTGTAATGAAAGAGCAGGCTTTACAATTGTAATCTTTTGAAATTTGTTGAGATTTTTGGCCCTGCACATGTTCATTTTTGGTAAATATCCTGTAAGTATTTGAATGTACATTCTGCTATTGTGTTTAGTGTTTAGCATATTGAATTATTTCCAGTTCAGATCTTCTGTTACTTCCTGCTTATCAACTTATTTTATGTTACTGATTTGTTAAAATCTTCCATTCTGTTTATGAATTTGCCTCTCTCTCCTCTTAATTCTGCCAACTTTTGGTGTGTGTGTGTACAATTATTTCGTCTTGGTGGATTTGAATATAGCATTATAAAATATTCTGTTTTTTTCTCTTATTAATACTACTTTTGGTTCATCTTTATATGGTGTATGTTTTCTCATTAAAAAAATTTTTATCTTTGTGTTTAAGGATATAAAACATAAACGCTTTTTTTTTTTTTGTATTTTCAGAATTACATCTGTGGCACATGGAGGTCCCCAGGCTAGGGGTCTAATCGGAGCTGTAGCCACTGGCTTACACCACAGCTCACAGCAATGCCAGATCGGAGCTGCTTCGGCGACCTACACCATAGCTCAGGGCAATGCTGGATCCTTAACCCACTGAGTGGGGCCAGGGATCAAACCTGCAACCTCATGGTTCCTAGTCAGATTCTTTTTTGCTGCTCCACGTCGGGAACTCCCACAAACACACATTTGCAAGGAGCATGTTATATGTTGTATCCAGTCTTATAGTCTTCGTTTTTTTTTTTTTTTTGTCTTTTGTTGTTGTTGTTGTTGTTGTTGCTATTTCTTGGGCCGCTCCCGCAGCATATGGAGGTTCCCAGGCTAGGGGTTGAATCGGAGCTGTAGCCACCAGCCTACGCCAGAGCCACAGCAACTCGGGATCCGAGCCGCATCTGCAACCTACACCACAGCTCATGGCAACGCTGGATCATTAACCCACTGAGCAAGGGCAGGGACCGAACCCGCAACCTCATGGTTCCTAGTCGGATTCGTTAACCATTGAGCCATGACGGGAACTCCCGGTCTTCGTTTTTTGATTGTAGTTTTTAGTCCATTTATCTTTAATGTAATCACAGGTATAGTTGGGGTTAAATGTACTACTTTATTATGGACTTTGTATCTAATTTATTTTACATTCCTTTTTCTCTCCTTTTTTGTTTACTTTTTATTCTACTTCCCTTTTCTATTTACATGTTAAATTTGTATTCTCTTAGCAGTAATTGAGATTGCAGCCTATGTATTTGTCTTATTAACGTCTTAGGTAAATTTGTACTTGATTATTAACTGGACAGTTCGGGTCTTAGACTACTTTAATCCCAAGTACTTACCTCCTCGGTTATGTGTCATTATTATCAATATAGTAATTCTCACTGGGTATGCTCAAATTCATAAAATATTTGTATTATTATTTAGATTCTTTTCCCATATATTTACCCTTTATGTTGATCCATTACTTCCTGCATCTCCAGATTTCTGTCTAGGGCCATTTTCCTCCTATCCAGAGAACATCCTTCAGTATTTCTTTTAGTGTAGATCTGCTTCTGATATATTTCCTCAGCTTTTGTTTATTTAAAAATTGGGTTCACTTTTATTTTTGAAGGATATTTTTATTGGGTATGGTAGCACCAGATACGAGCCCCTACCTTTTGGCCTTTTAACTTTTCTAGATGTTGGCCCCCAGAATTCTCGATTGTGGTGTCCCTTTGATTCCTTCAAAGCGGGTGTGTGTGTGTGTGTGTGTGTGTTGCTGTCGTCGTGCACCTTTTCAAATTGTTCCAGTGGGAGGGTTTGTCCAGACAACCTAGTTGCCATTGTGTTGCTGGGAGCAGAAGTTCTGGAAACATTTAAAACAGCACAGGGCACATTGTCTGGACCTTAACAGATGTTGTTTGTTAGTTTTAGTTTCCAGATTTGTTTTCTTTTATTAGACTGTAAATGCTTTGAGGGCCAAGTCTTTGTCTTTATCTATTCTTATTCTTTATATTTAGCACAGGATCTGGTTGTTATTAAGCAATGGTTAAACGGCTGGCTGTGCAGTGAGCTCTTCCTTCTGTGGCTCTGCCTTCACCTCTGACCTGTGTGTGTTCCTGGGGCAGGTTTTCTCAACCTCAACACTGTTGACTTTTTTTTTTTTTAATTATACTCAAGTATAGTTGATTTGCAATGTTGTGTTAATTTCTCCTGTTGACACTTGAGTGCAATGATTCTTTACCGTGGGTTCTGTCCTCAGCGTTGTAGGATATTTTGCAGCACTCCTGGCCTTGACCCTCTAGGTATCAGTAGCAGGCTAACCGCAGCTGCAGCCACTGACGCTCTCTAGCTATTTGTAAATATCTGCTGGGGGTAACAGTGTGTCTGGTTGAGAACCACTGGGGTAACGTGTATGGTGCTTGATAAAGGCCGGCTTTGCAGTTGTGTTTCTGATGTCAAATTTCCTTGTCACTGTAGGGTTTGAGACCGCCAAATCTTTTGCCCTCCATGGAGCACACGTGATCCTGGCCTGTAGGAACATGACAAGGGCCAACGAAGCTGTGTCGCGAATTTTAGGAGAATGGGTAAGTGAGCACTTGACTAGTTTTTTTTTTTTTTTTTTTAATTTTCAAATGCACATACTGGGATAAACACATGGAGGTTTCTAGAGTGCGTAAAGTTTATTGCTCTCGGAATAATGTTTTCTTTGTTTTTAAGGTCATATTCACTTTGTTTATTTTATGAATGAAAGGACAAGCAAGCCCGTTTATAGTTCGTTGTCAGTGTCCTCTGCTTCATTAGTCAGAGGTTTGAAAACGTTTACTCACTTAGCTCATTTATTAAGAAAAATAAAATGTGGTTAACGCCTATGAATGCAACTGAGAGGTTGTTATGCTCATGGTTTTTAAGATGACAGAAGAGCAGGCTTTACCCCTGACTGTGGTTTTTCCTTTTTGCTTTCCTCTCTCTGAGCAGAGCTTGGTGCTGATGAGTCTGTGCACAAACATTTGTTGAGGGCCTTCAGTGCTCTTGGGTTTAAGGGCACAGCATCAAGTAACACAGAGTATGTGCCCTCCTGGGCTTCTAGGTGGGAGAAACAGACAATGAAGGGATAATTACATTCAATATCGAACGTAGTGTCAGCTTGTTCAAAATGCAGGGCAGGACAGTAAAGCAGACTGAGGGACCAGGTGTTGAAAATGTGGCCTACAGAGAGGGGTGGTCAACAGAGACCCCTCTAAACTGGTGAGACTTAAAAAAAAAAAAAAAAAAGGTTGAAGGAGTTCCCTTTGTGGCACAGCGGAAGTGAATCTTACTAGGAACCCTAAGGTTGCGGGTTCGATCCCTGGCCTTGCTTAGTGCGTTAAGGATCCAGCCATGAGCTGTGGTGTAGGTCACAGACAGGCTCAGATCCTGCATTGCTGTAGCTGTGGTGGAGGCCAGCAGCTGTAGCTCTGATTGGACCCCTAGCCTGGGAATGCCCATGTGCCACGGGTGTGGCCCTAAAAAGCAAAACAAACAAAAAGTGGCGACATTTCATCCAAGACCTGAATGAAGTAAAGTGGTAAACTGTGCAGATAGCTGGGGAAGTACTCTCTGCTCTTGTGCAGAGGAGGCAGGACCGTGCCTGGACGGTTCAAGGGGCAGCAGGGTATGCGAGCATGGCTGGAAGCCAGCGGATGGCAGGGGTGTTGCCGAGGGGCTCGAAGTCATTGGTGAGGAAGTCATGAGAGGGTTTGAGCCAGAGCGATGCAAGGTCATGGCTTTTTTACATTTTCAAATTACAAAAATTATTTTTAAAAAATTTTATTGGAGTATAGTTGACTTACAGGGTTGTATTAGTTTCAGGTGTATAGCAGAGTGAATCAGTTATATATATATACACACACACGTATATATCCATTCTTTTCCCCATATAGGTTATTACAGAATATTGAGTAGAATGCCCTGTGCTATACAGTAGGTCCTTGTTACTTACCTATTTTATAAACAGTAGTGTTTACCCTGCACCCCTAATTTATTCCTTCCCACCACAGTTTCCACTTGGGTTACCCTGAGATTTCAAAATCTGTGAGTTTTCTTCTGTTCTATAACTAAGTTCTTTGGTATAATTTTTATTAAATAAGTGATATCCTATAATATTTGTCTTTCTCCCTTGTATTTCACCTAGTATGATAATCTCTAGGTCCATCCATATTGCTGCAAATGGCATTATTTCATTTTTTATGGCCAAGTAATACTCCATTAAGATTTTTTTTTTTAAAAAAACATGATCACTGTGCTTTGGTGTTACGCACAGGCTGTGTTGATTCATTGCCATGTTTTCAAGGTACTCCACTGTCAAAGGTACTGGGCCTCTTAGTGTTAAGGAAAAACGGCTGTCGCCACTGTCTTTGTAGAGCTTCAGCTGAAGGTGGAAGATGGATGGACCCAAAGAAACATCAGTGTAAATGTGAAATAATGGAAAGTGGTATCAGAAAGTACACGGTTGGAGTTCCCGTCGTGGCTCAGCAGTTACCGAACCTGACTAGTATCTATGAGGACACAGGTCGATCCCAGGCCTTGCTCCGTGGGTTAAGGATCTGGTGTTGGCGTGAGCTGTGGTGTAGGTCAGAGACACAGCTTGGATCCTGTGTGGCTGTGGTGTAGGCCGGTGGGTACAGATTGGATTCAGCCGCTAGCCTGGGAGCCTCCATATGCTGCAGGTGTGGCCCTAAAATCCAAAAAAAAAAAAAAAGACAAATGGTAATACATGCATATTTGAATGTTCAAACAGGATGGGAAGTTATGAAACGAAAAGTGCCTCCCCCAATACTTTTCTTGGAAAATGTGTATCATTTATCCATTTCTTGTGTATTCTTCAAGAAAATAGTTGTATATACTAGCAAACACAACTGCGTAATGTTATGTAATTTGATTTTTCCACCTATTACTGTAGTCTTTTTTCTTTTTAATTTTTATACAATTTTTAAAGGTTACTTTCCATTTATAGTTATTACAAAATAGTAGTCGTATTCCCTGTGTTGTGCACCATGTGCTGGAGCCCATCTTACACCCGCTAATTTGTACCCCCCGCTGCCCCACCCCTGCACGCCTCCGCCTCCCCTCTGGTAACTGCTCGTTCCCTCCGTGAGAGTGCTTCTGTTAGGTTCTAGTCACTAGTTTGTTGTAGTTTTTATATTCCCATGTAAGTGGTGTCATATAGTGTTTATCTTTCTCTGACTTATTTCACTGAGCATAATGTCCTCCAAAGCCATCTGTGTTACTGCACATGGCAAAAGGTCATTCTTTTTATGGCCCAGGAGTATTCTGTGTGTGTGTGTATGTGTGTCACATGATCTTTATCCATTCATCTCCTGATGGACACTTAACATTGTTTTTGACGACAAGCACTCTTGTCTTAACGGGGCATGTGTGGACTGCTTTTAGCAACTCACTGCTTTTAGCTCTTGTTTGATACTCTGTCACATGCTTATGCTATAATGCCTCAAGAAACCACACTGCTTTTATTGAGCTCTTTAGATGAGATCAAGTGAGGAGTGGCTATGGGTGGATGACACAGGGTTTGTTTACTATTATGTAAGTCCCTTTACTATTTAAAAAGCCACTTAGGTGGTAAAGGGTTAAGCTCTTACTCTGACCTCTAGGCACCTAACAGTTCTTAAGCTTAAGTCACTGAATGCCTTTAGGTCTTTGTTCTTAAGCTTAAGTCGTTTACCAGCACTGTGACTGCTTTTCCAAGCAGGAGGATGGGATACAGTAAAGAAGGACAAGATGGAGTTTTCAAGGAAACATGTCTTGCGACGATGTATTTAACCCGTCTTTCTTGTTGGTGGACACTTAGGTGGTTGTCATTGTTCTGCAGTTCAAAGTGGAGCGTTCTTCAAGTTCAGTCTCTCTTGTTTTCATCTGAAATGGGCTTTTCAGGTTCTGCTGCGGTGAGCGTTCTTGATACGACTTTTGTGAGTACCCCGTAGGGCAGAACCTCAGGGGACTCTGAGTCTGTGGCAGGTGGATTTAAAGTTGGGGTAGCAGTTTCCAGTTGTTAGCGAGTAAGCTGTGCCTGTGTCTCTCCCCACTGTGAGTGTAGAACAGCACCTGAGGTCTAGCAGCAGAGTGTCAAACTCAGAAAATTTTGCCCATTTGGCATTTTTAGACTAGAAAAACCTAGTTCCAGTGGCCTTCCTTAACACCGTGAGAGCCATACTGGACAGTGTGTACTAACGTTCAAGCCAGTCTTGGAAGATAATGCCAGTTACTGATGGATTTTACAAGTTGGCTTCCTTTTTCCTGAGAACAGATTCCTCTGGATTTATCCCATTTAACTGTTGCTGATGTACGAGGCAGAGACCCTTGGATCTTCCCTCAGCCACTTGGTAAAGTCTCTTAGTCCTTTGGGCGGTTCTGTTTCCTCATCTCGAACGGCAAAGATGGGAAAGGATGATCTCGGAGACCCACCATTTAGTTTTTCCTTCTTGACATCTGAGCCATCACGGGGTCCCCGTAGGTCCGTTTCCAGAGACAGACTATCTCGTGGTGTAGTTCCTTCTCCTGTAGCCTAACTCGAGGCTCACCCATCAGCGCCTCCCGAAGGAAGAACGCCCCAGAGTGCTCAGTGTCGGGGACCTGAGCAGAGGAAATGGGAAGGAGGCCTGAAGCAGCGCTCCCGTGGAGTCCTAAACGTTTACGTCAGCTCACCCCTTCCGTCGTCTCTGGTCTGTTGGCTCGTGCTCTTCCAACCCGGCTGTGCCGCGTTCCTCGCTCCCCTCGATTCTGGTGGTGGCAGCTCTGACTTAGCGCCCGGGGCCGGCATGGCTGTTTCTCGCCGATGCGCCGTTACCGGAGCGCAGAGTGCGTGAGAAGCTGCGTGGAGCCCAGGTCCCCATCCTCAGTCTGTGCTGGTTGGCGTCCTCCAGGCCCTTCCCCGACTGGTGTCTGTGCAGGGATTTGACACCTCCTGCTGGTGTTGCCCGAGGTCAGTTCCATCGATGCCCGTGTTCCCTGCTACCCGCCGGCCCGAGTGTGCCCCCGTTTTATCAGGGTGCACCGCATCGCTGTCAGAGCCTGGAAGGTTCCATGACATACCAGCACACGGGGGTTCTCCCAGTGACCCAGAGGTTCTGTTGCAGCACAGGCTCACTCTGAAGTCCTGGGGCGTGTGGCTCAGTGTCGGCTCACATGTGCCAAGGCTCAGCGGCCGACCTCCCTCCGGCCCCAGGAGTGGACCCTGAGCTCCCTTCCCACCCCTTTCTTCTCTGCTTGGTCCTTGCCCGCACATTCCCAAGTTGCTGAGTCCTGGAACACTCAGATCCGCCTCGGCGCCCGCAGGACCTTACTCACACCCTCTCCCGGGTATCTGACAGCCACCATTCATTGCGTCCTTGTCATGCTCTGTGTCTGCGCAGGGCCTTGTGTATCCCGTACTTAGGAGGATGCAGACGCCCCCTCTTCTCCGTTTTACAGGGGTGTGCATGGAGTGCTCAGAGAGTGAAGTGTCTCAGCCAGAGCCACACGGCTGGCCAGTACAGAAGGGTAGGCTCCTGGTGTGTCCATCTGGTCTCCAACCCCAGAGTCCGTCTGCACCTCATGGACTGGCTTTTCTACCACGTCGGCCCTCGTGCATTTTCGTTACCTTTCAGGCTTTGCTTTAAAAATTGCTCGATGCTATTGGAGTGATTAATTTCAGGATTTCTCAGAGGAGGCTACTCCGATTTCCCTTATTTTTGGTCCTAAGCAATCCCTTTTCATTCAAGATGTCCTTGATAGACTTCTCAAGCTGCTTCTGGGGGAGATGCAGCTATTTCACAAAACACAACCTAAATAGAAACACAGTCCATATGGAGTCATGTTAGGACCTTAAGTATAATTCCTACTCCCACTAATTGCTTCATGGGGAAGTGCCCTCCTGCCGAGAAGTTTGAGATGCTCCAGAGTTAGAAATAAGAGAAGCATTGAAAACAATTAAAATTGGATAACATGGACGGAGCAGAAGTGAACTCCCCTCTTAAAAGGCCGATCCATTTAGCATAATTAAAAAAGGAGGCAGGGTGGGGAGGCCCGTGGGGCCGCCTGTGATAGTTAAGCTTCGTGTCTCTGGACACGGGGTCCCTGCCCGAGTTGTTGAGCATGCCCTGTTTGAGGTCTGCCTCCTTCATGGCCTGGAGAGGATTACTGACCAGTGTCCCTTACCTCATTTTCTCCTGGGTATTTCAGGGACCCCAAATATCAGGCTGAGCAGGAAGTTTTATCTTCCTGTTCTTAGGATGGAGCAGATTCTCTTGTACTCAGCACACCATCTATACAGACTCCACTTGGGTTCTCTGGGATGCTGACAGGTGTATCTGGATCCCTGCAGTGCTGGGGGTTTTTGTTCCTTTACTCACCAGGTACTTAGCAGAGTGGAGTTTTGCTGCTCTGTATTTATGGGGCTGCGGCATACCCCACATTCCACCCCAAGATCTGCGGACCTCCGAGGGGCACTGATGAGCTATCGGAATGCATTTACTAAACATCCCGATGAAGAGCTCTTGCCCATGGGGCTCCCCCTTCCTCCGACTCTCACTTTATTAGAGTTTCTAAATCTCAGGTTTCTAAAACTTTAGATCCCGAACTTCTCCTTGTGGGGAGGAAGGGGGTTGACGAGAGCTGGAGCAGCTGGGCCCGAAGTCACCCAGCTCCCTGCCACTCGTGTGCAGGAGGAAAGGGACAGGGCCGTGGCTGGTGCAGAAGGGAGTTAGAGGGGAGGGGTTCTCCCGGACTGTCTCACTTGTGCCAGGCCCTTCCCTGTAGTACTTTTCATTTCAAGAGTGACACAGGCAGTGTCGGGGAGCTCGCCTGTGGAGGTGCCCACTGGGGAATCTTCTGGGCCTTGAGCATCCACCGGCGACTGAGATAATCTGTGAGGTGGGCAGGCTGGGCTGGTGTGGCGACAGGGGCTGATGGCCTCCCCCGACTTCTGACTCCCCAGGGCGCAGCTTGGTTCCATCCCCCCATCAGAGGGGAGAAGTTACCCGAGCATGTTGAGTTTGGTGAGAAGGTTTGGTCCCCGAGAAATGTTTTGAGCCCAGACTTTCCTGCCTTGTCTTTTTATTTGGCCTAGACTTGAAGTCTGCCTAGAGACTGGGTGGGCTAAATGGCACGGTAGGAGAGGGTAGCAGGGATCTGGCTCATCTGCTCTTGCCTTTTCCTGGGTATCTCTGTCCAGGGTTTCCAGGTCTGGAGAGGGCAGGCTGGGTGGTCTTCAAGATCCTTCCAGGGCCCGTGTCTTTTGGGAAGACAGGCCATCTCCAGTTGATAACTGCTGCTCCTGTATATGCCACATTCTACTGGTGAAGATTAGAAGCGGATGACGCTCTAAGACCTTGGGCAAATTTCTTCTCTAAAGCTTCATTCTTTTCACCTGTAAAATCCACATACTCACGTCTGTCCCAGGAGATAGAGGTTCCTATGGGTATGAAGGCGTTGACTGTACGTGTATTTAACACATTGCTGAGGATGCATTGTGTTCAATTAAATGTTAGCTGCTGCTATTAATGATAATAATAATTTCTTATTCCTACATGGAAATGCAAAGTGATCCTTGCTTTTCTTAACCTCTCCAAGTGGCTGAAAGGGGAGCGGTAGGGGGAGGATGTTTATCAGCATGATTCAGATGGAGTTGCAATGAATTCTTTTTCCGTCTTCATATGTCTGGACTCCTACGTTTTAATAGATGTGTGTTTAGTTTCTTGATTAGTATTTTCCAGTGGAGCTCATATTAGCACTCAACTGTCATTTGAAAAGCCATCTTAATTATTTATGTGATTGCTTTTTCTTTTGTATTTACGAAGAAATACACTTTGCATATATTTAGGAAAGATGATTAAGGGATCAGTCATCAGGAACAGCAAGCAATGGTTTATATCAAAATGGTTATTGAGAAAGCAGAGAGATGAGGGGTAAGAGAAGAGATTTATTAGTCAGAGCTAATGGAATATGCATGTGTTAGGGAGAGAGCGCATGCTCGGCTGATTGTAGCCCCACAGTCTGATGCTGGAGAGAGTGAAGTGTTGTAATTATTCCAGTTTTCAATAGAGCCGACACCAGGTCTATCTGTCTAGTGTGAGCGAAGGCGAATGGAACGCTGACAGTAGGATGTCATTTTGCAGCCTCATTGATAAGCATCAGAAATAGTGATTTCCCTGTTATTTTCAGATAAGGACTTCTTGGTACCAGCCATTGTATTAGGCACCTGGGTTTGGCTCTTGGCTGTGTTTTCATAGACACCGACACCCCGTTTTCATGACATGATATTAAGGAGTGATGGGCTCGGATGCTGAGTAATAAATGGCTTGTACTTTTAAGAGCCACTGGAGAAATCCATCTACTTTTTGGCTCCCTCCATCCACTCGGTGACTTTATGATCGTGAGTGGCTTTGGTGTTTGTGGCAATTTCTCCCATTCTCCTTTGATAATAAAAGCTTAAATCCCATAATTTGCCGTAACCGATCGAAGTCCTTAGGTGCAGTGCCTTTTGCTATGTGATATGTGAGTAATGGGGGGAGGCAGGCAGCACATGGGCTGGGTAATTTACAAGCCTGACGCCTGTCTAAGCTGGTGCCTTGACTTGGAAAAGACGATTGTTATTTATTCACCACATCCCGGATTGTAAGGCCCATCCCCATTGTTTTGAATGATCTTTAGCTAAACAAAAATGTAAAAACTTAATATTATTAATAGTTACAGATTGTTGGGAAAAGTTCATCCTACGTCAGTTGCTGGATTTGTTCCTCATTTCTTTGCTTTAAAAATTGTTTTTATGGATAGTATTGGACTTGCAATAAATAAAGCATGGTATAAACAAGTCTGCGAACCAGCAAGAACTATATAAACCACTTGCTTTAATCAACAAGCGAGCACATCTCCCCCCCCACACACACACACATGCATAAAGGAGTCTAGAGTTCTCCCTTGGGAGGTTTCTGTTTCTATTCACATGATGGCCTGTGATCACCGTCAGCTGCAGGTGTGGTTGGAAAGTCATGGCTGTCTCTGTACTGGGCACTCTGCTTATTAGCGTTTAGCAGTAAGATATATATGTATTTTTTTTTGGTCTTTTTAGGGCACCCGCAGCATATGGACGTTCCCAGGCTACAGTTCAAATTGGAGCTGTACTTGCTGGCCTACACCACAGCCACACAGCAATGCAGGATCCGAGCCACATCTGCGACCTATACCACAGCTCACAGCAACGCTGGATCCTTAACGCATCTGAACAAGGCCAGGGATCGAACCCGCTTCCTCATGGATACCAGTTAGATGCGTTTCCCCCCGTGCTACAATGGGAACTCCCAGCAGTGAAATATTGATGCTAAGTGTTAAACCCATCTTGCAGCTGAGGCATTGGAGGCTGGAAGGGGGAAGGGCTTTGCCTCGCCGCACGCAGCTGGGACCTATGGGTAGACCTCAGATTGAGGCCGTAGCTCCTGACCATGAAGCCATCTTGTTACTCGGTCCAAAATTAGGGGTGTGTGTTGTTTCAGAGGACTGGCCTGTCTTTTTCAAGGACTAAGCCAAGGCGTGTCATCCTAGAGGCTGGTGTGTTTCTCTGTCCGTGACGTGAGGGGCCCTGTGGGTCCCTGGGAAGGGGCGTCCTGCGCAGTGTTGTACCCCAGCAGAGCTGAGGAACCTCACCGCCCCAAGAGGTGTTGCTCCCAGGTCCCTTTTCAAGTGGAATGTAGTGTATTTACTGTTGCACTGAAGATGCCTCTTTGACCTTTCTTGTCATAGGCTCCGGAAAGATTCTTTATCAGAAAATAAATTATTCATCCTTCTCCTAGACATCATCGGCTGCTAAAACATTCTGAGTTTTCTCTGTCTCCAGAATGCCTAAAACATGTGATGGGCACTCCTCTAAGTTTTCCATTTCATTTCTCGTTCAGAGAATTTTGCATCGCCTTAGTCTTGTGTGTTACTCGTTGTCTTTGATCACCGTCTCCATGTCTTCCTTTTGTGTGTGTGTGTGTGTTTCACTCAGTCTTGAATATTTCAAATTTTAAATCCATTAAAACCTTTGCCTAACAAGGGCCGTGATTTACTGCAGAGTTTTGAAGAGTGAAAGTCTCGCGCAGACGGAGAGCTGCAAGACACGCCCAATCATGTGAAGCCCAGCGCAGCTGCATCCTTTCGTTACCATGGGGCCCCCCCCAAGTTCTTGTTAAGCAATTTTGACATGGTTTGAAGAGATGGATTTCATCTTTAGACGGTGTTCAGCCAGTGGACGAAAGTCTGCTTCTGGCCTCTATTTAGGCACCATTATTTAAGCAGAAAAAAGTACGCTTGAGACCGCTTTCCCTATTTACTGTGGGGCGTTTACAGAGAGGCTTGGACAAAGCAGGTGTTAGATTAAACTGAGAGGAAATGCAGTCCTTGTACCCATAAAACCTTCTGTGTGAGGACAAGTTGCCGTCTGTAAGCGAGGCAGCTGGTCTCTGAACGGGGCAGCACACACCATGATAGGTTATGTTGAACATGTCTTTAAAATAGAGTAAGTTTTGGAGTTCCCATCGTGGTTCCGTGGAAGCAAATCTGACTAGTATCCATGAGGGCAGGTTTGATCCCTGTGGGTTAAGGATCCGGTGTTGCCTGAGCTGTGGTGTAGGTCTCAGACTCGGGGCTCCGATCTGACCTTGCTGTGGTGTAGGCCAGTGGCTACAGCTCTGATTCGACCCCTAGCCTGGGAACTTCCATATGCCATGCGTGTGGCTCCAAAAAGACAAAAAAGTAGAAAAAATAAAATAGGGTAAGTTTTAATTTCTAGGGAGGCAGCCTGGAGTA
Organism: Phacochoerus africanus; assembly: GCF_016906955.1. Taxonomy (NCBI): domain Eukaryota; kingdom Metazoa; phylum Chordata; class Mammalia; order Artiodactyla; family Suidae; genus Phacochoerus; species Phacochoerus africanus. The sequence continues at coordinate 9,701,372 of NC_062551.1, read as the reverse complement.
GAGGGCACCCCCGCTCTGGAGTCACACGGACCTGGGATTGAGTCCTGGTTCAAGCACATGCTCGGTGGGTACCCATGGGCGTATTCCGTTATGTTGTTGATTTATTTGCCTGCAGAATGAGAACGGCGCTAATACTGGCTCTCAGGGTTCATCAGGATGAACCGAAGTAATGCACATACTCTCTTGTCCAGAGCCTGGCACAAAACAAAGGTGCAGGAAAAAATGGTCGTATCAGGAGAGGCAAACTTGTTCAACACGGATCCCTGAATTAGATAACTGCCCTCAGAAATCTTGTTAGAAAATGTGTTTCCTCTTATCGCCTGCTCTCTCTCTCTTTTTCAAGTAAATGATCAGAGTCCTAGGAAAGAGCCAGGCCTCTCTTCATCTGCCCAGCAGTGTGTCAGGTGATGCTGACCTGCGCTGAGGCGAGGGGCGGGAGGTGGCTGTCCGTGTCCCCGGTGTCCACATCCAGGTTCGGAGCTGGCTGGAGTTGACCGAGGCCGGCGCTAGTGCGGAGAGAAGTGGAGCTGGCAGGACCAACTCTGGGGGCTGACGTGTGCCTGGAGAAAGTGGCTATGAGCTTTACAGTCACGGCTTTGGGCAGGCCTCCCTTTCAGAGGTGGGTCTGACTCCGCCCCTTGAGTGTGGGCGGGGCTTAGTGACGCCCCTCAGGAATAGAAGGTGGGGAAATGATGGCCAGAGGCTTCCCGATGGGTCCTGAAAGGCTGGTGGCCTCCTTGCTTGCTGTCCCGGATCCCTGACTCTGGGGGCAGCCAGCGGCCATGCCGGGAGGGTGCTCAAGCATCTCTGTGGAGAGGCCCACCCACGTCCCCAGCCCCTCGAGGGGGTCCTCTTGGGTCTCCGACCTCGTCAAGCCTTGCAGAGACCTCGTCAGAGACCTCGGGTCAGAACCATTCAAACTCCTGACCTAGAGAAGCTCGATGATAAATGAACTGCTGCTGTTTTTAGCCCCTGCACTCTGGGGAGAGTTGTTGCAGGGCAGTGGGTAACGGAGAACAGGGGTTGTGGCCTCGGGGAGAAGGGTCTCCGAGAGCAGCTGCAGAGTGAGTTCAAAGGTCAAGACGTGAGGACTCGCCCAGTGAGTGCCTCTAAGTGTAAGGAGTGTAAGGACGCTTTTTTTTTTTCTTTTTAGGGCCACACCAGCAGCACATGGAAGGTCTCAGGCTAGGGGTTGAATCAGAGCTGTGGCTGCCAGCCTGTGCCACAGCCACAGCCACACCGGATTTGAGCTGAATCTGCAACCTACACTACAGCTCATGGCAACGCCGGATCCTTAACCGACTGAGTGAGGTCAAGGATCCAGGCCGAGTCCTCATGGATACTAGTCAGGTTCCTTACCGCCGAGCCAAAATGGGAACTCCTAAGTGCAAGGACTGTTAAGTTCTTGGGGTGACATACGCCACCCAGATCTCCTTGTGCGACCTCCGCCCGACACGCAGCCCGCTTACACAGCATCCTTGAACAGAGCTCACCTGGCTTTGGCTTAAAGGCTTCCAGGGGCGGGTAAGTGCCTCCCTCCCAAGGCAGCCCATCCCATTTCTACTTGGCTTTTCATTGGAAAGTTCTCCCTTACACTGAAGGCAGAATCTTCCTCCAGGTGCCTGCTTCCCACTGGCCCTGGTTTTGCTCCCTGAGTTCCGCTGGGCTGCCTTCTCATGAGAACCCAGCTAGCCCTCCCATCTCTCAGATTCCCTAAGGAGTAAATTCAAAGTTATGTTGAAGACCTCAGATTACTAAGCGTTGGCAGCGAGGCTGGCCCCTCTCATTTCCTTCCAGCCTCTGTCCCTCTTTTGTGCTGGAGTTGGGGATGCATGTGGTGAGGCTTGGCAGCTGGGGAGAACCTGTCTGTAGGTGCCAGGTGTAAAGCCCAGACTGACTGTGCCTTCCCTGGAGGTAACGCATCAGTGTGAGCACAGTGCACAGTCTCCCTGTAAGTGACCGAAGAGCCCTGCCCTCGTTTCCCTGGCCATTCCCAGGTTTAAATTGTTCCAACCACAATGTGATCAGTAAACTGGGTAGCTGGGAGAAACTTCCAGGCGTCTTTGTAATGGCTTTATTGTTGTTTATTGAGAGGGACTAATTAACTTTGATTATTGCACTAATATTATGGCACTTTGACAGCCCTTCAGATTTATGACTCTGGGAAAAATAAACAAATGAAATGCAGGTGCTGGAGCAGAAAGAATAAGTTATTACTGAACTTTAATTACTTGAAATGTGTAGCCAGGAGAGAATTGGTTGATGAATTACAGGATGCTTAAAATCTACATCAAATTGTAAGGAATATGCAGACAGAAATGGAAAGGAGGGGGGGCTGAGGGTGCTGTCTTCAAGGCAGCAAAGGATAGGGCACATCTGTGATGATCAGAATAGTGTTTCATTGATTAATCCTTTTACCCAACGGGGCAGAAATTTACACGGTGCCGTTCAAAGTGTGGGCCCTGACCCACACTGTCAGCATCACCTGAGAACTTGTTAGAAATGCAAATTCTTGGGCCCCACCTCAGAGCTGCCGGATCGGGATTTCTGGAGGTGGAGCCCAGCGATGATCTGCCCATCCAGGAGATGGTGAGGTACCACTTTCTTATTCTCATGCTGTTGATTTAAAGAAAAAAAATTTTTTTTAAGACCTCACTCCTGACATATGGAAGTTCCCAGGCTTCGGGTCGAATCGGAGCTACAGCTGCCAGCCTACGCCACAGCCACAGCAATGCAGGATCTGAGCAGTGTTTGCCGACCTACACCACAGCTTTCAAAGCAGTGCTGGATCCTCAACCCACTGAGCAAGGCCAGGGATCGAACCCGCAACCTCGTGGTTACTAGTAGGCTTTGTTTCTATTGTGCCACAATGGGAACTCCCTATTGATTTTTTTTTTTTTTTTAATTAAAAGGGCAGGTACGGATTTTTACTTGCGCCTACAAAAATCAAGTGTTCTCACAGCTTTTTTCGCCACCTAGCCCTGAGGTTTTGAGACCGTTTAAAAAAATTGTGCAAATATTTAGTACACATTTCCCTCGTGTTGTGTGTAGTGGGTGCTAATAAGAGTTTAGACCATTGCCATGGTCCTCGAGGACGGTACACGTGAGGTGACACCCTCCGACTGTAGCCCCTGCTTGGACCCCGCAAGTGTGGGAAGAGTGGTGGTCTTAGGACTCGGGAACGAGGCTTTGCCCACGTGCTTTGAAGCAGGTTCCTTGAAGAAGGCAGTATTGGCAGGCGGCATATGCAGCCCCGAAGGCCAGGAAAGCACATCCTGGGAACGGTGAATGCTCTGGTTGGGATGCACTGGCGTGGGGGCTGGAGGCCAGAAGCTGCCCTTTGAAGCCAGGTCATTCAAGAGCTTGGATGCCATTCTTCAGGGAGAATGGGCTTCCTTCTCCAGCTCCTGGCAGCCATGCAGGCCTCCCAGCGGGAGCGATGCTGTCCACACACAGTGATGCAGAAAGACATATGTTCAGGCCGAACCAGAGGGAGTGCAGAGACCCGGAGAGACCGTCAGCCATGCCCTGGGTCACCGGTGGTTAAAGTGGTAGCTCGGAGTGGAAAGGCTGGGAAGAATGCTGGATATACTTGCTTCTCACATTCAGGGAAAACTTTTAAATCTGTCAAGTGAGTCCCAGAGGATAGAGATAATCATTCCTTCCAGTACCTCGTGCTCTGAGGACCTTTAATAGACCGTGGGGAAACGCCTTCCTCACTCTTAGAAACACTGTGAAAGCAGGGAATCGTGTTTGCTTGGCTGCAGCTCTTGCTCAGGTGTAGGGGGATGGTGTACGGGTCAACCAGACAATGCTGAGGGTCCCGGGAGGGCTGCTTACTGATCATACAGGAGAATAGCTGTCACCCAGGAGAGGAACTGTGACATCTGAGCAAGCCTCCCAGGTGCAGTTACTCCAGCACCCGGGCCAGGCCACCCGTGAGGGGCTGGGCCAGCTTCCCATGAGGCCCATTGGAGCCTCGAACCTGCCTTCATCCCTACAATTCTGGGTTGTCTCTGAATTTTTCCTTTAAAGACTTGCTTTATTTTTAAAAATTTTTATTTTTTCCATTATAGCTGGTTTATAGTATTCTGTCAATTTTCTACTGTACAGCAAAGTGACCCAGTCACCCAAGCATATATCCATTCTTTTTCTCACATTATCCTCTATCATGTTCCAAAATAAGGGACTAGATACAGTTCCCTCTGCCGTACGGCAGGATCTCATTGCTTGTCCACTCCAAAGGCAAGAGTTTGCATCTGTTAACCCCAGACTCCCAGTCCATCCCACTCCCTCCCCCTCCCCCCTGGCAACCACAAGTCTGTTCTCCTCTTTTCTGTGGAAAGGTTCATTTGTGCCATATATTAAATTCCACATATAAGTGATATCATATGGTATTTGTCTTTCTCTTTCTGACTTAGTTCACTCAGTATGGGGGTCTCTAGTTCCATCCATGTTGCTGCAAATGGCATTATTTTGTTCTTTTTGATGGCTGAGTAGTATTCCATTGTGTATGTATACCATATCTTCTTAATCCATTCATCTGTCATTGGACATTTAGGTTGTGAATAGTGCTGCATTGAACATAGGCTATTGTGAATAGTGCTGCATTGAACATAGGGATGCATGTGTCCTTTTCAAGGAAAGTTTTGTCTAGATCGATACCCAAGAGAGGGATTGGTGGGTCTTATGGTAGTTCTATGTGTAGTTTTCTTAGGTACCTCCGTACTGTTTTCCGTTGTGGTTGCAGTGATTTACATTCCCACCAGCAGTGGAGGAGGGTTCCCCTTTCTCCATACCCTCTCTAGCATGTGTTGTTTGTGTACCAGACTTGCTCTTTTTCTTCCCAAAAGAACCTGACCAGCCTCCAGTCCAAGAGTGTCTCTTCCTTGGACAGTTGCCAAAGTAACTGCGACTCCAGATCTTTCTTGTCAAGCCACCTGCGAAGCTTTTATTTCAGAGACTCTTCCTCTCTTGTGACTTCTCCCACTGCCTGGAGCCTTCCAGACACCCCTGCCCGCCGTGCTTATGGATAGTGCGTGTTCTTGAACAGGGGTGTGTTTTTGATGGTAGTCTGAGCCAGACCCTTCCAACGGCAGTACCCCCGGAAGCCCTACCGTGCCCTGCAGGGTCACGGGAGAGTCGCCTTCTGTTTGGGATGGTTCACGGCTTGTCTGGTCTGGGAGTGTGGGTAACTGAGAGCTGGTCACATGTTTAGTTTCAGCGCTTGGCACCTTTGCAGTTTTGGAGGTGATGCAGAGGCGCCTGGTAGTGATGTTGGTGATCAGAGTGGTGTGGCAAGGTTGAGCAGACCTGCCAGCACCGACAGTCTCGGGAGCCCTCAAAGAAAAGCAGAAGTAATCACACATTTCTTTAAGGTGTACATGAAAAAACTAAAGTTCCTTTTAGTCCTCTATGATCCATGGGCTTTGGCAAGACTCTTAGCCATTACTTTTCAGAGAATGCAGCAAAGACATGAGCCAGTTTACACGGGAAGGATATAATGGAAAATTCAGATAGGAAATAGGTCGTTTGTCTTTTTAGGGAGAGCTTTGAATTACAGGATCCCCTTTGGCTATACTGCGGCTATAAAAACAGTAACATTGGGGATTGGACAGGGCTTTTTGAGATCATCCAGTTTAACTTGCCTGCTTAACAGGTGGGTGAACTGAGGCCCAGAGAGGTAACTGATGCATCCAGTGTTACTTCTGCAGTTACACCTGCTTTTGAGACAAACTGTCTTACTTCCCATTTGCCTATTGTGAGGAAATATTCTTTTTTTTTTTTTTTTTTTAAGAACATAGCGTTGCCTGTAAGAGAGGAATATAAGCACCTAACACTTCATGCTCACTTAGGTGGGTTAATCCTCATTCTTCCTTCCATGATGATAATAAAGTAGTGGTAGGTGGCATTGTGAGCTGGTTCCGGTGTGAAACACTTTAAATGCCTTAATTCAGTTCATTTTTATGACAGCTCTGTGAGGGTAGCTGATGTGACGACTCCTATTTTCAGGTGATCCTAGGCACAGGAAAGTTTAGGACCTTGTCCAAGCTCACACAGCCAATGAGCAGAAGAGAGGAAACGCTGTAGGAGCACAAAGGCCTTGCCCGTTGTGTTCCTTGGGGCCTCTCCCCAGTGTGTGGCCAAGTGCCCGGTCAGTAGGAGGAACTGAGTGAATAGTTGTTGAATGACTGACTGAGGTACAGCATGGTTGACAGTCGAGTCTTGGGGCTGATAACCCGGGCGGCCCTATCCTACCACTGGGAGGAGGGAGAGCTTGGTTTGTTTTTGGAACCAGATGATTATCCTGGAGTACTGAGCTGTGTACTAAATTGATTTTCACACTGGTGCTGCTGAAGTGCCTCCAGTTCTCCATCCGCGTGCTGGCTTGTGGCTGATGGGCTTATAGTCTGTGGAATGTGGCTTTAAGCACATTGCCTCCCAGTTGTGTCTCTCTCTCTCTCTCTTTTTGTGTTTTTTTTTAACGGCTGCACCCCGTGGCATATGGAAGTGCCTGGGGCCAGGAGTCGAATCCCAGCCGCAGCTGTAACCTACAGCGCAGCTCTGGTAATGCTGGATCCCTAACCCACTGTACTGGGCCAAGGATCAAACATGCACCTCTGCAGCAACCCAGGCCACTACAGTTGGGTTCTTAACCCACTGTGCCACGGCAGGAGCTCTGCCTCCCATTTCTTCACAAATCACAGGTCCTGGTTTGGGCCTTCTCAGCCGGCAAGCTTCCCACGCTGTTGTGGAGAAGTCGGTTGGCTGCGGGGAGAAGCCCACTCACAAAGCAGCTTGGTTCAGAAGGACAGATCAGCTGGAAAGACGGGGCCCAAGAGTGGAGGGGAGTCCTGGATGCGTCAGGCACTCCTGGATGCATCAGGGGCCTTCTGGTCTTTACTTGCAGAGTGTGTGTGATGGAGAGAGAGAAGGTTGACCAGGGATCAGTTACTCCTTTAAAAATTGAAAGACCTCCAATGATGCTAGTAAGGCCTTCGGAGGTAAACACAGACACCTCCTTGTTTCCTATTACTTAGGTCGGAAAACCTAAGGCGTTGGGGTTGGCTGTGCTTCTCACAAAGCCCTTTCAGTTAATAGGCAGTTGTCCTGAAGGCTGTCAAGACAGATGTAGAGAAAGATAGAAGAGCTAGAGAGAGAGAAAGAGGGGAGCCAGGGGGTGGGTGGGGTGGGGGACCTATGTACAGAGGGGACACATGCATGCGCGCGCGCGCACACACACACACACACACACACACACACACACACACACACACACACACACACACGGGAGAGGGAGGAAGACTTAGAGGAGGGACAGAGATCAAGGCAGCACACCCACACACACAGACGTACACCCCTCTCAGAGAGAGAGGACCACTCCTGGGAGTGTTTCTGTGGAGCTGTTTAGTGCCAGCTTCTGCACGATGGGTTTGATCACTGTTTCCAGTGCTCTCTGATCATTTCTTGCTTAGAAAGAAGGAAATTAGAATTGTTGAGCTATGATTTGTTTTAATCAGAAAGAAATTGTCTAACATAAATCTCCCCGTGAGTGCTGGAAAAGCCCTAAAGCGGCCAGGGAAAAAAATATCAATACTTTGCAAAGGAGGAATGATTGTTCCAATTCGTGGCTTAATTGACTTTAAGCCTTAATGAAACTCAGGCCGGAGCGGGCGGCGCGCCCTTGGTGGTGGCCAGTGAAATCTACACGGGGGAGGGGAATTTAGGGTGGTGATTTGGTTCTTTGCTGTTGATGCAATTTTCTAATTGAGTGGGGCTACCTAATACCAGACGGTGATTTTTTTTCCTATGAAGAGAGTACATTTTTTTTCTAACACAGTAATTTATTTTAAATTACAGCTTTTTCTATTAGAAGCATTCATTTATGTAAGATTACCTTTCCTCAAGTGAAATTTCACTGATGCTGTATTATTAAATATAGATTTTTTAAAAAAAAGATAGTATGTATTTTAAATTCATAAGTGGACAAACTGGGCTTTTATATAAAGACTTATTTGAGAAGAGCGAACAGCCCACCTGATCAGCATGATGGCTATTGGAAAAGATTCGTTTAGCCATAGTGCCAGGATCTTCTTGGGAAGGGATGCTAAAACGTGCTTACTTGATCAGTCTGAAAGGATCGATGTATAAAATACCTTCTTTGGGTGTAAGCAGTGGCCCTGGGATATGGTCTGTCCTCCTTTGCATCCTGCCTCGGCTCCTTAGGAGCCAGGTATAATGTGGGGATGCTAATGGAACCTGCGTCACAAGGTCGTGAAGATGAACCGAGGTCTTGCACCTACAGTGCTTGGAATGGTACCCGGATCCTTAGAACAGTACCTGGGGCCCTCGGGTGTACATGACACACATCGTTTGAGACCCCTGCGCGGTCTGGCCCCTGCCTGCCTGTCCAGGCTCATCTCTGCCTGTTACTTTTCTTGTCCCAGGCAAACCAGTCTCAGAGCTCGTCCCATACCCTCCTGTCTCTCTTTCTTTCTCTCGGCTCAGAAGACTTCATCTGCTTGGAGGGACCTCAGCCTCGCTTGTCCACCTCCCCGATGCCTCTTCGTGCCATGAGTCTCTGCCCAGGGCTGTGTTTCCAGCAGAGCATTCCCGGACTGCCTTCTTTGCCCTGCCGCCCCCTTCCCTTCTCTCTGCAAATATTTAGCAACCTCTTTGTCTGAGTGATGGCAGCAACTCACATGAAGCCTCCTGCCTCCAGGGAGCTTACAGTCCATGTTTTGGTCTTAAAAATATGCATCTGTGACTGTGCTGGTCCCATGATGCATTCATTGATGGTTGGCTGAAGGCCTCCTTATTTAAGGAGCAATCACCTATTCAAACTTTGTTAGACTCCAGGCATCCCGTTGCACCGTGAACATAGGTAGATACATAAAGTCCTGTGCTGTCTAGGTGTGTGGACAGATACCAACAACATAATATTATCTGCGCTGAGAGAGTGACATCAGTGCTGTACTTGCAGGTGTGAGTTGGGGGAGGAGGGCAGGACTGGCTTATGGCCCGTGCTTAGCAGTACTTGGGCGGGAGCAGACCCAGTGCCTGTGTTGCCCATCACTTTTGGGTGGTGTCAGACCTGTTGGTGAGAAGCTGTCTGGTTGGTGGTCTTAAGCACAGGTCCTGGAGGTCAGCCTGGGCTGGGCAGGCGGTCAGTTCTCTGTCTGTGGCCAGGGAGTATCCTCAGTCAAGGCCTGCTTCACGGGCCTCCGGAGCTGACCATAGCAGGTGGGGATGCTCTGTCCCCATGTAGGATGCTTGTCGAGGTGAGGTGATGGTGCCTGGTTCCCTGTGCCCGTGCAGCTTGCCGTGCTGACAACTTCTGTCCTCTCTGAGCCTTGCCCGTCCTGGGTTCTATCCCAGCAAGGCCTGCCTTCCCCTCCCCTCGCCTCCTCCGTGCCAGTCAGAGCCTCATCTGGGTGGGTTTATCCTGTGTTCAAACACACCTCCCTTGCTGCAGAATTGGATTTTGCAGGACACTGACAGTTTCTAGAAAGATCTGGTCTGTGAGCCCATTTGGAAAAAAATGGGATCACTCTGTGCTTGTTGGCTTGTGTCCTAGCCGGCTGCCCGGACCCTCCAGGGCGGCCTCGGCAACTTCACATCCAGGACTTCATCACGGCTCCGAAGTAAAACCATTTACCGTTGCTCCCTGCATGGGGAGCAGTGACCTCCTGCCACCCTGTCGTAAGTCCTGCCACAGGCACTGCTCCCTGCAAGGATGAAGGAAGAGCAGGAGCTGGCAGGACCCCAACATCCAGATGCACTTCCTGACATAGGGAAGGTCTGGCGAAGTGATTTTGTCTTCAAATGTGTCGAGCCAGTCTGGGCCCAGGCCGCAGCTGTGGTTCACTCCGTGGTTTCTCATCTCGTCAGAGAAGCTACCCTTCCTCCTCGGTGACAGCCCTTCAGTAGGAATAGTCGTGGATTTGGCAACTAACAGTCATAAGGGTTTTACGATTTGTGGAGAATGTATATGTGAAAGAAAATGGGTGAATTAAAAATATTAAACAGCTCAGCCAGCACCCTCATGCATGAATCGTTGAGATCTATTTTTCCCCCCTTCATATGATAAACATATGGCATGAATTTTCTGCTCTCATTACAGATGCTGAGAGAAGGCAAAGACAAATATTTATATTACATTCATGTTTTACAGTAAAAACACTGTTTGGTTTGTTTATACAGTTCCACTGCTACAGTTTTTATGGTTGGTAATGAAACCACTGTAAAACCCAGCCTGGGTTGTTTAGCAGACACGATAAGGCCCTCGTTTTCAGGGAGATGCCCTGGATGGAATAGTTGATGTCCCACGTGCAGAAGCAGCGATCGAATTACGGGGTAGGATGGGCCGAGCTGTGCTGTGATAACAAACCACCTCAGAGTCTCCGGGCTCCCACAGCCGAGCTTTATTTCTGGTTCCTTTGACGTTTCCATCGTGGCTTGCCTGCAAGTCTGTGCTGGATGGGACCTCGCTCAGCCCTGTCCCCGGGCTCAGCTTGCTCGCTGGATGTTGTGACAGAGGAAGAGGGAGGCATGCTGACCGTGCACTGCCCTTCACGCCCCTGCTCAGAAGGGACTCTGCCGCATCCGCTCACGCTCCCCGGGCCAAAGCGCATGTCCTGGCCGCGTGCAACCTCACGGCACAGGGACGTCCACACCCACCAAAGGATGTGGAGAATTGGAACATCCGAGGGCAGCCCTGCGGACTTGCTTCTGGTTCCTTCAGGCCTTTTTTGTAGTTATTTAATGGATGTTCAGAAGGGAACCGGGAAGGCCTCAGAGACCCTCGTGCCCGCCGTCCTCAAATTGATGAGACCCTGCCCTTATTTCAAGATGTCCTGCACAGGAGGGACCTGCAGCTGACCCCAGGAATATGTCATGTCACATCCACAAAACTTTTTCAAGTTGAGCTGTGATTTTGTGTGTGTGTTTTAAGGCGTTTATGTCTAAAAGCTCATCAGGAGGCCATGTTCCTTTAAGAGCCATGGCCCTGGAGGGGTGTGTACCGCCACCGTCAAGCAGGCATAAAGTGCTGGAGCTAACCATTCATCCAAAGGCAATAAGAAGTGTGACTATGAAAACAGCTCAGAGTGATTTTGCACAGCCACGTAAAGGTGGTATCTAGAGCTGAGGTGTCCAGTACGGTAGCCATGGCCACACGTGGCAGTTGAGGGCCTAAAATGTGTCCCGTCCAGGGTGAAATGACCTGTAAGGGTGAAATAAAATACCTACCAGTTTTCGAAAATGTCATATAAAAAGGTTAAATATTGTATTGAATAGTTCTTATGTTGATTCCATGCTGAGATCAGAATTTAGATACCAGGTTAAAGAAAATATTTAACTTTCATTTCACTTGTTTCTTTTTATCCTTTTTTGACTTGGCTGTTAGGTCATATAAATTACATTTGTGGCTTTCATTACTTTTTTTTTTGTCTTGTTGTTGTTGTTGTTGTTGTTGTTGCTATTTCTTGGGCCGCTCCCTGCGGCGTATGGAGGTTCCCAGGCCAGGGGTTGAATCGGAGCTGTAGCCACCGGCCTACGCCAGAGCCACAGCAACTCGGGATCCGAGCCGCGTCTGCAACCTACACCACAGCTCACGGCAACGCCGGATCGTTAACCCACTGAGCAAGGGCAGGGACGGAACCCGCAACCTCATGGTTCCTAGTCGGATTCATTAACCACGGCGCCACGACGGGAACTCCCTCATTACTTTTGTTGAACCGGACTGATCTAAATGGTCAGCATCAGAGAGTCAAAAAGAGAATTCACTCGGCATCTTTCTCACAAATCCCAATTGCTAGAACTCAAAGTTTAAACTCAAAAGTTTCTATCTTTTGGCCTTTTGGAATTTTCTCCTTAAATTTTTTTTTTTTTTTTTTTTTTTGCTTTTTAGGGCTGTACCTGTGGCACATGGAGGTTCTCAGGCCAGGGGTCGAATAGGAGCTATAGCTGCTGGCCCACGCCACAGCCACGCAGGATCTGAGCTGTGTCTGTGACCCATGCCACAGCCCATGGCAATGCCAGATCCCAAACCCACTAAGCGAGGCCAGGAATCAAACCCGCACCCTCATGGTTGCCAGTCGGTCCCGTTTCTGCTGCACCACGACGAGAACTCCATTAAGGTTTTTTTTTTTTTTTAATTTCAAAATCATTTTGGACTCTCATAGAAGTTACAGAAGACTACTACAGAAAGTTCCTTAGTGCCCTCAGCCAGCTTCCCCCAAGAATAATGTCTTCTGTAACCACCCTACACTGATGAAATCTAGGAAACTGACACTGGTATAGTGCTATAAACTAAAGGTTTTTACTCCTGTCTAACCGGTTTTTCCGTGTGTGTGTGTGTGTGTGTGTGTGTGTGTGTGCGCCGCTCTGTGAGATGGTATCACATATATAGGTTTGTGTAACCACCGTCACAATCAGGCTGCTGAATTATTCTGTCACCTCCAAAGAAGCATCCTTTACCGTAGTTTTTATTCCTTGAGTTGCTTCTTTTTTTTTTTTTTTCAAATTGAAGTGTAATTAGCCTTACAATGTTGTATTAGTTTCTCGTGCACAGCAAAGTGGTTCAGTTATGCATATGTATATATGTATTTATATGTGTATGTGGATTATTTTCCATATTCTTTTCCAATATGGTTTATTACAGGATATTGAATATAATTCCTTGTGCTATACTGGAGGACCTTGTTGTGTATTCATTCTATGTATAAGTTTGCCCAATTCCTTCTTAATTAGGCTGTTAGGGGAAAACTTCTAGGCCACTTAGGAGCAAAAGATGCTTTTGGCTCAGAGGTCGGTCGTTGGTGTGCCCATCCATCAGTGCTTAGAAGGGGGCCGAGGTACCCGAGCTTTGTGCCAGGTGTTGGGCAGACACAAAGCAGAAAAGCTTGCGCCCAGGGAGCTCATAATCTTTGAAGGTTTACAGAACTGCTTTCATTAGAAGGTGAGAAATGATATACTAGAAATTGGTTCCTTGATCTGCCAAAGAGATGAGAATGGCACAGGATCTGTTTTCTCAGCCTCGGGACCTACATCTCTTCTCCTTCCTTTACCTCGGTGAGTGGCTCCCATCACAGTGGAAGCTCACATTACTCCCTTACCCATATTTTTTTTCCCCCTCTCCTGTGGCATGTGGGAGTTCCCATTCTAGGGACTGAAACTGCATCACAGCAGTGACAACACCAGGGCCTTAACCCTCTGTGCCACCAGGGAATTCCTTTTTCCGTCTTTAAGGGAGAGAGGAATGCCGTCCCTTTCATTGGGCAGTGTGCATGTGAGCCATACGAGTCAGGTGTTCTGGAAAATTTACACTGGGTCTAACTCCCAGATTTTCACGTTTTTTGTGTTTTTAAGAAAGAGCCTCACAAATTGCATTTGGTGATTTTGGAATTCGTTTATACACATTATATTGGAAACCTTGTTTAAACGAGAAGGTTAACTGGGTGTTTGCCCCTACAGCTACTTAAATTAGTCTGTCTTGATATTTGTGCCCCAAGATTTGTGTCTGTTTCTTGTTGTTGCGGTGGAGGATAGCTGGTCATAATGTTTGACATCCCAGGAGGCCACAGAGAAGCATCTGTCTGCCTTTTCTCCAGGCTCCACAACCCATGGACTGGAGCCCTACATGGTCCCTCTTCCCTCTGGCCTGTTCTGCCTTCCCTCATCCTGTTAAAACCTACTGTCTAGATGCAGACACACTATTCCTCAATTTACCTTTTCCTGGGGGGGGGGAGACAAAAAAAAAAGAAAAAAGCAACAGGAGGATTATGTCACCAGCTCTACAGGTAGTATACAGCAGTATCGTGTGTTCGGAATTTTCTTAATCCAGAGGTATGTCCCCTCCCCCAGGATGTAACCTTCTTTACAATGCTTATTTTCCACCTTGGGATCTGTTAGGACCTTGGAAATCTTAAACCAACCAACAAAAAGCAGTGTCGAACATAACATCTGACCGTTAGCGTCTCAGATGATGAAGGGAAAGAAACCTAACTTCCCTGGGCCTCCGTTTGTACACGCATAAATTGAAAAGACTCATAAAGATGGCTATCATGTGATTCGTCGAGGTGTAGCTGAATATCTCGTATTGGGTATAGCGAGAGGCACGCAAACGACATTCAGAAAGCTTTATATCTGCCTACGTGACCGTTGGATAATTGTAGTAAAATTAAATAAAGCCTCCAAGCGTAGGACCTGACACTTTCAGGTACTCAGAGAATGATTCCATTTCCATTCCTTTCTCCTGTTCGTTGGGATGAGTGGCTGAATGAAGGGACGAATGAATGAATGAGCTTGAATTCTTCCATCACAAAAATTAGCTTTCTTCTTGAATGTGGCAAGAAACTCTACGTAACTGTAATAAATTATGTGGAACCAAATCAGAAAACATATAAAACAATGCCTGGAAGCTGGAGGAATTTTTATTTCCCTTCTTTGTCCATTTAAAAAAAATCTAAGTATTTTTGCATGATGCAGATGGTTGGGTTTAAACAGACTCCTTGGTTGATGTGAGTGGGTTTCAGGGGTTTAAATGCCGTGGTGGGTGTTTTCCAGGCATTGCAGACCTCCTAAGGCTTCCATTTCCATGAAGCGTTATGGATGCGTTCCAAGAAATTAATTAATCTAACATCTCTTCGTTCATTGTAATTCCTCACCAGGGTTATGAGAACTTGGGAGTGTTTAGTTTCTTATTCAGTTGATTAAAAGGTACTTTCTATAGTTTTCCAACTAGTTATTTCCATGGAATTCAGTAGTTGTCAATGAATATTAAATCAGTACAGCTGCAATGATCAAAGTGGTGAGAAGAGCTTTCATCCAGACATAGAAGAATAGTTCACTTGCCTCAGTTGGGGAAAAATAAAGCTTTAAGGCTACAGATTGGAGTAATAGGGTCATGTTTGAAAAATCCCAGAATGGTAGGAATGTTATGTAGAAGTTTTGAGAGGTTAAGGTTAGGGGAAAAAAAGCCTAAGGCAAGCCAGTAAGTTAAACTTCATAGAGAGGGCACTAAACTATGGGCCATTATGATAGGGTCCAGGCAGAAAATTCATTGGTTTACGTGAGAGTTTCACAAGATCTACAGATGTGAAGATCTCTCATGGGTATTGGCAGTGGCTGGGAGGAAGGACGTGCCTTGTGGAGTCATGTAAATCATTTTCCTTGGGGCCGCTGGAAAACAGAACCTACACTTGATGGAGGATAGAGCATCTTCTGTTTTGATTCTGTGCTTGGCCAACCATAAACATTAGATCAGATCTTGCTATAAAATTATCCAAGAGCCATGGGGAGGAGGAGGAGGCGGCAGGCGGAGGAGGAGAGCAGGGTGAGTGGGCAGGAAGAATTTGGAGGGGCAGGCGGAGGGGCGGTCGACACCAGAGTTCCTGGCATTGCTGTGGAGCCTTGTATGTGGTCCAGGCTACGGCTGAGTGGAAGCGGCTCACCTGCGGAATGGAGTTAATTGCAGGAGGCAGGTTTGGGGCTGAGCAAGGCATGTCGCCCACCACCCGGTTCTGCAGAGATGAAGTCATTAGCCACTGAAGGTGCCGGCGTGCAGTACACCGTGGAGGGAGTTCGGGCCGAAGAGCAGGGGGAGGCACTCTGTGCTTTGGAAAAACAGGCAAAATAGGCATTAGATATCTTACAGGAAAAAATGTTATGGACTTGGATTCTTGCAACTTCTCTTACGTAGAAAGGCATTAAAATCAGTAACTGAACTACCTGTCCCTCCGGTCTGGGGATTTCTGGTCCCCCGAGATGTATGCTTGTGGACCCAAGCCACCTCATAGCCCCTTCTGCTGCCTCTTGGGAGGGGTCCCTCAGAGCCACATCAGAGGTCATTTCCTGGGCTCTAGTCCTCACTGAGTAAAACGCAACGCATGGCTCTTAAGCTGTGTGTGTGTTGTTTGTTTATGGAAAAGGAGGAAACTTGACTTGCTGAGGTCGGGAATGAGGTAGGTTCCAGAGGCAAGTTGTGAGCAGTTAATGAGCAAGATCTCCACGGCTCCAGCTCAGGTGCCGGGTGCCTCCCAGGAGCTCCTGCCTGTGATGGCCCAGGCCCCGTGGGTTTGCTCTCCCCCGCTGCTCCTCAGTGGTCTTCGGTGCTTTTGTGGTAATGATGCTGTAACGCAGAGGTTACCTGGCTCCCTCCTCCTCTTTGCTGGTGCAGGTGCACGAGGGATGGGAAAGTCTGCACGTCTTGGCGAAAGTGCTGCTCTTCTGTCCATCTTCAGTGCCCAGCGGAAAGGCCCTAAGCCAGCCATACTCAGGGCCTATGAAATTGGGACGACAGCCTTTAGGTCTGTTGACTGAGGAAGAGAAGGGGTGGAGGAGCTCCGGGGTAGCCAGTGGCTGGCATGGAAATGGCAACGAAACCCCTCGTACTTCTCTGGGGCAGCTCCCTTCCCACTCAAGGCTTCCCCGGTCTTGTCAGGCACCTCTTTGCACCCTCATTATGAACAGCAGACCCTTGCCGGGGTCTTTGGAAGTGAAGATGATGGTGGTTTGTCCGAGCCAGCTTGGGCCTCTTACGATCCATCACGCTGTAGCCAAAAGCGGGCCCTTGGCTCACGGCAGACCACTCAGTAGTCGGCGAAGAAGCTGCTCCTTGTCCAGGGGCTGGGAGCTAGAAGGGTGTTTATATGGGCTGCAAAGAGCTGTTTACGGCGACAAGGACACCGACAGGAGGGGGTGAGGGCAGGCTGAAATGAGAGGTGGCAAAAGAGTTCCCCTGCCAGCTTCACCCATGCCTTGTCCGGTTAAGGAGGCGATAACCCCCGCTTATGTGTGACTAGTGTCAGCTAGGTTTCTGTCCCTCGCTACCAGATGGGTCCTATCTACTGGCGAGTCCTGGGGACCCGGAGGCGGTGCCTTGTGGGTGCTCTCACCCGCAACATCCCCCCCCCCCCATGATGACTGCAACTTAGATTCGTTCCAGTGGCCTCTTCAAACATGTGGGGAGGCGGCGTCGGGCCCCCTGTAGAGTGCTCTGGGTCAGGTCCTGCAGCTTTGCAGTGGTGGTCTTGAGTCGCACTGGTCCTCCGGGGGAAAGCGTTTTGGGTCCGGGTCAAAACCACTTGGTTTGGATCCCAGCCTAGTTTCTTAGCGGAGGTCTACCTGGGTCAGAGGACAAATCTCCTGACGACACCCGCTGCTCTGGGGGTTGTGGAGTGACTGCTGACGCGTGTGGTGTTCTGAACAGAGGGCCTTGCGTGTCACAGGGTCCGTAGACACATGTTCCCTTTATGTCGAGCCTCCTAACTCCACTCCGTGTTTAGTGGAACCCAGGCCACCTGTGACCTGATGGCTGTGTGACTTTGTCCGTGTTCTTTGCTTGAGTCTGGCGCCTCGGGTCTGAAATGGCCAAACACCGAAGACGAAGACGAGCTTCGCTTCCCTCTGCCTTTTTACCATTGAACCGTGGAGTAGCTTCGCCTGTGTGGTCCCTGCGCAAGGCCCGTGGTGAGGACTAGATCAGGCAAGACAGAGCTGCTGGACCACCGGCTCCTCCTCTAGCCGATCTCAGGCCACCGGCCCCATGGCCCCCTTGTGAGAATTAGGAATAGGTGCCCCCTTCTGTCTCGTGGCCCCCAGCACCTCCCCAGCTGGGCACGCAGCCTGGTGAGCAGACTGCAGGCTGGACCACACCCCTCGCCCCTTGGGCTCTTGCTCTTGGGTTGAACCAACGAGCTTGGGTGACTTTCCCTTGATCACAGGGAAGGTAGAAAGACATTCCTGCTAGTCAAAAGTAGCATAATCATGAGTTTCTGATATATTTATTTGCGCTTTCAACAAAATGCTTCGATCACATAGCACATGGTCCCAGCGTTTTAGAAGGTTTCATTTAAAACACCTTGGATCCATGTTTTGTACAAATTATATATGACATCCACATGAATATGTTAATTCCACTTTATTAGTTCTCAGTCTCTCCGTCTCTCCTTTTCCCCTGTACATGATTGCTGCTTTACAGCTACAGTTGGCTGGAATTAAGAGATTTCCCACATGGGGAAGGTTTCGGGTGGGGATTTGCAGCGAGGCGGGTTCCTGATCCTTGGCAGGGATTGTCTTTGAGGTGGGATTTGAGGATGTAGTTTGGGGGGTGGCGGGGGCTGGGTGGCTCAGCTCTGTGGGGAGATGAGTTAGAATCATGGTTGGAGTGGTTCTCAGGACATTTGATCATAGGAAAAACGTACCTGGGGGATGATGGTAAGTTATTGATGGTATTTGTGCTTGGGATATTTGTAATCATGGTGCTTTGTTTTATACCAAAAATATGACAGTATGTTTTATTAAACACTGGAGTTTAATAAGGAATACCTTGGTGTATGTGGAGGCTAACAGCTGTCTACGTGTTGTGTTGGCAAATTAGCTAAAACTTGGCAAGTAGCTAAACCTCTGTTTCACTTTCTCTCTACATAGGGGTAAAAATGCCCCCTATCTTGGGTTTTTGTGAGGAGACGATTTAGAACAGTGCCTGGCGCATAGCACAGCAAGCGCTCAGGGATGTTGCTGGTTTCTTGTTGTTGCTGTTGTTTTCTGACTGGTGACCATTGGTTACTTTGAAGCTCTTGTTACAGATAGTGGTTGATGCTTTCTCGTCCTTGTCCATTTTCTGACAGTGGTTATTAAAAAGAGTTTTTATCAGGCGTTCCTGTTGTGGCACAGCAGAAATGAATCCAACTAGTATCCATGAGGATGTGGGTTTGATCCCTGGCCTTGCTTAGTGGGTTGGGAATCTGGCATTGCCCTGAGCTGTGGTGTAGGTTGCAGACATGGCTCGGATCTGGCGTTGCTGTGGCTGTGGTGTAGGCTGGCGTCTGTAGCTCTGATTTGACCTCTAGCCAGCAAACTTGCGTATGCTGTGAGTGTGGCCCTAAAAAGCAAAAAAAAAAAAAAAAAGTTTTCATCCATTAGGTGAGAATTTCTTTATGGTGTGTCTATTACTGTTATAGTTGAGAATGTCATGAATTTGTAACGTGTGTAAAAAACGCAAGCTCTGGCTTGAATTGTGTGGTAGAACTGTTCTTAGTGAACTGCTTAGGGGTTTAGTCAGCGTTTGCTGCAGTAATAAGCAACCCCAAGCTCTCAAGGGTTTACGAAAGCACTTGTGTATCATTGTTCCTGTCTCATGAGGGCTGGAGGTTGGCCATGGTTCTGCAGTCTTTGCAGGGCGTCCCTGGACTGTTGCTTGTGACATGTCATCCCAGGACCTGGGCTGCAACGGAAGGAACCAGGACCGAAAGCCCATGGGACCTCTCTTCACACCTGGAGGTGCTTCATGCCTGCTTCACCCTCGGATACCCCGTCAAGTCTCATGACCGAGAGCCGTGTCCCTGGGGCAGGAGGTGCTTCCCACCCACAGGAAAGCCTGGCGGAGGCATGGAGGGGCGAGCAGCTAACATGCCTTAGCCCAGGGGGTGTCAGGAAAATACCACTTCACACATTTGTTTCATCTTTTATTTTAGGCTCCTCTCAGTAGTTACAACCACACAGACACACGTTGGAAAAAAAAAAAAAAGAAAGAAGAAAGAAAGGTACACCTGAGGAAGGCAGGAAAATAGAGACCGGCCTTGTTTCTGAGAATCAAATCAGTGGTTTTCGCAGGGACCCGTGACTCGCGTTAACCCAGCATTAATGGCACGGGGTGGGAACAGCCAGCTCAGAGTCCTCGGAGGAGCCTCCAGACTTAGGGCCTGTCCCAGCCTTCTCTCGTCGAGGCTGTTTTCCCTCTAGATGTCTTTGTCAGTCAGTAATTAATTCGGAATCCACAGTTTCATTAAGTGTTACTGAGTCCCCTCACCCTGACGTCTGTAGCGCTATATTTCTTTAAAACCACAAACCATTTTTCATACTGCTGTTTGCACATTTTAACAGAAAAGACTGCAGTTCTGGTGTAAATGACCCAGTTTCCTGGATATATTTACTCGAATGTCATAAACTTATTATCCTTCCCTTCCACTTCATTGCTTTTCTGCTCTTCTCAAGTATTTTGAAATCATACTTAAAACATCATTACAGCCTTGGAATTCTATCCAAAGTATAAATAAATTTTACCAGGTGAATATTTTCAAAACAGTACCAAGTAGCTGGTCTTATTTAGATCTCGTCTTACTGAGCTGCCATCCCATTATCCATCCAATGAGAGAGATGCTGAATATTGAGAGAGTGGCAGGGCCTGGGAGTGACAGAATGTCAGCATCGTACGGAATTTGCATGGATAGAGAGGCTTAAATAAAAACGGGCAGTCTTAGCCAAAAATAAAATATTGAGGGGGTAAGTTTCGGAGGGCTGGGCCAATGAGAGTAAGAATAGATCTTTTTGTTTTTGTTTTTGTTTTGTTTTGTTTTGTTTTGTCTTTTTGTCTTTTTCTTTGTTGTTGTTGTTGTTGTTGCCATTTCTTGGGCCGCTCCCGCGGCACATGGAGGTTCCCAGGCTAGGGGTCTAATCAGAGCTGTAGCCACCGGCCTACGCCAGAGCCACAGCAACTCGGGATCCGAGCCGCGTCTGCAACCTACACCACAGCTCACGGCAACGCCGGATCGTTAACCCACTGAGCAAGGGCAGGGACCGAACCCGAAACCTCATGGTTCCTAGTCGGATTCGTTAACCACTGCGCCACAACGGGAACTCCCAAGAATAGATCTTTTTAAGATTTGTTTTTTAAAAACAGTACAGCCTCTCTTTCAGGTCAGGAAGCTGTTCCATTGTTCTACCTGCAGTCAGGGTTTATTTTGTAGCTGCTTAGTGGGTGACAGGTTTGCTTTTTAAGTTAAAAAAAAAAGATTTCACTCAAGAACCCACATTTCTGACTTCTCAAAAAAATGTCGGAAGACTCAACAGTAATTATCTGGGACTGTGTACTTCTTTGAATGTTATTCCTGGCGGGTTTAACTACCTCCCCCCCCCAATGCTTCTAAACTCTTCTTCCTTCCTTTGATTTTTAGCACTTAGCACACACTACCGGTTTGTTTAATTTTCTCATCGGTTATATTTACTGCTGCTTGAACACCTCCCTCCAGTAGAGTGCGCGTTCTAACGTAGAACATGAGTTTGCACAGAATAAGTCTTTAATAAATGTTCATTGAAAGAATAAGTGAATGGAGCTGTCACCCGGCTGCCGTTAGCGCATAGAGCTTCTTTTCTGCCTTCTGCTCCCTCTGACCCCACTGGGCATATGCCCACAGGCTTCCCCAGACCTACCAAGCTCTTCCCCGCCCCAGGACCTTGGGACGTGCCTGTGCCTGCACTTGCACCTGCAGAATCCCACCCCTCTGCTGCTCAGGTCCCAGTCTCTTTTTCCTCCTTGGACACTGCGCCCTGGCGTGAACTTGTCCTGGTGCCTGTAGGCTGACTGGAACCTTCTCCTTCATCAAACCTGATAGACACCTCCATGGGACAGTCGTGTCACCAAGACCATGAACTCCTTGAGGAGTGGAGGGGACAGCTCCTGGCTCACCTCCCACTGGCTGGGAGGCGATGATTAAATGGCCTCCCAGTGAATTCAGGTGTCTCAACTGCTGAATGGGCCTGATCTTTGCCACTTTCTAGAAGCTTCCACATGTCCCACTTGGGAAAGGAATGAGAAAGACCAAATTCCACCTCAGGTTTTTGAATTTGTTTTCCCACTGCCTGCATGCCAGACCGAAGTGAAGAAGAGATGGGCGAAATTATTGCTCTAACCTTCTGGTTTCCTTCTGTTGGAGAAGAACACAGATCACCTTATGTGAGGGTTCCCACCTTACCCCTTTGTCTTACTGAGGACACTTTTTGTAAGAGGGGATCATGGGACGACTGTAAGGGCACGGAAGAATCTTCTAACTCTTAAACCTTCTGAACGAAGTTTAACCAGATGATGGTACCTTTTAGCCATATGAACAATTAATTTGAATGTATTGTAAGATGGTTGAAATATTCCATTAATGAAAGAGGTAGGCCTAGCTTATGGTAAATATACTACTAAGTGTTTATAGTACATTTCAGATTTTACATGATTTCCTTTATAATTCTGCTTATCTTTTCATTCTAATTCCCTGAAGGACATATAAAAGAACCCCTAAAGAGAATAATTACTGCTGTACTCTTTAACCAAGGCTCCTCTTGCAAAGAGAAATCTGAGCTGCTTTTTAAAGAAGGCCGTTTTTAAATAAAAATGCAAATAAGCTACTTTGTAACCACATTAATTACCCACCTAGCCTCTTATTACCATGTTTGTATTGTTTGCAAATACTATTTACAGTCGTGTGGAAATTAACATTACTGGTCCCGAGGAAAGATTGTGGTGGGAAGGTTGTGCTTTGGAACCAATTAGGGCAAACCTTGTCTCCACCGAGACTCTGGGGAAAAAACACAGCCTTGCAATGTCAAATAATAGCATTAGCTCTGACTGCATAGGCAGAGCGCTGTAATTATATTATTGGCCCTATTTTGCTTCTGCAATGAATTTCATTGCCTGCATTGTAAAATCAGCAGGCAGCAAAGTTTCTGCTAATGATTTAATGTACTCTCTGATCATTTTGGACAAAAGTCACGCTAAGAGCCACAAGGCAATTTTATCACCCCCACTGACTGCTGCCTGGCTTGAGCATTTTCACTGAGGACAAAACAGGATTCTGATCTCCTTGTAATGCCAGGGTAGTTCTTCCCGCACTGAAGAGAAAGTGGCTCCCATAGTCGATCATTTTGAGCAAAAGGGAAAGGGGATCTTGCTTGGCAAATAATCGCAGTGAGTGTGAGTTGAGGGTCAGCCTATGTGGGGCATTGTACCAGGCCCTGACTTCTGCCACCCCTCACTCCCAAGTCCATGCCTCTTTGACCTGTGATGTCATCTCTTTTTACAGAAAGAAAGCTGAGGTTCCAGCTTCGGTATAAACAGGAAGGTACCGCTAAATAGGGATGAAATTAGCTCTTTTTTTCATATCATGCATAATTTTTTAATATAGTTTTTTTTAAAATTCAGCTAATTACTGACAGAACTTTGTATTCTGTGTTTTTTTTTTGTTTGTTTGTTTTTACATCAAAATATGTTTTGGATTTAACAGATGCTTTTCATGCACTTTGAAGTTATTTGAATCTGAGCTTAATCAGCCTTAACATGAAGCGGTTGCCCCCTCCTTTAAGGAAACCTGCTCTGCGATGGAGAGCTGTGTGTTCTGGCAGCACTCATCCTAGGATGCAGGAGAGGGGAACTTTCTTTAAAAAAAATTTTTTTTTTACACTAAAGTATAGTGGATTTACAGTGTCATGTCGATTTTTGCTGTGAGACAGGGGAACTTTGGAGCCTGTCGCATGCCAAATGGTGACTGGCCTGATCTAATTTAATCCTGCAGTAACACTGGGAACCAGATGTCAGTATCTGCGTTTGGCACATGAGGGAGAAGACAGAGGAGGCGGGTGACTTGCTCACGGCCACAGTGCTAAGTCCTTGGCAGAAGCAGAATCTGAAAACGGAGCCCCTATATTCTAATTAAACGTGGCAGGAGTTCTCGTCATGGCGCAGCAGAAATGAATCCGACTAGGAACCATGAGGTTGCGGGTTCGATCCCTGGCCTCGCTCAGTGGGTTGAGTATCTGGCATTGCCGTGAGTTGTGGTGTAGTTTGCAGACGTGGCTCGGATCTGGCATAGGCTGGTGGCTGCAACTCTGATTAGACCTCTAGCCTGGGAACCTTCATATGCCATGGGTGCGGCCCTCAAAAGACAAAAAGACCAAAAAAAGAAACCAAAAAAAAAAACGCATGGCAAGCTGACAAGGTTATAGACTCTTCCTTCTCCCCCCATCTTAGTGATTTTTCTTTTCTTCAATTTCTTTCCTTTCCTTAACATTTTCAAATCAGATTGGTGGTAACTGTGGAGCAGAAGGCAGGCTTTACTCTTTTAGTCTTAAACTGCAGATCATTAGCCAAAACGTTGCCCTTGGCCCCTTGCAGAGGTTGGGAAATCTGCTCTCGGCAGGTGCTGCCCTCCAGGCCTCCTTTCAGGGTGGCCTCCTCCCGCCTGGCGCAGGTGCTTCTGGGGCTCAGCCCTGGCTGCCTGGCCCAGCAGCTCCCTCGGGACACATTGCCGCACCTAGCATTCTCCTGCCCAGAATCCTCACCCTTCATTCAGAGAGGCGACCCCTGCAGAACCCCAGAACCGATTCTTAGCCAAGGAGCAGAAATGAAATCAAACACAGTAACAACCCTCCCACACTTCTGCACACAAAAAGGTCAATTTTGGGAGAGAAATGAGAGTTCAGAGGACTTAAAGGGCAAATAGTCACCTCTTGCCCTTCTTAGCCTCCGCTTTCGTCTGCGCATTCATCCACTCAGCGAACAGTGATGGAGAAAAAGACTGTGCCCCATGCTTTTCCGGATGCCATCTCACAGGGTGAGCAGAGGTGGCCACTTGGAACAGTGGCTGCTCCCTGTATCTTAACATGCTGCTGATCTCGTTAGTTTGGTTCTTGATCCCTTAGTTTCAGGGACTTGCTCGTGACTTCTGTTGATGTGGATTAGCTCACTTATTCCACTTTAAATAGGCATCGCTGTTTCTTCCCATTGTGTTTTTTTAACTCTAGGTTTTGTATATTATATATTTATAGTGTATGTTTTGTAAGTTTTGTACTTTTTATGTATATGCACATGCATACATATCCACACTCGTGCATACACGAGCGGGTGTGTATGTGTATTTGGTTTTCTGCTCTGGACAATGTCTTCAATGTCGTACATACTTAGATGAGGCTGTTGGCGCCTCTGCCAGTCCCTCCATGTCTTTCCCCGTCACTGCCTAACTGGTGCCACTGACACATCTACTTTGTCATGGTTAATGACATTTCCATTCCATTCTGTAACCGTAATTAACCCCCTGGGCATTACCTATGAATTGATTCAAGAAGATGAGAAACCATAAATATTTACATCCCTAGGGCTGCGGAACTCTTTCTTACTCAAGGACCAACAAACGTGCCTCTGCTCTGGTTTGCTCCGCTGCCGTTCTTCGCCATGACCCTCAGACAACGAAGCCGTGTGCATGTTGGGTCCCCCTTTCCTGGGCCATCCTCGTGATTTCCCCGGGTTCAGGAGAGGCATGAGGGGTGCAGATTCTGAGTCTCCTTAGCGCTACCCACCTGATACTTGGAGCCTGACAAGGTGACCTTCTTTTGTTCTGACTCATCTCACTTGTGTACACCTGCCATCCGCCCCTCATTGATCCGACTCACATTTGGGAGGGTCTTCTTAGGCTGATTTCTGGAGGGCAGGATCTTTGCTCTCAAGCAGCTGAGGGCATTTAGGTTGTGATCTTGCCTGTAGCCGAGTCCTTGACGGACGGACGGCGCAGCCTGTGGGATGGGATGATCCACGGAGTGACGGGAGGCACAGTAGTTGGAGGAGGAGCATTTCCTAGTGGGAGGAAGAATTACTGATGGACCTCCAGAGCGAGCGGCTCTCAGAGCGCCCACCAGTGACGCGGTGACCAACGTGTAGCCTCATTTTCTTCCTCAGCCTGTTGGGGCAGCAAGGACGAACATCAATCATGTGTTTCTTAGTATCTGTCCTTTAAAGTTCGTGAGTGTTGCCAGGGAATTTTTTTTTTAATTGAAATATAGTTGATTTACAATATTGTATTCTTTTCTGGAGTGATTCTGTCATCCATCCTTTTTTTCAGATTCTTTTTTTCTTACAAGTTAGTGCACAATACAGAGTAGAGTGCCCACTGCCTTAAAGGGATTATCTGTTTATGTATAGTAGCATGTCTGTGTGGCTGCCAAGGGCCTCTTTTATCCCTCCCTTCCTCTCCCCTTTGGTAGCCCTAAGGTTCTTTGCTACATCTGTGGGTCCATTTCTGTTTTGTATGTAAGTTCCCCTGTATCATTTGGTTTATTTTTTTATTTTTTTTTGGATTCCACATGTAAGTGGTATCATATGGTATCTGTCCTTCTCTTTCTGGCTTCTTTCACTGGGTATGGGAATTTCTAGGTCCACCCATGTTGCTGCAGATGGCATTTGTTCATGCTTGGCTACGTCTGAGTAGTATTCCATTGTGTATATGTACTCCGTCATCTTCTTTTTTTTTTGTCTTTTGCCTTTTCTAGGGCCACTCCCGCAGCATATGGAGGTTCCCAGGCTATGGGTCCAATCGGAGCTGTAGCTGCCGGCCTACGCCAGAGCCACAGCAACTCAAGATCCAAGCCGCATCTGCAACCTACACCCCAGCTCATGGCAACACCGGATCCTTAACCCACTGAGCAAGGCCAGGGATCGAACCTGCAACCTCATGGTTCCTAGTCGGATTGGTTAACCACTGACCCACGACGGGAGCTCCTGTACTCCATCTTCTTAATCCATTCCTCTGTCGATGGACATTTAGGTTGCTTCCACATCTTTAGCCCAGATGTATCTAAGGCTAGACATTGAGTCGGTGGCAGAACAGGAGAGACAGCAGCACTGTTTGCTGATCATTGCCTCAGCCTCTGACTGTGCTCCCTCTCCACATAGTAGGCCTTTAAAAGTTTTCTCTCAGGAGTTCCCTTGTGGCACCTTGGGTTAAGGATCTTTGCACTGTCACTGCAGAGCTCAGACTGTGGCAGGGGTTTGATCCCTGGCCTGGGAACTTCCACATGCTATGGGCATAGCCAAAAAAAGAAAAAAAGAAGTAAAGGTTGGCTGAAAGCCTTTGCCCTCCCTGAGGCTCGGTTCCCCCCGTGTTAAACACAGTTTTTAGTATCTGTCTTGCACGGCTGACATGCAGGCTTGAGGTGCTGTTGCCCAGGTGCTTAGCAGGGTTCCACTGACAGTGTATTGAGGCCACGGTTGTACTGGCGTCTTTCTGATTGCTCGCTCTCTGGGGCCCTGGCTTCTCAGGTGACTGCGTGAGGTTTGTCTTCACCACGTGGTTTTTCGCAGCTCATCCACTTACCACAAGATCTGACGTGGGTGTTCAAAGCCCGAGGGAGGCTTTGTGTTCTGTGAGGACTGGGTTCGTTTTAGGGTGTGGGGGCCTCATGCCTTCAGGCCCTGTCACCATGCTCGCTCGCTGTCTGGGGACTGCCCACTCCTCTGGATGGGATGCTTTGTCCACGTGCGTCCTTGGAGGGTTATGGGGGGGTGGGGGAACGGGGATTCCCCCCATTCAGTTCTGGGAGGGCAGCACTGAGTGTGCAGGGGCTGCAAATGGGAGCCAGGCCTACGATTCACAGGCAGACATCGACTCCCACCTTCCAGGCGGAGACGCCTCACCAAAGGGGTGAGAAGGAAAACGGGGCTGAAAACAGGATGACCCTTTCTGGTTTTTAATTATGCCTCTAGAGATCCATCCTGCATGGAGGGGACTGTACTACTGGGAAACACCCCAGGAAAATGTTCTTCTCATAAGGTGTAAAAATGCTCCCCCCAACTTGGCAGCATATTTCCTTTGTTCTGCAGCTACTCAAGTCAGGAAGGAATTTCGACGAGAAATCAAATGTTTTATCTGTTAAGACAATCATTTTTTGAGAAGGAAAGTTCACATAGCATCATTATCTGGGGACCATGGCACAGGCCGAGGGTGTAAGGAAAACCTGTGAAGCTTGTAGGAGTATTGAAAACATGGGAAGGTGTGGCGAGAGCGAGCTCGGGAGCTCACCCTCATTGTTCTAACTGCACCCAGCGTCCGACGTCCCGCCAGCTCAGAGAGGAGAGAAAGCTCTGGCGAGGCCCAAACCGTCTTTTATGGTTATTAGCAGGTGGAAAAAGTGCACGCGAGAGGTAGGCATTAATAGTTTTCTAGCCCGGTTCGGTTCCTTTGGGAAGAGGCTTCTCGTCCTGCCCGGTGACAGAGGACGCGGCTCTGCCCGTGGGCTGGTTCTCACCTGCCTCGGGGCCTCCTTTTCCACTCGCTCTTCTCTTGGGGTGTTTTTCTCTGTTTTCTCTCCACTTTGCCTCCTCTTCCCTCCCGCCTTTCCCATTCATTTCCAACTTTTCTTCCCTGTCCCGGTTTAGCAGCCTGGCTCAAAACTTGGTGAGGCACCACTTTCCTGGATGCCCCCCGAACCTCGGTAGCTTTGGATTGGCAGCCCGGTTGGGCACTGTGGTGGCTCCTCTTCCTTCCCAGCCTGGGCTCAGAGAGCTGGCTCCGGAGAGGAGCTGAGGCTGGGACCTCCCTCCACGATCCCCTGCCCTGAGGCCCTGGGCGTGAGTGGAGGCCTGAAGGGTTGTTCGCAGATGAAGCCTCATCCTTCTGTTTGCTTTCTCTTCTAAGGCCTTAGCGGGTCAGGTTTCTTAAAGTCACTGGGGCTGAGCTTTGTCTGCCTTGAGCTTTAGGTGTTGGAACACAGCTAAATTTGTCAAATTTTCATGAACTGAACCTCAAAGAAGCTCTCTAGACCTTGTTATAACTATGAAATCCATTGACTTCATCATTGGTCTGTGTGTT
The DNA here is from genome assembly GCF_016906955.1 of Phacochoerus africanus. Classification (NCBI taxonomy): domain Eukaryota; kingdom Metazoa; phylum Chordata; class Mammalia; order Artiodactyla; family Suidae; genus Phacochoerus; species Phacochoerus africanus. The sequence continues at coordinate 9,672,969 of NC_062551.1, read as the reverse complement.
ACATCAGCTTCCTGTTTGAGGCACATTTTTGTAGCCACATGTATTCAGGCTTTCAACAATTTAAAAATAAAATTTCATTGGAAACAAAAATTCTCTCTACTGGGGTACCAGGAAATTGGAATTAGTCTGTATGTCATTGAATATTTATACCCTATGTAAAGTGGTGCCCCACCTTTTCATTGTCTGTTTCTAGAATAGGTCCCCCCTAAAAAAAATAGCCCAGCTTTTCCCGATACTGGCTACTTACTGGTTTACTTGCTTTTCGGTTTTTTGTTCTTTAAACTCCACAAAGAAATCTGTTGTGTGGGCCACGAATACCTGAAATAGCTCCTGCCACATAGTTGGTGAGTCAGTGAATGAATAAAGGAGCCATTATTTTATTCGTAGCATTATAATGCTATTTTAGGGGTCAGAGTGGAAACATAAAACCTGTTGCTGGAGACCAGTGTGCACACAGGCTGCCCGCAGGGGGCATAGAATCAGCCCCCCCCCATCCTAGCGGGAGAAGGTGGAAGAATTACTAGGAGTTAGCAAAGAGAAGAGAAGCCAAGAAGGGCATTGTAGTCAGAGAGTGGCTGGTGGGTGGAGGTCTGGAGACGGAGGGGAGCAAAGGCAGGTTTGGGAGGATCTTGGGTCCTCAGTGCAGCTGGAGCACAGGCAGAGGATGGAGGTGTGGCCAGTGATGAAGGCCAGCATCTCCCAGGGCCAGGATACCTTCCTAAGGAGTTTGGGTTTCATAGTAAAGGTAAGTGGGACGGAGGTTGGGGAGGTGGTTAAAAACTATGCAGGGTGTTTTCCTAGCTCTGGGGAGCATTGGGGAAGATGATTCTGGCAGTGTTTGGAGCCTGGCCTGTGGAGGGTAGCCCTGGGGTCTCTTACAGACCCCTTGGCAGCAAACATTGAAGGCTTGTGGAGAGGGAAGAGCATTGGGCATGGGGAGGTGAGAGTGCCTCGGAGAGAGGTGAGAGAGGTGGGTGTTGAGGTGGGCAGTGGATGGTGAAAGAGGGAGGGCGGAGATGTAGGCTGCTTCCAGGGGATGCTTGGATGGCCACACCTTCCACTGCACTAGCGAGTGCAGGTGGAGGAGGAGGGCGGGCAGAAGTGCATTGCTTTGGGTCTGGTTGAGGTGGGGCCCTTGGGAAAAAGCCACATGGAGCAGTGGGGTCTGAGGCTTGATGGAAGGTGTGGGTGAGCCTGGAACCCTGTTCCCTTCTGCTCTCTCATACTCTGCAGGGTCCTAGGAAAGGACCTCGTACGGTAAAAATTAAGACAAGATCCCCCTGTCCCCTTTTTTTGAAAGATAGACTGTGGTTCGCCTTGTGGGGTTGCCTGAGGAACTCTGCATTCTGTTGTTCTGATGAGGGACTTCCTTTTGCTCAGCAGGCAAGAGCTGGTAGGGCAGGGCCCTCAGCAGTGTGTGAGCCACGGGAGTGCTCTGTGACCCCAGTAATCTCCTTTGATCCCCAGGAGCCGTAGTGGGACAGAGGCCAGACACAGCCTTTGCTTTCACAGCATCCCTGCCTTTCCTCTAGCCAGGACTCCTCAACCCGGTCCGAGGACGTGTACAAGTCCATACCCCTGCCCGCTTGTGTTTGTGAACCTGGAAACGTGGCGGGCACGTGTGCATGTTACTGTTAGGAATCCACGTTGATGCGGGCGAGCGGGGAGGTCATTTCCATTCCAGATTCTTTCCTTTCACCTTAAAAAAAAAAAATCAGACTATTTTCTTGTAGCTTATCCGTGCAAGGAAATACCATTCTGAACAAGAGCATTGTAAGATTAAACGATTTATTTAAAATACATTAGGCATTTTGGGAGTTCTGGTTTTTGCATTTAAAATTTTTTAGTGGCTCACCATTTTTTTTTTTTTTAATTCTGTCTGTTTCCAGCCATGTTCTTTGGCTTGATCATATATCAGTATTTTATTCCTCTTTGGAGCTAAGACTAAGCTTGTTTTAATGGATGTTTCTTAGGATAAGCTAAGTGATGACAGATCACTTAATTTGGTGTGTATACTGCTTTAATTACCAAAAACTGTCTTCGATAATAACATAGGAGATAGGAAAGGTAGGAATAGCATTTGAATTATTCTCTGTCCTTCTGTCTCTGGATGTGGAATAACTGCTCTTGAATTTATACATTCTTGGTCCTTGAGGAACCGTAAAAGCCTACCCTTACATATATATGAAATGGAGAGAAACTGCATATTTATTAAGAATCATGACCCTTAGGACTAGATAAGTCAAATTAAATCTCATAAAAATCTGTTATGGAAAATGAATACATGGCAATTTTTTTCTTTTAGGGTATACTTATTAATTTTGTCGTGTTTAATATGTTAGAGTTGCAAACAAAGGCATAAGTGTGTGTGTTCATTCCTAATTAATTTATGTAATTGGGTTTTATAAATTTAGGTGTTTAGGAAGCTGTACATAACACACCCCATTTACTGTGTGCTGTAGCCAATAAAAGCATAATAGAAAGAAATATAGTTTGAAGCTCACTTCAGTGGTAAATATAGATTAATTGTAAATGATATCTTTGTAATGTTTATTTTAAATTTTGCAATGCTGCACATTTTGCGAACCTACCAATTAATGTTCTGATTTGAAATAATGACTAGGTTAATTACTACAAATTGTAAGTGCTCTATCTCTGACAATTAAAAAGTCTCTTACAGCTTTTGTTTAGTTCCCTCTGAATTACATGAGTAGCAGTACGGCATCGGGGAAAGAAGACTTAAGAATAGAAGGAGGGTGTTTAAAATATGGGTAGTTTTGTCATTTTCTGTTTTGGATGATTGTATGTGTGTGTGTGTACACACATGCACACACATTTATGTGTAATTTCTGCTTTACATTACAGAGGCAGACAGTGAGTCAAAAAATCTGCAATGTATTTTTTTAAAGTAGGATATAAATTACAATGTGTAAATCAAATACACTGTGTTAAAACCAGTAACTTTTAAATAAGCCTCTCTGTCATTGTGACGTGGCCGTGGTGCTCCCCGAGATCTCAGGTTGGCAACACATCTGCCTCTGCAGTCGGACGCACAGGACCGGTTTGATGGGAAAGGGCCTGGGCTATGTCACTGGTCTCCCCAGGGTTTATTAGCCTACCAGGGAAGGCCGTGTTCTCTCCTCACCCCAGCTCAAAATGACGGTGAGAAATCCACATCAGTGCTACCCTGCTTCTATCCAAGGAGTTGAATGTGGTCAGGTTCGCTTTCTTCATGAATGCATTTAAACAAAAGATTCTGCGTTGGTTTAGAGCAAAGCATCTTCCTCTTTGCTTTTTGTCTTTTTAGGGCCGCAACTGTGGCATATGGAAGTTCCTGGGCTGGGGTTGAATCGGAGCTGCACCTGCTGGCCTACACCACAGCCACAGTGATGCAGGATCCGAGCTGCGTTTGCGACCTGCGCCACAGCTCAGGGCAGTGCTAGATCCTTAATCCACTGAGCGAGACCAGGGATCGAACCCTCATCCTCATAGATGCTAGTGAGTTTCGTTACCTTTGAGCCACGATGGAAACTCCAACACATCTTTCTCTTTGAACAACAGCGAGTAAACGGGGCTATTTGAATACCGTGTTATATGCCTTTGAGAAATCACTGGATTCACAGGGTCCTTTGTAAATTTAATACCTCCCTCCAGGGAGAGAGTCTGTGTACAGGGTCAATTGGGAGTGCCTTTGGTACATTCTCTTTTGTGCCTTACAGGTTAAAGGAGAGTGTTGGATTTGCTTCTATAAGTATGGGCTTGCTGAACTTCCAAAAACCGTGAATAATCATGTCTAAAGATAAATACTATATGTGGAGTAAGTGTCATGGATCCCATTTATGATGGAATATGTATGTCTTTCCAAGGCTAAGACCTTCATAATTCATTTATAAGTTGCATTCCTTCCATGTAAGTAACAGAAGAGTTATTTTCTTCATTCTTTCCAGAGAATTGTCACACAGGGAAGAGGGAAAGAAAAGGACAAACTTTTTCCAGTAGAATGCCATTCAGAGATAAGTAGAAGGAAGTATTAGAGAAAAGTCAAAAGAAAAAGAAGGAAAAAAAAGTAGGTTCTGGTGATGTTGGAAAAATGACGTGTGAGCAGAAGTGCCCGGTGCTGAGCTTCATCTATTCTGTCGTGTTATGACAGAAATCATTACAAGTGTGATGGGTTTATTTATAAAGACTGCCTTCAATATTCAAAGTACATCTATTCTAACATTCCTCATTTTGAGCCAGGCTGTGGATCAAGATGAAAGAAAAATTAAATTGTATATTGAAAAGCTGTTAATTGAGCTGTGCTGTATTTAACGGGGAAGTCTCGGCTTGAGGCAGTCGATACGGCCGAGGATTTTTAATGTCCTGCGTCGTGAGGCTGTCAGTTTGCTTTGGAGCACACGCCAACAGGCCTCCTGACAAAGCCCCAAAAATTTGTGTTGTTACTGCCGGGCTCTTGGGAAAGCATGCGTTGGTTGACCCACCGCTGAAATCCTGGACACACATGTTCATAAAGGAACTCAACACCGCAGTCTCTTGGCGTTGAGTCCCCAAAACCTACTTCCTAAGGCATCATCTGGGGGCTTGTTTTAAAGTTTTTAGTGAAGGAAGGCTTTATATAACCTTATATAATGTGAGATTTCCCCCTTCTTCCCCAGTCAGTGTAGATTCATTTGCATTTTCAGAGGGTGGCCAAATAATAGTTCACCATCTCTAATATCCATTTAAAAATGTTAGGTCTACCCAGTTAGAATTCTCAAAAGTAGCCTATCAGTGGTTTAATATGTTATCTCCATTCTCTGAGGCAGTGTTAATTTCCTTTTGTAGTTAATCTATCCTACTACCAAATTTAGTGTATTTATCGTTAAAGATTCTGTTAAGAGCTGTGTGATTTAAGTACATCTGGGATAAAGTGGCCTTGGCTTTAACTATAGAACAAATTTTCTTTATTTCGTTCTCTTCACTGATAAATCCATAGTAACTGAAGGCATTTCTAGAATGGTGGGCAATTTGAGGCTCTAACGTTTGATTAAAGATACTTGAGCTCTTCATACTGAGAGGCTGCAGGGCTGAAAGGCATTTATTTGGGGTTCTGATTCTGGCCCTGGCCTGGCTCCGTGGAAGATGATGGGGCCCCATGAGCCCCCCAGTGCTGTCAGTCTCCTCGGAGTGGGTGGGTGGGTATTCCTTCTCAGGAAGGCCACGATGGAGCCACCAGAGTCTTTTCAGGGCCCTTGCCAGGGACTCACATATCACAAGGAGTCCATGGACATGGCTTTGAAGGGCTTCATTCCTTCGTTTCTCAGATATGTGTTCTGAGCACTGCTTTTGTCAGGGTTGGGGGGGGGGCAGTCTTTGGTAGTGAGGTGACATGTGAGCAGAGAGAGAGAGATGCGTGTGGTGCAGCATAGAACAGATAGAGGTCCCGCAGGTGAACTGCTTAATAGAGTACCTGGCACCTGGAAAGCGCTTGTGGATGTCGGCAGTCGCTGCCACCGTCGCCGCCCTTGCGGCATTGTGAGGTCTTAGGAGGCGCAGAGAGTGGCACCTTGGGAACTTAGAAAAAGTAGGCAGCGAGACTCTGTGCCTTGAACGAGCACACTCTCTCCGGTATCGACGGGCACGGGATGAATATTTGTATCTCCCCTGAACTCATGTGTCGGAGCCCTAGCCCCCCAGGGTGACGGCGTTTGGAGGTGCGGTCTTCCGGAGGTGATGAGGATGAGAGGAGGTCATGAGCGTGCCCACCCCGTGACTGGTGTCCTGAGAAGAAGAGGAAGAGAGGGCGCTTCCTCCACTCAGGCACTCCCGGAGGAGAGGCCGTGTGAGCTGTTTGCCGGGGGTGGCCGGCTGCGAGCCAGGAAGGTGCGCGCCCCGGGAGCGGGATCCATTCCCATCTTTGTTGACACGTCCATCCTCCAGAACCGGGAGAAGCATATCTGCTGGTTAAGCCGCGCAGTCCTCCGGTGTTTTCTTAGAGCCTTAGACAGTGAGACCCCAACACTGTGGGAAAGGGCATCCAGCAGGAAGACTTCAGAGTGGGTCTGGGTGATGTTTGGTGGCCGATGGGGAAAAGAGGAACAAGGCTTGGCAGGGCACCGTCCTTGGCGAGGCTCTTCCTGGCAGGGAGAAGAGGACAGAGAAAAGGTGGAGGGACGGAAGTCTGGGGGCGCGGGAGGGGCATGAGCTCAGCGTCGCAAAACCTGGTTCAAATCCAGGTTTTGCCGTTGACTGCCGTCTAACCCCGCTGAGCTTGAGTGTACAGTGGCCTTTAGCAGTAGCGTGTGCCAGGTCCCTAGCTGGTGATCATGGCAGCTTTGTGTATTTGACCATGTTCTCTTTGGGGGGTTTGTTTGGGAAAGATGTGAGAGGGCAGCCAGCAGGTGGGCATCCTGCTTGGGAATCGGGGCTATGAACGGCCCTTCCTGGCGAGGCACTCAGCAGGGGTACTGACCTTGGTCCAGAGGGCAGCCTCTGGCCACAGCTCCGAGAACGGTTCGGCTCTGCTTCGTTGGCCATCAGACACCATCACAGGGGGAAGCCTGACTCGCTGGAGAAAGGAGTGCGTTGATTTCTTCCCCGAGGGCAGAGGTTGGTCACGGCAGGTTGGTAGGAAAAGATGTCCCCTCAGAGGAAGCCATCATGGAGGCATTCCGAAAGGATGGGGATTCGTGGGGATTTTCCAGGGGGAGGCAGAGGAATGACCCCGTCCTTGACCCACGTGTGGCTCATGCTGGATCCGAGAAAGCCCCAGGAGGCCTGATGGGCTGACTGGATTTGCGTTTTGTAATTGAAATATGGGTGAGTCTGCTTGTAACTCTCTCAAGATGAGGTGGTGAGAAGAGTGAGGTCCAGATTTTTGCTCCGTGAACATGGAATAGGTCCAAAAAAGAGGGTGTGCTGCAGAACGAGAGGGGGGTGGAGCCAGAAAGGATGCAAGACTTAGGCTAGATCTTACAACCTCCAGGGCCTGCCTGGCGCACCTCTGATAACTCCTGAGCAGTCCCATACGTTTGGGGGCAAAAAAGAAGGCTTACTTCATGACAAGGAGGTGGAACTTTTATAAGGGCTTTTACCAGTTGGGCCGTACTAGGTTGTCCTGCAGTAACAAACATCCCCAGATCTCAGTGGCTTTACACAGTGAGTTTATTTCTCACTCATGACAGCTGACCAGTAGGAAGAGGGGCTCTGCCCGTTCAAGTCACTCAGGGACCTGGGCTGACCTCGGCACCATCTTGTACACGTGCCTCTTGTATTTCTGCAGGAGAGGGAAGGGGATGTGGCAAGCAAGCGCCACATTGTAAAGCTTTCACCCAGAAGTAGTGCTTCCAGCCACAGTTCATTGGCCAAAATAAGTCCACAGCCACGCCTGACTTGAGAAGCACGGGAAAGAGCAGTCCTACTGTGTGTCTCCAGAGAATCGGAGGGCCAGGACAGATGTGAGCAGTCCTCACGATAGCCACAGCTTCGATGGAGATGGCATCTATTTTTAATGTGGGTTAGAAAATAATTGGTCGGATATCCAGGTTTTTTTTTTTTCTTTTTTTTCCTTCCTTCTGTCGAGGATGGAAAAGCACTCATAGATTAAAAAAGACCTAGCGTAGCACCTACGTTTTAAACAGTAGGAAAAGATGACATTGCGGACCAGTGACACAGAGATTTCCCTTCTGTGCCATGACAAATACCAGGGACACATAATTGCAGAATGAAGCTGCAAATGTCTCACCCAGGGAACTAGGTAACAACCTGCTTGGCTTCATAAAGAAGGAATAATATCCAATTAGACTAAGTGTATTCGGTGCCTGAGTGACAAGCTCCAGAGACCTCAGGGCCTCTGGGGCCCCCAGGGCAGTTTCAGGAGGCTGTCTGAGACCTGTCCGGGGTGTGAGGGACAGGCCCCACTGCCACAGAGCAGGAGCTGATCGACATGTCATGCTTTGCTCTGAGCCTCCCTTGGCTCTTGTGCTTGCCGAAACCGGTGGCTGGGCTGTCCCCGCCAGTTGTGGCCAGTGGGCTGGCGGGGGACAGCTGGCTGATCAGAGCCCCCTTGCCTGTCTGCCACCTTTCATGCTGACCTCACAGACCCTTGGGTCTCAGGATCCCTATCCCTGCCACAGGCTAGTCACCCAAGGTCACTGCTGTTGCTCTTGCCAGAAGCCTCTGAGTGTTTTTGAGTGTTTTCAAGGTCAGACTGAAGGGTTCATGTCCAGGCCCCGCCAGTCCCTCCCTTTGTGGTCTTTGGCCAAGTGCCAGACCCCTCTGAACTTGTTTCCCCATCTTTAAAATGTGGTTCGTAATTGCTCTTACTTCTTGGGGTCTGTGTCAGGGTTTGATGACAAGCCCTGCAAATCACCACGTACTCGGTGCTTGCTGCCATGAGCCTGTCACTATCACCTCCACCCATGACAAAAGTAATAAAGACGATAAAAAAATCATTTTGACCCCAAAAGTGTGGCCTAATTATTTTAAAGCGGATGATCCATTTGCTTGGAGACTGGCAAATCAGCAAACCAGTGGTTTGACTGATGAGTTACACCCCTTATACCCATTGTAGTCCTATTAGTTTCTTCTTGCTGCTGTGACACATTAGCACAAACTCGGCAGCTAAACTCCAGGCATTTATTCTCTTACAGTTGTGTAGGATAGAAGTCTGACACGGGCCTCACTGGGCTGGGATTGAGGTGTTAGCTGGGCTGCATTCCCTCTGGAAGCTCCAGGGAGAATCTCTTTCCCTGCCTTTCCCATTCCTTGGCCGTGGCCCCAGCGAGCAAGGTGCCGTTCTCTTTACTGAATGTCTTCCTGCGACACTCCTCTTCTGCTGCCTCCTTCCACCTTTCAGGCCCCTTGGGCTTCCATTGGGCCCACCTCGATAATCCAAGGTCATTGCTCTAAGTTCAGCTGATAGGTAACCTTAATTTCACCTGCAACCGGAATCCCTTTTGCCGCCTGACCTGTATTCGCAGGTTCCGAGGACCAGGACTTGGACACCTTTGGGAGTGGGATTATTCTGCCCGCCCTGCTGAGCTGGCATCTTGCTGCTCAGACACAGTAATAAAAATCCAATGCTGCCTTCCTGCTTCGTCCTAACTTTCCTCCCTGCCTCCAAGGTTGCGTAGAGTGGATAGATGGTACCCAAAGTGAGGACACTTGGTTGGTAGAAACAGTGTTTATACAGGTATAACCTTGGTTGGGAAAAAAGGAAGAAACAAAAACAAATGAAAGATGTAAGAGGAGACAGTAGACAAGGAGGCAATAGCCTTTATTTGAGCAGCAGATAATGAATAAAGGTCCCTGAACGATCATAGGGGCCAGAGCAGTACCAGCGACAGAACACTGCCCTGCCATGTGGAGCCTGATCCTCCTGACGCGATCAGAGCCTTACTAGACTGTTCTGCCGGGTTCTGAGCTTCCGACCTTAATAGAGACCAGAGAGCTTAAGGGGGGCTCAGAAGAGAAATCTCTGATTGAACGTTACGGGCCAGGCTGTCGTGTGAAGTGTTGCATACCTGCTTGAAACGTTAAATATAAGACTTGCCCATTCGTTCAGCACAGTTATCTCACCTCCCAGGAAAGGGTGTTTAATGTATAGGGAGACAGGGATAAATAATTCTGTCTGCCCCGAAGGCCCTGGAGACCCATCGCCTGCAGGGGCAGGTTCTGAAGTCAGCATATAAGCCGGAAATGGAGCATCGTCCATGACCCTCAGAGATCCTTGCAGACTTCATGCCCTTGGCAGCTCAGAGCCAGTGCAGAACCCAGATGCCAGCTTCTTGTATTTCCGTGGGAAGCAGAGGCCCACTCCTATCCAGGCCCCTCGAGTTTCCACCACCCTTGTCCTTCATTGTGTGTGCTTAATGTCCTTGTCACTAGGTGGCCGTTCGTTGGTGGGTGTGAGGGTTGGAATGTGGGAGTTGGCAAACAGCCTTTTATCCGATTGTACTGTCCACCAGTATGCCGTCCACTCTCCTGCCTCTGAGGGAAAAGAGTACGCGTAATGATGCAGTTGCTGCATTCGTCCTCGTCCCGGTGAGGCCTTCAAGTTTCCTCTGTTGTTGTTTGGATGTCCACCTCCATCTCCACCCCAGAAAGCAAAGTGAGCAAGGCGTTACTTCCAGGCCAGGGCCTCCCCTAACTCTGCATGTGCTTGGCCTGCGTGGACCAGGACGTGGAGACGCACTTCCGAGTTACGTGCTGTCTGTGGAGACTGACATTTATCCGCGAGGGTTGCAGAGTCTAATTGTTTTTAAACTGCCACTTTTGTTTGTTAAAGATACAGATGTCTGGCCATGGAGGAAAGCAAAGGGAATTTATCGTTACAATTAGATGCCTCACAATTTGAAAACTTATCACTTAAATTGGTGAAGTGTCACTTTTATGCATCCTGATGTTTAGAAGCCCTGGGAGCCCAGGATTAAACTCATAGACACTTTAATAAGAGCCTGGCAAGATGAAGGAAGTCGCACTTGACGAGACATTGAGACAAACTGGATGGGACTGTCCACTTGCCTCCTATGTGGTAGGACAGGTGAAGGGAAGTGGACCACAGCTTGATTTTTTGTATAACTCTTCAATTAAGGGGAGCAGAGTTAAAATCACTGGATTTGAAGTTAGTTAATACGAATCTTGATGGACATGAGGTTTTATTCTCTCTGTTAATTTGTGCTGTCTCCTATTCCCTGGGTGGCTGAGAACAAGTCATAGGTGATGTTTCTTATTTATGGGCATTAAGCAATATCTTTAAAATGTAAAATAAAGCCGACAAAATGCACAGCCTGATAACAACAACAAATCTAATCTAAAGTGACACAGGGAGACTCTCGGAGACGTTTTTCTCTTTAATGTAACATGACTTTAAATTGATGCAGCCCCACAGTGATTGAAAAACTCTCAGAGCTTGTCTCCTATGATTACATTTCTGATCTGTACAACTTAATTTTTTAACTCGGTGAGTCTCCGTTTTGCGAATGAGCAGTTTTTCTCTTGCCCGCTCTCACTTTATTTGGGAAGAGAGTTTATTTGGCAGCCAGGCGAATGGAGCTCTTTTACCACGGGAAATCGTGAGAAACCCAACAACAACGAAGTCCGAGGAATGCGCCCCCCCAGAACGTGTGCCTCTTCTCGTGTATTTTCTCTTCTTTTCTCTTGACATTGGTGATGTTCTCACTTATTTGCGCTTATGCTAAGAACCGATTAATCGCATACTTTATTATGCTTTAATTAAAGTGGAATTGATTTATAGTGTGTTTGTTTCAGGTGTACAGCAAAGTGATTCAGTTACCTCCTTTTTCAGATTCTTCTGCATTTTAGGTTATTACAGGATACTGGCCATAGTTCCCGGTGCTCTACAGTAGGTCCTTGTTGTTTATCTCGTCTATACATAGTAGCGAGCATCTGTTCGTCTCAGACTCTCTCCCCCACTGTACACGTTAATTGGCTAAATGATACAGTCTGGGAACTGTATCTCGGCAAAGCTCGAATATATTTTTTAAGCGTCTCTGGAATCATTGTCAGTAAATTACTTTGCAAAGTGTGTTTTGATGAATTCACAATTAATTTAAAGTGGATTATACGTCTCTGGCATGTCCGGCAGTGCCTGGTCATTGCTCATGTTTATTCAGGACACGCACTCACATCCTTTATCCGGTGGTGTCTAGAAGGTGTTGGGATGTGGAGTCGTGAGTTCCATTTCTCGGGCCTCCTGTGGGATGTTGATGAATCTGACATGGTCCGAAGGCCATTCTCGTCATGGATGCTTTTCCACTTTAGCACAATAAATTAACTTGCATCGTTCTGACCTCACTTAGCTGTGCATACACTTCTCACCTTCCTCCAAAACCTTCCTTTCAGAGCCCACTTGTTTATTCAGCTTGGATAATTGCTACAGTGTAAAACAAACATCTGACGAACTTTTTTTTTTTTTGGTCCTAACTGTGTTATGGAATGACTGGTACTCCATAATCCTCAAAGGCCTCCTGACTCTTCTTTTGCTTTTTTCCAACAGTATCCTTTCAGACCCTACCTAGAAAAATCAAAGCTTTCTGTTTTAGTTTATCATCTTTTTTAACTCAGCTGTCTCAGCTTGGGTATTTAATCTTTGACATGGCTATTGATAATTGTAACTCTTTTATTTGAAATATGCTTAGTGTTGTCTTATGTAAGACAAGAAATTCAGGGACAAGAAAACAATTTACACCTTCTCTTACATAAAAAGCAATTTCCAGGAGGTGCTGTGACAAGGATCAAGAAGAATAAGGGACCTTTTGGCAGTTCTGAGCTCGAATGCATTTGATGATGATGTGTCCGGAATTACAGGGTAGGGGACACTGTTCTTACAGGTAAACGTGCATATACTTTGTTCCCTTCATCTGGTGTACACTCTAGTTAATTTCTTTTTGGGCTCATTTTAAAATTAAGATTCACATCATCCATTGAGGAGCTTGGGTTTATGCTTGAAGCAAGAAACCCTTATTCGAAATTTTTAACTATTAGAGCCACATATGTTTGAATGCTGTGATTTCGTTTTCTCTTATCCAGAGGTACCCTATACCTTTAAGGAGGTGAATTTATTCGGTTTTATTATATATCTCACGACAGAGTTAAGCTTGGTTCATTTGGATTTGAAAAATCTCCAGAGCTTTGAGAATGACTTTGAAACACTCTTTACTGTTGGAGCTTAAAGAAAGTAAATCTCAACTGTCCTCTCTATTAATTCACCTGCTTGGAAAGTTAGAGATTAAAGGGTTTAGTGGGGTTTTTATATTTCCTATAATTTCTGTTTGTATTGGAGTAAACTCTTCTTTGTGTGGAGTGGTTCAGCTCTCATGAAACAGAGAGATGCCGCTACCGAGGGGAGAAGAAGGGAAAGTGTGGTATTAACACAGAACACTTCTCGTGGCTGTTTTCTGGTGTTAGGTGTAAAGGAGCGAGTAAGTTCCTTTAATTAAGTCTCTTTGAGGGACGCAGTCTCCTCTCTGTATCGCTGGTGAACTCTGAGAGCACAGACTTGGAGCTTTTCCTTTTGAGAGAAGGCTCTTTGTTTTTCTTCAGAAGTCATTTTTAGCAACACGAGGGCAGAAAAAGAGAAGTCGGTAAGGAAATGAATCACGCGATGGAAGCAGAACCAGCACCCTCCGGTCCCGCTCCTGTTCTGCTCTCCGGAACCTCGGCTGCTCATTAATGACCCGAGAGCTGACGCTGGGTGGTGAGATGAAGCCGCAACGCACACGTTGGGGTGTGACTGATGCGTGGTTATTACCATCCATTCATGTGTAATCCTGCATCGGGAAGGTTTGTAATTTGTTTTTGACACATTTCTCTCCGATTTCATACATTCCCGTGTATCGCTCTCACCTTCCCCCAGAAGCCTATTTCCAAGGCAGACTTTGTTTATTCACTTGAGGTAATTTATAGGCCACTGCTTATTTTCCTTAATACATAATCTCTTCCCTTAATGCTCCCTCTGTCTTCCAAGCTGACAACTTCGAGAACTAAAGCCACAGGGCTGGAGCTGGAAACTTCTGCCAAGGAAGGAAAGCCAGGCAGGGCCTTGAGCTCCTAAAGCGGCTGGTGGAATTCACTTTAGATGCATTCCCTTTGCAGTGGTGAATGGAGAGTGTTTGCAAATCACCAAAAATATCTTTCTGTGACTTGGAACGATGGCCTCTTCCCTCTCAGTGGCCACAATGGCCCCTGGAAAAGAAACTGGCCTGCTCCCAGAGGCCCAGGAAGTGGGGATGGTGGGGAGGGGGGGGGGACCGGCCCCTGGGCAGGTCGAGGGAGGCCAGTCCCCAGTTCACTGCCAACATGCATTTCTCCAGGGCCAGGGCCCAGCTGGGCCTTGTTAGGAGCAAGAGTTTGGCCGTGACATCACTTAATTTAAAAAAAAAAAAAAAAAGAAAGAAAAAGCAGCAACCCAGCCAGCTAAATGGCACTGTAGCTCGGGACAGCCCACGTCCAGAGTCTTTCATGTCATATCACGAGCAGGCCGATGCCAGCTCTGAGGAGACAGAATGACAGAGTGTGCAGCAGCCAACTTCTTCTCTTAAGAAAGCTGGAAAGAAAGAACATCCTCCATGGCCAAGACACGGGTGGTCCCTGGTAACCTGAGGTGCAGCGCAAGTGTCACCTGGAAAGCGACTCCCAGGGCGCAGCACTTGTACCATTTAATCAGGCTGCACTTGGTCGTATTTATAGCCCTGGCAAGGTTGGCCCATTGTTACAAGATGAAATTGTGATGTTCAGCAGTTTATACCTTGGGAGCTGGGAGCGTTTCTCCACGGTGAATTTGTAATATTAATTGGCCATGTCAGCTCATGACAAATGTAGTGACATCTATTTCAAGTATTTCAGCTTTATGGTGCTGAAAAAGTGACATGCGCTCGAGATAAGTAATCTCACAAAAGATCTTCACGCTCGCTCTGTAGCGCTTCCAGAACATGCTCTCAGAGGAGACGCAAATAGGCCCCGGGTTGGGGCGGGGGGAGCATCCCCTCCCCTTAGCTCCCGGCTGAGAAGGGGGCCCGGAAGGAGGGGAGGGGCGCCCTCCCTGTCACCCCCCCTTCAGTCTCCGAGGTGCTGGCTGGGGCTCTGGCACCAGCACACCCTCCAGGACCATCGTCTGTTGGAGGTGGGTGCCTGCCACTTAGAGGCCGCGCCCATTAGGGGCAGCACAGTGGTGCCTTTCTCGCTGGGGGACTGTTTCTGGAGACATCTCTGTTGTCACAGCCTAGCAGGGAATGAGTTGCTTCTGGAATTGAGTGGGTTCAGGTCAGGGAGGTGGTGAAACATCCTCCAAAGCACAGTACAGGCTCCGCAATAGAGAGCTGTCCCACCCTCAAGGCTGAGAAACCCCTGCGCCTGGGGGGACACCACCCTTTTTCACTTGTCTGTTGCCGCTGGTCCTCGAGAAGTTGATGTGACCAGAGGGAGAGGTGCTGGGTTCCTGCCCGAGGGAAGGTAGGAGGTAGGAAGCCCCCCGGCAGGTGAGGGGAGGCAGCCCGTGGGGCGATGCTGTGGAAAACACAGGAGGGACCTGTCCTGGAAGCGGAGGAGGGAGCCTCCCCTCCGGGTGGGCCGGGGGGCTTCTAGGAGAGGGTGTTAGAGTTCACTGACAGAGAGATGCGGGCAGGGTGCATGCTCTCCTTTGTCACCTGGAGCTGGGAAGTTCACTTTTCCCTTGTAAGTTTGACAGCAGAGTTTCCAAAACAACAGTAACATAACAAAATAGCCTATAATACATCTAAAGAGAGTTTATTTATCCCCTTGTGCTGTTAACCTTCTCTTCAGGTCTAAGGTAAGGGAGGTGTTTACTGTTCCTGGTTTACAGATGAGGAAACCGAGCCCCAAATGGATTAGTGACTGCTGAAAGCCCCGTGATTTGTCAGTGGAAAGGAAAGGACCAGAGGCTGTATCTTTATTACTTCTCCTTCTCTATTAAGTGGAAAAGTTATTATTTTTTTTTTTTGGTGGTTATTTCACATATGTAGCATCTGATATCATAAACGTAGGTTTGTAAAAAATAAATTTAAAAATCGGCAGATCAAAACAGGAAATTAGAATTGTTCTAAAAACTGCCCTTATCTTCTTAGCAGCATTTCTTTGCCATTAAATCCTCCAGCAGCATCATTTCTTGTTTGTTTGTTTCTGTTTTTGTGTTTTTAGGGCAGCGCTCACAGCATATGGAAGTTCCCAGGTGGGGTCGAACTGGAGCTGCAGCAGCTGAGGGCCTACCCCACAGCCTTAGCAACACCAGATCCGAGGCACGCCTTCGACCTACACCACAGCTCACAGCCACACGGGATCCTTAACCCACTGAGGGAGTGAGGCCAGGGATCGAGGCTGCATCCTCATGAACAGTCAGATTCGTTTCCACTGAGCCTCGAGGGGAACTCCCCAGAAACATAATTTTTAATAGCTGTCCAGTGTCCTAATGTATGAGTGAGTCATAATTTATTTAACCAATCCCCTATTGTTGAACATAGAGGTTATTTACAGTTTCCCTCTGTTGTAAACAGAATTGCAATGCAAGTCTCTGAAGCACACACTGGTGACTGATTACCGAGTGTGCCTGGCAGCGCTAGCTCTCAGGGTGAGAGCAGGCTTTGAGATAAATTGCCAGATTGCCCTCTTGAAAGACTGAGAAGCTAGTTGTCTGTATTTTTTACTAAGAATAAGTATCGTTTTTGAAAGCCAAGTTGACTCTAATTTTACTGTGCGTTTCCTTGATTTTGAGTGAACCTAGACACCTTTTAACGTCCTTGTCAACAGTGTCTTCATTTGAAAATGGCCCGTTCATGTTCTCTGATTTCTATCACTGCGTCTTTGTGTTTATGAATGAGGAGGACTTTGCATGTTTTCAGGGTGGGATAGTAACTAACCCTTTGTTGTGTATCTCACAAGTATTTTATCATCTTTTTTATTTTTGTCTTCTGATTTTATGTTTAATTTTAATAGAGTCAAATCCAGCAGCCTGTCGTCCATCACCTCTGCTTTTAGAAAAGTCCTCCCCCTCCACTGTAATGTTATTGTCACTTTTATGTCTTGTTAAGCGCTTTGATGTTTGACCCTGAAATCATGAAAATGAGAAGTCAGTTTTTTTTTTTTTTTTTTTTTTGGTCACGAGGAAAGGGGTGTGGTCCAGCTGATTTCCCCAGGTGATTGGTCAGTTGTCCCAATATGTGTTATTGGACTAATTTATTCCTTCCAGTAAATACAGCTGGTCTGATAAGAAAACAGCATTTCAGTGCAATTAATTCTGTCTTGATTCATAAACAATATTAGGTTAAACTCTTAAAAATCCCGGAACCTTATTTTTTTTCCCATGGTTTCCAGCCAGCACTTCTCTTTGAATTACAGTTGACGCTTGAAGAGTGCAGTGGGTTAATCTTAGTGTAATTGATGGTTAGCTGTCCCTATCCACAGTTCCTTGGCGTTGGTGGAATCGGCCATGCATGGACCATGTAGTACTGTAGTGTTTGCTATAAAAAAATAGCCATGTCTAAGTGGAAACATGACATTTCAAACCTCTGTTGTTCAAGTGTCAAATATTAAGGTACATCATACTAAGAATATACCTTAATAGAATATGCTAATATAAGCGTATTAAGGTATATTCTAATTTCCGTTTTTATAATTTGGCTCACTTTCATATTGCATCTAAATATTGTTCTTGCCCTTTCCCCACCCATGAATTAAAAAAATAGTTTCTAGTGTTGCCGCTATTTTCACTGCTGCTTCTGTATCTTGAAAACAAAAGAAGACAGAAACTTGGCATTTTGGCTCACTTTGCGAGCTCAGTTCCTTGTTCTTTGGCACCACCTGGGTAGCCTTAAGAGTTAGTGGAAACACTGGTTGACGATGGATGTTCTTAAGCTCTCAGAGATCAGCCGATGGGGTGAGATGCCCTCATTCTACCTGCCCTGGGATTTGAGTTGAGGTTTAAATCAGTTTGGAAATGGCACCAAGCCTGATGCTTCCAAGTCATCACCATGAATCGTACTTAACACTCTGAATCTCCATGTCTCACGTTTGAAATCTCAGCATTCTCAGGGATGCGTATTCTGCCAGAAAAACGTTCGTAATGCTCTCGCTTGGCACTGCCTGGGAATCACTAGGCAGACGAAGCTTTCTCTATGCACATGTGTCTCTCCCATGACCCTTTCTCCTGCAGCTCAGGCCTCACTGCTGTGCTGCTGCTGTGGTCGGTGCTAATAGGTAACAAATGCATGCATCTAGACTCCTCTGTTGGCACACTGGCCGGGGAATGAAGGCCAGGCGTGGCTGTGTGGTCCTTCCGGCTGATGGGCACACTTATCTAAGGTACACGATCCACGTGTCACATGCAGGAAGTGCGTTTCCACTGACCAGGCCAATCTGTTATGAGCCGTTTCCGGACATAGGGATTTCATACAGACAGATTCATATCTCCTCCGTGATATGCACCCCTTGCCTTCCCAGTGTTGAAAAAGAAATTACTCTGGACCCAAAGAGGCATTTACATTAGCATTTGCATATGCTGCTGTTGTGCTTGTTTGGTTTACCATGCAAATGCTTTAACTTCCTGTGGGCACCCTCATTGTGGTATACACTTGGCATCTGTGTTTGCGGTCAGCTGGGTGGGCTCTTCACATTATTATGGAATCATTTAATTTGTGGACTCTTTCCCCTGTCCATTATTCATTTTTTAACCCAAGATAGACAAACACCCCAAGTTTGTGTACTTCTTGTGGATCGTATACTCGGGGATTGTAGATTCATAACTGAGTAACTTTTCACACAAATCGAGGGAGTGTTATCACCTTAACCCAGGCTTTATTTAAGAAGTCGTGGGAGCTGGCCACGTGCTCCCTCCCCACCTTCGTTGATTGGCTCTCATTGTTCCTGCCGCCTTTTTATTAATCAGTCCCTTGGAAGAGATGGTGATCAGTGGAAGACAGGACCTTTGTATGAGCTCTTTGAAAGTATCTCTTGTTCCTCTAATGGGAGTGGCTGCTTTTTTGTGTATGATCACCCCTGGCAACTGTTGGCTTTGATTTGTGGTTAAATGTGGTGACCCCCACCTGTGCCTCTTGTTTACAGGCCTAGAAGATGCAATTGTTCAGAGAAGGAGGGACACAGTGGGAAGTGACCCAGGTAGGAAAAGAAAGGAGACATCAGGTTCTGGTTAACCTGAATGCAGCCAGGGGTGGCATTCTTAGGCCTATTTATATTCAGTTTCGCCACAAGATGTCACCAGGACACCACACCAACATGGCCCGAGGACCATCTCTCTCTGGCCAATAGTTATGGGTATCAGATAGCAGCTGCCCAGGCCCATGGGGCCAGTGGGCTGGGAAGGAGTCCCATTCTAGGGAGCTGGGGGACATCCTTAGAAATATCTTGATGTTTCTCCCCTTTGCAGGGACCCAGCTCTCCCAGATCGAGGGTGGGCAGTCACACAAGAAGGTTGTCACAGAAGTGCAGGTTTCATTAACCCCTGAAATGTTGGCCTCAGTGGATGGGAAAGTGGACATCTGCGGGGAGAAGACACAAGCTGGGTGACCACGTTGACCCGCCATCGACACTTGCCGAATCACTAGGAATTACCTTTTCTTAGGTGGCACAGGGTTTCAGATGGCTTACAAATGCACGTTTTTGGCCCTTGAACATTGAGCTTTTTGGTGACTGTCATTACACGTAGAGCACTGAGATGTCGCCTTTCATCATTTCTCTGCCAGCTGGAAGATCAATCACCTGCTCTGCTGTCTTCCCCTCTGGAGTTGCAGGAAACGTGCCACTGCACCACAGGAAAAGCTGTGGAGAGGGGAGGGGGGCTTTTTGTTTCAAGGGTCCCTGCACCCCCGCTTAAGTGTTTGAGTCCCTTGTGGTGCTTGTGTAGGAAGTCAGGTCTGGTAGGAATCTCCTTGGCTACCTGATGTCTGCTCATCTTCATTCTTGTACCTTAGATTATTTGTCATGGTGAATTATGCTGGGGCTGGTTGGTGCTAAGAAGCCTGTCATTTGACTCAATAAATAATAGCAGGATGTCCCATTTTTGTAGCACTGTCTGTAGGATTGTTCGAACATGCAATCAGCAGTCTAACCGCTTCATCTGGCTGAATTTAAAATACCGCCAAGGGCAAATACTGGAGTTCCCCGCAATGGCTCAGTGGTTAACGAATCCAACTAGGAACCATAAGGTTGCGGGTTCGGTCCCTGGCCTTGTTCAGTGGGTTAAGGATCTGGCGTTGCCGTGAGCTGTGGTGTAGGTCGCAGATGTGGCTCGGATCTGGTGTTGCTGTGGCTCTGGCGTAGGCCGGTGGCTACAGCTCCGATTCGACCTCTAGCCTGGAACCTCTATATGCTGTGTGAGGGGCCCAAGAAATGGGAAAAAGACAAAAAAAAAAAAACAAAAAAAAAACAAAAAAAACCCACTAAGGGCAAATACTAACTCTTCATTGCAGGAATGAAATTAAGGATTGTCGTGTGAATACTCAGCACGGCACCATAAACATTTTTTGAAAAAATGGCAAGAGCCAGGACCAGAACCTCAAATTCCTGATTCTTGAGCAAACTGCTTTCCTTTTTATCTTGAGTTAAAATTTCTCCTGTTCTGTTTAACTCAAGAAGGGACCCTAACTCCCGTCATTGCCATTTGATGATTTAACCTGTACCTGGTGCTTGAGAAGTTTAGTTTGTTCTGTAGTAATTTTTGAAATATAGCAGAATGAACCGTTTGCGACCTCGTAAGTGTGTACAGGACTTGGGGTGTTCAAGCCTGAGGATGTGGTCATTTCAGTTTCCGGCGTTTCCGGAGAGCTCAGATTCCCATCCCATACTTTTTGTTTTGGGATTCAGTGGACTGTTTCACTGTCTGTGGCTCTTTTAAGCCGTGAACCTGCAGACCATGTGGAATCGCATTAGGGAACCCTCAGCAGAGCGTCTCGGGCAGGAGCGCCTTTACCCGCGGAGTCCTCCCAGCCCACGCGTTGTTCTTTGCCCCGAGAATACCATCGCAGGTGTTTCCTTCCCTCCAGCTTTCCGGTCCGGCTTCTCCCAGTCCACCCAGTGTACCCTCTCGGGAGGATTTGGGAGAACATGTGAACTACGGAGTGGCAAAGGGCCGGACAGCTGCAGTTGCATCTGGGATGCTGTAACGAACTGACCAAAGACCGGGTCCAGTGTTGAGCCGTGGCTGCGGTGTCTCTGGTGGAAGCGAACACCCCTTTGGCAGGGGTGTTCTTTGCCGGGGCCGTGCTCACGGCAGCAGGCTTGGGGAAGCAATTAGGAGTTGGAAGCGTGGGAGATTAGGAAAAAGTGAACCAAATTGCATTTGAATAATCTTGATGTATATGCCTGCGTGGAACGAGTCCTCTCTTAGTGCATCTCCAAGTTCCCCGAGGTGGTTGGCAGTGAGTACACTGTCCACTGCTGAGTACCTGTTGTCCAAGCTGTGGATAATTGGCAAAGGTTTTCAACCGGGAAACTTGTTTACTCCAGCCAGGGAGCGTAGACTCAGATCCACTGCTAAGGTCAGTGTGAAAGGGAGTGTAAATTCACTTGAAGCAGGGGATGCAGGACCAGGGAAATAAATCAGCTGGGGGTACCGGCGAGGGAGCTGAGGTAGGGAGGGACGGGTCAGGATATGCGTCTTCAAACCCGTGATTTATATTTTCCACCCATTTCGATTATCCATGCCACTCCTTATCTCTTTAGTGCAGAAAACGGAGAGCTGGTTCAGTGTTCTTAAGAACCGCCCATGATTGCATTTAGGCGTTGGATTTAGTGGGTATCATTATCTCTTATTTAAGCGCTGACTATGGTGCCCGAGTCTGTGGGTGTGAGTCATCACCGGTGTTTGTGGATTTTATTGGAAATGTTCAGAGAACAGGTTGACAGGAACACGAACTGACAACACTGATGATTCCAGCAGCTTGATGTTACCCAGCTGTTCTCTTTTGTTTGGTTTTTCCTTCAGACCTAGATGGTTTTGCTTTTATTGTCTGGTTTTGTTTCTTTGTTTGTTTTTTAGGAGATGGGATAGGGGAGAAGGGCATCCTCTGACTTTTTCCTTTCAAAGCCTCCTGCAAACTCAAGCATTTCCCTCACCAGTTGGGTCAGAGTTACTTACTTATGAGGGGTAGCTTAGGCATTTTCACTGTGTCCATAAAGTAAAAAAAAAAAAAAAAGAAAAAAGAAAAAAAATGTGTATTACCATGCGTTGCGCATTTGCCACTTAGAGTTTCTGAATACAAATTAATCAGCTTGCAGCTGTGAATAACAATAAACCACATGATAATGTACCTGCAGAAATGAGGGCATTCAAAATCCGTTCTCGGGTGGCCGTCAGAAATAGCTAGCCGGAGGGTCGCTCGCTCCCCGTTTTCCATAATTGCGTGGCTCTGCCTTTTTGCAGTTAATCTGTTTAATAAACTCCCCTGCAGAATCTAAACGCTGAAATTTAGTTTCTTTTTGTCTTTATGGTGTTTATCATTGTTAACGTGGCATCAGAGTAGTTCAACTTTCGCATCATGATAAATTCATAACCCAAGAGAAGGCAGAAAACGTAATTATTATCAATTGCCTCTCTCCCAGAATTGCCATTGGCTGAGTGGAGCAATACAGGAACTTAAGGAGTAGCTGATTCAGAGAAACAGAGGGTTGGAACCAGGCCTCTCTTGACTGCGTTCCCATTGTTCAGGGCCCCTCCTCTCGGACTCCTCTTCCAGTTGGCCTGTGTGGTAAATTATGCAAGGCATGTCAATATTTTAAGAAGACAGACCTTTCATTTTTTCCCCCCCTATGCACAGTGGAATCTCGTGAACTCCCCAGTCCTTCACTGTCTTAATTGAGTGACTGCTGAGGGTTAGGACGTATCTGTGACTAACGGAAAGTCCTTGCTGTATTCTGTGAGAAGCTACAACATTTAAATAGGTAGCATGTAATAATATATCAGAGTTGGAAAGTACAAAGAAGTGTTTTTTTTTTTTTTTTTTTTTAAAGAATGCAGTATTTCACCCATAGACTCAGAATCACTTTCCTGAGAATCCCAAGAGTAGCAAGAGTTAAGAATTTCAGTTCTTCAACAGGGAGAAATAGCGTTAGGGTGATGGAAGTCAAAACCAGACCTGGCTCTCTAGTCATTACCTCCCAGCAGTAAGGCCGGACCTCTCCAGAGAGTATCTGTGTGGGTCTTGTTTATCCGAAATGAATAAATACACATGATATTGTACAGACACCTCTACTTTCCACCTCTTGCTTGGTTGTGACTGGAACACATTCGTGTTGGCGTCTCCCATCAGGGATTCAGAAGTCGAGACGTGTTTTCCGACGTGAATCTTAGGCGATAAGAGGGAGCTCAGCATTGGGAAGAAATCCTTGTTCCTGCAGATTTGGGGCAGCGATAAGAAAAGCTCCCTTTGGGAAACTGGGAGACTATCTCCAGAGTTTCTCGCTCTGTGTGTGTGTGGGGGGAATAAATATTCACGCACACACACACACGAGAGGAATAAAATTATTTGTTTTGAATTTGAATTTACTTTCGCTTTTGGAAGACCGCATAAGATCTATAAAAATCCTTTGAAAAACGGGAAGTGCTTCTCAAGTATTATTTTCACGTTCTGTCATTGATTTGGAAATTCAGAAGGAATGAATATCTGTATTTGTTTATTTCTAAAGCCCTTGGCTTCCTTTGGGGCCACTACCTGTTAGAGGCGTGTGGAAGGGAAGGCCAGGAAGAGATACTCACCATTGTGGCAGGGAGTGGTCCCTTTAGCTGGAAGCAGTCCAGGTTCTAAGTCAGACACTGGCGTGGTGTTTTCCTGTGTTTTCACATACCTGAAATGCTGTCAAAACCTCGTCAGTGACCAGCGTGCTTAACTGCCATTTCATCGTTGTACACATTGGTCTATCTCTTTTCGAGGGATGTCTTCCCCATGGTAACATGAAGGTTACCCCATGAAGGATATTTATAAGGTGCTGTGGTGGCCTGGCAGCCTCATGTTGGAATTCTCCCTCCACGAATGGATTCCGTTATATGAATAGGTACCATTTCAGCTTAACTAAGACTTTAAAACGTTCTCCCTTGATGATTCACTTTTCACACCAAGATGCACCTTAATCCACCAGAACCTGTCAGTGTTCTCTTCTCCTTGGGCCTCTGCGCTGATTCCCTCCCCAGCAAACAGGCGCCCCCAGTGCTTGGCCCAGGAGTTACTACCTGATGGGCCCCCGTTGCTCGTCTCTCTCTGCAGGTACTGTGCGCCCTGACATTCTAAGCTGCCTGCAGGAAGAAGGGGCGTGGGCCCAGCATCCTGATTATGTTAGGAGAACATAAGACCCATTTAAAAAAATTCCTGGCTTATGAATGAATCGAGCATGCACAGAGCAGTTCCATTTTTAAAAAGCTTTGTGAATGCTAACTCATACGCAGCCTTTAGAAATTTGAAGTCTAACATTCAGAATGCTCTAATCCCTAAATTCTCTGGTTCAGATTATGCTATTTTTATGAGTATTAATTTCCATACAGGCCTTTAAAAATCAGTTGCTCCCTGTAATTACAACACTGCGTTACAGTGTTTGTGATATATCACACGGGGATACTTGAGGGTCATCAGGAGTTCACGGGTGTGGTGCTGGGGCCAAGGCCTCGCCCCAGGGTGCTGGCTCCAGCGGCCTTGTTTTTGTATGTCTCGGCAGGGTTTACAAGTTACTCAATAGCTGAGATTGCTGTTCCATCGTGCCTGTTTCGTTTTCAAAGCGTTGAAAAAGAGTATTCTCTAAAACTCCAGTGTTTTGGGAAGTCTTGGACTTGATAAGGCATTTTTGAAATTGAAGAACTAGGAAACCATAGAAACAAAATGCTTATAATTCTCCCAAGTCAAAAGGTAACTCTGATTTTATTATGCATTGACCACAAGTCACTGTATGTTGGATTGATCGGGGAAAAAGAACCACACGTCTCTATTGTAAAAGTAGAAGTAAAATGACCCACAGGTCTCCTAACGTAAGGGATTTCAAAATTAAATCCAACTCAAAAAAACCAACCCCGACTGAGTTGATACAGCAGGATCTTGGATACAGGTTGGTTTGTTTATTTTTATTTTTTTACCCCAGTGATTAGGATAACAACACCACTTCTAATTTCCTGCTGGGTGACCTGGAAAATGGTTGACTTGACAGTGGGTCCTTCTGTCAAGAGAAGATGGGAAGGAAAAGAAACCCCTACCCCATACCCGTCGGCTTTAAAATAAGAAAATACACACACGCACATGCGCACACACACACACACACGTTACGAAGTTGGTAAAGGTGATGGAAGAAAATGTCGTGCCTCATTCATAATTAGTTTTAAATTATTATGAAATATTTATTGTTGTTATTGGTGAGGAAAGGGCTGTGCCAAGTCTCCTGTCTTCAGATAGCTCCGGACTTTAAAGTGGAGCGTGGCCGTGCTTGTCATTCTCAGTTTGTGGCCTTTCATGGTTGTGTGTGTGTGTTTCTGGAAGGGGATGCGCCTCACTGTCGTTAGCTTTTCTTGTTTAAAGCCTAGTTGATTTTCAAGGTTGTGACCATCTCTTTGCTGCAACAGAGTGATTCAGTTATACGTGTACACACAGCAGCCCTTCTTGTTCCGATTCTTTGCCCATGTGGGTTATCACAGACTGTTGAGGAGATGGCCTGGGCTCTACAGCAGGTCCCTGCTGCCCATCCATTTCCTGTACCATGTGCCAGTCCCCAACCCCAGTCCAGCCCTCTCCCCGACCTTTCTGATTTGGTAACCATAGCTTGTTTTCAAAGTCTGTGAGTCTCTTTGTGTTTTGTAAATAAGGTCATTTGTATCCCTTTTTTTAGATTTTACATGCAAGTGATATCGCATGGTATTTGTCTAACTTCAGTTAATATGATAATCTCTAGGTCCATCCATGTTCTTTCAAAGGGCATTTTTTTTCATTCTTTTTTATGGCTGAGTAATATTCCCTCATTTATATATGTGTATATATAAATACACTTCTTTATCCATTTCTTTGTCCGTGGACATTTAGGTGGCTTCCATTTTTTTGGCTGTTGTAAGTAGTGCTGCAGTGAACTTTGGGGTGCATGTATCTTTTTTTAAAAAAAAGTTTATTGAAGTATAGTTGAAGTTTATTGACGTATAGTTGATACATGATAAATAGGTATACAGTACAGTGATTCTCAATGATTAAAAGTTATTCTCCATTTATAGTTAATATAAAAGTTATATTCCCCATGTTGTGTGCTACATCCTTACAGCTTATTTAATAATTTTATACATGACAGGTTGTACCTCTTGTTCTTCTGCCTCTTTCGTGCTCCTCCCCCATTCACAACCCCTAGTTTGTGCTCTCGATCTTCGAGTCTGCTTCTTTTTCTTCAATTTACTAGTTTGCTGTGTTTTTTTAGATTCCGTGTATAAGGGATGTCATAGCGTATCTGTCTTGCTCTGTGTGACCTCTTTCCCTTAGCATCGTGCCTTCCAAGTGTGTCCACGGTGCTGCAAATGACAGCATTGCTTTTTTTTACTATCTGAGGAGTATTGCATTGTATATACATCTTCTTTATCCATTCTCTGTCGGTGGACACTTGGCTTGCTTCCAGGTCCTGTAAAGAGTGCTGCTATGAACACTGGGGCGCAGGTATCTTCTCAAATTCCTGTTTTGTTCTTTTCTCACACACCCCCAGAAGTGGAATTGCTGGGTCAGACGGTGGTTCTCTTTTTAGTTTTTTTGAGAAACCTCCACACTGTTTGGAAAAGAGGTGTTTTTGTGAAGCCTTTGCTTTTTCAGTCTGTCGGTTGGCCTTGCTTTTTCAGCAGGCACGTTCAGTGCTTTGAAGGTCGTTTTGTGGTTTCCCTTTCCCTGCTTGGAGCACCTTCCGCGGGGCCGTTTGAAACACCGGACTTGCCTGTAAGAAGTTTACTCACATGCATTCTCTCTGTAGTCATTTCCAGACCTTTCTGTGGGTGAATCCACATTTTAATTCTGGATTTGTTTCATCTGTAATTGCTTGTTCTTGGCCCAGGCAGGATAAAACATTAGTATATCCTGAACCTAGATATCAAAAAGTGTGCCCTGGCTTCATGAGAACATAGGCATGTGCCCAAAGTCACAATGAGCATCAGAGAGGGTCCTGTAGTCTGGGTATCGGAAATGGATCCCAGTCCCCTTGTGGTAGTATTGGTTCTTCTGTCCAGCTTATTGAGTTCCTGGTAAGCCTTCCAAGGCTGCCAGGATGGATCCAAGTCTGCTCGATGGGTGTGCATCAGGCATTTTGTTAATATGATGGTGATTAATGGTGGCAGCCATTGACAGCCTGTAATGCAAATAAGAATTTTATAGCCCCACCTGCAGTCCCATGATTCCGGTTTAAGAAGGTGGAAACATTTGTTTACATATTCTGTGTTTGCGTGTGTAAAAATTTTGAAGGCGTGTTTAAGGAAAGTAATTTTGCTAAGTTATGGCTCATACTCGATTCGGGATTGAGGTTTTGAAAAATGGAGTAGAAAGCAGTTGCCTCTGACATGGCTTGTAAGTCAGAGGCGAGGAGTGTCTTGTTTGAGGTGCTGCAAGGTCTGTCTGACTCTGTTCCAGCCGAGGGCTTTCGCTTGGTTCCTTGGCAGTGGCTCCAGTGGGTCTCACGGCTCCAGTGGGTCTTGCTCTGGGACAGAGCCCTGCTTGACCAGGGGTGACCTGGAGCAGGGGTCACAAACGCCTCCTGCTCACCAGCCAAATATGGCCTGTACCACGTTGAGTACAGCCTTCCAAACTAGGAATAAGTATTTACATGCTTAAATGATCAGGGAAAAAAAAAGAGAGAGAGAGAATATTATTTCATGACACATGGAAACGATCTGGAATTCATATTTCCCTGTCAAGAAGTAAAGTTTTGAATTTCATCAATAAAACTCTGTGGCCCTTTGCTTTCTCTCTCGTTATGTAAGTGCCTCCCAACCTCCTCGGTTCTGCCCCTCAGCTCACAAAGCCTAAAATATTTGCTGTCTGGCCCTCCGCACACACATACAGCTTTTCCCACTCTTGACAAAGCAGGGATTGTCAATCTGCTTTGTCACTTCTCAGTTTTTTTCATTAAACTAAACCCTCCTCGAGGAAGCCTGTTTTACAAAATAAATGCAGGAAGGAGCTGTTTGGAGCAGCAGGTGGTCTGAGCCCTGCCAGGTCAGAGCCTGGCTGAGTCCTCACCTTCCCTCCTGGGGATAAGGTGGCCCTGGCTAAGAACGTGCCTAGATTCAGGCTTGTAAATACCCATCTGCAGTCTCTTTTCTGCTCTTCCAAAATCCCTAAAGCTTTGAAAAAATGGCCACAGGTTTTTATTTATTTCTTTGGTAACTTTACAGCGAACTCACTTGGTGGTGAAATCTAACCTGAGCTGATTTCATGTCCCGATTTTTCCCTTTAGTGGCATGATCGTCTTATCACTGCAGAAATGCAAATGTGCGCGTCACCCTGAACCTGCGGGGGGTGTTTACTGACGTGCCGTCTGAGTTCCTAATGGCTTCCTAACCGGGGGAAACTCGAAACACGTGGGGCACATCAGGCGGTCTGGCGCTCCTGTTGGGTGTGCTCTGCCCCTGAGGCCCACACATTGGCCCTGTGGAGCCCCCTCTGCCTACTGGATGCCAGGAAGGCCTGTCCAGTGGGTGGGCAGCCTCCGCCTGTGCTCACCCCTCAGATGCCCACTGTCTGGCGCTGACCTCTGACGTGGATGTTGAGGCCCCGAGCGTGTACTGTGTCATCTCGTTGTGTCAGTGGTGTAACCCTCCATGGACACTGTGAGCATTGGGGGTGGGGTTCCAGTCCCCCTGAGGATGGACAGGCTTTGCTCCTTGCTCAGACTCTGCTGGCGCACTGGGCCCCGGCTGATGGCTGTTTTCCTGCTCGTGGGGTCCGTGTGACAGTGTGGGAGACCCTGCAGTCTCACCGCCAGGCCCCGCGTTCCCCCTCCCTTCCAGTTTGCCCAGGTCCCAGGGATTGGGCTTTTCCCTTTTAGGAGCTTCTTTCTCTTTTTCCTTCAAGACTCGCGTCATCCAAGAATGGGCCAGGGCCCCCAGCTCCCCACGCTGGCAAAGGCCATGGGGGGGCCCCAGGCTGTAAGCCCTGCAGGCAGACACGGGGAAGTGCAACTCCACGTGTGGGCGCGCTGCAGGCTCCCAGTGTAGCAGGGGGACAGCTGTCCCCAGAACTCAGTCCGCCCAGAACCTCAGAAGTGACCCTATTTCATCCCGAGAGCACATCGCCTGGATTTGGTGGGTGCTGAGTCCGGTGACTGCGGCCTTATTAGAAGCGGCGGGGACGAGAGAGACACAGGGGAGGGCAGTGGGAGGGTGGGGGCAGGGGTGGAGTGACGGCGAGGCAGCAGATGCTGAGGCCCGACAGCCACCAAGGCCTGGAGGCAGGCGCCTCCAGCGGGCCCAACGGTCCATGCCTTGATTCCTGCTTCTGGCTCCCAACTGAGAGGGACTAAATTTCTGTTTCGAGCACCCAGTTGGTAGTGATTTGTTCAGCGGTCCTGTAATACTCCTGCACCCAGGTTCCCCTAGGGGTTCACGTAGGCTCTGCTCTTGGCCCCCCGGGCTCCAGATGTCTCGGCAGCCTCCTGCCCTCACCGCAGTCATCTGAGCAAGAGTCACTTCTCATCTTGAGTCACTCATTCCAAGTGACTATTACAGAGCACCTACGAGGCCAAGCCGGCCCGGCGCCGCGGGGCCCTTGAGAAGCCCCCCAGCTCGTTGGGAGACAGCTGAGCAGATGGCCCACCTGCAGCAAAGGGCTGCGGGCCGGGAGCCCCTAGGAATGAACTGGTGTCCCACATGGGTGGTTGCACTTTGGGGAGCCATTGCCCTCATGCCACCAGGTTCACGGGGGTGTTCTTAACCTGTTAGTGGCCCTGCTGACTGCAGCCTCATGACCCCGACCCCCACCCCCTGCACACCGCGTCCCCCCAACACCTGCCCTTGGGGTGGGGGCCTTGTCCCCATTGAGCACCGAAGACCCGGTGACCTGTAGACACCGCAAGGAAGGCCCCAACGATCGTGACCAGAGCTTTTCAGGGGAGGAGGTGAGCTCTGTGTATGCAGGACGTGCTTAATGGCTGTCGGTGCTGTCACTGGGGTGCTTCCTTTGCCCTCCTTCCCCTCCGCCCCCTCTTCTCTCGTTTCCGGGCCCACCTGCCCTCGCCTGGTGCAGCCCGATCGTCAGGACCGGATCGCTCCTGTCGCTGCTCGTGGTCAGTAGGACATCGTTGCTCGGCTCGCAGGGCGCAGGCCGTGCCTCGCCGGGCTTGCGATCCGCCAGACACGCAGCCCTGGCTGGGCGGCTCCCAGCCCTCTCCTCACAGGGCTTTTGGGGGCAGCCAGATGCCACTGAAACGCGCAAGCAGTGTCGGAGGTGAATTCCCCAGAGCCGCCCTGGTCTTGCGGCTGAGAATTGGAATTCCTGTCCTCGTGGATTGAAAAGCACAGCCCCCTCCGCGGAGTTCTCATGCGGAGCCTTAGCCTCGCCTCCACGGACTTGAAGGATTGCCACGTTGGTAACTCTGTCCGCTCCTGCCTCGGTTGGAAATAATTCAGATTTCACTCTCCATTTTCTTTAACGGGCTAAACGGCCGCTTTGTAATACCTGTGCTTTATGGGACATAATTCTGGATATTGTTTCTACCGCGTTTGGGAAAGACAAACTGGAGAGAGGCCGGCCATTTAACTTAAGCCATTTTCAAGTTATTTGTAAAATGATACGCTCTCTTTCCTGACCCAGTTACTTTATAAAGCCACATTCTTTGGCAAACATTAGCACAACTTCTCCATGTGTGGGCTAAATAAATATTGGGGCAACACTGATTGAGCGCTGCCTTGGGTAAATAATTCTCTTTCCACACATTTCCTCGTTCATAATGAGGCGTTTTCACCGTGGCCTGACCAAGTGTGACATTCCATTGAAACTGAGACATAAATCCAGGAGCACGGGGGACGTGGAACCAGGGTTTGAGGGGGTTTATTAAGAAGGTGGGGGCAGGCAGGGTGGCACCCTGGGGGGCCCCCCCCTTTCCTGACTTCGGGCTCCGTGAGAGCCGGGGGCACAGGAGAGTGGCAGCGGAAAGGTGTCCGCAGGAGTCAGTGACATTAAGTCCACCTTCCTCCCAAACTCATCCTCCTCCCTGGGACCCACCTTCAGGGCAACCACATGGTGCCTTAATTTAAGTCTGGGGGAACCCTTGTTCTTGACCCAGCGTACACTCTGCAGTTTGATTTCCCCCGAAAGGGTCCCGTCTTGGCTGGCCGTGTGGAGGAAGGGTTCCAAGGTTTTGGGGGGCCCTGCCCTGGCTCTCCGTCTTGGGTCTCCCGGTTTCTGCTTGTGCAGTGGGGGCAAGTGGCTTCACCTCTGAGGACCTCAGCCCGTCAGGGTGTCCCTCCACGGGAGTCCCTAGTCTTAGGAGGATGCTGGGAGGAAGTGCGTACGGAGTGCCTGGGGGAGAGATGGGTGGTGGGCATTATTATTGGGGATCTGAGACCCTGAGAGAGGGTCACTTAACAGCGTGTTTTGCACGTTGCCTTATTTAAACCTCCTTACGTCTGATTCAGTTCTGTCGAAGACGAGAAAATTGAGACCCTGGGAGGCTTGGCCACACGTCTGCATTCCCAC
This sequence comes from Phacochoerus africanus, assembly GCF_016906955.1. NCBI lineage: Eukaryota > Metazoa > Chordata > Mammalia > Artiodactyla > Suidae > Phacochoerus > Phacochoerus africanus. The sequence continues at coordinate 9,641,821 of NC_062551.1, read as the reverse complement.
AGCTGCCAGCGCCCCCAGCCCTGGCCTTGGTTACCACCCTGCTCTCCCTACCACCCGGCGTCTCCCCAGATCGTAGGGTTCCCTCCTTCCGGTCCCATCTGCTCTGTCAGCCACTGAATTCTCAGTTCCAGGCCCTTCGGAGAAACTGTCTCTGGAAAGGATGGCGGGCCGTGGTCCCCCCGGGCCGTGCCATCCTGGGAGAAACCTGTTCCTGGTGTGGGGGTCTCTCCGTGTGCCTCTCGGGGCTCAGCACTCAGGCGAGTTCAGAGCATGGCAGGCACCTCTAGTTGGGGCTACAGGTGAGGGTGTGACGCAGTGGGTGGGTCCCAACCACACAGGTCTTAGGCAAAACTTTTCATAGATGCTGAAAGGAGTAGTTTCTTTTCATGGCATTTTGTGAGAAAATCTCGGGGGGAAATCAGCAATTTCCCATATCAAATAAGAACGTGCTCGTTAAAAAAAGAGCCTACACAAAAGTTGAACAAAGAAAAAAAATCACCCAGTATATGCACTCAGCATCTTGGTGCATATTCTTAGAGTCTCTCAAAATGCACAGGTTGTCTTGCTTTGTTTTGCTGTGTTGTAATTGCAGCGTATACACTTGTGACAGGTGCTCTCCGCACAAATTAATTCTAAATTAATTCTGCTACTGCACTCCAACTACTCCAAAGATATTTTTTTTTATCATAGTGGCAATCGTGCTGCATCGATAATAGTTGCTTTCTCATTTGAGAATCCTCTCTTCCCAGTTGCAGTAGACTGTCCTAGGTTGTGCCTGGAGCGGCCGCATGATGGTAAACCCACTCGAGGAGCCAGGATTTTTTGGTTCGTTGCTCTGCCGTACCTGGAGTTTTAGGTCAGAGCCAGCTCTTGTCCGTTGTCTGTTCCAAGGCCACGAAGCTCTCTGGTTCTACAGCACTTTTCCATTTCACGTGATTTCTACGAGGTTGATTTACCAGAAGTAGGATGTCTAGGTCGAAGGTACAACCTCTTGAGAACTCTTTATACATATTAACCTGGGCCAGGGACCCACCATGTAACAGAAGCCCTGGGGCGTGGCTGGGGAGCCGGGGGAGGATGAGGGTACCTGGGCCTTTTGTTGTGCAGTGTTGAGCTAAGAACTTCCTCTTGATGAAGTGGAAGTGAATTTTCTGCTTCGGTAGCATGCCTGTCTCCAAAGACATGTGAGAACGGGGTGGGCATTTGTCATCCCAGAGAATGCCAGGCACGGATTCTGTCTCGTGCCTTCTGAAAGGAGTTCCAAATTTGGATGCTTCCAAAGTCGTCGCGCTGCAGCGAGGACAGCATTCTTCTTCAACGATGGCCAAGTCTCACGTGCCGGGATGCTGCAGATGCTCCCAGGTCATAATTAACCTTCTTCAAAATAAGGGAGAAAGGCAGGGGAGGGGCCCTCTGCACCCCACGAAGGAGGACAGAAAGCAGAATGCGGAACCCCTTGAAACTGCTGTTCTTTTCTTTCCCCTTGTTCAAGGGGACAGTCCTGAGAATAAGATGCCGCATTGCGTGCGGATCCTTTTCCCTGAATGGAGCACCCACGCCGGAGCACGCTCTTAAAAAACTGCCCCTTCCTCACTTCTTCTCGCAGGCCATCTCCCTCGTTCTCCTGGATCACGACCCGTCGGGAGCATCTGCGCATCCTTTTTAAGGCGGCCGTTGCAGACTCTTTTTTTCCCTTTGGTCGCCACTGAGACTTTATGGCACCGTTTCTTATTGTGTGGCATTAAATACAACCCAGTTAAATCATGTCTCTGGAAACAAAACAGCTGCATGTGGAAAAAGCATCCCATAACCCAGTTTTCAGCATCCTGGCCTCCCTCCCAGGTGTTCTAACATTCCAGAGGCCTTCCATTTTAAAAAGGGTATTTATTTTATCTCAGTGTAACAACACCCTGTCTTTGAAAGTACTTGTTCTGCTAATTTATTCTTTAAACAAGAAGAGGAAGAAGTATGGTGCCCTCATAAAACAGTTAACAGGAAGCCCGAGGCATCTTTGAGCGCCGTTTTTTGGCTGATGCTTGGAATGGCTTCATCAATCACGGCTGTTCACGTAGAGCTGGGTTTATGTCAGTTAAACCATCTTCCATCAAGTTGGTGAAGCAGAGTCAGGCAACAAGATGGATAGCGAGCCGTCTTCCGTGGCGTGGAAAGGGCTTCGCTTTTAAATGCCCCTGTTGATTTCTTAATATTTTCAGCTTCCTCTTCCTTGGCCTGTTCCCTTCTGACCATCACTCAGGCGCCTGTTCTTTTAACCTTGTTCAGGGGGCAGCGAGGGGGGGGGCAGCGCTGGTGCCAGCCTGTAAGTGCGAGCCATTGATCAGCAGGGGAGGGGTGTTCACTACCGCCCGACCCCCACCCCCCAGGGGGGGAAGTGGTCCCGAGAAGGGGAAATCAGTCCTGGGCCGCAGCATGGTGGAATGTCTCATTTCCACTCAGCCCGAAGCCACTTACATCGGAGCCTCACGGGGGCATGTGTTCCTCTTCCACCCGAGAAAGGATGGTTGGGTGTGCTTTGGGGATCTTGACCGTCGGTCCACTCACACGTGCTCTGCCCAGAAACCCGCAGGATCTCGGGCCTCCCCCAGCCCCTTAGCAGGTCCAGTCTTTCAGGGAGTGTGTGTTGGGTGAGTGCTGTTGGCAGAGCAGGGGGAGCCGTGGGCGAGGACCTCCTCGTGGGAAGGGATCTGTTCTCACTGGCCCTAGAATTGGCGAGCGTCATGGTGATGATAAAAAGCAGTTGGACTTTGGTCAGTTTTTATTTTAAAATTCAGGATGGTTGGAGCACCCATGTATTGCTTGCATCTTGAGTGGACCTAGCTCCCACCATCCACTTTTTTTTTTTTTTGGCCACTACTGCAAGAGATGCCACTATGGGATCCTTGACGTGCAGTTACCACCTTGAAGGAGTTTACGATTTAACAGGGAAAGTAACCTTCAAGATGGTGACAGTGCCAGATGGTGACAGTGCCAGATGTCCCCTGGAATCCCTTTAGGGTCTTCGCCCCCGCTTCTGCACTGCCCTCCTGGTGAAAGCTCCGTGACGAGGTCCCTCTGGCTCGCCACCTCTGCCTCTGTGGCCTAGGGTCGGTTCCTGGATCCCCTCCTGGTCAATGATGCTCTTGTGGCCCTTGCTGCGCCCGCCTGGATGTGGCATCCTCCTGTTGCCCGACACCCTGCACCCTCACGGGGTGGCTGCGGGCTTATACCTCGCTGCAGATTCTGCTTACACAGAAGTCCAGCTGCACGCCAAGCCTTGCACAGCCACAGCTCTTTCTCTGCAGTGGGGACTGAAGCGCGAGTGTCACGAAGTGGGGAGAGATTTATATTACATAGAATAACGTTGACGAAGCGGTCCGGTCTGGTCCCTCACCTTATTGAGTATTTGTTGCGGGCGGGCACTGTGTTCAGTGCCTTATGTGGTCCTCACCCCAGCCCTCTGGCTCGGTATTCGTACTTTGCCCATTTTAGCGGTGAGAAAGACTAGGAGTGGTTGAGGACCTCTCCCCAGCCCATGCCTCCTGCTGGGCGGGGGCGGGTGGGATTTGAACCCAGGGAGTGGGTCTCTAGCGCCCCAGGTGTGAATGCAGGGCTTCCTACGTGGTCCCTGATGCTCCCTCATCTCTTTTCCTCCGGCAACCCCTGCACCAAGCTGGGTGCTTTGTAAGATGCCAGGCATAGACGAATTAATGCTGTACACTTGCAATTTATGCCAAAAAAAAATGCCTGCTGCATCCTTTCTCTTCATGCTCCCCCATTTCTCAGCATCTCTCACCTGTGACAGTGGCTGCCTCTGGTACGTGGCTCATTAGTGTGCTCATGCAATTTTCTTCTTGTATTTTAAATATGAATCCGCAGTCCCCGTAATCCCCTTAATTTTCAGAACGTGAACCAGAGACCAGGAACATTTTCAGGACAAGCGCAGACTGACTTGACTGTGCAGGAGAGTCACCTTGTCTCCATTCACAGGTGGGTGACAAGGGATCAGGATCCCCAGTTCTTCCCTCTGCATTTTTCTTTTTTAATTAAGGCATAGTTGATTTACAGTGTTGTGCCACTTTTTGCTGTACAGCATAGTGACCCAATTGTGTGTATATACACACACACTTTCTTTGTCTCCTATCTTCATCATGTGCTTCCCCACGTGGGGATGTGGTTCCCTGTGCTGTACGGTAGGACCTCACTGCTTATCTTCCTCTGTACTTCTTCTGGAGTTTGATGCACCCAGCAGGGTGAGTGGGAGCATCAGACCCTGGAAAATGTTTTTGTACAAACGTAGGTGAACCAAAGTCACCCTTTGACCTACATTTGGGACTTGATTGTTTCCCACAATCAAGACCCCTTTCTTCCCACAGTTGCAAACTGCAAACCAGGATGCAGCTTTTGAATGGTGGACTGTTGAGAAACAATTCACAGCAGAGACAGGATGGCTGTGGGGTGGGGGTTAGGAGCCTAGACTGGGAGAAAGGGTGACCAAAGGGGAGATGGAGGAAAGGGCGAGGGAGATAAGCCCAGGGAATTGAGAAGGAGATAAAGTCCTCCAGGCGTCACAGGGTGGGGGCCAGGTCCCCTGCGAGCAGCTGTACACGTGGTGATTCTGACCCACCGCAGACTTGTGTTCGGACTCGTTACCTGAAAGGACCCACCTGGCCTTGAGGGCCCGGCCTCTGTGACTTTGGCAGTTTCTTGCCATCCCCTCTATAAGACGGGTTTCTAACTCCTAGGCTGTGTAGGGGTTAAGTGAGAAAACACACACACAGAGCCCTGAGCGCCATTGTCTTTCTGCCGTGTTAGGGAGAGCCCCACAGGCCGTGCCATGGTTAAGAGCTCTGTTCTGGAGCTCGATGGCCTGGGTTCTTCTCACATCTGCTTCTTTCCAGCTGTGTAACTCTGGGCACCTGATCTAACTTCCCTTGGACCTTTGGTTGCTGCCCCGTAATACAGACATGACCGCAGTGTTCTGCTGGCGGGATGGAGCGAGGTGGCCCAGTGATGTGCCTGGTCCATTGACGATGCCCAGAGATAGAAGCTGTTAGTATTGTAAGGCTTGCTTCCTGGGTATCTACACTTTGCCAGGCAGGGTGGAGGCACACAGGTGATCAGCTAAGGCACAGGTGTTTAGGGTAACTTGCCCGAGGTCCCAAAGCTCTGGCTCTTGCCACCTGGTGTCGCTATGCCAGATGCTTTAGGAAGAGGAAGCCCACTTTTGCTCTTTGGCCAGTTGCCATCTACAGTCTTGTGTGCTGGTGCCTTATCCATGGGACCTGAAACATGGAAGGTGCTTAACAAATGCCTGCTCCCCTGCTCCTTTAGGGAAACCTCCTGGCCCCCGTTTTCCCTTTGCTTTGGTCATTTCATAGGCACCACCTCTTGCCCTTTCTAAAGCCTTGGCCCATTGCCCTCAGCCACTCGTCACACAGCGGGGGCTGTTGGGCTCTGCACGCGTGCTCCCCCTGGCTCTGTGCTCCCTCTCCTTCCCTTCTGAGCAGCAACAAAGACAGATGGGAAACCAGAAGCGCTCCAACACTCTGCCCTCTATTGCTGCACAACTGTTCCACCCACTTCCATTCTAAAGGCTGCAGAAAACATACTTACTAGGACCCAAAAGGATCCCAAACATTGCCACCAAACCCTTGGAACATGCGGTGTCCCGGGCCACAAATGACGGGTGTGGTGCAGACATAGACATTCAGCAGTCCTGTTGCTAAGGTGTGCAGTGATCCCCCACGCCAGCCCCGGTGAGGCTTAGTGAAGAAGCTGAAAATTAATGGCCAAAGGAGGGTTTTAGTTCTGTGTGGATTTCATTTATCCATGCTCTCTCTTCCCCCCATTAGCATGGTTAATTAAGAGTTGTCAATACATCTTTGCTGAAGTATTTGATTATTTTTTCAGCAGGGAAGATTAGAATGAAGTCTTCAGATCTGGCAAGCGTCCTGGGACTTGTAGAGTAAATTGCAGGTTAAGCCCTCATTTTGATCTCCGGGGCCAGAGCAAGCATGTTACATTGACATGTCATCAGCTGTGATCTGAGGGAGCACACGGAGGGACCCTTTGGGGACAGAGGGGTGACTTGCTCTCGTCCCCCATATTGAAAGGGCTTATTGCACAGTGAGTGTGTGCGGGTGGACAGACAGCAGCCCGGAGTCCGAGGCGACTGAAGCTAGCTCTAAGAACCTCTGGATCTACCCTTTATTAAAAAAAAAAAAAAGTGTGTGTTTGTGTGTGTATGCACACACGCGAGCATATTTTTGTGAAGATATGTTTGTCCAGGTGGAGGGTGTGTGTGTGAACAAATAACAGACAAGAGTTGATGTTGACAGCAGTTAGCTCTGCAAAGCCCTTGCTTTATGGTTTATTAAGAGGTGTACATGCATGTGTACACACACACACACACACACACACACACACACACACACACACACGTCTCCACCTGAACAAAAGCACCCCCCGAAGTACCCTTTTTGCCTCTCAGACCACTGCACCGGCGAATGCCTTCTGCAAATGGCCTCTGACGGCCCTGACCCATAGGCATTGCTTTTAGCATTTGTGTTGACAGTGGTCTTTATTTTTCCTTCTACTTAGGGGCTCTCAAGTTCTAGAATAAATCTTACCAGCAATTAATTATAGCTTGAGGTTTCCAGGAGAGGCAGGCTAGCTTTTATTATTTTACCCACTAAATATACCTCTAGATAACACAATACATATTTACAGTGACAAGGTTTGTTTTATTTATAGGGTTTATAACAAATCATCAAAAGCAGCCCAAAAAGGGCCACTTAGACCAGCATCCTTATTTCTCCTTGTGCTTTCATCGATGAATTATGCATGCATTACAAATGGCAATGAGGAGGAAAGGTCGCTTTAGAACAACACAGATTGGAAAATCACACCATTTGTTTAAACAACATTTATTATTGATTATTCAGCATAGGGGCTGATAGAAACGCAAATAGTGGCAGTAATATCATCTGTTTACATGGGCCCTTTATAAATGTCGGACCCTACCCTCTGTTTAGATCAGAATAATTGTTCAAATTTACCAGCTCTGTCTTGCCAGAGATCGGAGGTAAATTTAGCATCTACTTTCTCCAATCCTTGAATCCCCACAACATCCCAATTACTCTATTTCATAGAAGAGAGAAAATTGGGGTTCAGGTGGATTGAGTAACTTTCTAAAAGGCACCTCCTGGTGTTGTACATAGTGTTTCCGTCAGTTAACGCCCCGAGCGTGTCAGAAACCAGCACTTTTGTAGTAAGAGTAGGAATGCCAGCCACGGGGTGGTCCTGTGTAACCCACGTGCACTCTTCTTTGTGCCAGATTGTGTCCTGAGTGTCTGGGCTTCCGTCATGATGTGAATTCTATGGATGAGGGTTGCTTTAGTGTTCATTTTATGGTTGAAGACGCTAAGGAGTTAAGTCCCCTGCTGAGAATCCCGGGGTTAGTCCCAGGGGTTCGAATCCCGGGGTGGAGGAACGACGACGTCCTGTCCCTGTTCGGCCAGGTCGCCTCACGCTTGGGGGCTTTTCCCTGAGCGTTTCCTTCCCGTGCTTCCTGGGCACCGTGACTTCACGAGCGTGTGGAGCAGTTGTTGGTTCCGTCATTGATGCAGATGTGCTCAAAGCCAGGGGCATAAGATTCTTAACTTCATCAACAGAGAACTTCATTGTTGTTCTAAATAGTCCCAGAGTCACCTGAACAGCATTCCTCTCGCTGAAATGGACTCGGAAGACGGCAGCCCGAGAGGCCAGCTGTGGGAGTGAAGTCACAGTGACTCGGGGATGAGAAAGGCACGGTGGGCGTGCGTGCAGTGTGCACGGAGCTGCAGGCAGGGCCAGCAGCAGGCTCCCGGCTCTGCGTTTTCACCTCCCAGCACAGGTCCTGGGCGGGAGCCGGCCTCGCCGTGCAGCCATGCACTCAGGGAAAGCCGTCAGCTCTGCTCCCCTGGCCCGGCGGGCGTGGGAGAGATTTCTGCGTGAGGTTCTTTTTTTTTTTTCTTTCTTTAGGGCCGCACCCGCAGCATATGGAGGTTCCCAGCCTAGGGGTTGAATTGGAGCTGCAGCTGCCGGGCTACACCACAGCCGCAGCAGCTGGGAATCTAAGCCACGTCTGCAACCTACACCACGGCTCACAGCAACGCCAGATCCTTAACTGACTGAGCAAGGCCGGAGATCGAACCCATGTCCTCATGGGAAATAGTTGGGTTCTTAACCCACTGAGACATAACGGGAACTCCTTTTTTTTTTTTTAAAAAAAACCTGTCTCCCCTAAAGACTTACCTTGGTAATGACCCCCAGATCCCTTTTGTCTCTTCATCCAGTCCTGCCGCCTCTCCTCCATCACGCTGCTGATGGCTTGATGGCTTGGGCAGCTGTCTGCGCCCCTCTCCCAGAGCCCTCGCGGAAAGCACTGTGTGCCATCTGTGGCCCATGCCTTTCATTTCTCGGTTCCAGCCAGAGTTCTGAGAACCCTCCATCTGCCCACGGGTAAGGGCACATTGTGGCCCACCTATTCCAGGGGCCACTGGGCAGGGTCAGGGAGGCTCTTCTAAAAGGGGCCTCACCTTGCCAGAGCTGTTCAGGGCACCTTTCCAGCACCATCTCCAGCCTGTTTTAAATCCCACCCATGGCCTCTCTTTTCATGTTCCTCGACTTTACACTAAGCTCCTGTGCCTTGTTTTCACAACTCCTCTCCAAGGCCTCTGGTTTTCTAGATGGTTTACCATTCGCTGTAACCAGTAAGGGCATGGCGGTCTTGCCAAGATCGGCTCCCTCCTTCTCTGCCATCCTCGTTTCCAGCCCATGGTCTCTGTGAGCTTATAGGACGGTCCCCAGGTTTTCTCACTTTCAAAACAGTGGGCAGGAGTGGCTGCCTTTTAGGAGCAGGAAAAAAAACCAACAACGAGTAAACCTGAAGGGTTTCAAACTTGGAAGTCACTAAGAAACTGTTTTGCCCGCAGAGAAAAATGCACCTTCTTTGGGTAAATTGGCTTTTGTGGTCCTCTCTCATCACTTCAGCAGAGGGGAGAGAGAGAAGTCACTTTCCCCAGTAGCGATGTGTTTACACTGCTGATGTCCTTTTGGGGAAGGAGAGGCTGACAGAAGAGCAAATTAATTCTTCCTGCACCCACATACCCTACTTGGGAATGTGTGTCCCCTTGAGATGCCAGAGGTCTAACCGGGAATCACACATCTCAGAACAGTGAATAGTAACGGCGCCCCCAGTTTGCTGGTCGTCACGGTAGCTAGCCATTTTTCTAGTCCCTGTAAATCCGTAATCACCTGGTCTCCTCACAGTGGGTCCATGAGGTTTTATTCGTCTTCTCTTATGGATGTGGAGCTTACAGTGCAGAGGAGTTAGCGGCTTATCCGCATGGTGCCATGATGGGAGCGCGGTTCTGACTCCGATCCTGGGACCCAGCATCTCACTGCAAAGTTCCTTTGTAACCTCACCACGGTGACCAGATACTGGGCATGACCGTCCCACCAGCCTCCTGCATTGTCTTCCAAATGTGCTGTCACCTCCCCATGCCTCCCCATGTCTTCCCTGACCCTGCCTTCCAGGCTCTCCTGTCCGAGAACCTGACTCTCACCGGCCCTGCCAAGAAGGGAACCTTTGGGGCTTATGGACCAGGCAGCGGCATCCAGTAGTGGAATTCCCTGGACTCAGTCTGAGAAGACAGAGCTCTGTGACCCTCCTACACAACTAAATTAACTCCCTTGGCCTCACTTTTGCCGTTTGATAAATGGGAAGAGCAGTGTCCCCCCAGTAAGGATTGACTGAGATGGATGTTTCACTTGCATTCAGTGAATATTGAATGAATGCATGAGTGATTGATGAGTCATTCATAAATATGAGCAGCGGACAGAGCAGGATGTTAGTGAGTGGTAAGCTGGCTCAGATGCCTCTCTTTGCAGTCCTGCAGGCTGTTATCTGTGATTGTAAACCTATACAAGGCTCCATTCCCGTGGTGCTCTTTGTAAATGATCACCAGTTGAGTTCAGATTCACGGAATGACATACGCTTGCTTCACGTGAGGCCAAGGGCGTCCTCTCTCTGTACATTTTCGGCTCTGGACTTGGGGCTGTGTCTTTTATGTTTCTTCACATTCCAAAGGAATGCCGGCCCCGTGAACTTCTTAAACACACATGGGGGCTGCTGGCCTGGGGTCTTGATCTGGCTGCTACATTGTTTAAAGAAGGATATTTGTGATTCTTCTTGGCTGACACACTGGCTGTCATCTGCTGTTTTTCTAATCTCCCAGTAAACTTGCGGCAAGTGAAGGTTTAGGCGTGTGTGTTTCTCTTACATTGGAAGGGTAAACAAAGCCATCATGTTTCATGAGTTTTCTTCCAAGTTTGCTCAGATGCTGCTGCAGGTCCGTGCAGTGATTGAAATATTTGCAACCTGTGGGGCGGCAGGGTGTTGATTTGGCAGCAGGCGGTAGTGATGGATTTGGGGAATGCTGTTTGACATTTCCAGGCTTGTGTGAGGCGATGCAGGGCTCTGCTGCCAGTGGTGGAAGGGCCGGGGGTTGGGGGTGGTTGAGTGACATGAGACTCTTCGGGTGTGTCTGAAACCATGTAAATCATGGGCAGAATCTCACTCCTCCAAGAAGAGCCTGCAGGGAGCTCGGCGGGAGGCACTGCTATTTACTCTCCCCCAGCCTCCCCCCCCCAAACCTCGCAATTAAAACCAAGAAATGGGTTGAATTCCGTCAGAGAGCTTTCCTCACACCCCCATTCCTTGTTTATCGGGAGGCTTTGTAATTAGATCACAGCTTCTTCAGCCTTTCGGAAAGATTTAGAACAGGTATCACACGTGCTCTGCTGTTTCAGTGGAGAAGTGATTGGACAACTTTGGGAACTCTTGGTGTTCTCAGACTTGGATCCTGTTTCTTTCAACCCCTCACCTGCTGTGTGACCGGGGACAAATAACCATTCTGTGCCATAGGACATCTCTTCTTTTCTCGAAACAGAAACTGAATATATTTCCACTGGTTTTCTTCTAAAAAAAAAAAAAGAAAGAAAGAATGGCGTACAAAGTATATACAGAGTGTCACAGAATATGGGTCATACTGTGTACAGTTCTGATGGAGGAAAAACCTTTAATTGTGTGAGTCCTGAATCCTGACTTGCCTATTTAGGACAATATCCTCCGTATAATTAGATATTTCATTCCATGAGTTTCCACTGTGGTGCAGTGGATTGAGGATCTGGCATTGCTGCACCTGTGGCGTAGGTCGCAGCTGCAGCTTGGATTCAATGCCAAAAAAGGAAAAAAAAAGATCATTTCAAAGGCATGGCTTGTGACATGCAAGATTTTCAGACATTCACCAATAATCCATCAATTTCATGTTTGTTAATGATGTTTGAAGAAAGTTTTTAAAGGCACTTGTACAAAAATCGGTCATGTTGCGGCGTTAATAGACTGGGAGGGGAAAAATAGTACTGTTAATTTAGGGTAAATTCTACCATATGTTTTCTGGGATTAAAAAAGGATTACAAAATAGGTTAAATAATCTAAATACAGTTTTGTTAGATGTTTTAATAATACACTTGCCTTTTTTTTTTTTTTTTTGGTCTTAATGTATCACAAAAGGCATTGAAAACGGGTGTCTATGTAGATGATGTTTTTCTTTGGAAAACTAGACTTGCCCTCGGATTCTGCAGCCTGTACTGCCTCCGCTGGGTGTTCGCCGGGCCTCTGCTTTGAAGGACAAAACACATCCCTTGGAGGGGGGGGGCTGGATACTCGCGTGGGCCTCCCAGGAGCCACCTGGAAGGTAGCTGCTGCAGCCCAGGTATTCCGTGTCTCAAGTTGGCCGTCGTGCTGGAGCAGAAAATAGGCTGTTATGTGTTCATACAGCAGTTAGAGACTCTTCCAGATCCTCAGCACCCCCCTTCCCCAACCAAAAAAAAAAATAAAAGACCTGTTTCCTGGCCAAGGCCCACATGTCTTGTCTTTACTTTAAGTGCTCCTCGTATTCTCTTGACCTTAAAGTTTACAGGGTAAAGGAAACATTTATGGAACAGTTAAGCCCAGTTAGAACATAACGACTTGCCTCATTATCACACTCTACAAATCTCTCCTCTACAGAGTTCACCTCCCTGCCTGCTCTCAACTTGTGTTTGGCCTCCAGATACTGTTCCTGGTGTTCACATGTGGAAACACGGAGAACTTCTCATTCCCCTACCTCAAAGGTGCCAAAAATAAGAATCTTTAAGAACTCATAAAGTAATTTAGCACCACATTAATAAAAGAAGCACAATTTGGAATTATTTCGGTACGCACGTGTTTGAGTTAGTCGCAGGGCTTTTTTAGCTGTCTGTGCAGATATTTCATGCGCTTAATAAATAGCTCCTACAAATCAAGGATCTTGGAAAAAACCCAACTAATAGGGCACCTTGCAAAATTCTAAAGTGTCATTCAAATGACCAATAAATATTTGAAAAATACTCAGGTTTATTAACAAGGAAGAGTCAGTTTAGAATGCAAGTGTATTCAAATTTTATACTTGTAAGATTAACAAATGTTAAACATTTCCTACACTATGTTGCAAGAGAGTGGAAGTGGGCATTTTCATACCCCAGGGTATTTTATATGCAGGAAATATCTTAAAGGAGTATTTAAAGATACGCCCACTGATTTATGAACAGCGCTGCTTGTAGCTATATTATTTGTATGTAGAAAATAACAAGAAGGATTTAAAATATTTATTAATGGAGCTAAATTGTCTAAAGCATACGATATTTTTTGGTTTATAAAAATAGAAGCGAAGACATGTAAGAAACGGAAATTTTCATATTATTACACACTGCCAAGCTGTTTCTCTTTAAAAATTTTCCAACCAATCTATTAAAATATAAAGGAAAACTGAAGTAATAATGAAAGATGAGCAATATTACTGATTCATAAAATATTTGTCTTCCTCAAACAAAAAATACAAAACTGCATAGGAGTTCCCTGGTGGCCTAGCCATTGAGGATCTGGCATTGTCACTGCTGTGGCTCCAGTCACTGCTGTTGCACGGGTTCAATTCTTACCTGGGAACTTCCACATGCTGTGGTGCGGCAACCCCCACCCCCGCAAAGCTCTAAATTACTCAGACATGAATTAAATCATATCAGATATTTTTGTAAAAAGCAAAGACTTTGAGTTGTAGGATGGAATGTCTGTCTGGTGGCCAGTGAAGAGAATGAGTATCGTGCTTTAGGCATGCTACTTGTAGTCCTGCAAATAGACAAATGTAAGAGTGACACGAATGCTTTTCTATTCGCTGCCCTGTGCACCTGTTGTGAATACCTGCTAACCCATAAGTACCTCTCTGATCTGATCAGGGACTAGAAAGCAAGAAGACGGGTCCTTGGTACTTCGGGGACTCAGTACTTAATGATACAAGAAGCTGTGAGATCCAGGCTTTCTTCGAGAAGGGATTTGACAAGTTAGTCTGTCTTTCCCGTCATCTAAAAGGCTACAAGACTCAAATCCTCTTGGGGTCCGGAAACATTTTCCCTTGCTGAGGTTGGGAGCAGTGCACCACTACCTATTAGGGTGTTGGGCTGCCATGGTCTTTGGTTTCAAAGATGTGGGGTGAGAGATGTGGGGCCCGACTGGAGTCAGTCTGGGAGGGGGTGTTTAGGGTCGAGGGTCGCCTTGTGCTCATAGGGCTCGGCAGCAGAACCCAGGTGACAGCAGTCAGTTTATTTTGTGGGCTTTGCTAGATGGTGTTTTCTAAAGGTTGGGGTCTAGGCTGGGGCGCCGTCTCCCCTCATTCAAACCCTGTGGAACTCAGCGTTCCTAGATACTGTTCTAGACCTTGAGAAAGCAGCAATTAGTGAAACAAAGACCCCTCTCATGGAGCTTTATTCTAAGGAATGGCTAGGAGGATTGGAAAGTGAGATGGAGTCAGCTTGAGGAAGACCTCGAATGTCTATTTTAGGAATTTGAACTTGTTTTGGCTGAGTGTGGAGGGGCTGGTTCGTGAATTATTTTGCTTTTTTTTGTTTTTATTTTAAACAGAGAATTGGCCATTGAGATACTCAGGATTTTAACAAGATTTAATCAACAGTGTTTTATAAAGTCATGATTAAATTGACTATGAGGATAAAATATTAGTTAAATGCTTTCAAAGCTTGCAATTGAGCCCAATCAGTTTTAGACCAACTCAGGAAGACACTTAAAACAGTGCAAGATCCCTCCTTTTGCTCCCGGGATTAGTGTCTTGGTAAGCAGTAACCAAAGAAGAGTTTACCTTTCACGCACAAACCTTGTTCATAGGCTGCTTCATTAACTGTGGGCTCATCAATTTTATTTCATTTTCCACATATCCACTCATAACTGGACCAACTGATTTTGCCCAGCTCTTTCAAAGGTAATTTAAAAAGTGATTGCAAAATGTACCAGTGTTCCTAATTTGAGATTCTTTTTTTTTTTTTGGTCTTTTCGTCTCTTTAGGGCCGCACCACCGCCTATGGAGGTTCCCAGGCTAGGGGTCCAATTGGAGCTGTTGCTGCCGGGTTACACCACAGCCACAGCAACACCAGATCCTTAACCTACAGAACGAGGCCAGAGGTCGAACCCGCGACCTCATGGATACTAGTCGGGTTTGTTAACCACTGAGCCACAATGGGAACTGCCTGATTTGAGATTCTCAATACCTTAAATTTCATGGAGTTAGTTGCCCTTCTAAGACGGCGTGGTCGGTGACATACAAACAAGTGAGTATGTAGCTTCATGACTCAGTGTGTAACATTAAAGACTGCAAGCTGAGTGTTTTTGGTGAGTTGACAAGCATAAGAAATAGAGAAAATGTAATTTTACTGGCACCCTAATTAAAATTGGGAGGTTTCTTAGGAGCATTTAGTTCTCCCTTTTGTATCCCACTGTGGTGTCTTTACTACCGCTTTATTTCTTTTAGATTAAAACTATTTTAAAAGGCAAGTGATAGAGACCTGTCGTTCACAGTGGTTGCTGTCTACTGCCATATCCACGTTCAGTGTAGGATTAGAGGGCATATATCATGTGCAGTTCCTATGAATTATCCCCTCACGTGACGACTTAGACTTTTCTGCCCGTGTCGGTCGACTTGATGCTGCAGTCACGGAACAAGACTTGCTGTCATCTTCTGTGGGTCAGAAATTCCCCATTCCTCTTTGGGACTGATGGGGGGAGAGTGACTTCTTTCCATCTATGCCATATTTTATCTCCGTGATGATGGGCGTAGTCACAGTATGCTCGCTTTCTCTACATAGCTGTTAGAAGTCCCCTCGGCAGGTGAATGCCTTCTAAAATTAGCTGGTGGTGGTATTAATACGGAATCGATGGGCGTTAGGAAGCGGGCGCTGTCTGTCAATCATTCGAGAACATGTAGTAAGTATATCCCATGTCCTATTGACTGGACAGGGGCCTCCTGCACGTTTTCTCTTGTCAATAGCTCAGCCTTGGCCGATCACCTTGAACTCATTCTAGGGGAACATCTTTATTTGCTGCAGGCCTGTGCCATGTGCAGCCCAGGAGAAAGGTGTCTAAGGAAGGCAGAGCCTCAGGTTTTTTTGTGTTTTTTTTTTTCCAGGGCTGCACCCGCGGCATATGGAGGTTCCCAGGCTAGGGGTCAGATCGGAATTACAGCTGCCAGCATGCGCCACAGCAACGCCAGATCCGAGCTGTGCCTGTGACCTACACCACAGCTCATGGCAACACCAGATCCTTAACCCCCTGAGCGAGGCCAGGGTTCGAACCGGAAACCTCATGGATCCTAGTCGGATTCGTTTCTGCTGTGCCATGACCGGAACTCCATGGTCCCCACGTTTTTTTAATTGTATCTTTTATCTTGGCTGCAGTACCTACCAGAGTTCTTCACCTTTAGGAAGACAACAAAAGGACCAATGGGAGCCTCCCCTTTGGATTGTAAAGCAGCTGCAGTTGATCTTACATATTTCTAGCTACAACATCCAATATGTAGTGGCTTTTGATCAGTCCTTCTGGCTTCTTTTAATGACAATAGTGCCTTATCATGACTGATAACAGCTTCTTGTTCCAGGCTTATCTGAGTTTCCCTGTCTGAGTGATGCTATTGAATTTTTTTTCAAGGGCTCCTGAATTCCTTATTCCACACACTCTGTGCTGAAGTCTCGGCATCTTTGCTTCTGATCCCTCCTCATCATTTATGGGTGGTGTGCAGCCTCCACTTAGCTGCTTGCCTCCCCGTCATATATGAAGTGGCCTCCTGCGTTACGTATGTGCTGAATCCCACGTTCACCGAGTTCTATGCACAGGCTGCTCTGACCAGCTGTGGTCCACACTGGGGCCGCAGGAAGGACCTTCCACTTCTCTTGGCCAGAAGAGCCAGGTTGTGTTCGGGGTGTGTCCTGAAAACCAGCCATGTACTTCCTGGGCTGTGCTGCCAGCAGTCATCCGTCTGGAGGAACTGCTCAGGGCCAGTCCTCTTTTCACTTTCTCATGTCTGTAGCACGCGGGCTCCATTAGACTCGGGTCAGTCTTTCTCAGCATCCCCTGGAGGCTTTGACATGAGTCAGAATGAGATCTTGCTTTGATGACATTGTTTTGTTTGCTTCTAAGGAAACATAATTAAAAATGAAACTCACTTGGCATTTTGGGATGGACCATATAACTTAGCTCAGCTGCTTTTCTTTGTAATACAGAAAGTTCTCATGGACATATTGTAGAAATAGCGTCTGGTTGTGAAAAGTAGTCTCTCAAAACTTATTGATTACCCAAAGATAAGAAATCTTTCAGATTCCTGGGCCCTTCAGTAATCTGTGGGTTGTGGAGAAATAGTTCTTCAGTCCTGGGATAACACAGCTCTGGTTTTTTTTTTTTGGCTTTTTGCTATTTCTTTGGGCCGCTCCCACGGCATATGGAGGTTCCCAGGCTAGGGGTCGAATCGGAGCTGTAGCCACCGGCCTACGCCAGAGCCACAGCAACGCGGGATCCGAGCCGCGTCTGCAACCTGCACCACAGCTCATGGCGACGCCGGATCGTTAACCCACTGAGCAAGGGCAGGGACCGAACCCACAACCTCACAGTTCCTAGTCGGATTCGTTAACCACTGCGCCACGACGGGAGCTCCACAGCTCTGGTTTTAATAGAAATTCAGGGTATGTTAATGGTGTAATCGTCACTTTTCAGCTGGTGGGTCCATGAGTCAATCTTGACCCTAAGGGACTTGGTGGTGGCAGTGGTGGTGATGGTGATGATGGTTTTAAGAACTGCCACTTACTCTGTGTCTGCTGGGTGCTGATGACGTGCGGGTGCTCTGCATAGACTCTCCAGTTATTCTAGCTTTCCTACGAGATGGTTGGGGCAGTCTATTTCCCGGGGGAGTGGGGGCGGGGGGATTGAGGAGTAGAGAAGTTATGTTAATTGCCTAGAATTTAAAGTGAGGTTTGTATTCTGCATCACTCCTTGGAAGTCAAAATGCCAAGGTGGCCACCTTTCCAACCAGCTCCACCCTTATTCCCACCCGGTATATCCATATGGTATTCTAAGAAGTGACATCACTTTGTCCTTTTGGAGTCTCTGGGCTGCCTTTGGTCTGTGGCTCCACCTGAGTAGTTCTTGTCCTTGTGCCCATGGTCCAACAACCTCCTAGTCCCAGGGCAGCGAAAGTGGTTGTGGAGAACCCAGCCCTAAGGATCATGCATAAGGATGTCTCGGGAAGTTCCTGGCTACCTTCTTGGCTCTAGGAGCCTTCGTTGTGGGGTTCACACCCTTGAGAACATCGAATTTAGCTCTTTTCAGATTCCTTTGGCTCTGCTTCCAGGCTGTCCACGTCGTGATACTTGCCGAGGTGCATCCTGATCTTTGCCACCGCTTACGGTGCGGTTAATGATGTCTCCCAAGAGGCTTGGCATCCAGCAATGGATGGCTGAGATAGGAGAGAGAGAGCTTCATCTTTAAAAGATGTTGTCCTAACTGTATGAAAGAGAAAGAATAAAAGGAAAGACACCCAAATTCTCTTCCCCTTAGGCAGTGATTTTTTTCTCTTTAGTTTTGCCTTTTATTTGCATTAAACTACCTGTGTATTTTTGCATACACAGTTGCATTCATTTGGTTGGTTGGTTTGTCTTTTTAGGGCTATTCATGCAGCATATGAAAGTGCCAGGCTAGGGGTTGAATTGGAGCTGCAGCTGCTGGCCTATACCACTGCCACTGCAACTGTGACCTATGCTGCAGCTTGCAGCAAAGCCAGATCCTTAACCCACTGAGCAAGGCCAGGGATCAAACCCGCATTCTCATGGATACTAGTCAGGTTTTTAACCCGCTGAATCAGAACAGGGACTCTCACAGTTGCATTCATTGGGCCTTCTACCTCTAGAAAGAATCTGTGATTAAAAGTGCACGCTGGCGTATTAGGGAGACTATGGAAGCCACAACGCTCAGAGGTCAGTCTGATGCTCCAGTTGTGGTACTGCAGTTACTATAACGTGTGCATTCTCACGTTCATGTCGCAGAGAATCACAGCTGCAATGCCTCACCTGTGTCCCCACCAATTCTGATCATTCGCATTCAGATTTTGCCTGTGTAAGTTATATTTTCAATCAATAATGCAAATTGGAAGACCCAGTAGAGCCCAGGGCCTCATTGTATCTGATTAGGGCTTTAAGAAATCAAGAAATAGAGAATCTCCAACCCCCCCACCCCTGTAAGTGAGCAGCAGTACCAGTTGTTGGTAAGTGAGCTTGGAAGTGCTTTTTACTGGTGAGGGGGCCTCTCTCTCCGTTGAGCAAATAGGTTTGAGCATTGTACCTCCAGAGTCTTCTGCCCGTCCCTGCTGGAAGATTCAGGGCTATAGATGACCACCTTTGCTTTCAAGGGGCCTGCAGTCTGTTTGAGAAGATCTCATTCATTCATTCTTTCAGTCTTTGATTGATTCAGTAAATCGTGTTCAGCACCACCTGTATGACAGCCCCGGGGCCGTATCCCGGGGATTCAGAGACATTAGTGGGTGCAGGTTCTGCCACTGAGTTGGCTGCCTCTGGACACCAGCCGTGTCGCCAGGATGCTTCCCATCTTGGCCAGTAGGGCACACACCCCCTTCACTAGGGTATCAGGCAGCGAAAGCATCGAGCGAGCCGAAGGGAATGGGGCAGGGCGTCAGGAGAGGTGATGATTGGCATCAGAGACACGCTGTGTGTCTGCCCTGCAGATGCTTTGCGGGGAGCAGCTCCCGGGGCTGCAGAGTCGTGGGCTTGCCACGCGAGGCCAGTCTGGCTGTGGGGAGGTGGCAGGATGAGAGGAACCCTCAGTAGACATCCGGACATGTCCACGTGGGAGTCGGTGCAGTGTTTGTAGGAATCTATTTGCATCAATCTCTGGGGGCTTCTGAGAAGCTATCAAAGCACCACCATGAAAACCAGTCTGAGCCTGGCTGACCCCAGGGTCTTTCCTTTTTGCCAGGCTTCGGTCTCTTTCCATCCCTTGGCTGTGTTTCCCGGATGCTGGCCCTCCTTGGGCACCGTTTCTGCATTGTAGGAAGCCAGCAGTTACGGGTTTACCTCCCGTTCAGTCGGTGACCTTGGAAAAGAGTGGTTCTTCCCTCCCCAAACCTCCAGTGGGTGCCGAGGCCTCGCTCAGAGTGGACCGACCTGATTGATAAGCCTGTCTCTGAACCAGGCATGGCAGTCATTCTGATGGGTCCCGTCCGGCTCTCCGCTCACCTCTTGGTTCAGCAGGTGGGGTCAGGCTCCCCAGAAGGGCACAAGGGCAGGTTGCCCAGGGGTGAGTGCGGAGGCTGCTGGTGGAAGAGAAGGTGAGGATGCAGAAGAGGTTATAACGGCAGAGGTCCATTAGAGCCCAGGGGTAATTAAACGGCTCCTAAATGCATCCTCCTTGACTTCAGCCAGTTTGTTCCTTACTGTGAGGTTTTCTCTGCCGTGCAGAGGCCAAGTGATAGGGGCTTTACATGGAGGAAAAGACTGGCTATTTTGTTCTGCTCAAATACAGATGATCTTGTTCAGTCTTGTAATTACTGATGTGAATGCCCGAGCCAGGGCTCCCTTGGTGCGTTCCTGCCCATCATCTGGAGGAAGCAGAAGGATTCACTGCCCACCTTCCTGCCCCCTCCATCGGCCGGCTCCCGGGCTCTAGAGGCCCCGTGAGATGGCCTGGCCAGCGTGCTGTCCGGGGCTGGCAGAGTGGACACAGCCTCGCTGTATTTCATCCTTTGAAGATCGGGCCGTTTTGCCATCTCACACCCTTTCCTTTAATGCAGCAGAGAAGTTCGGGTTCAGCTGTGGAAGCTTTTTGCCGCGGAGCAGTGAGGTACACGTTTTTCTCCGGGTGGCTTGTTTCTGGCCACCCGCCCTGAGCGTAGCTGTGGATGCTACACCGGAGGTCACTTCTTGGGTTTCCATCATTCTGAAGTGAGATTTAGCATGAATTTGCTGGTCACCATGGAGGGCCCCAGGGACCCACTTGGGAGAAGGTGAGTTACAGCCCACAAGGCGACTTTTCTCCTGGTGACCAGCCTGAGAGGCTGTTTGGGGCCCCTACATCAGGGTGCGAGAGATGAGTTAAGAAGTTTTATTCTTACACACGTGGAGATGTGACGCCTTCTCGAGCCGTGCTCAGGAGATGACCGCTTTTTCTGTTGAGTGTGTTCCCCCTTAATTCTGCCATGTCTTCAGTGTAAGCAGAGGGACTCCTGTGGACACACGGGGCTTGAGACCACCTGGGGCTTTGGTTCAGTGCAGGGTTGCTCTTGGCCAGGAGCACAGGTGCCGCGTGGACTCTTCCTCTTCCCTCCTCGTCGTTAAATGCTGCTTGTAGTCACACGTCCAGGATCGCGAGGGGCGTAGCTGCTGCTGTGTCCCCCAGGCCAGCGTGCGCTCTGTCCTCTGCGGCCTTGTCGGTGTCCTCCTGTGCCGGGCGTTCCCCCTGCTGCGTTGCAGGTGGGTGACTCGGAAGATTTGATTGACGGCAGAGCGGTAGCCTGTCTGCTGACTCGTTTTCCTGAGCTGGTCTCTGCGTGCTGCTTTCCCCCGGACACCCTCGGAGCTTGAATACCAGCTCCTTGAGGGCAGAACGTCTTGTCTGGTTTTTGATTTCTTTGCAGCTGCATATTCAGCTTGGAAAATAGTTCCTGGCCCAGAACAGGGACTCGAGCAGTGATCTGTGCAGCGAATGGACACCCGAATGGATTGTCTGTCCCGTGTCCAGGATAATTCTGGTCTCATTCTGCATCATTTCAGTTAACTTCTTGGGATAAAATCTTGGGGTGGATGCTTTATCCGCCCCCTCCCCCAACCTGGAGACAGGTGTAGGAGCTGTGAAGGAACTGGCCTTGGGTTACATTGCTCAGCCTCAGGTCTGTCTGATGCTACAGCGCAGTCCCGTTGGCTCTGCTGGAAAGGGTCTGCGAACCACGGCTCGTCGGCCGCATCTGGCTCGCCATGTGTTTTTGTCCAGCCCTGGAGCTGAGAAGGGCTTTCTACATTTGTATATGTCTGAAAAAAATCAAGCGTACAGGCAGACCTTGGCGATCCTGCAGGTTCAGCTCCCAAGCTCCACGGTGAGTCGAGTCACAGGAATTTGGGGGGTTCCCAGTGTGTATCAAAGCGATATTTACACTCTCCTGCAATCTATTCTCTGTGCAAATAGCATTACATCTAAAAAAAAATCAAACTGAAAAAACAGCGCTAATTTAGAAGCAATGCTGTTGGGAAAGTGGCACCCCAAACGTTAGATTTGTAGAGGGAGGTATCGTCAGAGCACAACACAGCGAATTGAGTACGTGAGGTCGGCCTGTCGTGTTTTGTGGCTCACGGAAATTGTATGGAAATCAAAGTCCTGTGTCCATAACTAGAGTTTACTTGGAACGCAGCCCCGTGCTCCTTGGTTTATATGTTCCTGTGGCTGCCTTTGCCCTGGGGTGGTAGGGCTAGTAGTTGGAACAGAGACCATGCCGCCCATAAAGCCTGTAAAATACTTCCTGTCTGGGCCTTTCCAGAAGGTTTGGTGACCTCTCCTGGAGCCTCCTCTTCTGCCTTGGTTCTCTCCCTCTCCTGTTGCTTTTCTCTAAGGCGGGGGGCGGGGGGGCGGGGGGCGGGAGCGCGTATCTGTCGCCAGCAGACTCATTGGAGCTGGCATCAGACCTGGCTCTGCACTGACTGGCAGGGACTTAGGCGAGCTCCTGGGTCTTTCTGAACTGGGGGTTGCTCATCAGTCCAAAGGGAGTACGAGTAGCCCCTGCGCGGGGTTGTCTGAGGACTCACTGAGCTAATGTGGCTGGATTCGCTACTGTGAACACTCCTGGGTCTGTCATAAGCCTGCAACAAATGCAAGTTCTTCTTTTTTTTTTTTTTTTGTCTTTTTGCCTTTTCTAGGGCCGCTCCTGCAGCATATGGAGGTTCCCAGGCTAGGGGTGGAGCTGTAGCCATCGGCCTACACCAGAGCCACAGCAACACGGGATCCGAGCCGCGTCTGCAACCTACACCACAGCTCACGGCAACGCCAGATCCTTAACCCACTGAGCAAGGCCAGGGATCGAACCCACAACCTCATGGTTCCTAGTCGGATTCGTTAACCACTGCGCCACGATGGGAACTCCAACAAATGCAAGTTCTTACTTTCATCCATCTCTGTGTCAGAACCTTTCTCTGTCTCTCTGTCAGACACACACGCCCAATTTTCTGTCTTATGTTTATCTAGGAAAGAAGAGAAAACGCACTGAAGTTGTTCTTTTCTGCCTCATTTAAGTGTGGAATGCTGAATGTAGCCATGCGGAAATTAATCACTTGTTTTGTTGTTATATAATTAAGAGCTTAATTAAAAATAAGTAACTCTAAGTTCTCACTTCATTTTCTCCATTTGCACAACTTGGATATTTCATTTTGTCGCCCATTGGAATTGGAGAGTGAGCGTTCAGTGTCGGGAACTTTCCTGAGGATTCCTCCCCGAGTGCCCTGACCCGTGTGTGTCGCCTCAGCGCTGCCCGGGCAGCGTCTGCAGGGCCTTGGGAGCGCGGAGTGCTTGCGGCTTGCCCGTCTAGCCTGCCAAGTGGAGGGCTGAGCGGCTGTTGACAGATGATGCTCTTTCTCAGAAACCTGCCCTGGACGGCTCTCATCCCATTCCCTTGAGCTGCATCAGGTCCACATGTAGTGAGGAGAAGCATCTGCTCTGGGGTTTCGTCTGTAAATTCCACTTCCCCCAATAGTGGGCCCAAGGCTGTGCCTATGACACAGTAGCTCCACTTCACGAGTGACTCTGTGAGAAGTTGCCATCATGGTGCAGGGTTAACAAACCCAACTAGTATCCACGAGGGCTCGGGTTTGATCCCTGGCCTCTTTCCGTGGTTTAAGGATCCAGCATTGTTATGAGCTGTGGTGTAGGTCACAGACACAGCTTGAATCTGGCATTGCTGTGGCTGTGGTGCAGGCCAGCAGCTACAGCTCCGATTTGACCCCTAGCCTGGGAACCTCCGTATGCCACAGGTGTGGCCCTGAAAAGACAAAAACCAAACAAAAAACCTAGCCATTTCCTGCCATTGGCGAGTGGTTCCACCTGAAAAGGATTAGACTTGGATTCCTTGGTAATCAAGTCCCTGTACTGTGTTTTGGTGTTATCAGAACACTTGGCACCGTCATAGCCAAGCGTGGTTTACTGTGCCCAGAGCTAGCCATGCCGAGATCTGAAGGTGCACAGCGGCAAAGAGAGAACGTGGATCAGGCTGACCCAGGCTCCTTATCCATATACTCAGCGTTGTTCCTGCCGTCGCTGTGCACTTGAAAGACATGGAGGGCAAGGCCCAGAGCCGCACAGCGAGCCGGTGAGTGGAGCCCGCATCGTCCGCATCCTTCTCATCCTCCTCCAGATCCAGCTGACTCCCGACCTGTATCCTCTTAGCCCGCCCCTTCCTAGGACTGGCTGTTGGTTGGCTGGGTGGAAAGGCGGATGGAAGGAAAGGGCAGAGTGGTCCTTGACAGGCTTCCCCAAATGGGCCAGGTAGAAGGAAACTAAAAGAAAAAACGGCTTGCCCATTTCAGGATAATGTGCCAGCCGTAAAACCCTCCCTGTTGACTGTTTTGATATTAGACGCCTGCTCGTTTGAGCACTAAACTCTCCTCTTTTGCTCCTTATTCCCCCTTCACCACCACCTCCTGCCCCAGGTAACCTTGATTAATAGTTTGTATGTTCTTACACATCTTTTTTTTTTGTTCTTTTCTTGTTTCGCTGCCCTGCAGCACATGGAGATCCCTGCCAGGGATCAGAGCCGAGCTGCAGCTGTGGCAACACCGGATCCTTTCACCCAGAGTTTTGGGCTGGGGCTTGAACCTGCGTCCAGGTGCTGCTCAGATGCTGCCGATCCAGATGCGCCGCAGGGGCGACTTCTTGCACATTTTCCCTGACAGTTATGAGTGTAACACACACGAGTGAGGCTTTGTTGACTTTTTCTAAAGTAAGTGGGTGCCGGCTCCAGCCTCCCTAAGGCAAAGATGGTGGGTGTCTCCCTTCCAGGCCGGTAAATGCCCCTGCTTTTTTCAGTAGCTGTGTAATATTCCATGATCTCGAGCGGCACGTTGCCGCCTGCTCATAGGACACATGTCTGAATGGAACAAAGGCCTTCACACATAATTTCTTGATTTTTATTAAGAATTTTTCCGCATAGATAGGCTGCAAGGCGCAGCATAGGTGGAACTTTTTATGTCACAGGTGGGCCTAATTCTCCTTGACGAATATACCGTGAAACCTGTTAGAACAGAGTGGTGGGGAGCTCCCACTGTGGTGCAGCAGGACTGGCAGCATCCTGGGACTCAGGTTTAACCCCTGGCCCGGCACAGTGGGTTAAGGACCCAGCAGCTGCAGCTTAGGTCGAGATTGCAGCTCAGACCTGATCCCTGCCTGGGAGCTCCACGTGCCATGGGGTGGCCAAAAATGGAGAGGCGGGGGGAACAACCAAAAAAACCCCAAAAAGTAGGGTGGCGGGAAGGGACATGAATTGGAAACCCGGATCGCCCGTCGCCTCCCAGCTCTGTAAGCAGTTGCCAGGCTCACGGCGGGCGCCGAGACCGACTCTGCTGATGGTTAATGCAGTGACTTATGAGACGGGGAGGAGGCGAGACTTTAGCCACTTGTTTAACACACTGGTGGCTCGACAACAGCACTCTGGCGTTGCCATCCTCATCAGAGGCACTGTCTTTATCTAGAATTTATTAGCCGGCTTCAAACCTGTTTGCCAGCTCACTAATGGAAGCCTTTTGAATCAATTTGCTCTTATAATTTAAACAGCACTTCAATGTATATTGTCGAAGCAGAGAGGAGTTCCAGCTCCTAGCCAGTTGAATTAATTATTTATTATTCTTTTCATAAATACTTTCTGAGGCCAACATAACTGAAAAATGCTTAGGCAGTTTAAAAAAAAAAACAAAACAACCAAAACGCCCCCCCACAAACCCAAAAGAAGCAGACACATAATGTTTTCCAATGGCTAATTTGAAAAATGTCACCATATTAGTTTTCATTTACATCTGTCAAGAAACGTTTGTATCTACACGTAAGGATTTTTCCTCCTTTGTCCAGTTATTTTTTTGTGGAGTGTGCATTTCAAATTTACAAACTGGTTTCTGGTTTTAACTAGGCACCTTTTGCACAGACACGATGTGTCGGATGTCACACATGTAAGTTTTGCATCCCAGCGGCATTCAATTTTAAGCCTTGAAATTGCCAGCTGTTTTTTTGTTTTTTGTTTTTTGCTTTTTAGGGTCGCACCCGAAGCTTATGGAAGTTCCCAGGCTAGGGGTTGAATCAGAGTTACAGCTTTTGGCCTACACCACAGTCATAGCATCTTAGGATCTGAGCCGCATCCATGATCTACACACAGCTCACGACCACGCCAGATCCTTGACTCACTAAGCGAGGCCAGGGATTGGTCCCGCATCCTCGTGGATACCAGTCGGAATCTAGTGCCACAATGGGAACTCTGCCAGCTGTTTTTTTTATGCACACGTTTTAAAAAAGTGTAAGTCTCCTTGATTAGTGCATAGCAAGAAGCTTCAGATAATTAGGTCAGCCCTGGTGTTTTCTTCTGTCATGGCTGGGAGACGGTGTTCCACAGGCGCTTGTGGCTTGGGAACAGATTTTGTGTCTGACTCTCTCTCCGAGAGATGCTGGTCTGTCCCCTGCAGGAGCAGAGGGGCAGTGGTGTGGGCTGCCAAGGGCAGCCATATCTTCCTCCAGGACAAAGTTCAGGTAGAGGTGTTTGATAAAGATTTAGAGTCCTAAGCTCGGTGGTCCTCGGCTGTGAGTTACACCCACTGGGCTGCTCCAGCCCACCGTCTGGGGTGGCGCTGGGGCGAGGTGCCCTGGTCCAGAATGCACTCGGTACTGTTTGCCGTGCAGTGTGTGATGGAGCCTTTTGTGTCTGAGCCTGGAGTCTTAGGTCCTCTGGTAGCTCCCATGGAACTTGGTGGTTAACTCCTTAGCTTACCAATAGGGTGGAATTTTAGACCCTTCACTGAAAGTCATCTGCACAGGAACCGGGATTATAAAGAGCTGGGTGTGGACAGACAGTGGTCTCCACGCCACATCCACCCCACAGCCAGGCTTGTTTTGTTTTGTTTTGTTTTTTAAAGACCTATTTAAAAAAAAAAAAAAAGAAAATCTTTATGTTCTCAAAGTCTAAAGTATTCTCTGTCTGGCCCTTGACAGATGCAGGAAAAAGCTGTTCGATCCATAGCAGCTACAGTGTTGGTAACAGCAGACACTTAAATACCACTAAGGACGTGGAGTTTACACACAGTAGTGCCCTTCACCCGCACAGCTCTCCTGGGAGGCGGGTACTCCCGTTAGCCTCAGAGGGGTGCGAACTGGAGTTGCCTGATTACCTGCAGACAGAAAAGGAGGCACAGAGAGACTGGATAACTTGCCAAAGGTCACACAGCTGGTCAGTGGTGGAGGCAGGGTGAGAAGCCAGGCTGCCAGGTTCCGAAGCCCATGTTTTTAACCATCTGCTGCTCTACTGTCAATGTGACGGGCACTCAGAGCATCGAATTCTTACTGCGCACCTGTTAGGACGTGTCCTCCCACGCCCTGTGGGCCTCAGAGGTGGGCTTTACTTTATGCAGGTGGAAAAATGGAGACCCTTCCAAGTTTGAACCCATACCCAAATTCCGTCACCCTAAGCATTGGTTCCAGGATTCGAATCCAAGTCTTTCGGGCCCCAAAGCTGATGTTCTTTTCCTAGCTTATTCTTTGTCGAATGCAGCTTTACTTTGGCCCATTTTCAAAGTGAGTAGCTGCAGTATTTTATAGCTTGCTTAAATGAATGCTTCATGTGAGTCGTAAATCATTCCCTTGAAGTTGCTGGGCCTGTGTATTTGGGGGGCATTTGCCTGATGTTTGGATATTTCGGCTCCTCTGAGGATGATGTATTTGCTGAAATGGGGCCTAAAAGCCAAGCAGGGAAGACTCTTAAAGCCCCCTTATCCCTCAGTGCATCATGCAAGAGCAGAAAGCAGGACGAGGGGAACACCTTTCCTGTGGGAACTTAGAGTCACTGTCTCATTCCTTGTTTCCATTCAGATAAAACAGTTGTTCTGAAAGTCCTCATTGTCTTACAGTTCTACCACGGCTAGAGTGGTTTCCAGTGTTTTTATTTTTTATTTTATTTCATGGCCAAACCCATGGCATAAGGAAGTTCCTGGGCCAGGGATTGAATCTGAGCTGCAGCTGTGACCTATGCTGTAGGTGTGACAACGCCGGATCCTTTAACCCACTGAACCATCAGGGGATTGGACTTGTGCCTCTGCAGGGACCCAGGCCACTGCAGTTGGATTCTCAACCTGCTGTGCCACGGTGGGAACCCCCGGTGTCCAATTTTGTTGGTTTACTTTGGGTAACCTGCTATCAAATGAAGGGGGTTATATTTATTTCATAGAGCTCTGGAAGTATGTCAGTACCAATGACAAGTTATTTTAAATCCTGTTTTCAGGCAGCTGGATCCTGTCATTTTGAGTCACATTTTTTTAAAGAAATTACTTTTGGTGCTTTTATACGTTATCCCACCCACAGGTGGTGTTCGTGGCCACCTGACTTTCCAATCTGGTTCATCCTGGGAATTTTGCTTAGGCTGAAGGAATGAGTACGTGTATCTTGTCAGAAGAAATCACAAGCCCGTGTAAACCCGCTCTCGCTTCCAGCATCTCATTCACTGAAACATAAGCCACGATGTGCTGAAGTTTCACATTGTTCGATGCTGCAGGCAGCCCCGTAATTGTCACCGTCCTGGGTTGTTTCAGCATTTGAATGTTATTGGCAATCTCAAGATCCTGGGAACCAGTCATGAGATTTTTAAAGCTCTAAATTCTCCAAAGTCTAGATATAGGCAGAGAGTCCTTAGAATAATTCAATGAAATGCCCCCTTGTTTTCCGTATAGTGTGATAGGAGTGCGTTGTTTGTTCACCCCAACGAGGAAGAGCCTTTGGGGTGAGAGGTTGTTCCTTGTCCTTGGACTTGGCTTTATTTCTTGGTCGTTACGGAACTTAATCTTTGTAGCAGTGAGAGCAGTCACATGAGACTCTGGCTGGAGAGGAGGGGGTACCTCGTTGTCCTGCCAACAAGCTAATCCTGGGAGAAGGGGTGGGGTGTTTGGGTGCTACTCATGCAGTCCAGGGATCGTGGGGGAATGTAGTGGGTCTGTCAGTCCTGTTTGGTGCTGTTGGATTAGGGATTACTTGGCCTTGTGTGCATCTGAGTCGGACAGAATGGGGTTCTCATCCAGGCTGTGCACAGCTTTCCAGCCAGGAGACAATAGGTTAGTCAGTCAAGCTTTTGGAGCCAGAGGTAGCTCATCTGTAAAGTTGAGGGTACGGCAATTGATTGATTTCTGCTTAACAAATTAAACCCAGACTTTGACGCCTAAGGCAACAACCATTTCATTTTGTCTTGTGATTTTTGTGAGTAAGGAACTGGGGCAACTGGGTGATTCTTCTGCTCCTTGTGGTGTTGGCTGAGTCAGTGGTCCCCTGGGGGTGGGTGAGCTGGATTGGTACTCAGCTGGTCCAGGATGGTCCCCCATATGCCTGCACCTGTCCAGGGTGAGCAGAGTGCTTATGTGTGACCTTTCCAATGTGGCAGTTTTGGAGTAGGTAGGCTTTTTGGCTCTGAGCTCAGGACTCCCAGGGAAAGTGTTCCAGAAGATGGGCAGTAGATACTATCAGTTTTTTTTGTTTGTTTGTTTGTTTTGTTTTTAAAGATTTTAATTTTTTCTGTTAAGAGTTGACTTACAGTGTTTTGTCCATTTCTGCTGTACAGTGAAGTGACCCAGTTACACAGCATATATACACATTCTTTCTCACATTTTCCTCCATCATGTTCCAGAGCAAGTGATGAGACAGAGTTCCCTGTGCTGTAGAGCAGGATCTCATTGCTTATCCATTCCAAATGCAATACTAACCCCAAACTCCCAGTCCCTCCCACTCTTTCCCCCTCCCCCTTGGCAACCAACCACAAGCCTGTTCTCCATGTCCATGGGTTTGTTTCTTTTGTGTGTATAGGTTCATTTATGCCATATATTCTATTCCAGATGTAAGTGATGTTATATGGTGTTTGTCTTTCTCTTTCTGACTTACTTAGTATGAGAATAGCTTCTAGTTCCATCCATGCTGCAAATGGCATTTTGTTCTTTTTAAAGGCTGAGTAGTATTCCCTTGTGTATCTTCTTAATCCGTTTATCTGTCAGTGGGCATTTAGGTTGTTTCCATGTCTTGGCTATTGTGAGTAGTGCTGCAGTGAACATAGGGGTGGCATGTATCTTTTGAATGAATGTTTTGTGTGGATATATGCCCAGGAGTGGGATTGCTGGCTCATATGGTAGTTGTCTATTTAGTTTTCGAGGTACCTCCATACTGTTTTCCACAGTGGTTATAGAAGCTTCCAGGTTCTTAAGGCCTGTGTCTAGAAACATCTGTCTTATCACTTAGGCGGTCACAGGAGTCGCAGGGCCCACTCTGACTCAAGGGGCGTGGACATGGCCACTGGCTGACCGTGGAAACGTCGGAGATTGTGGTTCTCTTTAGCCTGCCACACTGGGTAATAACAGAATTGACCTCTTTGCCTGCAGAATGAGTTCAGACTTTCTGAAAATGAAATGAGCTGATCATGTACAAATCCAGTCAGGTCCAAACGTCCTGGCCTCTAACTCTTCCTTGAGTAGGCCACCCTACTTTGCCAAGCTCGTTTCCCCTGTAGTTGTCCCTCCCATGTTTCCCCAGAGCGGTCCGTGTGTGGGGGGTGGTGTGGAATTCCGAACGAAGCGCTTCGTTGCTCATCCAGCTCTGCTTAGAAGCATGTTTCACGTAAGCCTGACCTTCGCTGGGCCAGGCAGAGAATGACGTGTGGTGGGAGAGCGCATTCGTTCAGTACCATTGATTCCATCCACGCCTTCGTGGGGAGCCTCAGCAGGCATTTAGAGCAGAGCTGTGAGGTTCTCAGGCTGGCCTTTTAGGAGGCTGTTCTGACAGCTGCATGAGAACCGGGGCGGGGGCGGGGGGAACACGCAGGGAGAGGATTTGTCACTCAGGCAAGAAAGGAGGCATTTCTGAGCAAACATGTTTGCAGGGAGTATAGGGAGAAGGTGGTCCTGGGAGGTGTAGGGAGGTGAAACCTTCCCGCTTGGTCAACACGGGTAGAGGATGGTAGGCGTGGTCCATGGAGAGGGAGGGCCGCAGGGCTCACTGGGCTTGGACTCGGTGGCACCATCCATGAAGATGGAGAACGGGAGGAGGAGTGATGTGGTGGGGAGATGGACTGGCCTCTTTGGCCATGTTGAGTTCACGGCTGCCCCGAGCAGCCCAGCGGAAGTGGTTCCTTGGCATCTGGAGTTAGATCTGGCCCTCAGGGGTGCAGATGGGATGGAGTTTAACCAGGCACGATGATACTGGCAGGTTGGGACGGGAGAACCCAGCGTCTGACTGAGGTGATCTGCTTGCCTTGGAAATGGCTGAGTTGTTTTCAAACAACAAGCAAACGCACGCCTAAAAACCCAAGAACCTCTCCCTATGTTACACTGTGGATTTCAGTCCAGCTGGAATCACACCCTGGTCTCTCTGAACATCTCGCGCTTCTTTTCCTTTCTTTTGTTCCTTTTCCTCAGAATATACCCTGACTTTCCATCCACTTTCTTCCAGTTCCTTCATGTCTAACTTCAGCCCATACTTTGAAACCCATTGCAAATGCTGAGGAGTTCCCACTGTGGTGCAGGGGGTTAAGAACCTGACTGCAGTGGCTTGGGTGGCTGTGCAGGCATGGGTTCAACCCCTGGCCCAGCACGATGGGTTAAAGAACCTGGTGTTGATGCAGCTGTGGCATAGGTTGAACCCGGCCCAAAACTTCCATGTTCTGGGGGTGCGGCATAAAATTAAAAAAAAAAAAAAAGGATTGCATTTGCTGAGAGTGACCAGCACCCTTTCCTACTTTCCAAACCCTTTTTTTCCACGTCTTTGATGAATTAGTCACTTTAAAAACTTGTTTTTTCCCTCAACTCATCTTGATTCCTCTGCTGCTCTGTAAACTCCCTTGAGGTGGGAATTCACGCCAGCTTCCCCTTTCTCACATCTCATAACGCATGCAAGGATGCGGGGCCAGCGCTCAGGAAACCCCGAGCTGTGCAGTGTTCCTGTCGCCCTTGAACTGTCCCTTCTCTGCACCCACGACCCAGGCGGGGCTTCGGCAGGAGCAGACCTCACCCTGTCGGGTGGACCCGGCTGATTGTTGGTGTTTCTGGTCAGAGAGAGAGTGTGGAGTCCGGGTTACGCTCTGGCTTCGTCCTGTCCTGGCTGCAGGCTTTGCATCCCTCCCGAGTCTCGGCCATGATCCGTTGGACTCTCAGCCCGATTCTCTCCCTTATTCTTGTTGGACCTGCCTTTTGCTGACCTTCCTTGGTCCAGGGCCCCTAGGACAGCCTGAGCGGCTCTGCCCTGGACCCGGGCCCACGTCACGTGTTCCCGCTTGGAAAGACAAAGCAACCAAAGAACACTCCTCCTGCCTTCCTGCCTGCTGGCTTCCCAGGCCGCCCTGCCTGGGCCTTACCGTGAGCCCTGCCAGGCTGATGAGGGGTAAAACGTTCTCAGCAGTGGTCACATAGCTTTTCCTCTTTTCTGACCCGTTTTCAGCTGTCTTAGTTTCCCATGCTCCTGGTCCATCTGTTGCGGGTCAGGATGTGCATTAGGCCAGTTCAGCAGGCAGCAGGGGCCCCCCGTGTGCCTGGTCCTTCCCGGGGTGTGGGCTGTGCAGCGAGCGTTCTCTGAGGAGCGTGGAGCAGGAAAACCCGACATGACTGGAGACCTAAGACGTGGTTGAATCCAGCCCCTGGATATGTTTTCTTTGGCCCATACTTTCGTTTCTGAAATGCAGGAAGTTCACTTAAAACCCTGATGGGTGGTTTTCTCTGAAGATCCGGAAGATCTGGCAGCCTGGGCCCCGAGGTTCCCAGGAGCAGCCTCTGGCCCGGCCTGCACAGGGGCTGCTGGAGTTGGCTGGGCAGGGACACGGGTCTCCCGGGTCAGCGCCCTCCCAGCAGTCTCTCATTGCACACCCGGCCCTCTTTCCTTCCTGGCCTCTCCTGGCTGCTCCATACCCATCACCTGCAGGCCTCTGGCTTTGGTGGTGCTCTGTTGGCGCGGAGGAGGAGGGGATCATTGGGAGGAAGGGATGTCACAGAGGCCACATTGTATTGTCCAAGGACCAGGATCCGGGCAGATGGACAGAGGTGGGGACAGCATCCTTGGTGAGGCAAGAGCCCAGGCGAAGGTACGGGGTTAAAGTCCAAGCAGCGTGGCATGCTCGCCGTGATGCCCGTGTTCCGCACACACCTGCTGTCTGATCTTTGGAGTGGAGGTGGGAGCAGCAAGGCTCGGCGGGGTCCACGGGGTCGTCCCCATCCACTCATTCTGGAACCTTCCACATGGTGATTGTCCCTTAAAACATTTTCAGCCCCAGAAAAAAAGCCAGTAAAAAGGCACTGACCCCAAGCGGTTTGCTAATCAACGTCCCTTTAAAGGATCTGGGAGGCTGTCAAAGCACCGTCAGTTCCCCCAACCCTGAAAGGTAGGGCATGGCTGCAGGTGTGGGGGGGTGGGAGTCTGGCGCTGGAGAGCCCTTGTTGTTTGGCTCTGCTTCCTGGGGAGTTTGGTGAGCTCACCCCGCCCTGGGGTTCCCTGTCTGCCAAGGGCAGGAGTGGGGGGGGGGAGTAGGACCCGCCTAGCGCCTGGCAGCGGGGCACACCCCACGAGTGGCATTGATTGTTTGACGCGTTAGAATGGACGGGGCAAGCCTGGTTCCTGCCCGCAGCACCCAGCCAGTGTCACCTGCCTCCCAGCTTCTGGGAGCAACCTCTGGTCCTTCTGGAGTCAAGCTGGTTGTGAACTATAAATAACCAAATAAATAAACCGGGGCTCTGCTGCCGAAGTCGGGATCTTGGCCCGGTATTGGAAGTTGCCAAGTTCGTGTGGCCGTGACCTCAAAGTGCTTGGATCTCCACTTTGAGATGGTGAGGGGCCTTCAGCAGGGAAAAAAAAAAAAGATTTGCCCCTCCACGCCATCACCTGGATGTGTGGCAGGGGGCGGGGGCTAGGATATTTACTATCCGAAAGTTAGGCTTTTATGAACTGGGCCAGCTCTCCTTGGTCCCCATTTTTCCTTGCGGCTCCGACCTCTCATTAATTTTTCACAGGCTTGTGATGGATAGTTTTTATTTATTCACGTCTGAGGTTCTGTTGTGTGAAAAGGACTCATTTTAGAGCATTACATATTCATGGCTTGGGATGGATGGGCTAAGGAACTTATTATTAATGTGTCACTGTGGGAAACTTACTCCAGTTCATTTGCGAACCTTGTTAAATTCGGTGTGGTCAGCAGACGCAGGCAAGTTTGGGATGCGTTCTCGGAACGGAGGGCAAAGAGTTTGCCGATGCTTCTCCTTGATTCAGTGGAACACGTTGAAATCTTATTGGAATCTTTTGAGATAGTAACTGAAGGAAGGAAAAAAGGGGTGAGGATGCAAAGATGAAGTCTTGCTGCACAGCCCCGCATCCTGAGCATCCTGCGGATTTCCCACCAGGTTTGCACCCAGGCTGGGCTCTTGACTCAGAGCTGGTGTAGAGACCCCAGGGTGCCCTTTCTGGCGGCCGTTTCTCGCCTCCTTCCCTTGGGTATAGGGCGCACTTTGCTCCACCCATGCGTTTGTCGTCCTGACCTCTGCTCTGGGTTCCTGGGACATCTTTATTCCAGGCGGAGCTCCCAGGGACATCACAGAACTCCTTGCCAGGGACAGACAGACAGACAGACAGGCAGTATTAACATGCCATCTTGCAGGTCAGCGCTGGGCGGGGGAGGGCGCAGTGGGGCAGCTGGCCCAGTCTGCTGCAGTGTGTGCTTCCAAAGAGGAAGCATATGTTGTGTTCTGCCCTCTGCTAAGACAGGCGCTGATCCCCGAGAGGGGCAGCGCCGAGCTTTTGCAGGGTTTGTGGCCTGTTTCACGTTTGCCAGTTGGGCTTAACTGTGACCTGGCTAGCGGCCACTGCTGTTTAACAAGCTCCTCGGTGGGAGAAACAACGCAGGGCAAATGCCCGACAAGGATCCATTTTGAAATTTCTCACATCGGGCATCAGACTTGAGGCGCTTCCAGAATACGAAGAACTGTATGGTACCCCCTTTGTCACATATCATGGGCATTTTCAAGCCAAGAATTTGTTCATGATAACCTTGTCCTCCAAACGGGTTAAAAAAAAACCCAAAAACTGAAACGGAGAAATTCTTTTGACACCCAAAGCGATTAGCTTTCGAAGTTGATGCTGGGGTGTCAGCGGCGTGTGCGAGTAGGGGACAAAGGAATGAAATACGCCTTCAAAGGCCTCCTCCAGCGATGTTTCCATAATGCAAAACATTTGTTTCTCGCCGGGATCCCATTGGCAGTTGGCTGGTATTATATTGCCATTTATATTGGAAAGGCAGGCAGCAGGAAAACTGTAGTCTATTAAGAGTTTGTGAGTGTGTGCATGTGTGTACAGTGAAATAATATCTAGTGTAATATGAAGTGACAGTCAAAATTACAGCTTTTCTCTCGCCGCAAGGGTCCTTCTTTGCCAAGTATCGTCATACTGCTGTAGCAGTGTTCACGGCTGTCAGCGTTTCTGGCGTTCTCTGCAGAGAGCCGTAACTGTGTGTGCAAGGAAGGAGCTTCCTGTCAGGGGAAATACTATAATTTTGATATATGTTTGTTGGTGCCAAACTGCAATTACATAGGAGGTGTTGGAAGAAGGTTTTATTTAACCAGCTTGAGTTTGTTAATTAATGAGCAAAAACGCCCATTTGGAGCGCGTCAAGATAGTGTTGTGGTGCGCGTTGTTGCAGGAACTTGATGCCGCACAACTGTTTTTCGTCCGTGTGTCTCTTCAAGCAGAGAAAACAGAATCTGTCCCCCCAACACACACCCCAAAATAGCACACAAGAAAATGTTTTCGAGCCCCAAGGAAGGGAAAAGGGAAAGACCTTGGATGGGCTTACCTCTTGCGTCTCCTCGAGGAGGCCTTCCTTGGTCTGTTTGGTTTTCTGCCTTGGCGACCTGACCGACGTTTGGTATTGAGAGCAATGTCTGTTCCAGGCCGCCTCGTTTATTGCCCTTCACTTCATTGCACTTTGAAGGTAACTGCATTCTCTGTGTGTGTTTTGTTGTTTTGATTTGTGTGTGTGTGTAAATTGAAGGTGTGTGGCAACAGCGTGTCGAGCAGCTCTGCTGGTGCCATCTTTTCCACCGTTATTGCTTCCCCGTGTCTCTGAGTCACGTTTCGATAATTGTCGCCCCGTGTCGCACGTTTCCATTGATACCGTGTGTGTTACTGTGCCCTGAGATCCGTGACCTTTGATGTGACCGTTGCAAGAAGATGACGCCTCACTGAACGCTCAGGTGATGGTTGGCATTTTTCAGGTTAAAGTCTTTACCACATCAAGGTGCATGCCTCGTTTTTTAGACCTACTGCTGTTGCTCACTAAGGAGTGACAGTGCAGCGTAAATGTAGCTGTGACGTGCACGGCGAAACCAAACCAAAAAACTCCGTGCGTCTGGCAGTGTTGGGACACTCGCTCTATTGTGGCGGTCTGGAGCCGAACCCGCAGTATCCCTGAGTTATGCCCGTGGTTCATTTACCTTGTACCTTCATTAGTTTGTGGTTACTTTGAGGACTTTTCAGATGACTGGAGGGGGGAAAAAAAAGTTGTCATGACGTCTGTGTTTGTGTGTGTGTGTGTGTTAAATTGCCTACGAAACACCAGCCGGCCTCTCTTATACCATATGAGAGATGCTAGACCCCTGGGGGCGTATCAGGCTCTTGGAGACAACCCCTTGGATTCTCAGGAAAGAATGGGGGTCTTCCCCTGGTTCACTGTAAACGACTATTCAGATGAAAAACGGATTCTCTTTTGAATAAGTAGAAAAACCACAGAAGACTGAAATAGAAACAGTATATTAAAAACGCCAAGGCAGTTATGTGTGAAGAAATAAAGAACAGAAAGATTGTGTTATTTTAACAAGGTGGATTTAAGAGTCTCGACAAAGCTGTGTGTGTGTGTGGTGGGGGGGATGGTTCCTTCTCATACTGAGCATTTTGCAAATTAAGTTTCATTCTCCTATAAAATATGAATCCACTAAGGTTTTATATGATCATAAAATGTGTCTACCTTTGTCTCCATCTTTTATGAAAAAAAAAAGAAATATCCCCAAAGTATATTACAGAAAATAATTAATAAGCAACCTTTGATCGTTATTTTCTGGGGTTAATTGTTACCCTAAGAAATCAATTTCAATTTCTTCAGTTTGAGAGACTCGATTGTGACTGAGTATTTCCAAAAAGGAGGGTGAGTAAAAATGCTAAATGGGAGGCTTCATTCCCTAAAGAAAATGCCTTTGCTGCTGGCCGTGATTTATCCAGAGCTGTCTGGTCCGTTTAGACCCCATGCCAAGAGAATGGATGGAAAATGTAATAGAGCTATTAGACTCTGGGGTGGTGGACGGGTTACAGTAAGAAACAAAAGTTGTCTTCAGAGCGTTCACAGAAAAGTGAGATACCCTTGAGTCCCCACAAAACAAAGCAACTTGGCCCTTTTATTTTGCGCTAACCTTCCCGACCAGCCTGAGCTGAAGCATCAGGGGAGGCGGGCAGAGGCAGCGTGAGTCTGTTTGCAAGATGCTCGCACTCTCTGTCCAGAGAGCAGGGTGAGTGCAGAGGGAACAGGGGACAGAAGTTTAAACCTGGGACTATCTCCTCCTGGAAAACAGGAACCCCAAAGTGAAGAGAGTGAATCCCTCTCCTCTCTTTGTGATCTGCTGTAAAAGGCATCAGCATCACACTGTTCTCACCAGGCCCCCAAGTTTCAACAGTCGGGACGTGTGTTCCGGCCCCTTGCAGCTCACCGAGGCAGGCTGGCCCTGCTGGGACAGCCCTTTGGCGCTGCTGAGGTTTCCTTTCGAATTAAATATGTTCTGCAGGTACATGAAAAAGAAAAAAAGGAAAGCTTCTCTCCCATCTTTAATCTCCTGTTTCTTTTACTGCTTGGCTTAGAACCTCCCATCAACTGGAATGATTGATACTGTATGTTTTGCACGTTTTAACACTTTGTTCAACACTTTGTGATGTTCAGCAAAGAAGGTGCTAACTTCCAGGGAGCAGGTAGGAGAACCACCCTGCTGGACGTGAGTCCTTCTCTTCAGGATCTCAGCAGATGAGGCAGGCAGAGGCGCCCTGGTTTGTGGGGAAGAGCTGAGAATGGACTCGTCAGTTAATTAATCAGGATGTTTCAGCTACCCTGAGCGGAAGTGGCCACCCGTGACTCCCGAAATGGGATGTTTTGCGCGGGGGTCAGCACGTTTTCTCTGCGGCAGGACAGAGGATGGATATTTTGGGTCTGCAGGTGCTCACCTCTTCTGGGCACAGACAGTCGGTGAGCCCCTGGGGCGTGGCTGTGCTCCAGTGAAGCTTCGTGGAGGCTGCAGTCTGGAGTTCATGTACTTTCCCACAAAGTATTCTTTTTTCCTTCGATGACTTGAGAAAGGTAAAGCATTTCTAGGCCCTGGGCTGCACAAGTGGCAAGGTCCAGATTTGGCCCAGCGGTCACAGTTTGCCAGCCTGTGGTTTGAATCAGGCCTTTTCCAGAGCTCACATATGTCATCAGGGCTCTGCCTTGATCCAGTCTCTTGGTTTCAATGCTCTTTGATTTGTTACAGTCTTTGGAGAACGCTCTCTCGGAGTGGGGATCAGCATGGCCACTGAGAGATGAGCAGCGTCCCAGCCTTGCCACCTGGACACCAGGAAGTCTGTCCCCCCCTCCCCCCACCGCCCCAGCACAGAAGCCACAGGCAGACTTGATTGGCCTGGCTGGAGGCAGACACTGTCCCTGAAAGTGATGACCCGGGGAATAGGGTTCTTTGAAGGTTGGAGTCAGGTACCCTGCCCCCCTTGGTAGAGCAGAGGAAGAGGCCCAGTTCCCTAAGGGCAGAAAGAGCTCCATGTTGGCAGCTGAAGGGACTTGGGGAGCAACCTGGACAGATAAAGCTGTTGTTTCCACCATCCACGCCGATCCTCCCACAGCCGTACGTGGTGATTTTATATATTTATGGAAATGTGAGGACGCAACCCCTTCTGGGCGCATCTTCCAAAGGGAGCGCCTCGGCTGCTCTGTTATCACTGCCTGCTAGAGAGCGGTTCTCCTTGTAAATGCCAGGGCAGGAAGAGTGTTCCTGTTTCCATCTAGACACCTGGCCTTAGGTTCTTCCCTAGAAGCAGAGCCCAATCAGGGTGCTTGTTCAAGTGAGGTGGGGGTTGTGCCTTCAGGAGCTGGGGGTGAGGAGACCGCCCGGGGGGGGGAAATGTTGCACAAGGATGTGACCCGTTTCAGTCTGGTCCCCAGGAGCTGTGGAGCGTGAATGGTGCCACAGAGTGGGTCTTGCTTCAGACCAGAACCTGGCGATGATGGTGATGGGCCAACATCTGCCAAGGAAGGGGGTGGCGTGGGGACCCTCCCAGGCGAGGCAGAAAGGGTAGCAGCCGACACCCACAGTGCTGGGTGTACCTGCTCAGTACAGGGGCTGAGGGGGGACCACTGTGCCAGTCTGTACCAGTTGTCTCTCCTGGAAGGAAGGGGCATGCAAGGATCAGAAACCGTTCAGGTGGGGCCCTGTACCTGGTCTTCCCAAACACCCCAATTGCAGGTCTGCCAACTGGCTTTAAACCACTCTCCTGCCGTTGGCCCCGTACCTCCCTTTCCACCTTGCGACCTCTTCATTTCCACGGTGATCCTCCAATAACTTGGGTTTAGTGAAGCTCACGGCTTTTCAGGATGCTGTGCTAATATCTTCTTTTTTTAATTGAGTAAATATATTATACGCAGCTGGACAGCTTGTTTTCTTGCTGGCCTTGCTGCTCCAATTCGAACAGGGATCCAGTTCTCCTTAACTCACCTAGAATGAACGTGGCACTTACTCCTGGTTTCCTGTGGCTCTTGCTCCTTTAGATAATGTCCTTACGCAGGCATTTAGGAAGCACTTTTTAAACTACTGAAAAAAATGTAGAAGAAAGAACAGGTAGGAAAAGAAAAACCCTTTCCCCTCCCCCAAACAATGGCTACATCGTGACAACAGTGGGCTGAGCTAAATTCAGCGACGTCAAGGAAGAGCAATAAAAGGAGATGGATTGTTCTCCAAGCTTCACTTTATTGGATATTGTAATTGACATGTAGTTGTCATTTATAATCATCTGTCCATTCCTGTGAGTTGGGAGCAGTAAAGTTAATTGTGGCGGCTCATTTGCATTAATCTCACCTCTGAAGGGTACAGTAACCCATTAATATCATGTCATGATGAATTATCACAAATAACATTGAACATATTGATTAATGATCTCTGAGATTTGTATCTCGTTAAAACATTTTGTTAGCTCTTTAAACTTCTAAGCCAACAACCATTGCACGTAGGAGGGCTGCAGAGATCGTTTGAGAGGTGGTGCTGGGGAGTGGTGGACATGGCTGGGTCACTGGTTTAAGGAGTCGGGTTACTCACTTCCCATTGGATACTTCCCCCCCCCCTTCCAGAGGCCAAGCACATTTTCTTGGTAAGTTCCTCCTGCTTTTCACTGGATGATAGTGTCTTCCAAATGTCTTTTTTGTTTATCAAGCACATCTGACTCTCAACTGCAATGATTTTGAAAGTTATCTTTCCAGCACCCTGAATGGTGGCCTTCAGAAGCTCTTCCCCACCTCGACCCGCCTGCTCATTTGAAATACACAGTGTTTTTTTCCCTCCATGGCATCAGAGTCTCCAAAGTTAAACCAACCGGCACACCTCGGTGATATTACAGGTTCACTTCCAGACCACGACAGAATAAATGGGGTATCACAATAAAGTAACACAAATTTTTTTGGTTTCCCCGTGCATGTAAAAGTTATGTTTATTCCATAGTCAGCTAAGTGCGCCAAAGCGTTATCTCTACAAAAAGTACATCTTTTGATTCAAAAATACTGCTAAAAAATACTAACCATCATCTGAGCTTTCAGTGGGATGTCACCTTGTAGCAGCAGTGACGTCAAAGATCACTAACCACAGGTCACCATAACAAATACAATAATAGTGAAATATATTGAGATATTGGGAGCATTAATGAAACATATCCAGAGATGGAAAGCAAGCAGATGGTGTTGAAACCGATAGACTTGCTTGATGCAGGGGTGCCACAAACCTTTAATTTGTGAAAAAAAAAATACAGTATCTTTGAGGCACAGTAAAGCAGGAAACAATAAAATGAGGTACACCTGTATGTTTGCGTTAACATAGGAGTCAGTTATTTGAGTTTCGATAGTGTCGTTTAAAATACCACCCATTAAGCCTCGGCTTTATAAGAATATATTCCTCTTGTCCTGGGTGCTCTTGTATATCAAGTGATTACAAAAGATTTTGTCTTCTCTGGACAGTGGCACAGAACTGACAAATGAGACGTGGAGAAGGCGTCATGTTGGCTACACGTAGCACGTGGACGTTAATACAGTGACAGACTCTCTTTAACAAAGCCCTTTGCAGAATTTTCTGGGCAAAGTTTATGGTAGGGACAGCAAAGCGAAGGCTTGGCTTAAGTGTTGAATTGCAAAGCTTGTTCTTTACAGCTTTCCTCTGCATCGGTCGTAAAAGTGATGCAGTATCTGATCCCCCCAGCTTATGTATTTCTTCCACTTATGGTTAGTATTTTGTCTGTTTTCCCAAGATAAGTATTTAACAAATGGCAAATATTGGGACTGGTCTCTTCTGCTGTCTTTTCAGAGAAAGGGGGACCGAGCTTCCTGAGATGATGGCGGCATTAATGCTTGGTACCCTGGCTGGTCTCAAGCCCAGAGGGCAATTCTGAAAAGGGGCAGAATGCGCCTTGCTTCTGCTGTCCTTTAAGACGTCCAGCCCTGGGTCTGTGACTCTCCGTTGGAGGACAGTGACCTCCGTGCACATCAAGAGGTCGTCTCCGGAAGGCAGGGCTCATGGTTTAGCCCAGGAAGCGTTCCAGTGTTAGGAAAAATCAAGTGCATATGGGCTGAAAGATGCATTTCCTGGTGTGAGAAACGGTGCAATTATGCATTGTTTGTACCTTTAGCCAGCAGCTAAGGACATTGTTACCATCCTGACTTACTCTCAGATGCCTGCTTTTATGGAGGGGTTTTAAAACTGTAATCCAACCATATGTGCAGCAATCTTTGCGCCTAAATGACTAAGGACAAAGTAGGTTGCTCCCTTCCAAGAGCCACTTCCCTTTCGTTCTTTGTCAGGCCTGTAACGTTCCTCACCCACTGAGTGTTTAATACCTCTGTTTTCAA
This sequence comes from Phacochoerus africanus, assembly GCF_016906955.1. NCBI lineage: Eukaryota > Metazoa > Chordata > Mammalia > Artiodactyla > Suidae > Phacochoerus > Phacochoerus africanus. The sequence continues at coordinate 9,599,948 of NC_062551.1, read as the reverse complement.
ATCAGAAAACAAGCTTTTTGTATCCCAGCATAGTCTCTTGTAAAGCCAACCTCTTTATTCCCTCTCTGGTTTAAGGCTTTATTACCTGCGATCTAAAGCCGGCTGGTGAATTACGCAGGTTGGAGCTCCCGGCACCCGCCCTCCCCACCCTCCCTCCCCCTTCTTTTGGGGGGTCTACAGACTACAGGGAGATCTCGACGTGTGTTCCCTTCCATCCATGGTATTAATCCTTATTCATTTTAAAAATCTGCTAACGGAAATATTTCCATTCAGCTCATTAATCAATTGTGAGTTTCATTCCCTTGTTTTGTAAAAGCTGTTGCAATAAATACTTTTTTCACAAGGCGAAAATCCAAGAGATGGATGCAGCCAGCGTAATTAATTGCACCCAGTAACAGGAGATCAGCAAGTTTGTGAGATTCACATGCTGCTATACCATATGGTTGCCCAGTAGGCGAAAAATTTGATTAATGTTTTGAAGTAGATTTTTTTCAGCAAATATTACAGCCCCAGATGAGGTGTTCTTTTTTTTTTTTTTCTTTTTACTTGCTGGTGTGGTTAGACTTCGCTGAAGGAACCAACCCTCTGATTTAAAGCTTAATAATACTGTGATCCAATGAAAACTTAACATGCAATAAAAATTACAGTCTGCTTGGCTCTTGTGGGTACATAAAAATAAGGCATTATGTCTTTGTTTGTAATTAAGTAAAATGTAAGTAAGGAAGTAGGTTGGACTCGAGAACTCAATTTTTTCCCCTAAAAAGAAATATAACTTTTCTTTTTTAAACAGATCTGTTTTGGGTATGATTTATAAGCAACACATTTGGGCAGACTTTTAAAATTAGAAGGACACAGCAAAGCAAAACAAACCAAAAAAAAATGAGTCCGTACACATCTTAATAACATTCTCCTTACCAATTAGCCCATCATAAATTTGACTCTGTGAGTGTCATAGGCAAGTTTAGCTGCCTCTGCTTTTATCCTAAGGTATATTAGTTTTATGCCCGCTCAAGGTATTCACAGTTAATTCCTCCTCTGCTTCAAACAAAAATCTACTTTAGATTTTTGGAAAAAATTTTGTGGTTTCTTTGCCCCCCCCCCCCTTTTTTTTTTTGGTTAATGTAGGAAAGTTCATCTTACAGCTCCTTGTCATGCTAGACACCCATCCTCTATATCACTGTCCTTCCTGTTGGGGTCTTGCTCCCCCTTTTCCCTTTGGTAATGTAACAGGACATGCTGTAGCAGGCCTGACCTTGACATTCAGAACAACGGTAGGAACTTTGGAAAACCTCCAGGAGCTGGTGATGGCTCCATAAGGAAAATAAAGTAAATCCCATTTCTCCACTTTGGTGATGTGGCTTGATGCTTCTTCAGAGCATACTTGAACTTCTCTCTTTTCCTTTTCTTTTGAAACTTAATTGCCCAGGTGACGTATGGCTCTCCTTGAATCTTGATGTCTACTGGAATGAACTCTTAGCTCAAGTGGTTAGAGCCTGATGTGTAACCAGGCGTTAGACTGTTCCAGGTCCCCTAAGTCTTGGCCAAAGGAAAATTCTCTCTTGTCGAGTCGGAAACAGTGTCCATAACTTTCAGCCATCGCTGGTGTATTCAAGTCGAAAGCGACTGAATGATCACCGTCCCACAGAACAACAGTTCGTGCTCTCGTGTCTTAGGTGCCACGTGATGGCTGCTCTTTCTCTGTTTTGGGTCTAAAGCGTTTTAAGGGCCCTCAGTGTGCTGTTTCTTCCAGTGGCTTGACGAGGGGCCTGTTCGATCAGGGGACAAGGCAGAGACCAGGCCAAGAGGGCCTCCTCGCCTCTGATTTTGACGTTACCTCTTCAGATCCTTCAACAAAAAGGTTAGGCTGTCTTTGATAATTTCATCAGACTAGGCTTCTCATCTTTTTTATTTTTTAATTAACTGAATAGTGGTCATCCACAGAGGCGTGGAAAGAAGTGTTACAGTGATGGCATATTTTGAAAGAGTGGATAGGCTAGCCCCTCCTACCTACCTCTGAGCTGAAGCTATTTCTATCATTTTCATCATATCATCCCGTAGAGATTTTTATAGGGGAGCAGCTTCCGAGTTAACCATTTAAGAAAACATCTCTCTAAGATTTAAGTAGCTTTTCCCCTTCTCTCATTTAGTCCGTCCTAGGAAATACGTTTGCACGGTGCCATTGAAGCAATAAGTTTTAACTTGGTGTGGTCACCTCCCCATATAGCCTGGATTTTTTAATTTAAAAAAGGACATACTTTAAAATTTTTTATTTAACACGGCAGCTGAAACATGAATAGTATATGGTCAGTTGTCAGGAGACAGTGTATTGAATTATTTATGAGTTTACCTGTTTTTTTTTTTTTTTAACAGCACATACATATATGAAATTAGTTATTGAATAATGGGAAACATGACTCCAAGAAAGATTTGAGTGCTCGAGAGACACCGATGAGGAAGGCTAGTGCCCATGGCAGGAAAATAACCTCGGCTTTTCTGTTAGCAATTTGAGCCAGTTTGGTCTGCTTTTCGTTGGGGTGGGTGCTTGTGGCTGTCGTTTTAATAAAATGCCTTTGGAAAGAATAAGCCGCTTCGCAGTGCCGTATTTTCCCCCCCAAAGGAGAAGAGTCTGTTTCTGGTCTGTCCTTCCTCGGCCGAGTGCACTTGCGCGTGATGGTGCCGCCAGAACAACTCCGCTGGCCGTTTACATCCGCGGGGAGCCTGGCCCGTCTGCAGCATCTCCCTTTGTAGTTACAAGTTTTACTTCCCTGGATAGACTCCTTGGGAGAGAGACCGTTCCCTTGAATATCACTTGCCCCTCAATGAAATTGCCTTTTATTTGAACTTGCCACGTTGGATCCTCGTTTATAGGACGTATCAGGGTACTGTGGCTTGGGTGCAGGGGTGGGTGGTGTGTGTGTGTCTCACAGTTTGAGATTGTTAAGTGTTGCCATGCAAAACCAGCAGCCAGCGGGAAGGTTCTGCTTTCCTCACAGATTCTCCACACAGGGCACCTGGGCAGCTGGTGGCGAGGGCATCTGGGCTGGGCTGGGACGGAGTGGAGGGCGACCCGGCCGCAGTCGTCCTGGGAGCGACGTGCTGGAGGGGAGAGTGTTCCCTGGTGCCGGGCGCCTAACGTTGCTGGTCTGCTCTCTGCGCCCCAGGATTGCTGATGTTCGGGTTGAATACATGAGAGCGGATGCTTTGAAGGCATTTTTAAATGATTTGTCTTGGGAATGCTAAGTTGGCAAGAATCAAGTCTAGGCAAGTAGAGTTGATTTTTTGATGACCCAAAGAAGGCATGGCCTAGAGTGATTCGGTTAAGGCTCTAGTGGCCACAGATGGTTCCACATCAGAGAAAGTGTACAGTTATCACAATTACCTGGTAATGAAAGAAAGGAGGAAAAAAGCATTTTTGGCTCCAGGGCAGTGGGAACGAACAGGGCTCCAGCTCTTACAACGAATTGGTCTGACCCAGCTTCCTCCTTGGGGACTCAAGCCAGCTCTTTCCTAGAGCATGGGTCGCCTTGTCCTGGTGAGACAGGTGACAGGTGAGAAACGCAGGGTCAGTGAGGCACCTTACGATCAGAGGGAAGCATGAGAGATGCAAGTCCATGCGTACACCTCAGTTACAGAATCCACCTTCGTGTGCTATTTTCTGCAGAGCCAGTGTGTGAACTGACAGTGCCGTGAAGTCTGCTTTTCTTTCATACCAGCGAGGAGGGGCTGGTTCTTTGGAGGAGACACTGAGTAGGACAGTATGGGCTGTCCCTCAACAGGTTGGTTTGGTTGGTTGGTTTTTTTAAGTTTAAACTGGCTGTCAGTATGAGTCAGTACAACACAACCTTAATAATATCCATTGGTATTTTAATAGTTACTTTATTTTTATTTTCCCAAAGAAAGAGGTAATTGTGTTTTATTTATAATGAGAAGCAGATCAACCCATGAATGCGGATACAGGAATATAAAGCCTCCTTGATTAATTCTTTAAAATGTAGTCGCCAGAGATGGACACCCTTAAGCACATCTCGGTTTATTTATCTCTCTGGATGTCATTTTTCTCTGCCTGTGATGTGTGTGATGAAAAAGAGCCTCTTTAGGACATACCTGTTTCAAATGGGTTTCTGCATTTGAAATTTGATCAGAGGCCTTGGGTCTGGCCAAACAGAACTCATCCTGGAGCTTTTACTGAGGGAGCCCGCTCTGAACTGACCTGAACACATCTGGTCACGTGTTTCTTTGTAATTAAGGCTAAGATGCTTTAGAACAGCGGTACCACGAATCTAAGACCATAGAGGCATTTCCTGGTGCGTGACGTATGACCGTTTGCTCTGTGTGGCCTGTGAAAAGCGGATTGTTCTCAGGGTACTGTTAGAACCACTTTCCTGTAGGGCTCGCGGTCTCGACTGTTTCAAACTCCTGTTGTTCGGTAAATCTGTCAGAAGGGTCTGCGAGGGATGCTATTTATGAAGAGAGTGTAGAGTGGTCAGTCTAAAAAGCTCCTTAGTGTAGTACTTTGAATTTTAAATTACACACATAACTCAAAGGTAATGTAACTTGCAGTGTCGGACTTTAGTCCATTCCGTTAAATGGAGAAAAATGACTGACGTGAGGAATGACTTATTGATTCTCGGTGGGAAAATGACTTCTGTAATATAGGAAGTATGGTAAAAGGAATAGCTTAATTATTTAGGGAGCGCTTTTCAAAATATGCTTTTACAGCAGTGCAAATTGTGTACATACAAATGGTACAACTGGGTTCTTTTTTTAATTCTGACTCTCTCGGAGGAAAGTTATGAGAAGGCTTATATTATTTAGTTGCTAAGGCCAAGTTTCATTTTGCTTAAACTCCTGTAGGCTGTAACTAAGAAAGATAGAAGGGGTGACGAGAAGTTTCTAAATGCCTTAAAAAATATGACTTGTTCCCTTTGCCATTTCTTATTTACATTATACTTGGGCGAACATTAGGGGAGGTTGACTGCCAAGATTTACAAAACACACTGCTCGCTCGCTCTTTGGTTTATGGTGTTTTTCAGCAGTGTCATGAACTCACTTAATCTGATTTCATCAAGTAAATATATGGGACGTTGCGATGACATATTTTAATCTGGCATTTGAGGAAATATTCATAAAATATCAGATAAAATATTTATTTTGGCCTTTTCCTTCTGATCTCTCTTTTGAGTCAGTGTGTATTCTTTGCTTAAGGACTACAGCCTAATGTTATTTTGACTGTAGTTCACGGTGTTGGCAGCCTTTCAGATAAACAGCATATTTGCGGTTAATTGGTTGAACATGTTCTATAATTATAATTGTATTAAAACCTTAATGTGCTTGAACATTTGCCCACCAAAGGCCACTCGCATGGACTCCGTTAGGTTTCTGTCATGATAACTGAGCTGGCTGGTGGCTGGCAGTCAGCCGTCGAGGCAGGACAGGGAACCCGGGCGTCACACAGAGGCTTCTCAGTATTTCCATCCGCGACCCCTGTTGGGATAGTTTCACAGGCTGACCATTAAAATTGCCTCCTGGTTGTAACTCGGATCCCCAGGTTTCGGTCCGTAGGCTAACGTTTCTTCAGATTTTCAAAACGGCGCGGCTTGGCCTTTTACCAAAGCTGCACAACGGCTATCAGAAGCACAATTAACACTTGATCAGGTTCAGAGGCAGCTGCCAAGGCCACCAGGGAGCAGGGCGAGTCACCCAAGACCACAGGGTAGATCTCGGCCGGGAGCCATCTCTGAAATGAGCAGAGAGGCCCGATGGCCAGCAGCTGAGGGTGCGAAGGCCCCTTTTCTCGCCAGGCCTGTTGGCTTGGCAGAGTGGTCCTGGGGCCCCTGGATGTAGCGGCCATAAATCCCAGCATCTTCTTTTTGGATATTGGTTCAGCCACACCTTGATATCTTTCCCTCTGTAACAGTATAAGTTAGGGTCCAAGAAGCCCTGTTTTTGTATGGCACAAAGATGGTTTTTTCATTTTTAAATTTTTTCTTTAAAGTTTTTCTTTTTACGGCTACACTTGTGTCATATAGAACTTTGCAGGCCAGGGGTTTAATTGGAGCTGCAGTTGAGGCCTACGCCACAGCCACAGCAACACTGGTTCTGAGCTGTGTCTGTGACTTATGCCAAAGCTTGTGGCAGTGCCAGATGCTTAACACTCTGAGCGAGGCCAGGGGTCGAGACCTGCATCCTCATGAAGACAGTGTCGGGTCCTTAACCTGCTGAGCCACAAGAGAACTCCTGCATTTTTTATATGTTTGAAATAAGAATCAAGAACTTCAAATTACAGTGTTCATAAAGTTTTATGGGAACGTGCCATGCTCATCTGGTTATGTATCGTCTGTGTCTGCCTTCACGGGGCCAGGGCAGAGGTCAGTGGTTGCAACAGAGACATTGTGTCTCACTAAGCTAGAAGTATTTTCTGTCTGGCACTTGGCAGAAAATGTTTACCACTCTTGATCTAAATGATGTCCTTCGGTTTCTAGCACAAGAATGATAGTCCTGCGAGAACAGGGGCCATTCCTATTCCAGCGTTTGGCCCAGAGTAGGGGATTTTTGTTAGATGGATGAATGGATGGGTGGGCGGATGAATGAATGAAGGAGGGCCAGGGAGAAAGAGAGGGAGGGAGGGAGGAAGGAAGGAAGGAAGCTCTGAGGACGGAGTTGTCTGTCATTTTCTTATCTTTGGCCCAGCAACTAAGCACAGTTTATAAAATTTGAAAATCTGTCTCCAAACATGTTTGAATTGATTTTTATGGCCTTTTAATTAACCCAATAAAAATGGCAGCAACACAGCAATTTTAAGAAAATGACAGAGCCAAGTTTCTCTCTCTCTCTTTTTTTTTAATAGCTATGCATTCAATTCTTATCACACCCACACGCAGCTATTTCTAGGGTCCAAATAATTATCTTTTGGACTGAGGACACACTAAATGAGGATTTATTTGAAAGATTATGTTCTGTGTCATTAAAAGAAGGGAGACAGAAAGTTCTCCCCCAAGTTATTTATGCGATGGAGCGGTTCTGGCAGTGCATATACGGCAGGAAATTCCATTGAGTTGAAATGCGCTGCCCTTACCCTGAGGTATTTAGAGGGATTCATGGATGAGCCAGATGGCTTCAGACAGCTCTCAGTCGCGGGACCGAATGTGCGCTCCGTCACATGGCTCTGTCAGGTTTGCAGGGGTGGCTAGGAAGGCTGAGGAGTCCAGCTCAGCATCGTCACGCAGCGATGTGGGCCAGAGGTGTTTGGCTGAGATGTTAGAAAACTCTGGAGCCTCCTGAGGACTCCCCCCCCCCCCCGCACCCCTACCTTGTGCCCACACTCTGGCAGAGCCACCCTGGCTTGCTGGTCCCCTGCGCGTGGCCTGGCCATTGGCCACTCCAGCTTCCAAGCTCTCTTAGCCCTTCTTCTGGCTGACTCAGGTGGACCCATCCTGGGCTTTGGAGTCAGACCTGAGGGCAAACCTTGCTTTCCCTGCTGACCAGCTGTGTGGCTCCAGGCCAGTGACCTCACCTCTCTGAGCCACTAGTTATCTCAGCAGCTAAGTTGGGGGCCTCGCAGTAAAGGCACCTTGCCTTTGGTCCCCTTCCTGTCACTCCCAAAACTGAGTCCAGGCTTCTCCAGAAACAGGAATCTGGCGAAATGGTCTCCTCTTCTCAATGTGTCCTCCCCCCGCTCCATCTGTAGCTCAGGAATCCCCTCCCCTGAGCTCAGCCTGGCCGGTTGGAGGTGTTTCCTTCGCCAGGCTGCAGGGAGAATTCAGTGGGTCACCGAGTGGAAGCCTTTACCCGGGTGCTCCCGGCTCCAGCCTGGTCTGGGCCGTTCTCGCAGGGTCTTCGCCAAGCACAGGGGCGGGGGTTTTCATTCACGTCCCCCGAAAGGGGAGCCGCAGCCTTCTTTAGGACCCTTTCAGAGTTAGCATCTCCCCCGCACAGGCCCGTCCCCCTGCTCCTCCATCCCTCTGCTGCTGCTGTCCGGATGGCTCAGCTCCTCTGTCCCTTTGTCTGGGTGACTCCTGTGGAGCCTTCAGTAGTGTTCTCACCTCAGGAGTTGACGGCCACCAGTGAGTCCCCTCCCGCTTGTCCAGTGACTTCACTCAGCATGTCTGGGCCAAGCCCAGGGGTTTGGGGCACAGAAGGGGGACCAACTCACAGCCGGGAGGCCCCATCTGCTCCTCCGTGCCATTGCTCATGATCTGCGGCTGCCCATAGCCCAGCTGTCCTCCCTTCTCCACCCTGGCTGGCTTCTCCTTCTGTAAGATTCAGTTCTGGTGTGTGCGTGCGTGTGCGTGACTGAGTCACTCCTGCCACACACAGTAGTTGCCCAGTCACCCATTTCTCTTGTTGCTGATGTGGCGTTCCATTCACTGCCCGCCTCATTGGGTGATAATTTTCTCTGTGTATGTGTGTGTCCCGCCCCGCCCCCCCGCCCGGACTAGAAAGCTGGGAAAGTAGTACAGCTTTGAAGGAAAAAAAAAAAAAAAAAAGGGAAAGAAATAGGAGCTTGATCAATGATAGTGTGATTGACTCACTAATTAAATGAACAGACGAGTGCTGTGAAATCTGGCCAAGCAGGTGCGTAGCTTTCTCCTTGGGGCGCATGCAGGAAGGTTCTCGTCCCTGCCTGTTGAGTAGTGCCATCAGGGCTGCTTACGGGGCTGATGGTTAGAACCTGGAGGGACGTCAGGGCGCCGGTGTTGTCTTGATAAAAGATGTATCCTCTGCAGTGAACACGCACAGATACGGAGAGGGGGGCCGGGTTAATCCAGGGAGATGTGCGCATCGCAGGCCCGGCCCGTGGTGGTCTGCGTGGGGAGGAACAGGCTTTGGGAGCGCAAAGCAGAGCTGAGGAACGTGGGAGCTTCCGTGCAGGACCCCGGCCGAGGAGGCAGCATGGTCTCCAGCACTGGTTTCTGACATCACCAGACAAGGCTGGTTCTCAGACCCGAGTGTGTGCCGGGGTCCCTCCAGAACACAGCTCCCGGGGCTTCGAACCATGGCGTTTCGGATTCTGGCACTTCTGGAGTCCTGCCCAAGGATCTGCGAGTTTAGTCATTTCCTCACACCGGCTTAAGGGCTCTGCTCATCCATCCCGTGGGTGTTGGCTCACGGGTTAAGATTGCTGCCCACCTCCCCCGGCCCCTAGCTGCTTTTGGTCATCCGTAGGCTAGAAGCTTCCTTTGCGAGATGGAATAGCATCAAAGTTATTTTAGAAAAAGGGAGTTTCCACTGTGGCTCAGCAGAAGTGAATCTGATTAATATCCATGAGAATGTGGGTTTGATCCCTGGCCTCTGTCAGTGGGTTAAGGATCCAGTGTTGCTGTGAGCTGTGGTGTAGGTTGCAGATGCAGCTTGGATCTGGCGTTGCTATGCCTGTGGTGTAGGCTGGCAGCTGCAGCTCCAATTTGACCTCTAGCCTGAAATGCTGTAGGTACGACCCTAAGAAGACAAGAAGGAAAAAGTCTCTAGCCATCATTGCTTTTATTTTTTTAATTAATTAATTGATTGATTTATTTTTATTACTCAATGAATTTGTTACATTTATAGTTGTTCAATGATCATCACAATCCAATTTCACAGGTGTTCCATCCCACAACCCCAGTGCATCCCCCCACCCCCCAAACTGTCTCCTCCGGAGACCATAAGTTTTTCAATGTCTGTGAGTCAGCATCTGTTCTGCAAAGAAGTTCATTGTGTCCTTTTTTCAGATTCCACATGTCAGTGAAAGCATTTAATGTTGGTGTCTCATTGTCTGACTGACTTCCCTTAGCATGATAATTTCTAGGTCCATCCATGTTGCTAAAAATGCCAGTATTTCACTCCTTTTAATGGCTGAGTAATATTCCATTGTGTATACGTACCACACCTTCTTGATCCACTCCTCCATCGATGGACATTTAGGTTGTTTCCATGTCTTGGCTATTGCAAATAGTGCTGCAGTGAACATTGGAGTACATGTGTCTTTGCGAGTCGTGGTTTTCTCTGGATAGATTCCCAGGAGTGGGATTGCTGGGTCAAATGGTAGTTCTGTTTTTAGATTTCTGAGGCCTCTCCGTACTGTTTTCCACAGTGGTTGCACCAACTTACAATCCCACCAGCAGTGTACTAGGGTTCCTTTTCCTCCACACCCTCTCCAGCACTTATTGTTTGTAGACTTTTTGATGATGACCATTCTGGCTGGTGTAAGGTGGTTATTTTATTTTATTTTTTAATTTCAGTGAAATTTATTTCAGACTTCTGGGTTCCTGAACTAGAAGAAAATAAATGTTTGTTTTTTTTTTTTTTAATTCCCCCAATACATTATTATTGGAATTTTTTCTGCTGTATGGCATGGTGACCCAGTTACACATACATGGAGGTACCTCAGAAAGCTACACATAGAACTACCATATGACCCGGCAGTCCCGCTCTTAGGTGTATGTCCGGACAAAACTTTCTTTAAAAAAGACATGCACCCATCATTGCTTTTAACGCGCCCTCCAAAGTGAGAAAACCAGAAGTAAGATTCATTAATTTAGCTGTTTTGCTTGTAAATAGGGATCTGCCTTGCATTTGGAAAATAGGAAAAGCCCTCCTTTGAACTCATTTCGTTCCACCTGCCTGTGTTGTCTGGTGTTTCCCAGACAAATTGGACGTACCTGCTGCAGATGCCGGTTTTGTAGTGATAATACTTTTCTGCATTAGAAAAAACACCCTGAAATGAAAATGTACCTTGGTCTGATTATTGTAATCTCCCCTTGCCTTTTTTGCATGGATCATTTGTTTGTGAACTGGTTATTGCAGGAAGGGCTCAAAGGTAATTTCATGGTTTATAGCATTTATATTGGCGCTGTTAATGAGCAAAACATATTGTTTTCTAATACACGAAACGAGGAATTCACATATATATATATTCCATTTCCTAATAATACACGTATATCAAGTTTAAGACATGGAGAACAGCCATGTAAAGAAATTATACTTCTGTACACAGGGGAAATATGCAAGTTTTGTGATGCAAAAAAATAATAAAAAATAAAAATCAACATATGCAGGCTTCTGAGATGATTTTATTTCCTATGCATCCAGATGATAGCAGGGAGCTGCTGTTGCATTTGGGTCTCGTACAGCAATTCATATCTAAAAATATGGTAACATATGGCTTTGTTATTATTTAGTTTAGGAATTTATGCACCTAAAGGAGTTTGGAGAGCTCTGGGTCTCATTCAGATGTTGTGCACGGCAACTGAACAAGACAGGCTGGAGCACGGAGTCCCTCCACTCCGGGTTATCAAGATCTGACCGCTTCACTTTTTTTGTGGGTGGTGGTGTCGTTTAAACTCAAGAACTTTTTTGCATATTTGCTAATGGTTCCCTTCCCTCTTTCTTAGGACTGTGTTTGTGAAGGCCAAATTGGTGAAATCTTTTGGGCCTAATAAAAATATGGCCGGGGCTGGAAAAGGGACCAGCTGCTTTTTCTAGACCTCGAGCGAGGTGGCTTCCCGGCCTCCCGGTTCATTTGATGTCCTGGGCAGTCCTTGACACCCACCCAGCCCCCGTCACAAGACTTTCCCCTCCCGTCCAGATTGTGTTTGTTTTACGGCTCTCGCACGGAGCCTGCAGCTGTGTAAACCCGGGGCTGGTTTCTGCGCGCCTTTGATCTTTGCAAGGATCAACAGTTGCCCTCGGTCCCTGAACCCTGTTCCACGGCCCCGTCCCTCTTGGATTTTTCCACTCTCTGGTCCTTATGGCATTGCATGGGGAGCCTTCCAAGAGCATCCCCCATGACTTTGGGGGAGGAGTGGGGAAGTCTGTCATTTCTAAGACCTGATTAAGAAACGATTTCCATCTGATGCCCAAAAGATACACCATTTAGTTTCCTCCTGAGAGGAAACCTGACAATGTCAAATAGACTGTGAGAGGGTCTGAGGAACTTGAACATATTATGGATTAAATACATGTTTATGGAGCAAGTGCATTGTAGAGTTTTCCTTGTAGGTTTTTTTTTTTTTTTTTTTAACGCCTGAAAAATTCAGTCCTTCTCTAAACCAGAGCCTCATACCGCTGGTGGCAATAGGTTCTTGGCTGATGGAGTGTGGTGTTATTTTTCATTTAGTAAACTGGGTGCCTATGCATAAGGCATACGAAAGTCGTGTCTCCTGTGCTTACTTCCTAGCTATGTATGGGTTCTGGAGAAAGAGCCCTCATTTCCATATGGGGCGATCACGAATGGCTTACAGAGCTGTACCATAATACCTGGGGAAGGATGCTGAGCTAAGAGATGAGAAGGGGTCTTCCCAGGCCAAAAGAAGAGCACCCAAGGCCAAGCCGACTCCTGATTCAGATCCACTTGAGTTTAAATCCTGGCTCCGTCCCTTACTGTTTCTGTGACCTGGGGACTTTGTTCAATCTTCGTGAGTCTCAGGTTTCTCACCCATAACAGGGGCTTAATAATAGTCTCTTCCTTTGAGATGAGAATTAGACAGAGACCATGCCTGTGAATTGTTGAGCACCGTCCCTGGGACGTAGTCTGCAGGCAGTAGCGGTTAGCATCTCTTCCTGCTGCACTGCAGCTCTTCGTTTTTTTCCCGTGTCCTTCCTCCTCCTCGACTCTTTGATAAAGTTTTACACCAGAAAAGATGAGCTGTGTCACCGCCAGCCTTCTCATATGACAGGAGCCTGGAAGATGTGTGGGGGAGTATTCCTAGATTTGGTTAAATAAGTGAGTCTTTGCGATCTGGGAGTGGGTGGAGCCACATCCTTGTCAGTGGCCCCAGATCGCAGAAGAAGAATCTCTGAAAAAAGGCGCTCATGCGGAGGATTCTGAACTGGGGATGAAGCTCACTTGGTGACACAGAGTGACACAGTTGATTGACAGAGCCAGCTGCCTCCTTGTTCTGTAATTCCAGGAGGGGTACCTTCTCGCCCTTGGAGTCTTAGGTAGGCACATGACCTTGATGACGTGAAGGTAGTGAACACAGATTGCCTCCTCTTGTTAATAGATACAACCAAGAAGAAAGAACGCTTGGCCTGGACGCGTAAAGTGACACCTACAGTTTATAGTGTTACTTTAGTGTTTTCAACATCTCTTGAGCTGTGCGTGGAAATCCCATTTCTCTCTTTCCCTCCTTTCTTTTCTTCCTTCCTTCCTTCCTTTTCTTCCTTCCTTCCTTCCTTTCTCTTTCTCTCTTTCTTTCATCTTTTTAGGGTCACACTGCAGCATACGGAGCTTCCCAGGCTAGGGGTCCAATCAGAGGTATAGCTGCCGGCCTACGCCACAGCAATGTGGCATCTGAGCTGCATCCGGGACCTACACCACAGCTCACAGCAGCGCCGGATCCTTAACCCACCAAACGAGGCCAGGGATCGAACCGGCATCCTCATGGATGCTAGTCAGATTCGCTTCTGCTGAGCCATGATGGGAACTCCAGAAATCCCATTTCTTATCAGGCTGACCCTCAGTGTTACATCTAGGAACGTGGGCTAAGATGCAGGTCAGCTAGTCTCCACTGCTGCCTAGCGAGATTTGGCGGGAGCCATCTTACAGAGTCCAGGAGAGAAGTAAAAGTCCTGGCCGTGATATTGCTTCCTCTGTAGGGGCTGCCTATGAGGGAAGCTGCAAAATTCAGATGGTCCCATCACTTCAAAGGGACGGTGGTTAAGACAGAAGGAACTGAGTAGAAGTTAGGGGAGAGCTTGATTTTTTCCAGTAGCCATCATGAAGTCTCTGTTTGCTTTTCTTTGGAAAATGTGATTTAATCTTTGAGAAAGCAGTGTACTTTAGGAGTAATTTTCTGGGTAGGCTTCCTAGCTTTCCTTCTTCCGACATCCCCAAACAGTTCTTCGTGCAGTGCCGTGCCTCGCAGCTTAACTTTTTCAGGAAGTGATTCATGACTTGATAATTTCAATTCACTAACCCTTTTCAGCCGTGCAATAAATTTAAATCCTTTACTATCAAGATAACGTTTTTTCTCCTGTCACTGTGATAAAATGATTGGAAACCACTTTTAGAAGTTGACCCTTTGGGGGACAGCTCTTAAGGGTTTGTCCTTTACACCAGCACATCCCTTGTAGGTGCCAGTGTTTCAATGGCAGGGGCCCCCGAGCTGCAGAGCAAGTGCCCAGGGTAACGCCCTTTACAGCAGGATGATAAACAGTTCACTGGGACATGGGCAAGAGGAGTCTGTGTATTCGAAGCGTGTGGTTCTGAGAAAACCACATCCTTTCCCAGAATAAAGGATAGATAAGAAAGGCTTTGCTAAGGCATGTTTCACCCCCTGAAAATCGGCCATGAGTCAGGCAAGGGCAGTCAGCTCAGTGGTCCAGGGCCTCGTAGAGAGGAATCCTGGGGTGACTGACGTGCCCCGTGACTGCCGAGGACCAGCCCGCAGCTCCTAGACGTCCCTAGACGTCCTAGACGTCCCTCCTGCCTCTTTGGAGCCTCAGTTCCCTCATGTTTTAAAAAGGGTGTTTTCGTTTGTGCGTTTGTTTGTTTTTCCTACTGTACAGCATGGTGACACAGACATGTATACATTCTTTTCCCATTATCAGACTCCGTCAGAAATGAGTAGACATGGTTCCCAGTGCTACACGGCAGCATCTCATTGCTAATCCACTCCAAAGGCAATAGTCTGCATCTGTTAACCCCAAGCTCCCATCCATCCCACTCCCTCCCCCTCCCCCTCGGCAACCACAAGTCTGTTCTCCAAGTCCATGATTTTCTTTTCTGTGGAAAAGTTCCTTTGTGCCGTATATTAAATAGCATATTGGGGAAATAAAAAAACCCCACAGAGATCAAATGTAACAAAAAAATTCTACTTTCATTATTATCAAAAAATAAATAAAAAGGGTGTTTTGCAAAAGGTCAATTAAAACACTGTGAAGTTCTGAAAATAACAGGTTTCTTTTTGTTACAAAAAATATTGAACATACAGAAAATTCAAAGACTACTTTAACAGTACAGGAAATAACCATATACCCACCATCTGGATTCAAAAAGTACTAATTTATTACCATGTTTTATTAGTCTGTCCATCCACCCACCCACCCATCCATTTGTCTGTCCGTCTGTCCATTCATCTGTCCATCCGTCCGTACATCTAAGTTTCGGATACTGACACACTTCCCGTCTATGACTTGGACAGGCCTCTCCTCCAACTAGACTGTGTTCTGCGTAATCCCATTTGTCAATAGTATCATGTCTATGAAATTGACAGTAAGTCACTAACGCCAAAGAATACACAGTCTGTAGCCAGAGGTACCCTCTCGTCCTCAAACTGTCTTTCGCAGTTTTTGTTTTCAGTCAGTCTGCAACCAACCAAGGTTCACACATAATATTTGGCATGACGTCTTTTTAGTCTGTTTCAGTGGAGAGGGTATTTAGGGGTAGGAGTAGGGGTCCTAGGATGGTTCCTGGCTGGTTACTGTGGATACTGCCAACTTCCTTGGTCACTAACAAGGCTTTTATTTTTCAGTACTTTTCGGTTATCAAGAAATTTTTTGTACATTTCGTTTTCTTCTGTAAATCTGGTTTCAACTTCCAGCCCAGCTCAGACCGACCGTCAGCATTTCCTTTGGTGAAACTTGGAAAGGGGGAAAAAAAACCTGTTAATCAGGGTTCTTGGAGTGCAATGTTCATCTCAGGCGGAATAAGTCTCCCCCAAGGGCTCTTGCCACAGCCAGTAAGACCAGAAAAAAAAAAGAAAAAAAAAAATGAGAAGGAAGATTCAAGTCTCAGGTTAGGAAACCAAACCCTCCAAGACCCCAGGGCTCTGTGCCTATAATTAGACGGCACGGCGGACCACTGATGGGTCACCTGGGGAACGTGGGGCCCTGGATGACAACCCCCACCCACCCTGGCCTCATGAGTGCGGTGCAGGGTTAGAAGGACCCATTCTTCTCCCCCCTTCCGTGGGTAGTTGGCATAGCTTAGAGCACAGAGTGGAGGCTGATCTGCCCACAGGTTGGTTCATGCGTCAAAATTACTCTAAAATTAGATGAGGTTTGAGTGCGTTTATTGTCTCCCAGGGCCATGACATTTGACAGGCCCGTGCATCACTTCTGAAGGGCCGAGGACCAGCCCGCAGCTCCTAGACGTCCCTCCTGCCTCTTTGCCTCCCCTTTGTACATTTGTCTTGGCCCAGACCAGGGACCGGCCACGGCTTCGGACGTGACTGGCAGAGGACACCGCTCAGTGCCATGTTCCCCTGCATCAGTGGGCATGGCCTGCTGGCAGAGGCGTTTTGTTTGCTCACACGGCAACTTGAACAAAATGGCTCAACCGGGAGTTCCCGTTGTGGCGCAGTGGAGACAAATCCCATGAGGATGTGGGTCCGATCCCTGGGCTCGCTCAGTGGGTTAAGGATCCGACGTTGCTGGGGGCTGTGGTGTAGATCACAGACGTGGCTCTGATCTGACTTTGATGTGGTTGTGGTGTGGGCTGGGGGCTACAGGTACAATTCAACCCCTAGCCTGGGAACTTCCATATGCCAAGGGGTGCAGCACAAAAATGGGGGAAAAAAAAAAAAAAAAAAGCTGAGCCATATGTACACATTGAGTGATTGCATGTAACAGTCTGTCATTGCCATAAGATTCCAGAATGGGAAGAGGAGGCCACAGTTGGCTAGAGCTGAGTAAAGCCATCAGAGGGGCTGGGACCTGCAGCTTTCCGTCAGCTCCATGCCCCCTGCTGTTCCCCTGCCCAGTTTAAGCGGCTTTGCTCATTCATTTTCTGTCCCCCTAGCCTGCCTTCTTAGTACCCAGGGTGGGTGAGAGGAGGGAGCCTGGTCACCTCTGGTTGGGCCACTTGGAGCAGATGAAAAGAGCCTCTGAGAAGAAATGGCCGGTGGAGGGAAGGATAAAGCTGTCGAATCTACTGAATGATGGCAGGGGTGTTTGAATTCTTTTCCTCCCGTGTTCACTCTGGAAGAGCCCAGTTCCCATGAATTGATGACAAGTCACCCAGTAATTGAAGTTCCAATCGTCGTGAAACGGACAAGTCTGTGGGTCTTCCATGGAGCGTCCACACATGACCGCTTGAAAAATGCTGAGGCAGAAACGTCCCTCTCTAGTTTTGGGTAACGAGATAATGGCTGGATGTCACTCACCCACCACTTGGGTGTCCGAGAGGGACTGCGGGGGCCCTAGAGCCCACATGAAACAGTTGGCCCTTGAGGGTCGATGGTTCAAGTTAGTTTGACCTGAGAAGTTGCCAGTGACCTGAAGCCCATCATTAGGAACCTTGTGGCGAAACATCACCACAACCCGTCACCAACTCTCATTTTTTCTTGTTTGTGGTTGGAAGAAAGGCTCATTGATGGACGTTGGCTCGGTTCTTTGTGTTGAAGTTATGTGGCTGGACCACCCAGAAGAACTGCTTTCCTCGGGTGGGGAGCAGGTCCCCCATCCAGATGTCCTTCACGGGGCCCGTCTGCTGCTGCCCGGGCAGCCCGAAACCGAGTCGAGCTGTGTTTGCACGTGGACACCCGCCCACGGAGCCTGTGTGGGGAAGCATCTGTGTGTCACCGCCTGAGTCTTCCAGAAGAATTGATAGGTCTTGTAATAGTCGTCGAGTGCTTGTATAATGAACGGACGGCCTCTTTCTCCCTCTTTCAGAATTGGAGCAAATAACACAAGGAAGATGTGAGGTAGGAGGGATCTGGCAGAGTGCGCTCTGGAATAATATCATCCAGGCCATCCCTGGACATTTTATGGTAGAAGATCCTGGAAGGCTGAGCCCAGCTGTGTGCAGATATGGCTCCAGGGGTGGTTATGTGTTGGCTGGTCAAGCGCTCAGGGTCTTGCCGGAGATTTCCTTTCCTCTGTGGCGACAGCTATTTCAGAATCCTGCCTGGTGGCTCCACAGATGTCCCCAGAGTTAGAGGAGGTGCCCCCACCCCTTCCCAAAGATGGCCCCTCGTCGCCACAGCCGTGCACTCTGTGGGTAGCGTTCGTTAGTTCAGGGTGTTGGCTGGGTTTGCTTCATTTGGGACCAGAAGGCTCCCTTTCTTACTTCAGATGAAGGAGTCCAGAAATGTGAACCCCTCTCACTCCTGTGGTCCTCAGGGAACCCCACTTCCTCCCACAGTCTCCAGGAGCCACCCACTCTCCTCTTCATTGTCGGCTTCCAAGTGTTCTTTCTTTCATGACCCATTTCCACCTTCTTTTTTTGCTTCTTCAGGGTTTGCTGGCTAGCTCTCCGCAGCATCTTTGCCAGGTGATGGTAAAATCCATTGGTGACTGTAAGGTTTTAATCCTGTGCCATTCTTTCTCTCCTTGTGCTGCGCCTGCTTTCTAGGATCTGCTTGGCAAGAACTAAAGCAGAATCTCTTTAGAAAGGTGTTTTGCACGATCCTGGTTCACTGCCTCCCTTCTGTTGCCAGCACAATGCCTGGTGTTCAGTAAATCCCTGTCAAGTGAATGAATGGAGGACCTTGGTGGCCTCAACAGTGGCCACCAAAGAAATCTGGGTCTGAATCCCTGGAACCTGTGAACGTGACCTTATGTGAAATAAAGGGCTTGGTCCGTGAGATCAGGTAAGGATCGTGAGATGGGGACACGACCCTGGATTATCTTGGTGCTCTCAAGTGTTCTTAGAAGTTTCTTCTATAAGGGCGGTGCAGGGAAATTTCACTGGAGAGGAGAAAGAAGGCCAGGTCATGATGGAAGCAGGGGAGCAGAGGTGATGCTCTGTGAGCCAAGGGCAGCAGGGCCTCCCGGGGTCGGGGGGCCAAGGAGCAGTCCCCTCCTTCCCCCCAGCAAGGCTTTCTCACCTGCCAGCTCTCCGAGTGTCCCCCACCCCTTTCCAATGCGTTGGCCCCCGAGAGGACCTGGCTACACTGGCCGAGAAGAAGGGAAGGGAGCTCACTAGTGGAGACCAGGAGCCCACTCTGAGGGACACGAGGCGGAGGGCCAGGCGTGGCCTCCGAGTGGGCGCTCAGGAAGCCCTGGGGTTGGACCTCGAGTGTGGGCGGGTGCCCGCTGCCTGCGTGAGCTTTGAGGAGGGTGTCGGATGCCTGGGTCTGGTTGACGTGCAACGCAGATACATACTTGTGGCAAGGGCCAGATGGCTCTAGGGTTACAGAGCAGGGGAAGGTGTGGTGTGAGCCTTCCTGGCACCTTTGCCAGCGGGTGTTCGTTACCCCTCGGTGGCCACGCTCGTCGGCCTGCTATCGATCGTGCTCCTGTGTGTCTTAGCCTAATTTTTTTGATCTTCTAAGCAATTAATACTTAACAGATATCTTGGATATCTTGGCTTGGATATCTCAGCTGCTACCCTGTGCTCCAGAGTGGAGGGTGTCTAACTGGAGGGAGGCAGGGGGTCTGTGAAGGATGCTCAGCCCGCACCCACCCCCCGAGCACAGGCAGACTCCGGGCTTGGTGAGCTGTGTTCCTTCCTGGTGAGATGATGTTCCTACTGTTTCATGAGTGGCGTCACTGAAAGAATGTGGAAAGAAATGAAGGCCAGGAGACTTAGGACGTGCACACGCGGCTCATGGCACTCACAGGTATCATTGCTACGACTTGCGTAGGAGCGGGCCGTGGGGAAAAGGGCCAGGGCTGAGAGCCGGGGCCCCTTTAGTCTTGTTCACGATGCTCAGATGTTTTAAAAGGGTCTGTGCTCGCATCTTACTTAAGTAATAAAGGTTATTTTTAAAAAGTACCCGGGGCTGGGTATTAGTTTTCTATGGCCACCATAATAAATTATCTCAAACTTAACGACTTAAAACAACACAGATTTATCACCTCCTAGTTCTGGAGGTCAGAAGTCCAACACAGGTCTCCCTGGGCTAAAGTCAAGGTGCGGAGGCTCCAGGGCAGAACCCAGCTCCTCGTCTTTTCCGGTTCATGGAGCCTGTTCTCTGCATTCCTTGATATGTGGCCCCTTTGTCCACCTGCCAGCCGGTGGCACTGGGCCGAATCCTCAAATGGCCACCTCTCTGCTTCTCTCTTGTGCTTCCTTTTCCCGTGTCAAGGCCCGGTGATCACTCTGATGGGAAGGTCCCTGGGCATCTTCAGGTCAGCAGACTAGTAATCCTGATTCCATCTGCAGCCGCCACTCCTCTTTACCACATAAAGAACGGAAAGCACTTTGAAAAAAGTGCTGGACATAGAGCTAAGACTCCTGAAATACTTATTCCCGCTGCTGCCCATCCCTGACCACAACCACAGTGGCCACCTCTGCTGTTAACGTAATTAATTATTTTGTGAGTCATCTCAGTTTCTCCTGACAAGTTCCTTTGACTTCTGTGGTCGGCTGGGGACCCTCCGGGAGGTGATCCGTACATGGGATGGAATTCTTGCAAGCATCTTTCATTCAGATGTCTTGAGGATTTCTGGACCGGTTATTTTAGTTTTATCCTTCTGTCCTTCATACCCACCCACCCACCCACGAATCCTCCTAGCCAAATAACCAGCCTGCTCTCCACTCACCCATCCATCTATCCATCCACCATCTACCCATCCACCCACCCACTCATCTACCTACCCATCCACCCATCTACCCATTCATCCATCCCTCCCTCCCTCTATGCTTCCTACACCATAATCTATTTCTCTATTTTTTGGTCTCAAATGTTGTGTCATTTTCTTCTGTGTGCTATATAAAAAGCAAGTTTTCCTATGTAAGAAAACATTAAACGTGAAGCAAAAGTGAGATTTCCCTAGATGAGCTACCTTTCTTTAAGATTGTTGATTAGTACCTAGCGTCACTGGGAAATTAGAGAAATGTTGGCATGAGAAGTGGATCTGTTGCTTTTGGAAGGAGAATATTTTACCCTGTACTCTTAAGGGTATATTTGTAAATATACAGTATTAAAGTAATTATATGAGCAAGGAAAAATTACTTAAGTATGCTTCTCCCTCTCAGTGTGTGCGCATCAGTCCTTGCAGTTACACACGTTTCCGTTAACCGTATTTTCAGAAGAGTAACCATGCATAGTTGCCATTGCCTAAAAAAGTAATACGAGGGAAAAGGACGCATCATCCACACTAGCGACCCCTAGTCTTTCGGTGTGTGTGCTTTCCTCCTTTGGACTGTGATGGATCTGTAGTGCTTCTTTAACTGACTCCCGCCAGACTTGAAACTCCGTTTCTCTGTGGTTAGTTGGTGCAGCCTTTGCTTCCTCTCACCCGGCATAGCTTCTCTTGGTAAAACACACACACACAGACACAGACACACACACACAGACAAACACACGTTCCTGCGACCCTGCTGGGTGTTTTGTTTCAATACATGTTACTCCCCTTCCCTGACACATGCTTATTATTGAATTATTCAGATGACACAGAGATGCAGAAACATAAGACAATTGCCGTTAATGCTGTGATTTACTTTTTCCTCACTCCCAGAGGCAGCTTCTTGTTTTTGTGGAATCGTGACTGTGGTCTTAAAATTCCATGGCAGTAAAACACACACACGGGAAAGTGGGCATGACATACTCTTGCTGCTGGCTCAAGGTGCATAAGCTGAGCACATCCAGGCAGTCGGTATGTGGGTCAGGACAGAAAACATGACTCTCAAGCCCCCTTCTGCCTTCATTCAGTCATGGTCCCCCAGACCCCACTGAGGCTCCCCACTTTTGGACTTTGAACCACAAAGATGAGTTTGTCTTTGGTTTTATATAAACGGAATCACCGTCTCTGATTGGACTCATAACAGTGGGTACTCCTGTGTGTCTGGCTTCTTTCTTTCAACATTTTGCTTATGAGGTTTATGCTAACATTGCATCCATTTTTATTTATTTATTTACTTTTACATTTTTGGTGGCATATGGAAGTTCCCAGGCTAGGGGTCAAACCCATGCCATAGCCACGACCTGACCTGCTGCAGTGACACCACCAGATCCTTAGCCCATTGCACCATAGGAGAACTCTGCATCCAGTTTTTATTTTATTTTTATTTATTTTTTTCTGCCGTACAGCGTGGGGACCAAGTTATACATACTTTTTCCTCCCACTGTTGTGTGGCGATGTAGTATCTAGACATTGCATCCAGTTTTAGATTGTCTGTTCTTATGGTTGTGGAGTATTCCAGTCTATGAATGGGTTACAAATTAAGTTGTGATTGCATTTCAAAAAAATGTGAATACTTGGCTTTTCATGTAAAGTTCTAACCAAATATCTCCTCTCATCTTGACACTCTTCTTATCATCACCATTTTACATAGGAACATATAATATTCAGTGCAGGAGTTTTGCATCTATTCAGCCAGTATCCTAGTGTTGAACAGTTAGAAGGTGTCTGCTTCCGTTGTTTTGTTTTTTGCTGTTTCAGGTGGCACTGCAGGGAACAGTGTCTGTATCTGTGCACGGGCCATTGTGTGTGTGTCTGTGTGTGTGTGTGTGCACGCGCGCGCATGTGCGTGTGTGTGTGCGTGTTCAGATGGTTTTGTTTAGTCAGATTCCCTGAAGGGGAACGGCCAATTCAAAGGTTCGACCATCACAGTGTTTCTCGACTTGTGCTGTCAGATCCTTTCTGAGAGGACCAGGTCCCCCCATATCCCTCCGCCACAGCCAGCAAATGGGGGTGCCTCTCTTGTGACACACTTATCATCTTGGCAGAAGATGTGTGTAGTCATCGGCTTCACGTTCCCCACAGCCAACGGATCCGACTGGACAGCCCTCACCCCTGTACCCAGTTGGTGGTCCAGAGACCTCAGAGCTTACTTTTTTTTTTGCTTTTTTAGGCCCGTACCCACAGCATATGGAGGTTCCCAGGCTAGGGTTCCAATCGGAGCTCCAGCTGCTGACCTACACCACAGCCATAGCAACGCAGGATCCGAGCCGCATCTGTAACCTACACCACAGCTCACAGCAATGCTGGATCCTTAACCCACTGAGCGAGTTCAGAAATCGAACCCACAACCTCATTAGTTCCTAGTCCAGTTTGTTTCCGCTGTGCGGCGACGGGAATGCCTCAAAGCTTGCTTTCAACTCACAGCTTTCATGTCTCCGTTTTATGGCCTTGGACATGATGTCTACTCTTTCGGAGCCTCAGTTTTCCAATCTGGAAAATGGGGCTTTTTAAAATTCCTGTTCTGTCTTCTCTGACGCTTTCCAGCCTGTGCACTTGTGTTCCTATCAGATGGTAAGGATGATGTGATACCTTTGTTCTTTTTTTTTTTGTTGTTGTTGTTGTTATGTTGCCTCCCAGGTCGTGGCTTCCCGGCTGTGGTACTTTTCCAGGCTGCTTTTGAAGCTGTAGAATCACGTGTGCATGTGTTCTCCAGGATACGCCTCCTGCTGACACTTCCCATTATTTCTTTTTTCATTTGTACTCCTCCTCTTTTTTTTTCGTGCTTACTTTTCTAACAAGCCTTTATTGACTGACTGCTGTGACCCAGCCCTCTCCTGAGCACTGGGGACAGAGTGGTGGGATGGACTTGATTCCTCCTTGCAAGGGAGGCAGAATCAGTGGTGAAGCCTGACGAGAGAGGAGTCCATGGGTGGGATGCGTCTGCCCTAGTCCAGGAAATCAGGGCGTCTGGAGAAGGGGCACTTAGCTCCTCCAAGAAGCAGATGAGCCAGAGAGAACTTCTGGGTGAAAGTTCTTTCAAAGCTGAATCTGGAAGGATGCGTAGAGGCTACCCAAGTGGAGGATGGGATAAGCAACCATGGAGACCTGGGTGCCAATGGGGTTTTTGGGAAACAAAACACACACAGAGTTCAGGCAAAGCACTTCTCCTTGCCTGGGGGTGATTTTTCCTGCCAGGGGGCATTCGACCATGTCTGGAAACAGTTTTGTTCATTACGGCGTGATGGAGAGGCGCTCTTGGCATCTATGCAGTCGAGGCCAAAGATGCTGCTAAACCTTCTGCCATGTGCAAGGTAACCCCACAGAAAGACGTAGCAGACCCCAAATGTCAGTTGTGCTGAGCTGAGAAATGCTGGGCTACAGCGTTGAGCAGTGGTGGGTAGGAAGATGTCCAAGACGAGTGCGTTGTCATCGTTCTTAGAACGTGTGTGTGTGTGTGTGTGTGTGTGTGTGTGTGTGTGTGTGTGTGTGTGTGTAAGAAAAGACTAGATTCATACTTGTGCCAAGAAGGAGGAATCCGTGTTCATCAGCTTAGGGGCTGCCCACGTGTAAGTTCTGGAAGCCTGCTCTCTGCTTGTTGACTCGCCGTCCAGAGAGTTAGCGGCTCAGCAGGTGTGCCTCACCGCCGGCTCCCTTACCAGTGTCCTCACCTTGATTTATTAGAGCATTTTACTCCCGTTTCAGTGTTGATGACATCCAGGGCCTTGGCTGAACCGCTAGGAAATGAGAGCGGACAGTGAGACTATTATCAGTCATTTTCACTCGCCATAAACATTTTCTGTTTTTTTTTTTGGAAGACATTGCTAATCCCCTCATGCATTGGCTTTGCATGTTCTTTCTTCAGCCTTGGTATAAAAAGCAAAGTGGTAGTGACTTTTTCCTTATGGCTGCTGAAAAGGTTACGCAGTGCTTGGACTGCTGCCTGCTTCTACCCTGGAGCACAAAGGATCCAGGAGTAGAAACTGGTTCTAACAATATCCCCTTAGAAAACACTGAGGGGAATGTGAGTCATTTTCCCTTTGTGTTAGAGCATTTTTGTCCCTCCAATTCAGGGTTGGCGGATGACACACACTTGATCCTTACTTTCTAGAGGAGCTAATAATTGAGTGGCCACCGCAACCCAGAAGCATCTGCAGAGGCCTGGGCTTGGGAGGACGTTTTTTTTTTTTTTTTTTTTTTTTGTATATGCGTGTTTATATTTCATGAAAACTTTTAGTTTTGATGGGAATGGGAGTAGAGGGATGGGGAGGCACGTAAAGAACAGGAGAGTTCCTGCTTTCTGTCATGGATGGAGGCATTGCATACTTTAGGGCGCTTTGGTTGCAAGCAACAGGAAAGACTGGCTGACTTGAGAAGGAAGTCATGATACTGTATCTTATGTAACTTTGGTTGTATGTCACAAAAAGGCATCCATGCTGTGGCTTCTTGTTATGAGGAGAGCAGCCCAGAGTTGGTGCACGAGGGCACCCGGGTACTTGAGTCAGTTGTCATCCTCGGTGTGCAGCTTGCACCCTGGTGCTTGGGGTCCTGTGGTCACCATGGCCACACACTCAGTGGAACAGTCTCTTCTTATGAACTGCCCTCAGGACGATTCATCTCCTGCCTTCTGCAACTGAGCTGCAGATTTCGTTTCTCAGGAGAGAATCTTTGTGTCCTGTCTTCAGGACGCAGTCATGGCCAGTTGTCCTTTGCATTGAGCTGAAAACCATGAAGGAACAGGAGGGAATGAGAGCTGCTTTGTGCCACATGTGCTTGAAGACGTTTTCAGAATTGAAGGATTAATGTGGACAGCCCAGTTTGTTCTTGGATCCATGTGTTTGAGAGAAAGGAAGGAAAAGAAAGGTGGCTGGTGTTTAGTAGGCAAGTGGCCTACAGATTCACTCAGGAGGAATGTCTCTCTGAGAATAGTGGGTTGACCTTTCTACTCTCCGTCTTTACCCTGGCTCCAACTCAGCTTTTTTAGGCAATGCAGAGGGCTATTGGGGAGGTTCTTCTAAGTCAGTATTTAATCCCCCACTTCCCACGGCCTCTTAAAGCTCCTCTAGGGTTGTTGTCTTCTAGGACATTTTTTTTTTTTCATGAAAATAATTCTCATCAGTGTGCTCTCTTATACTTTGTGGGTTATGGTCTATATATTTGGCCCCTTAATTAAAATTTGAGTCCATGGGAGTTTCCATTGCGGCTCAGCGGAAAGAATCTGACTAGTATTCGTGAGGACGTGGATTCGATCCTTGGCCTCACTCAGTGGGTTAAGGATCCGGTGTTGCCATGAGCTGTGGTGTGGATCACAGATGTGGCTCGGATCCTTCGTTGTTGTGGCTGTGGCGTAGGCTGGCGGCTGCAGCGCCAATTTAGCCTCTAGCCTGGGAACTTCCATGTGCCATGGTTTGCAGCCCTAAAGAGACCAAAAAAAAAAAAAAATTGAGCCCCATGGAGCAAACAGATGTTAAGATGCAACCTTTAGAGACAACCTATTTGGATTCAAATAGCCAAATTAAAGTAAAAAACCTATTACTAAATTAATGAAATTAATAAACCCCGTCTTGTCTTCAGCTTCCTCATCTGGAGAATGGGAGTGGTACCTGCCTCAGAGTCCTGGGGACTGACTGGCATAATGCATGTAAAGTAATTTGAACTGTGTCATACATGTATTATACGTCCTTTAAGTGTTGACTGTTTAAAATTTTTTAACTTCTTATTTTGAATCATTAGAGATTCATAGACAACTACCAAAAATAGCGGAGAGGCTCCATGTGCTCTTTACCCAGCCTCGGGATGCTTCCCTCTTAGGTCACTGCAGCAAAGTATCGGAGCCAGGAGTCCGACGTCGGTGCAGTGGGAGTGTGAGGTTCTGCAGGTGGAAGAGTTCTGGCCCCAGAGTTGAACCCGTGAATATGTGGGTCACATGGCACAAGGGCATTAAGGTTGCAGGTGAGGTTAAGATCACTCATCGCTGAATTGAAATGGAGAGATGTCCAGGTCTCTCCGGGTGGGCCCAGTGTAATTAGAAGGATCTTAAGAGCAGAAGAGGCAGGCAGAGGGGGCTCAGCCAGACGCTGCTGGCTGTGCAGGTGGAGAGAGCGTCCTGTGTAGCGGCCTCCAGAAGGTGGAAGAGGACGGGTGGACCCGGCCCTCAGAGAGGCTGGGAGGAGTGCCTCCGGCCTGCTGGTGTCTGGGGCTCACCCAGCGAGGTCCCCGTTGGACCGCTGGTACATGGAACAGGACGGTGATTCATTTGTGTCCTTTTACGCCATGAAGATGAACGTTCTCTGCCACTTGGTCACGTGTGTAGGTTCCTGTGACCACGGAGATCTCCACGTGCTGCCCTTGGGAGTCACACCTTCCCCTCTCTGCTCTCAGCCCTCCTGTGTGCTGCGAGGATGCGAAGCTTTTTCAGGCGTCCCCTCATGCCGTCTGCCTGGCTGGGATGCGGTCCCCTTTCTTCCCGCTAAGCCTCATCTTTTAGGACTTCACATAGCTCCTCTCTGACCTCCCCCCATACTCTTGGCCTTTATTTCACAGCACTTGTCATGCTTCGTGGAGAGTAGTGTATTTATGCGGGTGAGCGTCTTTGCTTCATCTCTGCCTCTTCAGCTAGTCTGGGACCTCCACCAGGGAGGGCGCTGTGTTTGTTTCACTCAGTGTTGATTTCTCTGCCTCAGGTATGTGACAGTGCAGGCAGTAGGAGCCAGGTGAGTCTTTGTTGAAAGAATGAACGGATGACAGTATTCACGGTGTAGCTCTGAAATTGCACCTGCATCTTCACATGGAAGAGCACACTTGGCTTCTTACAAATTCCACCTATATTTGCTCAACAAACTTTCATTTTTTAAAATGACCTTCTGAGTGAATTGTCCTACCATACTCTGGTTCTCTAGGTGTCGAGGGGTAATTATACCTCTGTGAACTCCAAGCATATATCCTGACCCTGCCTTGCACAGCAGGAAAATTTTGCTTTTTTTTTTTTTTAATCTCCTGATTTTTGTCCAGAAATAGTATGGTTAATTCACAGTGATGAAATAAATCCCAATATCAGCATTAGTCCCCAAAGGACATAGGCTTCTTTTGCCAAACATAATTATCCCAAGAAGGAATCGATGAAGCAAACGTACCTCTTGGCCAAATGCTTTTTAGAGTTATCCCACCAAAGCTAGCAGGCTGCACCTGGGGGATGCAGACATCTGGATGAAGAAGGAAATATCCAGATGTTTTCAACTATCTGGATGTTTCTGACCATCTGGTGCTCTTGGTTATTGACAGATGATCCAGCTGTTTTGCAGAAGATGGTATACCTAGTGTAACAGAGGAGAGAAACAGTATTCTTAGAAAATGTCGATGCCATCCCATACGCACTAACACGGGGGAGACGCCTTTAATGGAAGCCGTGGTTTGATGGCCCCAAACAAAAAGAGCTTCATGCTTTCTGAGGCTGTTGTCTTGCTGTGAGAGCCAGACTGCAAGGATTTTAGATTAACTGTCTCATTTACCATCAGAGTTTTAAGTTGTTGGTAGCTTTATTCAATTTATAATGTGTTCACACCTCAAGCGGTAGGTAACTTTACACATGGCACGTAAGAATGTTGATACTCAGAAAACCTGCCTATTTCCTTGGCATTTGTGTTTTTTAAATCAGAAAACTTTGGTTCCTAGTATTTCTCGCATAAATAGGAATTCATGAGCCTTGTCTGGAGCAGGAATCTTGCAGTCTGTTTAGACCCACCGCCCCCTACCTCCAGTTTGCTGTTGTTTAAGCTAAGCATACGATCACAGTTATATATTCAAAAAAATTAATTAAGGCTGGAGTAGAGTAACATAACTGTAAGGCTGATTGTAACTTGAAATGAAACCTATTCGTTGTCCACCGCAAGAATCCCTGTCTGCTGTTTGTGGGTCTTGTGGGGCTGAATATGCAACCGTTAAAAGGCTATCCTAACAAGAAATGAAGACATGGGTCTTGAATTCGTGTGTTATGTTACTACTCTGTCATTATCTTGAGTGGTACACCAGTGCGCATGGAAAAGTAAATTATAGGAAGCCTCGTGCTGGAGCCGTGGAGACCGCGGAGGAGGAGGGAGGGCGCATGCGCAGACACATTTGGGGCATCAGCTTCCGTGCCACAGGGGGCGGGCTCTCAGCCAAGGGCTGTGGTCTGACCTTGTTTCCAGCTCTGAGGCTCCACCCATGGGATGGTGGGGGAGCAGCTGCCAGCGGTGCGGGGCATGTCTCTTTCCAGTGACGCTTAGCGATGCTAGTTCTTGATACAGAATAGATGCAAATGGATTTCATTTTTGAGGGTCTATTAAACATATTGCAAGTGACGGACCCACGAGGACAGGTTGTGGATAGGAGGCAAATTTTGATGAGCGCATCCAAACAGCAGCTTGAATGGACAACCCCAAGTGTCTCTCCTGAACGCTTGGCTCCAAATTTTACAAAAACCCAAATGGTTCCAGTTTCGTTGTATGTAAATGGGATGACTGTGTATTTCGTTCTCACTTGCCCTGCCAGTGGGATGGGTGTTGAGGGGGAGACAAGGACAAACAATGTGAAAGAGCAAATGAGCCAAATCCATGTGGATTTGGTTCTTTGCTGATTATACAGTTTGTTGTTCTGCTGTTTGTAACATCTCCCAAATCTTCTGGATATTAGCCCACGTGGGGACGGAGGATGGCAGGGGGATTGTCATTTGGACTTTGACTCCATTTGTAATATAATACACTGCTACACGTTTCCACAGTTTCTTCTTTAAAGCCACAGTGTATGATCCTGATGGCTAGCATTTATTGAGTCCTCAGTAGGCCCAGAAACTATGCCAGAAAATTTCACATTTACCTCTTTTTATGCTTCACAGCAATCCAGTGACATGGGTATTACTAGTCCTGTTTTTGGTGGGGAAAAAGAGGATTCAGAGAGGTTAGGTAGCTCACATCAGCCTCAGATGGCAAGTCAGTGTTGGAGGCAGAAATGCAATGCCCAGTGGGTCCAACTCGGTCTTTTGAATTAACACTTTGTCTCTGGGCGAGGCTTCCCCAAAGGTTACCGTGCTTTTGTAAACATAAATAAAGTTAGTTTGGAGCAGGTGCCAGCGTACTTTTCTTACAGTGGGACAGGTGGTGACTGTCTTAGGTTTTGCAGTACAGTTTCTGTTTCAACTATTCACCTCTGCCTCTGCAGGGCAAAAGCGGCCATAGACAGTATGTAAATGAATGGATATTGTGGTGTTCCAATTAAAAAAAGTGTACGTGGACACTGAAATTTGAATTTCATACATGGCATATCACTAAATAGTCTTCTTTTGAGTTTTTTTCCAACCATTTAAAAATGTTCGCACCATTCTTAGCTCTTAGGCCATACAAAAATGAGCAATAGGTTAGATTTGGGTGGTTGGCTGTGGTTTGCTGATGTCTGCTGTTGAGAAACAAACTACTTAACCTGAGCGAAGGATTAAGGGGCTGATTCCAGAAGTCTGCTCAGGAGAGCCTGAGGGTGCCCTTCTGACAGTCAGCAGAGCCTGTAGGATTTGTCTGAAACCCTAGAGCATGATCTTTTTTTCCCCTGGACTTGTTTGTTTATTTTAACTTGCTTCCTATGTACTGATGAAGATTGTAGTGATGGTAGGGGAGGCATCCGGAACATTCCATGGCATTGCCCAGAGGACAGACTCATTCATTCACTTGTGATTAACTCATTCGGTGCACATTTAGTGAAGCACTTACTATGATATTTATACATGAGATGATTGCACATTAGACAGTCCTTGTCCATAGCCTCCGTGACTTCCAGAATCTTCTGTTAACTGCAGGGAGACACGTGGAACACACAGGAAGCTCCAGTGATGATACACAATGTGGTCAGAAGACCCAACAGCCTCTGCTTTTCCTGCCTCCTGTTTGAGCTCGGTGAAGTAACTAGGTCCCTGAGTGAGAACTCATCAGGCAGGGGAGAGAAGAGGGGTGCCGACCGAGGGGGCGGGGGGCCACCTGCCCTCCAAGCGGGTGGTACTCACCACTTGGCTGTGAACCTGTGGACTGGCCTTCTTGCATGACAACGAAAAATCAAGGGAGAGCGTGGTCTCCAACTCTTCCTCCTTTTTGGAATCAGGAAACCATGTTTCTGTTCCAGGTGTTCTTTGAGAAACAAGCGTCAACTTCCTGGTCTCTTCCATGTGTCTTTTCCTTTTCTCCTGCCCCACATGCTCTATTGATGATTGAGGTTGTTGGGCCCATGGCTGGAAAGGCACTCAGTGTGTGTACTTCTGAGAATCCAGAAGCCTGTCCAGAGTTGTGATGCGATGTGATCTCATACATGAGTGTGGAGGGGCGCCTCGGGACTGGTTGGCTAGGGATGGTGCGCGGGGGGCAGGGGGTGTTGAGGCTGCAACCAGGAATTTTGATAACCACAGATACCTCTTTATGGTGCAGTGGCTGGACGCATCACCTGGTACTTTTGGATGCATTTTCCTTCTTCCATATTCACCTTCAC
This sequence comes from Phacochoerus africanus, assembly GCF_016906955.1. NCBI lineage: Eukaryota > Metazoa > Chordata > Mammalia > Artiodactyla > Suidae > Phacochoerus > Phacochoerus africanus. The sequence goes on along the minus strand of NC_062551.1, from coordinate 9,568,955 downwards.
CCTCTAAGTTTTTCCCTCTATATTACAGAAGAGAGAAATCAAAGGTCAGCAAGATGAGGGACTCCCACAAGCCTGCAATAAGCTTACAAGTGACAGAGCTGGGACCGAACCAGGTTTACCCAGGCCATGCAGCCTCCCACAGTTGAGGGAACTGGCTTTTTCCACTTGCAAAGTGAGTTGTAGTGCCTCTCTGTTTCTCTGGTCCCGTCAGTAATGAAATGGGAAAGCTAAAAGTCAGATAGTAAGAAGTGTTGGTGGGGATGTGGAGAAAGTGAGGAACCCTCATGCAGTATTGCTGGGATGTAAAATGGTCCAGCCACTTTGGAAGACAGTCTGGCAGTTCCGTAAATGAGGAGAAGTAGCGGCACCTCATGATGCAGCAAATATACTCTTAAGATTCAAGAGAAAGGAAGACATGTAAAACAAAACCTTGTGCCTGAACATTTATAGCTGCATTATTCGTAACAATCTAAAGGTGGGGAAAAAATCCGGTGGACAAATGTATAATCAAGCTGTGTTATATCTGCAGAATGGAATATCATACAGCCATTAAAACGGAGTGCTGTACTGGCCCATTCTACAACATGGATGAACCTTGAAATATGCTTTATAAGTGCAAGAGGCCAGTCACAGAAGTCTACATGTGATATGATTTCCTTTATATGAAACATCCAGAACAGGGAAGTCTCTAGTGAGAGAAAAGCATGCTAGTACTCTTAAGGGCTGGGAGTGGGATGAAAGTGGGAGAAGAAGAGTAGCTAGAGGTGATGAGAATGTTTGAAAATCAACTGTGGCAAAGGATGTCTGACTCTGTGACTGTCCGAAAAAGCGTTGAATCACACACTTTAAATGGTTAATTCTATGGGAGGTGAAGTATTATTTGGAGAAGGCTCTTAAAATGTGAACAACGCAGTGATTAGTCTTTGTTCTCAGAAAACGCACTCGGGGCAAGAACTGCTCATGGGCCCAGAAGCCCATTCCTCGGATTTCTTGGCCAAGCTTGCAGCTAAGGCTGGCTGGTGCTGGAGCCTTCAGGCCTTGGTACCACACTGGGGGTAGTGTGCTGGTGTCACACCGGCTAAGACCATCAAAACCAGAACTAGCCATGCAGGGTAACCGGCTCGTTTGAATCCTCCCCTTCGCAAGGCAAATGTTTACCAGCTCTAATCAGGAGAAATGAAAAATCACAAGTATAATTTTCAATATGTTGCCTCTGATCGCAGGTGTTGTTAAAACAGCTCTTTTACGACTTTATAAATATTCCGGGATTTATTTTGAAGCAGTGTTTCATTATTCCTATACTATGATTAAATATTGAGAATATTGCTTTTCCGATTGTTCTATTGCAGTATTTAATGAGTGCAATTAAATGGAAAAATTGCCTTTTTAACTGATGATAGTCCATTAGTGTCTGTGTCTGTTCAGAAAAGAAAAGAAGTGCATTACGAGAATGACAAATGAGGCAAAGTTACCGCCGTGATGGACAGGTGTGATTTCCCTCCACATAATCTGCAATTAGTGATCTCTGTAAGAGGATGTTTTTCACAAGGGTAATAGAGAAGTAACGAGATCAGAAGGAGGTCAACCCGGCCTTCTCCGTTTGGCAGCTTGATTAATTTATTTCTCCTTCTCGGAGATGGCTGCAAGGGGCTTTTGTCGCCCTGTGTTTTCCAGGGGACCGTAACCTGCATGACTGTGGATATATTGGCCTTTGAGGCAGAGAAGCCAGTCCGCTGCCCTGGAAGAGAAGGTTCAGGCATTAGAGGAGTTTGTTGGATTTGGTGGCCTTACCTCACACCCTCATCAGAGCCTTTGGATGGTGAGGAGGATTAAAAAAATAACAATAAGCAAATGAAACGCTCTGCATCGAAGGCCTCCTGGGCCTGGCACATGGCAAACACCATAGAAGTTCAGTCTTTGCGTCCCCATGGGGACTCGTCACTGATGAGCAAGGAAAAGCTCAGAGAGGTGCCCTGGGCTGTACAGGTAAGAAGTGGGGATGCGAATCCCTGTCTGCCTCTGAACTTGCAGGCTCCCTTCTAGAAGTCTATGGCCTCCTCGTCCAGCATGTTGGAATGCTGTGTTCTTCTTTAATTACGCCGAGGAGCAGGATAACCCAGACGGTACAGTTCCATCCCCAGGGAGGACCCTGACCCACGAGGTCCTGGCAGAGGCTCAGAAGGCAGTGGAGGGTGGCATTGTATATTTCTTGTTCGTGCCCCTTTGCTCAGTTGCAGAAACGTACCTTGCAAGGCAGGATGCAGTGTGCCGGGGTGGCCTCTTCAGACTTGTTTTTGTCTCCTGCCACCCCATCAGATCTGTCTGTGACAGCTCTGTGTCGTAACCATCTGCTTGGGACATGGCTGTTGAGCGTTCTCATCACACAGAAGGTTGGCTTGGTGAAGGAACGTAAATATTAAGACCCCAGCTCCACTGCTGCATAATTGTGTGTCTTTGGATGAGTTACTTAACCCCTCTGACCTCATGTTTGGGTTTTGTTTTGCTTTCTTTGTCATCTCTGGCAGGGCCGCTGCGTTACTGAAAGAGAACATAAAGCACGGTTGCTGGCACACAACCCATGTTGAATTCGTGGTGGATATTTTGTTTCATCATCTGTCTCAAGTAGGCCATGTTCTCGCCTAATTCTCTCACAGGCTTAGTTAGCTCCAGTAGGCATTTAAAGGCCGATTTTGTTTAAAATCAGATAGAACTCTCATTGCCAGAAGCATATTTATTTATTTATTTTTAAAAATCTCTAACAGTTCCTGAAGCTTTCAAGGCTGTGTTCTATTCCAATAAGGAATTTAACCTTCCTACTATGAGGTGACAGATGCACCTAAAAACCCTAGATGTTTCCAACTGAACTTCTCTTGCTGTATCTTCTTGTGGCCCCGGGGGGTCGTTATCTTCGACACCAGCAATTAATAGTCATCCTTGGCTCCTTGGTCCTGAGCACGGCGGTAGACACCACCCCCAGGGGCCACCTCTCTGGGCTCAAATCCTGACCTTTTAACATCCGAGTCCCCAGGTAACCCCATGCTGAAGAATCTGTTAAAAACCCATCCAAACCGGGAGTACATTTAGGCAGGAGCGATGGGACTAAATTATCGTCCAAGTCTGTCTTATGAAAGATGATAAATGAATATGTCACATTGGGAAAGAAATCACTCTGTCATCATATGACAGGCTGGCTTGATTTGTGTGCGCTCGTGTCCCGAAAAGTCCGCATGGGTGTCAAGAGCATGCGGTCTCCAGGCCCGGCTGCCTTCCCATCCTGCTCGGCACCTCCCCACCTTCCTCGGGTCTCTGATCCCCAGCGTCCAAGGCGAGGACACCATCCACGTGGCCGCCCCTTAGGCTTCCTCAAGAACACAGCTCCGGCCCCCTCGCAGGACCCAGAGTGCTCAGCAAACACAAGCCGTGATCCTTCTTCTTCCACTGCTGGGGGCTGCGAGCTCCCTCTGCCCTTCCTCCCACGAGAAGCCTCTCTTTGGCGTGACGTGGTGCTCCCACCATCTTCAATTTCTTCTTTTTTTTTTAAAGTAAGAGTGACCTCTCCCCCATCTGTTGGGGATGCTTGTGTCTGCAGGCACTTGGCTAGTCTCTCCCAGTCCCTCTCTGGGCCTCCAGTTTTTAACCTAAACTTCAGCAAAGCTCTTAGCGATACCCAGAGCCACCGTTATAAGAGCAGGAGACCTGGAGTCAGCAAACCTCCATGCGTCCTGAGTTCTTCAGGTTACAACTCCCTGACCAGCAGGTTAAAAATCCAAAAGCTTGAAAAACAAAAAGCATTCTCTAAGCTGGTGGCTAACCAAAGGTGCATGAAAACTTGAGTGGTAATCTTCTCGCTTCTGTCATTCTGGTTGGTAATCCTCATCTTCCCGGCTACCCACTTTATGTGACTCCTGGTAGATTTCACTGCAGGAATATTGATGTTTGATGCCAGGATGTGGGCGCAGGCCCTGCTGGGGGTCTTTCACAGCACATGGCCAGTGCACTCTTTGAGGGTTCTTAAAAAAAGATTGGGAACCCTTTAACATAGCGGTTTCAGATCAAGAAATACACATCTCGATCTCTGCAGCCTGGGGCAGGCTGCTGAATTTTTCGCTTTTCTGCAGATGGGTGGGGAGGGAGACGACGTTGGTGGTGATGATGGAAGTGATACACCTGTAAGGAGCTTGGAAGGGTTTGGCCTCCTCCTGTAGCAGCTAGTTCCTGGAGGGCTGCTGTGGTCAGCGTTGGGGTTCAGAAGAGCAAGATACAGAATCGAGATCAGAAGAGGAAGGCTGGCGAATTCATTGCTGTCACGGCAAAGGTTCTTAGTGCTAATGCAGCTGCGACTGGCGTGTGGCAACCAGTCCGTGCCTCCGGTTGAGGACATTCTTGAGAACCATTCCACGCTGGGCACTGTCAGTCCCTCCCTCCATCCCAGGGCAGCTGCCCTCTGCCCCCGGGGTGTATTTTTTTCATTATCATTATCGTTGGAAATAGTTAAAGTGAAATTGCAGCCTCAGGGTAACAGTGGACTGAGCATTGGGTTCTGGTTTCCTGGGGACGCTGCAGTTGCCCCCTGTGGCTACTCATGTCCAGCCTGCCCTCCTCTGTGGGCATTTGGAGAACGGTGCCCTGCAGGAAATAGGAAAGGCCAACAGGATGAAAAGAAAGCGCTTTGCTTCTTAGAACAGTCTCCCACCTTGAAGGTTCTGGAAGAAGGGACGCCTTTCAGTATCTGCTGCCCTGTCACCAAAAGGTCTTAGTAGCAACAAAAATAATTCTCAGGGCTTTGTGGCAAGTGTGACCTACCTTTGCAGCTCTCACAGAAGCATGTGACCGTGGCACATGACACCAGGCAGCAAGGTCCTTGGGTGAATTTTGTGGCATTTGGCAATGTCCCCAAATATAGCCTGGCTCAGACACAAGCATTTTCCTGAATTTTTTCACGGGCCCAAGAGGCACGGGGAAGAGCCACTAACATTTCTTGCCAATGTAGCCAAGACTTAAAAAGTGAAATGTCTTTTTATTTGTATGTTTCCTACTGACAATCCCTCAGGTTTTAATCCCTAATGTCTAAATGGCATTTAAAAACATTCCCTACAAATTGAAGCTGTAACTTAATAACAAGTGTTTGTTTTTATCATTGCTGTTTTAATACAAACCAGTACCTGCTTACACACACTTAATGCCGCTGAACTGTACCCTGGAAGTAGTGATTGTGGTAAATTCTACGCAGAGTATACTTTACCACAGATTTTAGAGAAACCATAACTGATTCTAAACAAGCTAAAGCACAGTAGGAAATGTCCTAAGTGAATGTATTTGGAAGAAAATTTCACTAATTTTCAGATGTTCCACTTGTGGTTATTAAGCTAGATGACAGGCTTGGAGCAGCGTTTGGATATAATATGTAGGGTGTGTTTTTCTGAACTTGCCAGTAAAATTTAAAGATTTTCCTCCCTCGTTTCACTCACCCATGAAGAAGAATTTAATTTACTATTTCCCATGTATGCTTTTCAGACTTTCTCCTGGAAACAGAAGAGAGTAAAATTAGGTTTTTGTAAGCTGGGATGAAGTGCATGTTATCCTTACTTACTCAAAATAGGTAAAGTAATCCCTCCACTTTATTTTTAAACACTTCCTGATAATGTAAATAATCTAGTCTTTTCTTGTGTAGCCTGTTTATTCAGACAGGTGGAAGTTGACGCTGAAGATTGGCGTTAAATTGGGGAAACCACTCATGTAGTAAATAAGATAATTTGTTTCTGCCCCCAAAAAGATTAAAATATAGATTTTTTTCATACTGTGTATTATTTTTAACACTTAGCGTCCCTGAATATGTTTGATTCAGATTTGTGTCCATAATTTCGGAGGGCTTCTATTTGCGACTAAATTATCTTTCAGTTGTGGAAGTCGTCACTGGGAGTGTTTTCTAATTTATGCTTGAGTTTCTTGCATTTGTTATTATATGAAATGTGTAGTTTGAAGTCTTGCTAATTCCCAGAACAACAGATAAGAAGGAAAGTAACACCATTGTATTTAGCTCTTATTTGTGTGCTTTTTGGAAACAACCCTTCGGCTTCCAAAGAGAACAGTTAGGCAATCAGGTAATAAGGCGGTTTTATCCTAACATATAGAGTCTCATGACAGGGTCTTATTTTTCTAGTTGAGATGAAAATGAGATTTGTGGAGTTCCCGTCGTGGTGCAGTGATGAATGGAATCCAACTAGGATCCATGAGGTTGCGGGTTCCATCCCTGGCCTCACTCAGGGGGTTAAGGATCTGGCGTTGCCATGAGCTGTGGTGTAGGTCGCAGACGCGGCTCAGATCCCGTGTTTGCTGTGGCTGTGGTGTAGGCCAGCGGCTACAGCTCTGATTCAACCCCTAGCCTGGGAACCTCCATTTGCCGAGGGTGCGGCCCTAGAAAAGATAAAAACGAAAAAAAAAATGAGATTCCTTGCAAACTATCTTCCTGATGGAACTAGTTCTTGCTCGTTCCCTTTGCTTTAACTTCCAGGTACGAGATAGACTTAACTCTGCGAGTGGGCCAGGCACACACACAGCCCTGCACCCGTACTCGTGTAAAGTGGGCATAATACCGCCTCTCTCTGCTAATTTCACCAGATGCATGAGTGTGTGTGACACAGGCCTGTGGAAATGTGGTGGAGTTGTGCTCCACTCATCCTTAAATGCCCCTCATCACATGGACTTTGTCTGTAGTGATGGTGTTTTATAAAGTGCCCACTGTGTGCTAGCCTTGTGTCGGACGCTGTTGCACGCATTGCTGTACTTACTCCTTTGGGGTGTCTACTAGGGTTGTCACCTTTCCACAGATACAGAGGCTAAGACATGGAGAGTTTCCATAATTTGCCGACCCTGAGCGGCTGGGGCTGGAATTTGGAGCCAGAGGTCTGCCTGGGAGGATCTGCTCCTGAGCAGTTCGTCCCAGCTGGGGAGGGTGGGACCCGGAATACTGTGCGGCTCAGACCGCGCTCCCCTGAGAAGCCTGCCCGGAGCCCCCCCGGCCACCCGAGGCTTGGTTTCTCCTGGCTTCTCACGCTGCCTCGTGGCCGCCTCCATCCCGGCCTGGGTCTTTCCTCCACCACGGGCCTCACTTGTTCCTCTTTTCCCAGAGAGCCTGGGCCATTCGCTAGAGTCAGACCCCGGATGCCAGCTGGACCCCCTGTTTTAGAATCAGTGATTGTGCATTTCTCAGTTCCTCTCCAGATAATTCTTCAGGGAGTAGAAGAAACGCCCAATAGACCATGAGTGCCTCACAGCCATGCGGGGGGGTGGGGTGGGGGGGGTTCCCTCTTTGAGGTCTCAGGCCTCACAGGAGCCTCAGGCAGACACATGAGGCTGAATGAACTAGCGAGCCGATGAGTTCAACGGAGGATATTAGAGAAGAGGCGAGAATTGTTGAAGACTTTGGGGTCCACCCCGTAAGCCGAAAGGGTGATTTGACTCGTCCAGGGGAAAGCGTGGCCATTCCTCTCCCCGCATCTTTACATAGTTCAATTAAAGAGGCTGATAAACTCTTTTTTTTTTTTTTTGGTGGCTAATGAGCTGTTGCTTTTCTTCTATGTCGTTATGATCGGATGTCATGATTTCACAGTTTCCCAAGTTATCCAGTTCATTATGGTTTTAATGACAATGCCAGTCACAGTGATGGGTGAGACTCGCTGACACCACGGGCTCCGTTTGCTCTGCGCTTTTGGGCCTCGACGTCCGTTATCCTCATGGGCCGCTGGGGAAGTGTCCTTATCCCCATATTACAGACCGCGAGACCGAGGCGCCGAGGATTTTAATGCCCCAGTGTCACCCAGCGAGTTACGTGTGAAGTCAGAGTGTGAACCGAGCTCTGTCTCCATCGCACGTGCTCTCTAGTACATGCATCACCACACACCGCACGCTGCTTCGCTGGTAGCGGTGGACAGATAGTGCAGCAGAAAGCTCTCGTCAGCTGAGATCCTTCCCTGAGGGGTATCTGAGCAGTATGGAAGAACTACCATATTTTTATAGGTGCTCTGTTTTTTTAAATTTAAGCCACGTGTTTAAGTAAAAGTCACTACCTTGTCATTAAGCACTGTTATAATCATGGGACTACAATCTGTTTTGATCTGACACTTGGTTTGTTTAAAAGAAAATTTTGATAGAAAGCATTTAGGATGTATCCTTTTTACTTTCTCCATCAAATGGAAATCATGCCTCCAGTATATCATATTTATAGAATTCTTCTGGTAAAAAAAAATATATGCATCTTAAAGGACATTAATGGAAATATAGGAGTAATCCATTTCACTTCTCCAGAATAAATATTTCATGAGCAGGAGGCATGTGTGTTTTTGTGTGTATATATATGTATGTGTGTGTACATAGCAGATGCATATGCATGCATTAAAGTTTCAGATGTTTACTCTGTCCTGCACACGTGACCAAAAGTTTTGGCTTAAGTTATTTGGAGTTTGGTTTTCTTTCAGATGCATTTGAGTTTTCAATGGCTAATCCACTTAAAGTATTAGTTACTGTTCTGTTAGAAGAAAAACCGCAGCAAAAGCAAGAGTGTCATCTCCACCCCTCCCCCTCCTTTCAGAAGCCTCTCAAGATCCACTGATGGTAAATATTTCATGTACTTTGCATATCAGCCTGAGTTCCCTTTGCGAAGTCAGGTAAATGGAATGTAAAATTCCCGCGCACGCCAGACAGTAAACCGGCGATATTTGATGTTACATCACATAAACATGCAGATTTGATTCTCCCGTTACTCAGGCTGTAAAAACCAAGTCTTTAAAGTGGTTAGCCATACCTGGAAATGTAAATGCACTCGCCTAATGTAATGCCAAAGAAAAATTAAGACAAATGATACCACATTGCTGCCACAAACTGCGGCTCCTACAAAATTCACTTTAGTTATTATGCTGTGAGTACCAGCTCTCACCCTCCTCTGTGAATGCACAATTTATGTTGAATGCAACATGAATCATTTTAATAGACCCAGGAAAAAGTCCCCAAAGTCGATTTTCAAATTATGAACCTTGGAACAGAATATAACAACAGCGAACAACAAATAGTTCAGGCTTTACTCTGCGCTATAGGTGAACCATTAAATATACAGCAGGCACTTTTGGTTGTTACACAATTCATAGCCTAATGGCAAAAGATATCGGACATGGGATTTTTTTTCTTTTAATGCTATCTTTCTTGCTGTCCTTCTGTTCAATTATTTTCACATTTGTGTAATCAAGATACTCCCAAACAGAGCATAGAGTTGCATATTGTTTGGAACTAATTATATGTATTATAAATCCAAGAATTAATTTAAATGACCCAGTTTCCCCAGAGGGAAAAAAGCCACATTGTTTTTAAATAGCTAAGTAAACAAAATGCTCACCCATATGGGAGAAATTTCCAAGGAACTAAAACCACCCAACCAGGAAAATGGAAAAATCTCTCTCAAAAAAAACCCGCCGTATCTTATGAAGCAAGGTCAAGAAAATTACATTGACTGAGGGGATGCCAGTTGTTTCTTTGCAGGAAGCAAAAAATTGCGATGGGGATTTATTAGGGTACCCAAAAATGGAAACCCGAGATTCCTCAGGTAGTTCTTAGACCAGCAGCAGCACCCAGTAGCTGGTTAGCAGTAGCAGTTCTCCGGCCTCATCCCACATTTACTGCAGCAAAAGCTGAAGTGGGTGATGGACTCAAGACACTGCAGCCCGAGTTGTCACCAGCTCTTAAGAGGATTTTCATCCATGCTCATAACTGAGCGTCTGCAGTTCCGATTCTATAGGACTAAAGATTTGCATTTTTAGAAGGAACCCAGGCCGTGTTGATGTTGTTTGTCCTGGCCAATGAGATGCCTGGCCTGCAGTTGCCAAGTAGAAAACAGAGGGATCACAGGGCATTTGTGCTGAGGACCCGAGTCATGCCAGAGGACGCAGTCCCCCTGTTCTTTGAGGGGTAACAGCCTTTTGGCTCCGGCTGCCTATTGCCCTGGGTAAATGTGGAGATGCCATGGTCTCTGCTTTTTCGTTTGTTTTTGTTTTTTACCAAGAAGCTAAAAAAAAAAAAAATCTGGCTCTTAAATGATTTTTCCTGATTTTAAAATTACCAGCAACTCATTTTTTAAAAACTGCTGTTTAAAGAAAACATGTTCGTGGTCAGAAGCCAGCGTATGACACGTGTAGAACTTTGTTAACTATGCTATCACTTGTATCTGGAATCTAATACATGGCACAAACCAACTTTTCCACAGAAAAGAAACTCATGGACTTGGACAACAGTTTTGTGGTTGCCAAGGGGGAGGGGGACGGAGGGGGAGGGAGTCGGATGGCCTGGACTGGGAATCTGGGGTTAATAGATGCAAACTACTGCATTTGGAATGGATAAGCAGTGAGTTCCTGCGGTATAGCACTGGGAACTGTATCTAGTCACTTATGATGGGGCATGATGGAGGATAATGTGAGAATAAGAACGTGTGTATATACGTGTGGCTGGGTCACTTTGTTGTACAGTAGAAAATTGGCAGAACACTATAAACCAAGCATAATAGAAAAAATAATCATTATAAAAAAACCCCAAGAACATGCTCTATAGCACAGGAAAATCTACTCAATAGTTTGTAACAACTTATATGGGAAAAAAGAATGGGTAAATATTTATGTGTAACTGATTCACTTTGCTGTATACCTGAAACTAATACAGCTTTGGAAGTCAGCTATACTCCGATAAAATCAACAACAACACTAAGAACTTGAACTTTTAGCAAGTGTTCTGAGCCTTTTAGCAAGGTCGAGATGGGGGTAGAAATCCTGAAGGGAATGTGTTGAGGGATTTTTAAAAGCAGGGTGTGTGCTTTGCAAAATAAGTGAGCAGATAGTCCACTGAGTGTGGCTAACGCCCCCTCCCTACCCCTGTACTCTTTCCTTGATTATTAACATCTTGCATTTGGGTGGCACATTCATTACAATGAATAAACCAGTATTGATACATTGTTGTTAATTATTGTTCATCCTTGACATTAGGGTTCACTGTATGTTTTTTGGATTTTGACAAATGCACCAGGACATGTATCTACCGCTACAGTTTCATGCAACAGAGTTTCACTACCTGAAAAACTCCCTAGAAAGTGTTTTTAAAAGCTCCATCCTTTGTGTGACCATTTTCCCTAGTTAAGTCCTTCTCAGAGTTAAAACTCTGCACGCTGAAGATTCTCAGTGCGGAGAAATGAGACACCCACGTCCTCCGAGATGCCTGCAGCAGTTAAAATTGGATCCTGAAGCTAGAGTTTCTTGGCTGTCATCTTTCCCCATCCTTCATTTTATAGATAAGGAGCTGAGGCCCTCGTGACCAGTCTCAGGTCCTCAGAGGTGGAATTGGGACAGAAATGCCCCCTGTGAACCAGTGCCCTTTCCATCTAAAGTTGAACCTCCAGCTGGGTCTTCCTTACAGGTGGTGCCAGATGCTAGTTGGTTCATGACACCCAGCAACCAAGTTAATGAGGATGGCAGTTTCATGTACACATACATACCCACGTGTGTGTGTATAATTTTTATCAAAGATAGCAGAGATCAGGACATTTCTGTAGTGGTGCAGTGGAAACAAATCCGACTAGTGTCCATGAGGATGTGGGTTCGATCCCTGGCCTCGCTCAGTGGGTTAAGGCTCTGATGTTGCTGTGAGCTGTGGTGTAGGTCACAGACTTGGCTCAGATTCCGGGTTGCTGTGGCTGTGGCTGGCAGCTTTAGCTCTGATTCGACCCCTGACTGGGTACTTCCATATGCCAAAGGTGCAGTCCTAAAAAGCAAAAAAAAAAAAAAGGCAGAGATCAAAAGGAAAGGACAGATGGCTCATCATTTAGGCCCTGTGTTTTCTATTCACATAGTGTATCCATGGCTTTATGCTCAATTCTCACGTTATTGTTACCTTATAGGAGTTAAGGGTCCACAGAGAATTCGTGCAGAGATCTTTTGCCTTTTCCACAAAGAACCAGGTAATCTTTCTCTGAGCACAGTTAAGTTTAAACATGCCTATGTCCCCGTAAAATATTTTCTTTAAGTTGGACATAAGACGATAATGTCATAATTGGTCATGAATTCATTTTGGAAAACAGAAAATGGTTAGTAATTTGAGTTGTATTCTGTCATAATAGAGCCTAATGCAGTTGTGATTGTTTCCGTATTTAAAGTTTCTCACTTTTTCCTTTCTTCCCTCATCCATTTCTCTTTCTTTGGTTCTTTTTTGTTGTTGTTTTTGTTGGCTTATTTATTTATTTATTTTTTTTGGGTTCAGCTCTGTCGTTTGTTCTGTATCGTTCTCTTCATCATTTTCTTTGTTTTTTGTTCTCTTCCTTTGTGTGAAAATTACACACATACATGATTTAGAATTAGAGTCTGGTTTTTCTTTTAAGCTTTTATATGAAAAAGCAATTACCAACTCTCTTCATCTCTTACTCTTATAGCAGATTCCTTTTATTTTTATGTGTACAGCTTTAATCACACTGAAACTGCTTCTTTCTTCATTTTCTATTTGTAGAAATATCTGTGCCCTTTCCACTAAGAAAAAGAAAATTTAGCTTTCCTTCATTCTCACGCATCTACCTTAAAGTCACTTTTCTTTTTTTTCCCCCTCTTAGCATCCTTTCACTAGGGTTCTATCTTGATTTTTAAGTAGACAATTTAGTTATGCTTTTAATGATGATGTAAATATCTTCACAGCTAAGTCATGTTAGTATATTAAGATTACTTTTTCTTTCTTGCATAATATTCTATTTCCCCTGGAGTTTATCCTTGTCATATATTCTTGTTTCCTTCGTTTTTCATTATCTATCACTAATTCAAGCTCAGATGCTCCTCTGATTGTATACATCTCTTTGGGTTCACATTCTACTATTTTCACGTTTACAAAAAAAAAAAAAAATCACTTTTCGAGTCCTTGGACCTCATAGTTTGGACTAATTGTTCTCTACACCTGGTACACAAGAGTGCTACTTAAAGCTCCTTCACATCTTATAACTGAGGGAGTCCATTCACCTCTGACCTGGGTTCGAGCTCCTGTTGTTGAACATCTCTTATTTTGGTTTGCTTATTGTTTTGTGGGAGCATATCCTCCAGTAGCTTTCTTGCAAAGCAGGATGGGATGTACACATGTACTTTTGGAACATTTTCTATTTCTGGCTCCCACCCTCAGTTTGATGGATTAGCTAGACATAAATTACAGATTTGAAATCATTTTTTTCTTCAGGGTTTTAAGACATTGCTTGAGTGTTTTGTGGTTTTCAGTGTTGACCTTGGGATGTACAAAGCCATTGGATCCCTCATCTTTTCCATAACATCTGTTTCTCTCTGGGAGGTGCTACAGGAGGCATATCTTGTACCCTTTGCTCCTATCCAAGTAGGATATAAAGCCCTGAGAGGGATGCTCTCTCTGACCTCAGTTAAAACACTGAGTTAAAACTTTACTTCACATGCAGTGTTTTGAGTCTGCTCTTATTCCTTGTAGTAAGCATTAAATGAGACCTTTTAGTGTCAGAACACATCCTTCAGTTCTATGCAATTTTCCTTAAATATTTCCTTGATGATTTGTCTACCTTCATCCCCCCCCCCCAATCCACTTTTCTTTTTAAAGAGCTCTTGTTATTCAGCTTTTGGGCCTCCTAGACTGTTTCACAATTTTTTCTCTTCTATATTTTTCTCTTTGGTTTCCTTTCTGGGAGATTTCTTCTTTCCTGTTGCATTTTTCCTGTCTTCTGGCATGTTTTACATTTCTAAACATTTTTGCATTGGTTCGTAGGCTTTTCCAGTATTTCCTATTGGTTTAGTAGCCTTCTATTCTTGTTTCATGGATGAATCCCACTCTCTTTAACTTTCTGATGTTCGTGATAACTGCTTCAAGTTTTCATGCCTTTATGTAGCTTTGGCCTCCTGAGAACTGCTTCTGTTTGCTCGGTGTCTTTGCTGATGAAGTCCCTTCTTTGCTGTTGTGGGCTGTGGGCGTCTAGTCGTATCCAGGAAGAGGACTCCAAAAGGTGTTGCCAACTCTCAGCACCTTGAAGAACTGAACAGCTGTGAATTCTGCTGAAGGGTGAACCGGCTGGACTGTTTCTCGGGGGAAATCACTGTGGTTGAGTCCTTAGGTACTTGCTGTTGGCCGGTCACATTGCCCTACGAGGGACCTGCTCATACTCTGCTTGGGAGAGGTACAGCTCCGAGCGAAGTGAGGGAAGAGGCTGAGTCTCAGCATTTAGTGTGTAAACATTTACCACAGCTCTGTTGTTAGTATAGCTACTGCTTTCTGCTATTTTCTCTTCAGAGAATGAACTTGGCTTTTTTTGAGGTTAGGGAATGGCAGCGCTCTGGCGGGGGTGGTAGGAGGGGTTCTGAGGCTGGATGCACTGTGAAGACAGGTCACCCTCACCCCCACTTGTAGCGGGACCAGCTTCCACCAGCTTCTGAGTCATTGGTGGCTCTGTGACGTGAACTGGGATGTTTCTCGGGTTTCCCTCTTGGTAGCTTAAGACTCGGCTTTCTCACATCTGTTAGGTTCCTTGCCATTGTCCGTCTGTTCCCCAACATCCAGGTGTTCGGCCTTTTGTTTTTCTTTTGCTGTAGAATCATTTGCACACGAGGGGTGACACCATCACGTCCTTAAGTTGGAGGTTTGAGTTAATACCCCAAAACAAGTTGCCTGGTTGCCCTGGACCCATTGCCATTCTGTCATCAACTTGGAGGTGTCAGAGCCTCAGGGGAACCTCCTTTTCCTTCCACTGTTGTTCCACAGTGAGCCCGTATGCCCTCTAGGATCTCAGTTCATTTCAAGAAACTCAAGCATCTTCTTGGAGGTACACGTTCACCTTGGAGCAGGGGCTTGCAGAGCTGGCACGAGTGTTGTGGGTGCAACTGAAGAGCTCCTCAGAGCGGCCCAGTGTCCAGGATCCCTTTGACGTAAAGGATGGGCGTGTAGTAGGCCAAGCAGCACCACCACAGTCCCTTTGTCTTGTTTTTGCTCTTTCCTTTTCGAATTGAGCCTCCTGTGACAACAAAGGGAGGCCACCAGGATGGTAGCGTGCCCTGCGACTCTGCCTGCCACTTGCGTGTCCTCTGTGTGCCCCCAGGAGTATGCGCAGCGTGAGGGATCTTCGTAGCGTATGTGTCCTGGGCTTTCATCAAGTTGCCTGTCACCTGCGATGTGGTGCTGATGGAGTGAACTAATTCGGAGGCCGCGGCCGCTTGCCTGCGGTCCTGCTTTCAGGCCCATTAAATGGTCGGCGCACTGGTTCTCATTTTTCTCAGCCTTCCGTTTCCATGTTAATTCTCAGTCAATCACGGAGGGCCAGCTGTCAACAGGCCCCATTTTTGGTGGGACCCGATGATGTATATCCCTTGTTTCCAGATTCCCCGGGTCTCATCGTGTGAAAGAGCGCTCTGAGCAGGCCTTAATGCGTTCAGGTGCAGCCCCCTGAGCTTTCGTAATGGCAGGTCTAGTGCAGGTGCTGAAGGAGGCCCGTCTTTAAAGGGACAGGACTGGAATCGTGGCCTCGTGGACCGTGTCTTAGTGTATGTGTGTCCGGATATGCACCCAGCTGTGGGCCTGTTTAACAGCCATTTTGGCAGAATGTGACCTTTGACTCCAGAAGTTGGGGAACCAGAGACCCAGGTCTCTCGGGTAGGCGTTGCAATGGATGTAGGGGTGGCGTGCGGAACGTGATTTTCCGGTAGGCTGCTTTAATGGTGGCATGACACTCATTTGAGCTTTGGGAGGTTTGTTTCCCTTTGGCCGGGGATGATGATGTGATGGTGACCACCATGGCGGTGGGGACAGTGACGGCCGCGTTGACGGTGACCGTGCTGGTTTGGTCAAAGGGGTCTAAATCCAGCTCCGTCATTTTCCCTCTTCCTCTCCTTCCGAACATCCTCTTTTTCTCCCTCCGTGCCTGCCTCTTCCGGCCCTGTCACCCCACTTTGTTGTCCCCTCACCCTCAGGCAAGTTTCCAGAAACCTGTCATCACTCTTCTTCTCGGCCGGGGTCACCGAGTCGTGCTAGGGCAGAAGCAGGAGGTGTGTCATTCGCGCGTCTCACCAGGCTGAACAGGAGCCCCGGCCAGGTGCGGGGAGGGAGTGGCTTGGCTTTATGAACGGATGGCAGCTCTTTGACAGGGTGAGGAATCTACGCTGGGCTGGGAGGCCTTCCGGTGATGAGCATTCTTTGTGGTCTGGGTAGTGATAGGGCTCACTGCTTAATTTCTCTGAAACTTACATTTATATCTTCATATTGAAAGGTCCTTGCTTAAAGAAATGTGCTATATAAATCTAGCTCATCAGATCTGTTTTCACGTAATTTCTGGCAGGGAAGATTGGATTACAAGATGAACCCGTGCTCCTGTGTCTCTGCATGGGTAACTGCCTCTTCCCCGGGCTCTGTGTGCATGAGCACAGAACGTGTCACCACCTGAAGTGGTTGTTGGCTTTACCACTGGCTTTACTGCTGTCATACCAGGTGGCGGAGGGTGGGCTGAAACTGCCCCCCTCCCATCCGTGCAGGCTGCGTGGAAGGTACCTCACTTTTTTTTTTTTCCCATTTTCTTTTGACCGCGCCCATGGCACATGGAAGTTCCCAGGCCAGGAATTGGACCTGAGCCGACAGCAGTGACAGTGCCAGATCCTTAACCACTAGGTCACCAGGGAGCTCTGGAGGAGACCTCGCGTTAATGAGTACCTGTGTGCCGGACACCCACCTGCTCTTGACACGCACATCTCACCTGGAGAGCAGTAATTGAGTCACAAACTTTCCCATCCCAGCTTCCTAAGTCACTTGTGTTCCCACATGATGGCACTTTTCTTTTTCCTTATTTAAAATAGATCAGAGCAGCCAGAATGCCAGCTCATGTCACCACCACCCCTGCCACTGCCCGCCCCCGCCCCCCCCTCCGGAAGATGTCTTAAGACCTCTGAAAGAGCCTATTTGATGAGCCCAGACTCGAGAGTCAGACTGTATGTGTTCCTGTCTTGACCTTGTCACTTGGAAGCTGTGGGAATCCTGGAAAGCAACTTAGCTTCTCTGCGCTCTGGTTTCCCCTTGAGGACAAGGAGGTGGGTACGAGTTGTGCCTCTTTTGCTGCTGGTGGAGAATACTACTTGGTGTCAGGCACCTGGAATAGCAAGAACAGTGTCTGGATGTGGGTCACCCCATACAAGTTCATTGTCTCTGTTACTATTGTATTCCTCTCATGTCAGACACCTCGTGGGAGAGCAGCGAGTGCAGGGTCAGGTGTGGATCTCGGTGCCGCAGAAGTTCCGAGTGATCTCAAGCAAGCCGACCTTTCTCAGTTGTGAATCGGGGGTTTGAACCCTCTTGGATGAGATGGCTAGAGTCAAAGGAGATAAAATATGGGAGGTGCCTTGTCCCGTCTGTGACGTGGGTAGACATTCGGGAAGCGTGCCATTAATGATGTCTTCAATAATTCTGAACACAGAATGGCCGTCAGGGTGTGGCTTTGGTAATTTTTAAAGGAAAAAGATGAGGCACTTGGCACATGCCTTTTGCTTGCATGCTTGGTTTGATCAGCTTTGTTGAGGTATAATTTATGAACAATAAAGTGCTTCCCTGTAAATATACGATTTTATGACATTTTAACAGATGCACGTTCCCATGAAAGCACCATTGCAGAGAAGAGAACATTTCCATCAGCCTGCAATGATTTCTAGGTCCTTTTCGCAGCCTGTGATGCCTGCAGTCCAGCCCGCCCTGGCTCTAGCAAACTGCTGGTCTGTGTTCTGTCACTGTTGATTAACTTGCGTTTCCTAGAATCTCATTGATGTGAAGTCAGACAGTATGTATCTTGCATTGGGCTTTTTTCACTCAGAATTCCAAGTGTGTCTCCCTCATGCCACTGTGTTTATTGGTAGGTCTTTCTTTTTCCTTACTGAGTAGTATTCCTCACATGACTCTGCATCTCATTTGGCAGGGCTGTGGTAGATAGCCTGCGCTAGATGTTTGGGTTGTTTGCAGGGCTCAGCTACTGTGAGAGGATGAGAATGTGCCATAGCTGCTGGGTATAGTCACCATGCCTCTTTGTTCTCAGTTCTCGTGGGACAGTACGTTGGAGAAGAATGAATTGGTCTATAGTAGGACTTGGTTTCATGTCGTAGAGGCTGGCAGACATTTCTCCAACGTGCTTGGATCATTTCACTCTCTTGGCTGACTTTAATTATCCTATATCCTCAAGTTATGCTTGATATTGTCAGTCTTTTAAAAAAATTTTTTTGGGTGGGGGTATGTGATGGTATCTCATTGTGGTTTTATTTTACTTTGTAAAACAAACGATGATGACTGCTGATGGTGAACTTCAAAAATATGCTTGTTGGCCATACTTTTTCTTCTCTTTTTTTGGCGATGGCAACAACTTCATTTACATGTAAGTCACATCCTACAGTTCACCCACTGAATGGGCTCACGTGTATCCACAGAGGTGTGCAGTTATTACTACAGTCAAGCTGTCTTTTCTAATCCCTCCCCCAGCTCCATTTTCTCCTACCCTTTAAATTCTCTGTCCCCTACAGTCCTATTTTTGACCTTCCCTCTGTGCCTGTGTTCTTTTCCCCAGAGATTGTTCTCACCCGCAAGTTTGACCCATCGCTCTGACTCCAGTGTCTTTATGTCCATTTCTGAGTGTCCGTTCCTCCTTTGTTAGCCCCAGATTATTCACAGCTGCATGTCCCTTTTGCAGGGTGCAGTCGACAGGCTGTAAAGTCCCCTCGTCACCTCCTCCCACAACAGTCCCCCTCCCCAGACACATCATCACATCACCCCTGCCCATCCCTCCTCTCGCCTCCTACAGGAGGTTCCTAAGCTGCCTGGGGTTAGACATCTTTGTATCCTTCTCAGTACCACACCTAGGTAGACTCTCGGTAGATAGCCAATGAATAAATGAACTTGTAGGCATTCTGCAGATGGTCTGAAAATGGGCTTCACTTTTATATCCCTTGGAAATCAATTGCATTACGATCCTATTAAAAGTCGAGAAAAATAGTTCATGCTGCAATTCACAAGGCTACTCAACAGTTGCCCCGGCACTTTCTGATTATAATTTTGGAAATATTTCTAACCTGTGGCCTTTTTTCTTATCTCTAGTTAAAGCTTTTCTGGAAGGAATTCAATTTCCGCTTATCCTCAATGTTCCTGAAATGTTGTACGTATCTTAGAAGCAGATTCCCCATAAAACAGCGCGGATGGTGGTCTCATTCCGCTGACCAGTGGGAAAGCGCAGACCTGCAAGGACAGGACTGAGACTCTCTTAAAATCAAGTCCAAGTTGTAAAGGAACATAAAACCCTCTCCTTAAAATACCTGTTTCTGTTTTCCTCCCCTAACCTACACAGCTCATGTCTCCTTTTTTGACTATTGCTCAGCGGTGGGAACAAACTCTTAGGTCTCGAGACCACTTGAAGGTATCTTTGCTTTGTAGCTATGTTTCATCTTAGCCTGGCGCAGGCCCCAAAGAGCTCCCGTATCTGTGACCATACGAGAGAGGAGAGTACGCAGAGAAACTGGGAGTCGGAAAGCTAACTGTAACTGAGCAGTCTCTGTAATGTCACTTAGATCCAGGAGAAGAGGGGTGGCAAGGAGCCGTGCTGACCGAAGCCTTAGGTGGTGGAGGAGGCGGACAGGTTGGCGGTAGAAAGGGAATAGGAGAAGGGTCATGGAGCAAAGGGCTGACAATCCAGAGCCTGGAGAACTGAGGAAGATGGGCAGGTATGTAACCCACATAGAAGAGCAGAAGAAAGATTTGTGTCTGGGAGGTAGGTGTGTGTGTGTAGGCGATGGGGTCATGGCTGTGTGTGTGTGTGTGTGTTTGGGGCGGTGGCGGGTTAATGGGGCAATAGAGAGTCAGAAATCCGAGAAACAACGAGAAGAAAATGACCCAGCAGGAGAGAGGAGAGGAAGGCAGGTGCATTCGTTTCCTGTGGCTGCTGTAACTGAATCCCGCAGACTGGGTGACTTAAGCAACAAATTGATTTTCTCACAGTTCTGGAGGCTGGGAGTCCAAGGTCAAGGTGTGGACAGGGTTGCTTCCTTCTGAGGCCTGTCGGTTTGCAGACAGCCGCCTTCCTGCTGTGTCCTCCTGTGACCTTTTGCTGGGTGTGTACTCTCTTGGTGTTGCTTCTGCGTCCAGATCGCTCTTTTTGGAAGAGAGCAGTCAGTTTCGATGGCCTCATTTCACGTAAGCCCCTCTTGAAAGGCCTTTTACCTCCAAACACATCACATTCTGAGTTGCGGGGTGGGGTGGGGTGGGGGTGAGGCCTTCAGCATAGGAATTCGAAGGGGACACAGTCCCACCCCTGACCGCTAGGGGGAGGCTGTAACGTGTCCATGGGGACAAGCTGGTTGTAGAAGGGCTTCTAGGTTCCTGTCTCATTGCTGTCCTGATGAGGTCACGGGAGCAGGTCATATGATCCCACTGCACCAATTATCTGGTTACATCACTTGGTGTTCTGCAGGCTGCCAGCACCCTGTCGCCACCCTTGGCTCCCGCTTAGCCCTGGGGTGGCCCACGGCCCCATGGTGCCCACCTGTCACCCTTTGCAGATTTTCTGTCAGCCAAACCAGCTTTGTACTTCGGTTGTGATGGAAAATGTGCTTGGTGTGCAGGTGTCAGGGAGGAAATAGTGATGCCTTGGGGGGGATGAGTAGAGTTTAGGAGTAACTCTGGTCAGCCCAGTGATCGGAAAACAGTGGCTCCCAAGCTTGAGCTGTATTGATTTTTTTAAAAAAATCAGGGCTCCCTCTCATTGTCCCGAAGTCATCCCTGTTGATGTTTTGGTCTGTCTTCATGGAGGTGAGTTTGTCGCTCTGCGTTATGTAACTACCATATTATGTATATGCCTGCTTCTTCTACACATTTTTAAGCCAAAGGAGACTGTGTATTCTTTCTTACAGCCTGCTCTTGATTGAACTCGGTGATAAATTGCAAACATGTTCCCTCGCCAGTAAATGTCCTGTCGTAACGTGATCCACAACGGCTAGGCAATATCCTCTCATATGGATATATAGCATACTTTTCCCTTTCAATAATCTTGTTAGAATCCCAACAGCACTTCACAGGTTTCCATCCTTTGTGAGGTTTGTCCCAAATGATTTGTTCCCAAGAATTTTTAAAGTACATATGTTGTTGCATTGATTTTCAAGCCAGTGTAAAGAGATAAAATCCACCCACCATCTAACTCATTCGTTTAAGCCGTGCCAATTGGGTTTTAGGGGAGCCTCCTCCCTGATTTCCATAGTGGCTGCACCGATTTGCAAGCATATGAACAGTGTGCTAGGCTTCGCTTTTCTCCACATCCTCACCAACACTTGTTATCTGTAGCCTTTTCCTTTCTTTTCCTTCCCCTGCTTTTTAGGGCCACACCCGTGGCATATGGAGGTTCCCAGGCTAGGGGTCGAATCTGAGCTGTAGCTCCTGGCCTACACCACAGCCACAGCAACGCCAGATCCGAGCCTCGTCTGTGATCCACACCACAGCTCACGGCAACACCGGATCCTTAACCCACTGAGTGAGGCCAGGCATTGAACCTGCGTCCTCATGGATGCTAGTCAGATTCGTTTCCGGTAAGCCACAACGGGAACTCCTGTGGCCTTTTCAAACATAGCTTTCCGGACACATTGGTTAGAGGCCATGCTTGTGCCTCTGACCTGATACTGATTCGACTGCTTACTTAAGTGGAGTCATCCTGCTTAATGGTCCCGTGCCTTAGTTCACACAGCTGTCAAATGGGGATAATGGTCATACTGTTTTTCTAGAGACAATGTGAAAACTGAACAAGTGAGGTACTTGCAACGAGTCCCTGGCATTTTTAGCTCTTAACATATGTTATCTTCATAATGCTTACTATTAAAAGTAATGTATTATTATTAATACTAGTTATTATTAGTGTTTATACTAATTTTAGATGGTCATTAATAACTAAGTTATTACTGTTGATAAAGTATTTAACTTGATTAAAGAATATTTCTAATATTTAAATACGCTTTCTAATATTAAGGCTTCAGTGTTGCACTTAAACCATTATTATTATCGGAAGCCCTGTCAGCGTCATCACCATCACTAATCTGTGTATGGCTGCTGCAGGGGCTGTTGAGAATGTTCAAGAGAGAAACCCATGAAATAATGGGACGGAGGGTTTGCACAGTAAAACAACTGTTTACCCTCTTAACATAGCAAGTGGAGGGCTTGCATTTTCCAGAATCGTAGTGTTTGGAAAACGAATCCTGAGATTGAATATGTTTGGGCAAAATGACAGAGTGGAATTATGGCAACTGCTTTACTGCATGACTTCTTGAAACTTCTGGTTTTTCCACCATGCGTGCCTGTCTAAAGTGGATATATTGGTTACAATTTCTCAGATGACTTTTTTTTTTTTTTTTTTGGTTGGAAGGCACCTGCCCAACCCCTTCTGGCCCCTGGTGTGCGGGGTTAGATGTGGCTGGGGCGGAAGACTGAGTGTGCTGCTGTTTCTCTAGTTTGAAAAGATACTGCATCTTGCCGAGCGGGGGATGTGGGAGGGGCTGGCCGATACTCAGAGTCGCCTGCGATCCTTGGTCCCGGCTGCCCTGCCCTCATCCTTGTGAACCTGCGTGTCAGTCGCAGGTTATGAGCCAGGCCTCAGAAGCGGAAGAGGGCATCGCGGCTCTGGAGTTCCCTACAGTTGTTTCTCCTCTTTATTCTTTTCCTCCGTGTCTTAACACTGGTGGGCCATCTGGAGAGATTCCTCCTGCACTGACTTGTTTCCACGTGGGGAAAATAAGACATTTTCCCCATGAAGCCCCTGAGGCTGAGGCAGCCGTTGAGCGGACCGTCTCCGCTTAACCCGCGGTCCTTGTATGCTCCTCATCGGTCCGAGGTGGGTCTTCAGGCCTTTGAACGCACCAACTCAGGACTAGAGGCAGGCAGTTTGTCGCCCCCAGGTTGCCGCTGAGAAGGTCCCTGCACTGGGGAAGGGTTGAGCAGGAGAGATTCCCGTCCCCAGCAAAGATGGCTCTAGGTTACCAGAGGCAGGGGCCGCAGGATAGTCCCCCCAAACTGCTCCTTTAAGACCCTCCACATTTTTGTGCCCCTGGAGTCGGGGAAGAGCAGGAATAATCCTGCAGAAACCAGGACATGTGGTTTGGGGAAACGTAAGAAGCTGCGAGAGGACTGGCGGCTTCCGTTGAACTGTGCCCATAAAGTGGGCCTGGCTCGCGGGGGTGGGAGTGGGGCTGAGGGACATCATAGACACTGTTAGGGGAGGCTGAGAGGCGGATCTGTTTCCAGAATGTTTGAGGAAGCCGGAACGTTTCAAGAAGCATCCTGCTTCTGCCTCAGCTCACAATGTTTAACAGCCGTATATGGCAGGGGTCCTGACTCATCGATTAGAACAGATGCTGGCTCTAAACTGTGCACACCTGGTGAATATTAGCCCTGCTTCTTTGTTTGGCTGTTTTTATTTGTGTTTACTCTCTTAAAACATAGACCCAGGGTCCAGAACACAGGTATCTGATGGCATCACTTCAGCATCAGCCACAGCATGAGAGTCAGGAAGACAATAGAGAGTGGTGGGGATTGTGGCAAACAAGAGGGGCCACATCCCAGACAGCTGTGGCTCAGTCCATCTGCTTGTTGCAATGTGAACAAGAAGGCTGGGTGTTGCCTTTTATCTCTCCATTTTTCTTTTCTTTTTTAAAAATTTTTTGTCTTTTCGTCTTTCTGTCCTTTCCAGGGCTGCACCCACAGCATATGGAGGTTCCCAGGCGAGGGGCCTAATCGGAGCTGTAGCCACTGGCCTACGCCACAGCCACAGCAATGCCAGATCCCAGCCGCGTCTGTGACCTACACCACAGCTTGCGGCAACGCCGGATCCTTAACCCACTGAGTGGGGCCAGGGATCAAACCTGCAACCTCATGATTCCCAGCCGGATTTGTTTCTGCTGAGCCGCGACAGGAACTCCGTCTCTCCATTTTTCAAGAGGAGCCAGAGACTTGGATTTGCAACATGAAATCCCCTGCTAAAAATGCATTCCTTTCTGACTTCTGCTAGACTGAAATCTCACAAGCTGAGTGGCTTAAATCCACGCTAGGTTATTAACATCACTGCTGGAGGTCAGGTGTCAGAAATGGGTCCCCCAGGCTAAAGCCAGTGTGTGGGTCGGGTCACCTTCCTTTCTAGAGGCTCCAGGGGAGAATCCATTTCCTTTCCTTTGCCGGCTTCTAAAGGCTCCTGCATTGTTGGGGTCTTGGCCACTTCCTTCACCTTCCGAGTCAGCAGTGGCTGGTCCAGCCCCTCAGCATCTCACCTCTTCACTTCTGTCCTCTGCCTCTTGCTGCTCTTAAGGAGCCTGTGATTCCACTGGGCCCAGCTTGATAATCCAGGATAATCTCCCTATTGGGAGGTCAGCTGATTGGCAACTTTAATTCCATATGCAACCTTTATTCCCCTTTGCCATGTAACCTGTCGTAGTCAGAGGTTCCAGGGATTAGGATGCAGGTGTCTTTGGTGGGTTGGGGGCGTCATTCTGCACCCTGCCCCCCGCCCCCATACCCATAGTGCACATACCTCTTAAAGAGTGCCAAGTCTTAAATTTGTCCTGTATCCTCCTAATGTCTAACAGAGTACATAGATCTTCCTGGAGTGGTTGATGGTTGAGTGTCTGCCCTACAAAGAAATTGGATAGCAGTGTAGCAAAGTGATTAATCATAATTGTGGACTTTGAGTTGATTTTATTCTTCAGAGATTAAAAAAATTTTCTTTTTCTTTACTTCCCTCGCTTAACTGAAAAGCAGTCTTTGGAGTTATCTGGACTGGGTCATTTATTCCTATTTGTCCTTTTCTTTTTTTTTTTTTTGTCTTTTTGTCTTTTTGTTGTTGTTGCTATTTCTTGGGCCGCTCCCGCGGCATATGGAGATTCCCAGGCTAGGGGTCCAATCGGAGCTGTAGCCACCAGCCTACGCCAGAGCCACAGCAACGTGGGATCCGAGCCGCGTCTGCAACCTACACCACAGCTCACGGCAACGCCGGATCGTTAACCCACTGAGCAAGGGCAGGGACCGAACCCGCAACCTCATGGTTCCTAGTCGGATTCATTGACCACTGCGCCACGACGGGAACTCCCTCTATTTGTCCTTTTCTAAAACAGTCTCTCGACCCAAGATCTTTGGATGAGGGATAAGGTAAAGAATGCCTCTTTTCCCGCCATCTTCCTTTTATCCATGGTTGCCCTATCCAGCCTGCCCGCCTGCCTGCCTGCCTGGGAACCCCCATTCCTTCCTCACCCTTTCATCCTGTCATCCATCCATCGAATCAGACGTCTTGATTTTTTGCAGAGGATTTGAAGTTGCTTGTGTAAGATCCATGTATAATCTCCCAAGAGGGAAGAGACCCGGAGGAGGACGTTAGGGTTCAGAGGCAGTCAGGTAGGTCCAAGCAGGAGGCATCTTCCAAATGTCTTGGCCATGAGTTTGTGAGCAGATGCTCCATCTGGGCTGGGGCGTTGTTTCCTGCGACCCACCCCTAGGGTCCCACGGAGGTGGGGGCGGGGGACACAGCACACTGATGGAGGAGGATGAGTCACCTGACAGTGGGGCCACTCGTGAGACCTCCAGCCCGTAGTCACCTTTCTGCCCTTCCTCCTGCCTGAGAGCTGGTGGGCAGGAAGAGCAACCCAGAGTCTCTCAGTCTGTGCTGTATCCACGGTCGTTCTAAAGCAGGAGAGGGCATTTGCTGATGCTCAGAGACGGGGGTAGTGAAGTCCTTCTTGGCTTTTATTTGGGGGTATTGCCGAGAACAAGAAAGGCAGCTCTCTGTCCTCATGCATCACAGTCTGCGGCCGACTTTTGGCAGGAAGTGGACAACTTCCTGAGGGGCGCAGTGCCCTCAGCCCATGTAGCCCGAATCCCCTGCGCCTTCCCCAAGGTCAGCAGCTCCCGGGTGCTGCCTGGGCTCCCACGGCTCTCCCTTCACCCGGTGCCCTTGATGCGGTGCCCGACTTGTCAGGATCCTCGTAAAACTCCTCGGTGATGGCTGCTTCTGTTCTCTGTATTTCCTTAAGTGAACATCTGTCTAATTGTTCACCTCCATTGCTTTAGTGCTTTCCTCATGCTTTCTCTCTTTCCAGACAATAAACTTTATTTTCTTCATAAGAATTCCGTCTACGCAAGAGTATTAGGCAGCTTGTTTGCACCTTTTAATTTCTGGATGGTTTCCAGGAACGCTTCTCACAGCGGTTCCAGTGGATTCATCTGTGAATCGTGGAAGACAATGCGGCATTGTGTTTGGGTTTTTATCAGTTACCTTCTGTTTGTAAACATCTGTTGGGGGTGTTGGCTGGTGTCCACCCCGCACCCTCCACCCCCACCAGAAATAAAGGGGCTCATCTCTTTTTGCCTGGTGTAGGGATAAGTCAGAGCGTGGGCTGATGATTTTCATTGTGATTCTGGAGGAGTCAGGTGCGCAGGTACACGCCAGTTTCACCGAAACCCGTGGACTTTGTACCTATTGCAGAATGGCCTCGGACGGGGAGTCAGGAGCTTTATCATTTCATTAATGGCTGTGAAGCCTGGTAATCCGCTCATCATTGCAGTTCCATTTCAGCGCTGATTTTGATGATGTATTGAAAAACTGTGTAAGCCAGCAATTATGATGGGAAGACATTTCCATGTTTGAAGAGACCATTATTTTTCAGATGCATGAAACTACTCAGCAAGCCACTTTCTTTTTGTTTTTTATTGCCTTCTGTCCTTAAACTTTCTGAATTATCTATTCTTCGATCTTTGCCAACAAGTACACATGTTTTTGTTTTTTGACTCAATGCATGCATGTTCTTATTTAAACTCTGGAAACTGTTTAAATGTTTTTCATAATTAAGGGGTAGGTCCCCCTCCAATTCTGTACAGTTACATTTATGTTTTTTTCCTTTTCATGTTTTTGTTTTGTCTTATAAGGCCTGTTTTTTTTTTTTTTTTTAAACCTTTTGATTATGGAAACTTCAAATATATTCAAAAGTGAAGGGGACAGAATGATAACCCTTGTATGCTTATCACCCTTCTCCAGCAAATAGGAAACCAGCTTTCCCTCTCCAGTCATTGTTTGTGTATGTGTGTATGTGTGCATAAATACGTGTTATGTGCGTGTGTGTGGTGTGTGTATATACACGCATATATGTATGTTTTCTCTGGTGTTATGTTGTATGTTGGTTTATCTTCATGTGTTCAAATCAAATTTTGTTTAAATAAGAGTAAAACCCATCTAAGTAGTGAAGATTCAAAATTTCTTAAAGAGGAATTCCCCACCGGTCGAGCAGGTAAAGGATCCAGCGTGGTCACTGCTGAGGCACCGGTTCCATCCCTGGCCCCATAATTTCTGAATGCTGCTGGTGCAGCGGAAAAAAAAAAAAAAAAAAAAAGCCAAACTCTATAATGCACTGCTTGATTTTCTCGTGGATCATGGACATGTGAGAGAATCTTAGTCCCCAGGCAGGGCGGGCAGAGGCACTGTGCATCTCCCATTTATTCTAAGTCTTGCTGCGTGGAACCTCGTCTCCAGGGCTGTGAGCAAAGCAGAAGTAGGGGCAGGGCAGTGCGGCCAAGAGGTGCTCTGTGAACGGCCACCACGTGGGAGTAGAAGTCCCCATGCATGGCATGCCACATGAGTCGGACACTTTGCCCAGTCGGAGGTTACATGGCTGATTTCTAAATGCAGCTTGACTCTGCGGCTGTGTATATCTTTGCCTTGATTCCATCTGCATTTTCTGAAACCCGATAATAGAGATACAGGAAGGGGTTTTTAGAAGTTTGATGAAGGGGTACAGTCAGAGAAAGCAGACTGGCCCCTCGTTTGAATCAGGGCACAAAAGTTCCTGATGTTTGAGAATACTTCTTGGGACAGGAAGCACATGGGTGCTCGGGGGTCCTCAGGATGGTGTTGCTATGACAACGTGGAAGTTGCTGGTAGAAAGAAGAATGCTCACTTCTGCAGAGACCATACTTGGGGAAGACCAAGCCTAGCCCTCTTTCCCAGCACACACACACACGAACACGTGGCAGTGGAAAGATAGGGAACCTCCACAGAGCCACGTTCTTCCTGTGCACGTGACCACGTCTGTGCCCATTAGCAGTTGTATCTCAGCTGATTAAATCAGCGTGTATCAGATGGTGGCTTGGTGCCTTCACCCTGTAACCTCTCTGAAGCACTGCCTTTGTGATGTTATCATAATCCTGATTTGGGGAATAGGCTTGGGCATAATCAGAATGTACCCTGGGACACATTTATGGAATGTTTGTTCTATGCTAAATATTTTCTTGTTTGTTTATTTGTTTGTTTTTATGGGCTACACCCACGGCATATGGAAATTTCTAGGTTAGGGGTTGAATCGAGGTGCAACTGCTGGCCTACACCAGAGCCACAGCAACGTGGGATCCAAGCCGCATCTGTGATCTACACCACAGCTCACAGCAATGCCGTATCCTTCATCCACTGAGTGGGGCCAGGGATCGAACCCGAATCCTCATAGATACTAGTCAGATACGTTTCCACTGATCCTCAGCGGGAACTCCCTATGCTAAATATTGTCATATAGGCTGTGCTTCGTATTCACCACAGCCTTGTGGGATTGGAGATCCTATAGTTGTTGTTGTTGTTGTTTTATTGTTATTACTATCAGTATTAGCTGTGGTTACCGATCACCTCTGCACCCAGGCACGTGCTAAGTGCTCTATGCTCATACTGAATGCCTGAGTGCTCTTGCTGAGTGTGTATAATGATGCCATTTCCCTGGTCTCAGAGTTTGCTGGATTACCCAGCATCACGTGGCCCGTTGTGGAAGAGCTCAGGTTTGAACTCGGTCAGTCCTGGTTCCTCTGCCTGTGGTTTCTGACCTCTGGGATGAAGAATGCTCATCCTCATCCTTGCTTATTCTTCTCTTTGTCGCTCCTGCACTGGGGGATTTGCTTCCCCGAGGCCTTGAGTTAGTTGTATGTGAGGGCTGGCAGAGGACACAGGCAAGCACCACATGCAAGGTTAACCTTTTTCTTTTTCTGGTTACTCTTGGAACTACTTTTTTTCCCCCCCCCAGTCAGTAGCTATTATCTTCTAATAACTTTTGAAGGAGTACAATCTGTTAAAAATACCGAATCACAATGCAGCACAGCTGAAACTAATACTGTAAATCAACTATACTTCTGTTTTAAAAAAGCTGCAGTGGAATTAATTTTGTGTAAAATGAACTACTTAATATTTTAAAAAAATGACACCCACGGTAAAATTTCAAGTAGCAGAGAAACATCGATCCTTTCAGATGTCCATTACCCATCAGTCCTTCTACCAAAAGATAATCTCTGGTGCGTTCTTCCAGGAAATAATGGCCATGCCAGCTGAAAATTCCTTCATGTATATTATATATTCCCGTGAAATACATGGCTATTTCATGGAATTGGAATTCTGCTACTTAATTTTTTTTCCTGATGGAGAAATGCTATTGTTACTTTGACCAACTTCATGATTGTATGTATGCACCCGCACACAAGGAGTGAGGACTTGAGAACCTCAGAAGCAATCACTGTTAACCTTGTGTGTCTCTTTCTGTGTGTTTTTAAAATTTGAATATGTTTATCCGTGTTTCTTAAAATTGCACTCACACTGTCGCCTGATCTTTTTTTTTTTCCTGACCTATTTTGGCCATCTTTTCATATCAACAAACACTCTTTGCCAGTGCAGTTCTAGTGATTCTACCTCACGCCTTCATAACTTATTAAATGAATCCCTTATTCCTGCGCACAGATGCTGTTTTCAATTTTTCACAGTCACCAGCAATGCTGCTGATTTACCTGTGCCAAGTGAGGCTTTTAAATGTAAATCGATCATTCTTCTTCAGGATGGTTGTTCCCATTTATACTTCCCCCCCCCCCCCCAGCAGCGTCTGAGGATCTCTTTTCCCATACTTTGACCATCCCTGTGTATTTATGATTTTCTAATGATTTGCATTACTTGCTGAATGAGCCGGTATGTGATTGATAATGGAGAGCACTTGTCCCAGTATGCTTCTCAATTTTAAAAATACATCGAACAACAACTCGGAACATTTCACATAAAAACCTTTAAAGCTCTCGGGCTGCTCCGTAAGGTAGGGTGTACAAATTGAGTTTTTTGCTGTGCTTAATCCTTATTAAAGCACTGATCATTAGGGCCCCAAAACTGCTCTAAGGAGAGCACTTAGAGAATATAAGGGATCAATAGTTGATGCTTAGGAAATAAATGAAACAAATTTTTGTTTGTTTTAAACCCACCTTGGGGCCAAGGGATAGACTTACAATGAGTTAGATGGTAAGTTTCTCAGCATTTCATAGTTTGTATGTTGAAATAGGAGTTTAAAAAAACCTACGTGCCCAGACCAGCTCAGCAGGATGGGGCTGAAGAACGGGTGCTATGGAACTTAAGGAAAAAAGTTAACGTAAAACAAGACAGAGAGACATTTATCTTAAGTAAAGGTGGGAACCGGGGGACTCAAGGTCTCAGGGACCAAGAGCCCCGCCTCAAGAAACCAGACTGCTTTTATTCTGCTCTCCAGGATTAGGTCAGCGAAAGGGGGTAGTAGGTGCAGGATATAGGGTTTTTTTTTTTTTATTATTTTAAAAGTCACTTAGCTGGTAAATGGTTAAACTTTTACTCTAAACTATAGGCATTTAAGAATCATTAGCATTTGAGTTAGCTATCTATGCACAGCATTTCAGAGAATCCTCACTGTGCTTCTACATGCCTATTTGTGGCTACCCTGGGTGCCTAGGTTTGCACCTTGGTGTTCTCTCTTTTTTTTTAATTTTATTTTTATTTTTATTTTTTTATTTTTTTGTCTTTGTTGTTGTTGTTGTTATTGTTGTTGTTGCTATTTCTTGGGCCGCTCCCGCAGCATATGGAGGTTCCCAGGCCAGGGGTTGAATCGGAGCTGTAGCCACCGGCCTACACCAGAGCCACAGCAACGCGGGGTCCGAGCCACGTCTGCAACCTACACCACAGCTCACGGCAATGCCGGATCTTTAACCCACTGAGCAAGGGCAGGGACCGAACCCGCAACCCCATGGTTCCTAGTCGGATTCGTTAACCACTGCGCCACGACGGGAACTCCGGTTCTCTTTTCTAATGCATATTCTGTTAAGGACCACTCATAAACCACTTGGTCATGAGGTTCCTCTTTCTCTTATTCTTTAGAGGACATATCATGCTTGTGCAAATGGCGTGCATTCTGCACAGGGCCGGCGGGCCTAGACTATTGTATTATGTCCACATTCAGCTGACCCCGCGAATAACCCATGCCCTTAGGTCTTTGTTCTTAAGCTTAAGTCATTTACCATCACCGAGACTGTTTCTCAAGCAGGAAGACTGGACAAAGTAAGGAAGGACAAGATGGAGTTTTCAGCAAAGAGGCTAAGAAAATATTATAAAGACATGTCTCGCAGCACCTATGTATCTTTCATTCAACTCACAAACTACAGAGATGCACATACATTATTTTTTTAATAACTTGAATTTTAAGTGAGGGGAAAAACAGTGCATGTCAGGCTGTGATTTTAAGACGCTGGTAATTTGATGTGAGAAACACATGAGGAGGCAGAGACTCTGCTAGATTCCAGTTTCCCACCGTGGAAGACCAGCAGGATCAAGCCTTAGTGACCAGGGTGCACTTCCTGGAAGAAGTGACCATGACTTTGATTTTGGTTTGATGCTGGCAGTAGCACAGGGACCTAATGTCGTCAACGGAATATCGTTAGTATTCCGGGAACGGGTCAGTGCTCAGGTTAACTTCCCTTGCTTCAGTATCCAGTCATTACGAGATACTTTTAAGTGAGCTTAGTTCTCAGATTTTTGGATTTTAGGGTTCAGTAAACTTTTGCGAAAGAAAACAAAAAATGACACCAGTGTAGGCTTGCCAAAGTGGTCCCCCCCCACCCCAAGAAGGACACTAACAAAACAACAACCAAAAAATCAACACAGAGTAACTACATGCCTCTCTCAACAATCCACACTACTTTGTAAAATAAAAGGTATTTTAAGTACGGAACACCCATTCCAAAGGACAGTCCTTTCATTTTACTTTATTAACTTTTTTCCAGAGTAATTTTAGGCTACACAGAAATCAAAAAATGCACAGAAAGTTTACCTACACTCCCTTAGTTTTAACAACTCACTTAACCATAATACACGGATCAAAACTAGGAAACTGATGTTAGTTAGTATATGATACTAACTATACCACGTTGCTCAGATTTTACCAGTTTTCCATCAGCTGCTTTTTAGTGCAGGATCTGGTCCAGGACCCGACTCATCTTTGTGTGTCTCTGTGGTCGCCTCCAGTTTGAGACAGTCCTCCTTCCTTCCCTGTCCTTTCTGATATTGAGACTTTGGCACATCAGATATTGGCTCATGATTACTTGCGTGAAAGCGAATTTTGGCAAGAGCATCCTCGAGATGCTGTAGTATCCTTTTGAGTGCCGCATGTCAGGCAGTACGTGATGCCGGGATGTCTTTCCCCACTGACATGGGTGGGAATGCCCTCTTGATCATTTGGTGAAGGGGATGTCTGTGGAGTTTCTCCGACATGGTGTTACTGATTTTTTCTTTGTAACATATAAATTTGAGGGGCGATGCTTTGAGATGATGCTGGCCTTCTCTTTCTCCTTAAACATCCGCACACCGCCCTTTTGACATCCCCGCGCAGGTCTTGACTGCAGCCGTTATTCCTCCAGTGGTTGCCTACTGGCGATTTTGTATTTCTTACCTTGCTTCCTATGGCGATAAAATGGAATTCCTCTGAAGAAAGATCTATCCCTTCTCCACGAAGCGTTGATGGATTCAGTTATTTTATTAATAGTAGTGTAGGTTCATGGGTCTATATTTTAGTCTGTAGTTTGTTATCCAGTAACAGCATTATTCGGTATGTTGCTCACTGCTGTAGCTTGGGTGGGACCATCGTTAGGACCTTTTTCTGGTTGCTTCTGTGACGGACTGTCCTTCTGATCGAGTGGATTTCCCTTCTCCCCGAATTCCTCCTTGCTCCCCTCCTTGGATTGTGTGCCGCCTAGGCTGGTGAGAGCAGAAGCCTGGTACTGGGGGCATCCTGGCCTGGTGTGTGGAAGGGAACCCAGGGGAGCACGCATAGTGCTGCGTCTGTGTCTTCTTATCCCCCCCACCCCCTTAAGTGAAGACATGGGAAGTGGGGGTGGGGATGTGGATTAGGATGAAGAATGAACTGTGCTGGTATTGCAGGAAAGGCACTTCTTTCTTTGAGAATTGGAAAGGGCTTGGGGTTTTCCAGGGAGCAGCCTCAGCTGAAAAATAATAGACGTAGTTTGTGGAGAATTTCCCATATGCCTGGCAGGTGCTGGGCCATGCAGGCTATAGGCATCATCTGACCTAACCTCCCACAGTCTTACTGAGAAGCAGGTGTTAATCTTACACTTCCGCTGATGGGAAAAGTGAGGTTCCAGGGTTCCAAGAGGTCAGAACACATTAAGGAGCTGGTGGAGTCAGGATGGTTTCTCGTTCCCTGGACCCAAGCGTCTGTCACTACTTGTCACAGCGGCCTCCTCCTCACTGTCCTGGGTGGTGAGCCCCAGTGAGCGGGGGAGCCCCTGCCTGCCCTCTGATGACAGGGCCACCCCACCCACTGCCCACTACCGCAGGCTTCTCTCTCCGTTCTCAGGAACGCAGAACCACCTTCCGTGCGGTCGTCCCTGGGATGGTGTGTGCGCACGCACAACTGCAGTATCTCACCCTTCCATGTAAGTTGTGCATTAAAATATGTTTATGTATTCCTGTCGTATCTTTCTAAAATCTTGCTTTTGGACAGTGAGAGTGTGGGGAGTTGTAAGTTGCAGTGATTTCCCAAGAGAAGCCGGCGTCGTAGAAGAGAAAGCGTTCTTGTTCCTGCCGAGTCTGCTTGGCCAGCATCACGTGTTTGGTTCTGCGTGCCCTCTTGTATGTACCGTCCCTCAACCTATGGGACAAAGGATTGGGCTCTGGGAACCATCTTGGCAACACCAAACCCTCTGGCTCACAGCCCAGAGAATGGAGGCTCCCAGCTGGGCAGGAACGTGCCCCAGGTCACAGGGGGAGTTAAGGGTAGAGCCTGACGGGGAAGCAGGGGTGTGGATGCCAGGCCGCCGTGCTGCCATCTTGCCCTGGTGCCCCCTCAGGAATGCCTGTCCCTACTGCCGACGTCTGACTGACCACGTGGATGAAAGAAATACTTTGGAATGGGCTCTTAGTAATAAATGTCTACATTTTCTCTTGGCCCCCCGCCAAGTGCCCCCTCTCAGTCTTGGTTCCAAGGTTGAACGTTCCTTTGGGTTAGTGACCTTGCCCTTCTTGGCCTGTGGATGTCGCTCTCCATCCACTAGTCTCCTTTCCAGGGACCTTGTTTGTAGCAAAGACTATAATTTTATTTTGGGTTTGGATGTAGTGATTACATTTTAGCTCCCGGTATATTTTCTTACCTGTCAGAGCCATTAAATTTATTTTAATAGTTACTCTACCCTCCTGATAGCCAGTAAAGGGGGAATTGGATATTGTCTATCAATTGGCTAGTCTGCGAACTAAGACTGTGTCTAATTATAAGGCATTGATATCAGTTCTGATTTATTAACCATTTACTGTGCTTCAGAGAAGGTAGCATTTTTAGTAGCACTGCTCAGGCTGGATGCAGCTTTCCGGGAGGGCAGGGCGCCCGGAATATCACTGATCTTACAGTTATTACTTTGTGTCATATATAATCTTGTTTTTTCCCTGCAAGAAATAAATCTTTGGGACTCCCTGGGAGAAAAAAAAAAAAGAAAGAAAAAAAAAACACACACACACATTTGTGGTTATAGTATAATAAAAATAAACCGTTTGTCGTGACTGCAGCTGACATTTATCAGCCTGTTTGTGGGTGCTCTTTCTCTCTCTCTATAATACGGAACATAATTTGTCACTTTGTAAATACATTCCAGTCTAAATCCCTGCCAGCATCTGTTAGTGTTTGAAGGATTAATGTGCTACCCTGTGTGTGTCTGCAGTTGCAGGGAACACTGTAGTATATGATTATGGATCTCGAGAGGACTGGAGAGTGGGGTATTTTCTCTGCTTTTTCCTATACATGTGGTCTTTCTGGGCCTTTTCCTGATTTTTCTCATCCTTTCCCTGTTCTCCGTAGATGCTTGGAATTGCATCATGTGCAAGGATTCTGCTAGTCCTCGATATTCATAGAAACGGTCCCAGTAATTGTAGTTTATATACACCATGGATGAACAGGGACAGATAATTCAGGGTTGATTAGACCTGGGTTCAAATCTTCCCTTCATCTGACTTATGACCTCGTTAGTTCATTTCCATTTATTCATTTACACAATGGAGATGCCAGTACCTACCTCTTAAAGGCTACTGAGCCTTGGAGTTCCCTGGTGGTTCAGCAAGTTAAGGGTCCAGCGTTGTCACTGTTGTGGTTCAGGTCACTGGCGTGAAGTGGGTTCCATCCCTGGTGCCACAGCCTCCACATGCTATTCAGGTGCGGCCAAAAAATAAGTTAAAAAAAAAAAAAAAAGGCAAGGCACTCAGGGTGAAGAAGGAAGTCCTATGCTGATGCTGAGCGCCCAGTGGAGCGCCTGGCCAAGAGCAAGTGGTGGGGCTGTACCATTTTTCATCATCGGCAGCGCATTCCACGAGATTGCTGCTCTTCGCACAGTCCAGGAGACCGAGAGTGTCCGTTGGAGGATCCCGGTGCCATGAGCCCGCTGGTGGCTGTGAATCTGTCCTGTTTTTCATCTTTTCTTCTTAGCAGGATTTGTATTTGTTTTGAAATACTGATATCCCTGTAAATCAGATGCCTGGGGGTTCTTGGCCCAGAGAACATTTTGCTGGCAAGGAACTGTGGTTGTCCGCAAGGCGTGGTCCTGCCTGCTGGCGACATCGAGGGATGTAAGCCCCTCACCATTGGCAGAGTGGTCCAGGCTCTTGTTGGAAGGGCCGTCCTTGCTCTCCCCAGCAGACGGCGTGAATCCCCCAGAATCATGATAATGTGGCGGGTAATTCTTATTACTTTATGGAACGGCTATGGTCTCTCAATTGCCCGTAATCTACAGCCATCATTTGGATGGGAAAAATCCCAGGACATGAAAGCAGTGGCCTCATTAGAATCTCTCTTATGAGCAATCTCTTTATTTCCTGTTTTCACTGCTTGGCTTTTTTGTGCCTACTTTTGCTTGTCCCACCCAAATGGTTCACCCCCACACAAACTCTGTTTCTACATGTGCACCTCTCTTCTCTGCAGTAAAGAAGAAAGCGTGTGCTGCTCTTTTCATTAAGAGCAGTGGTGTTGTTGGTTTGTTTTGGTTTTCTTTTTCTGCAGCATGAAGGCATGGGAACAAGGTGGAAATGTGTTCACATACCCAGTGGCCAAAATAGGTGTTCTGATTTGGTGCTTGTTAGGATTTTCTGGAGAGAATCTTTAGCATATCTGGGAATATTTCTTGGAGCCCATTGAAAAAATGTCTGTTCTTGGCACCCAAAAAGCCTAAAGATTGGAATGCTTGGCAAATATCTAGAATCTTGTATTTCAATTTTTTTGACAGGTTTTCATAAACCTCTAGAGTTGCCAAAATATTTTGCAAAAATTCCTGTCTTCCAGCAGGCATGTGGAATTGTAGCAACCATTGAGTGCTGATACTTACAGAGTGTAATGCTCAAAGAATTTGGACTGTTTAATAGGAGACGTATTTTGTAAGGGGCGATGTTAACAGACACTCACTTCTCGGTCCGTTGTGCACACTTCCTGGGACTCACTGCATTGTGTGTTAGGTGTCTCTCTATCTGATAGCCCGTGTGATCGACGACACACTCGCTAAGGCAAGGTATGATGTTCTTTTTTTCCTACATTCAGTGGAATTTGCAAATAAAATATTAATTACAATACTGTCACACTTCAGGAAACACACCCATCTTTCTTGACTCTTGTCCTAAAACAGGTTTCAGCAAACGCTACCTTGCCAGGAGGAAATCCAGCCCAATACCTGCTTTTGTAAATAAAGTTTTATTGGAACACACCCACATCCATTCACGTACATTATCTATGGTGGCTTTTGCTTTCATGCTGCGAAAATTCAGCAGTTTTTATGGCTCGAGAAACCTAAAATATTTACTATCTGGCCCGTTAGAGCCAGTTTGCTGACTTTCTAGAGGACCTGGGGCCATTTTGAAAGGAAAAATCTGTTTCACTAATTGAGTAGAATGAGCAGGTAGCTAGATTTGTATCTTATTTCCACACATACATATGATTTAGTGATCAAACTTGGTTCATCCGAAGCCTGGGGCATGGGGTGAGGGGAGAGGTGGAAGTCAGCTCTCTTGTTTTGTTTTTTTAATCATAAAGTTACAATTTTAATGGTCAAAATAAAACCCCAAAAGCGTCAAAGCCTTTGGGTTCATGGAAAGAACAACATTCTTGGGAGTGAAGTCAGTCTGGCCCTCACCATAATCTCCTGGACTTAGGGATAATTTCAGGGTTGGGGAGAACGTTCTGGCACAGAGACAGTAGTACTATCTTATAAGGAGAATTGGCTTATCAGAGCAGAGGAAAAACTGAAATCCCAGTTGTGACAGCTGCTAATTATATGATTTTCAAGCACATTTTTTTGATGCTTTCTTAGCCTTTGTTTTGTTGATCAAATCCAGGTAATCAGGTCTACTTTGTAAGTGCTCAGCAGGGCAAAGTCCTTAATCCTCCCTTCCTGACGAGCAGCTGGCAGAGTGTAAGTCCTCGCAAGCGTTGAATGAACAGTGAGTGTTTGCTTCTTGGACTGGATCTTGTGACTGTACAGGGAAAGGTCCTAGATGTGTGACGCAAGGTGACACTGAGCTTAACTAGAAAATGTGACCTGCGGCCATAACACTCCCAGATCAGACTTGGTGTCCCAGAGAGGAGCTCAGCCTCATGAAGTCTGCTTTCCTCGAGAAACAAGGACCGAACGTACCAGATCATCTCTTCAGAGAGATGGAAGCGCTGGCCACCCATCACACAGCCTGCAGCAGAGGCCCCGCCTGTGGTCCAGCTCAAGGGAGAAGGGAAGAGGCAGTTTATCAATACTGACGAGCAGGGAGAGCAGGCACCAAGGCCAAGCCGCTTTTACATGCGTGCCATTCCGAAGTGGCTTCTAATGGGCCTTTTTCAGGTGGCGGTTCCCCTGCACTCCCCCTGCCTTCTCTTAACGCCTTCTGCGCTGCTCCCCGAAACACATGCAGTCTCTAACTTAGCTGGCTTTTAACAGAATTTCCCGATGTGATTCATTTGTCCCCTTTGGCTACCAGAGAGTGGACCGCGGAGCAAGTCAGATAAGAGAGTGGCTTTGGGCACCGAGGAGACAGGGACATCCTTTCTCTGCTTGGATCTGCCCCCTTCGCCCAGACCCCTCTTTCTTCAGCTCCTGTCTGGGCTTCGTTTTCAGAAGCAGTCCTGGTTAAGCTGTCAGACAAGCCCTGGAAACCTCCCAGGCCTGTCCGACTCTTTACTTCTCTGACTCTCTCTCAGTCTCAGTCGGTCGGTCAGTCTGCCTGTCTGTGTGTGTCTGTCTGTCTCTGCTCCATAGCAACTGCCATCTGGAAAAAAGGCTTGGGTGGAAAAGTTTTATCATTAATCTGGCACATGCTGCTGGCCAGAATTCTCTGAATTCATCCAGAGGTTGTCAAGGGCTGTGGTCTCTCAAAGTCTTCTTCAGGCTCGTTTTGTTGCTGTTTGGGCTCCAGAATCAATCGGATTTTTCTAGCTCTCTGATGTCCCAAATTTCATTTCTGCTTGTGAACTGTCTGGTTCTTCTTCCCTGATGAAAGCTGTGTGGCGCAGTCGGCAGCACTGACATCCTGCCTCTCCTCTTGAGCTTCGCGCTTGGTGGGTACTAGATGCGCCTTTCACATCATCAGAGTGAACAGTTTTACCAGATGATTCCCATGGTATGACATGAACCCGCTTGGCGTGTCGCCGACTGACAGGGGGCCGTTGCCTGTTTAGTGAATAGAGTGCTGCAGCCCCTTTCATCTCGTGGCCTTCCTGTGCCATAGGAAGTCACTACCCTCCACATCCGTTATAGGGAAGGAGAAGGAATTGGCCCCCCAGTTCACCTGAGGGGTAGCCCAGGAGGAACACACCCTTCCACGCACAGGCCATTGGTGGAAACTTCGAAGCACTGCCCTCCGCAGGGCATGCTGGGAAGTGTAGTTCCCAGCTGGTGAGTCCCTTCTCAGCAGCACCCCATGCCGTGGCCCTGGAGGACTGGTTTGGGGGATGCTTCTTCTCTCTGTCCACACTCTTTGTTTTATACAACATAGGAGTAGTTTTAAAATTCTGGTTGGCTTTTGCCTTTAATGTGTGACTCTAAGTCCAGTTATATTTCTTGTGATTATGGATATGTTTGTGCTAATTTCTGCATTTCATTTCTGCGTTATATCTCTACCACGTGTTTTCCTTTGTTATCAATTTTAATTCTTTTTTGGATATTATTTTTGGAACTAGCCAATTTCTTTATATCCAGTGCATCCTATGCATTTTTTTTTTTTTTTTTTTTTACTCCTGTACTGTGCTGCTGCTGGTTTGGAAGCCCCAACTAACTCCCCCTCCTCCTCCTGCCTTTTCTTTCCCTCTCTCTCCCCTTCTCTCTCCTTCCTTCCTACCCTTCTTCCTTTTGGTATTTTTCTTTCTTTTTGAAAATTTCACATACATATCTAAATTTTCTCTTAAGTATTATAAAGCTCTTTCCTGTCTGTATCATTTATTTTAATTCCTTCTCCGGGTCCCTTTTAAGAGTAATGTATTTGGTCCTGTAGTTAATGTAAAAGATGCACAGCATTTGGGGATAACTTAACCGTGACTCTGTGTGTGTGTGTGTGTGTGTGTGTGTGTGTGTGTGTGTGTGTGTTGAGTTGTCGGCTTTTCTCCTTTTCTGGGTGTTTTGGTTGGAACCTACTAGAGGCTGCTTACACAGCTGCCACTTTAAGCAGGAAACCTCATTTCTCTCCAAAGCATATTTAAAAAATCTTTTCTAGTTGATCTGTCCAATATCCTGCTTTGCTTCTGCAGAGCCTCTGAAAGATTTCTCCCTTTGGATTCATCCATAAATTAAAAATAACTGTCGTGGTCACCCCTCGAGCATGATGATACTATTACATGTTTACTGCACGCTCTGCATACCAAACTCACATCCGTCAGCACGTGGTGAGGCCAACTTCTGAGCCACAGGCCGCCAGCCAGCCAGCCTGAAGCACCAGAGGAAATGCTTGGCTTTTCCAAATGGCTTATGGGAAATCATCATTGCCAACATCACTAGCCTACTTCTGTTTCTACTTGTCCCAAGTTTGGTGGCACATTATATAATTCATTCTCTCATTTTCCAAATTAAAGCCTGTCTTGAAAACCTACTCGGTGCCACTCACTCTGTATCAGCTCTCAGAGACGAAGATATAAACGGTGCATTTTAATTTACTATAAATGTCAATGGGAATTATTGGTTGTTCTGGTTTTCTTTCATCGTCTGCTGTGGTGTTCCTGGGATTAGAAACTGCTATAACCTTTTTGGAGGACACCCAGCAAAAATCTATCAAAATTTAAAATGCGGATATCTTTTGACCTCGTGGTTTTACTTCCAGGAACTTGTCCTGTAGAGGAAAGAACAACAACATATACTGCAAAACATAGGCACTGCAATATTATTGCTTTTAATAATAAAGCCCTGGAAACTGCATAAACAGTGTTAATTACAACCACAGCAATAGTTGACACAGCCTGTCTGGTTAAGGGGCTTCCCATGGGTATTGTCTCTTGAATCCTTACAGTAATGCCACAGAATCATCCCAGTGATTTCTGTCTTTACAGATAAGGAAGTTTAGGCGTCGGAAATTTAAAAGTTCACAAAGCTAGCAGAGGGTGTGGAAAGCTGAGACATCCAAAAGAAATTGGTTTTTAATACGTGACTGCCTGACAGTGGACTAAGTCTGCTGGGCAGGAAGAATGTGGGCGGGGCACTGTTTCAATGTATTCAGTGATGTGTTCATTGGGAAACAACCAGATTACCCAGTAACCCAGGGCCTGCCTGCCATACTGGGTTTGTAGAAATACGTTGTTGCACATTGTTTTCATATGTGTTGAAAAATGTATTCTGGGAGGCTTTGCATCCAGCTGTCCCTCTGTTTATCTTGGGGCAGTGGGATTCCGGAGATGTTTTCATTTTATACATTATCCACTTCTGTATTATTTGTACTGCCGTGAGTGGGCCAGTTTGCCTTTCATAAAGAAGGAGGAGTTTAACCAGCTAAGCCCACTTAGGGCGAGTCACAGGTCCTCTCACCAGGGTCCCACGAGCAGCCTCAGCACTTGTGACGGCGGGGGCCCGTTGTGGGATGTTGGGCAGCAGCCGTAGCCGCCACCTTGTAGATGCCGGTACATCCCTCTGACAAGTTGTGGCCACCAGAAATGTCTCCAGACCTTGCCGCTGGTCCCCGGGGTAGAAGGTCCCTGGTTGGGAACCACTGGGGCAGACAGCGGCTGGGGGGGTGTGTTGCCCTCCCTCCCGAGAGTCACGGTCAAGAAGGTCTCTCTGTCTGAGGGTCTTTCAGACCATGTGGGTCCTTCCTGGGCTGTTCAGGGCATGAAGACAAACCTTGTTTTTTTCTCTCTGTTCCCGTTAACTAACCACCATTGATCTGTCACCGGAAAATCATCTGGCCCCACATTTCTGTTTTATTTTTTTTCTCTTTTTGGCCACGCCTGCAGCATATGGAAGTTCCTGGGCCAGGGATCGAAGCTGAGCCACAGCAGTAGCAACAGTGATCCTTAATCCGTGGCACCACCAGGGAACTCCATATCTCTGTGTTTTCAACTCTTGTAGCTTTCTGAATCTTGGAGGGGGGCACTGATTTTTCTTTTATCAGCACCTTCCCTGAAGTAGGGGTTTCCAATGCTTAACAAGTTTCCTTAAGAGCCCAGCTATTAAATATTCAAAATATCGAGACCGTTCCTGTCGAGACTGTAATTATACAGTAAATTAGCCGAGGTCCAGTCGGTTGCCTTGAAAGCACGTTGTTGATGTTTCCAGTACTTATGTAAGATATAGGGCCTGTTTATTAAGAGTCTTCAACTGTGTATAAAACTAGAACAGTCAAAAGTAATGGTGTCTGCTGAAGGATTCTTTATCATATGAATTTACCTTTAGTCATCTATTATTTATTTCAGCTATTTTATATGCCATTATAATAAATATTATGACAGAGAAAGCTTTTACGCTTCAACCGATTGTCCTCCTTTTTCCTTGCCTGCAATCCTTCAGGAAAATGTAACCACGCTTTACCTATAGTTAACGTAAATCATCACTTACATTAGAATGAAAAATTCACTGTGAAAAAAGGCTCTTTCTTCCGTCGCGAGGCATAAATGCACGATCATGTTGACTGCCAAACTCCCGGGCCATTTGCTGTCCTTCCTTAAACTGTTTTTAAGCTGCAAAGTGAATACATTGCATAGAGGGAAATTGGAAGGTTTTCGAACATTTTCACTCTCTTGTTAGTTTCTGGCAAGATAAGCATTTTTTATCCAGAGTGCAAAATATTGCCAATTACCGTCTAAGCATTTTTAATAGTTTTGCTTTACGTGGCATGTAACTCATACACCAGATTAAAGAAGCAGTTATCCGGGGTAGTTTCTCCTTGAACCAGCCTCCCAATTGCCTATAGATATTGATAAAGTTCTTTTATACATTGAGTTCCAGCCACACAAGGCACACTTTTTGTCCCGTGCGTAATGAACAAGGCGTTGTGGTGATTTTCTTATTAGGGAGGTGCACGTGTTCTGTGGAGAGGACAGGGCCGGGGGTACTCCTGGGGACTTGGGAGTGAGGGTTGATGCCCGATGGTTGATCTGAAGGTCAGGAGTGACAAAACCAGCCCCCAGCCTTCAAGGCTGTGAGAAGAACCCAGGGCTTT
The DNA here is from genome assembly GCF_016906955.1 of Phacochoerus africanus. Classification (NCBI taxonomy): domain Eukaryota; kingdom Metazoa; phylum Chordata; class Mammalia; order Artiodactyla; family Suidae; genus Phacochoerus; species Phacochoerus africanus. Next base: position 9,525,952 of record NC_062551.1, on the reverse strand, counting down.
GCTAAGGATCATTTCCCTATTTCAGAATGTGGACTCTTCTCTGAGCGTCTTCTGGGTTTTTTTTGGTTAAACGCACAGTGGTGTACAGATTGGTCCATGTATGTAGAGCCATAAAGGAGACGCTGAAACTCTGCTTTCTCCCTGCATTCCCTGTCAGGAAGAGCGTTCACCAGTGCATTGTTTGACTCTTGCGGCTTGAGCCAGGTTGGGCAGAGTCCCCATCAGAGTCGCTCACGGTGCTGGTTTGGGTTGTTCGCCTGAGAGGTGCAGGAGCAGAAAGTGGATGCAAGTATCTTCCTCCTCTTGCATTTCGATGCTGCCTTCCACGGCTGCCATCAACATCCTTAAATGATACCCGAGAAACGAGTGTTGGGAAGTCGTGCTCAGGATATTGATGAATTATTAAACCAGTTTAGTTAGGTCTGTATCGCAGTTCAGGGAATAATGTCGTGTCAATAATATGCCCAGGGCCAGTGTCTCTTGCTGTTGTAAATGTGACAACTCCCATTTAAGGTTTCAGAACATAAAATCAGGACCAAGCGTATGCAAAGCGAAGGGTGAGAGGCGTCTGCATGATGCAATTAAGGCCCATTGGATTAGAATTTGCAGGATGCCATTTGCAATAAGCTCCGAATGTAGATTATTGCCTTGGTTACACGTTCTCTTTCTGCAGTAGGCATGGGCTTCTCTTGTAAATTCTAAATGTGTAAAATAGATGTGAGGTAAAATAGACACAAACAAGAATATATAGAGGGTGTTAATTTCCCGATAGCGTTGGAGGGGTGTATGTTGAGAGTATGAGGACAGGGTACAGCACAGAGTGGTATTGCAGCAAAGACGCAAGCGTTCGGACCAGCCACATATCCGTTGGGAACCTGGATCTGTGTCTTACCAGGCTGTGCCACTTCTACCCATACCAGCCTCTGTTTTCTGATCTGTGAAATGGGAGAAATGATGTATACTTCAAAACTTTTTTCATATTACTCTTAAGTGAAAAATAAATGCCAAGCTGGGAGTTCCTGTCGTGGCTCAGCGGAAATGAATCTGACTAGGAACCTTGAGGTTGCGGGTTCGATCCCTGGCCTTGCTCAGTGGGTTAAGGATCTGGCGTTGCCATGAACCGTGGTATAGTTTGCAGACACAGCTGGGATCTGGTGTTGCTGTGGCTTTGGCATAGGCCGGCGGCTACGGCTCCGATTGGACCCCTAGCCTGGGAACCTCCACATGCCGCGAGTGTGGCCCTAAAAAGACAAAACAAAAAACGAAAAACCAAGCATGTCATACATAGACACTCATATTAGTTTGGCTTTTATTGTGAAGAAATATAATATTAAATATTATACCCATCATGCCCAGCCTATTTAGGCTGGCTGTAGAGCTAACAATATGTAAGTAAGTACATGAGCATAATCACTTATGGGCAGCCCCTCGTATAGACTGCTGTTTAGCAATGCACAGACTACCTCAAAGCTGCATGCTGACAGCTAGACTCAGATGGCAAGTGAGAGCTTCCTTCAGGGAAACCTTGAAACGAGCTCCTCTGTAAGTTAAGAGAGGGTGGGCACACACCCATCAAGCCCACGTAGATTGGCACCTTCACTTGAGAACCCACCATGGTGAATTCCCATAAACAACCAGCCTCCCACCTGCAGGTGCCCAGGATAATACCCTGGTGCCGACAGAGAATTTCCTCCGGGCGTCCTGGAGGCTGGGCTCCCTGCTCCCATTCACTCCCCTGGGCTTCTCCATCCTCTCGTCATCTCCAGGGCCCCTTTCCTGTGCTCTGCTTTCTGACCAACTCATTGGTGGTGCTCACAGCACGGCGCGAGGAAGAGCTGACCTCACCTGCGGCATGACTAGGATAGAGTGGAAAGCATGCAGTGGGGCTTCTTGGTCGGGGTGGGTGGGGGGAAGCGAGGCTCCTGGACTCGATGAGAGCGTTTTGATATCTCCCCACTTGAGTTCTCTGAACACGTTTGAGGATACACAGCAGCTTGGTTCCCAGACCACCTGCTTTGGGTTCATTGTGGGGAGAACTTGGATAGAGGAAAAAGGTCCCTGTTAGACTCCCATCTAACTCACAGCAAGTTTCCAATTAAAAATGGTTTTTAAGTAATAATTTGTTTTTGTTTTTTTAACATATGCTCAGTCCTTAAAGTATTTGCATACAGTTTTCCATGGCCCCATACTGTTCCGTAATACCCTTTTTGTTCTTCCACTGATGGCCTGTGGGTTGATTTCCTCTGCCGTGTTGCAGTGGTGGGGATGAGAGAAAAGCAGGAAAGGAGGCACTAATGTCTGTGGAGTATGCCTTTACCTGTGGAGGCAGCGTTAGAGCATGAGTGAATGGATGAATTTACTCTTGTAAATGTCATCTCTCGTTGTGGACCGAGAGCGGGACATTATGCTGCCTCGGTATGAGGCGATGACAGATCTGGGGGTTCTCCCTGGAGTTGGCTTTGCTCCGAGGGGCAAGAGCACAGGTGGACTGCAGTAGCCGTCCAGATCATGGCTGGTGTGAATCGCTGGGTGAAGTGGTGCACTAGCTTTCCAAACTTCATATTGTCCATCTGTGAAATGGGCGGATGATAATACCTGCCCCCAGGGGGTGCTGTGGGGCCGGGGCTCATGGGGCCAGTGTTCTGAGATTGCGCCCATTGGCCAGTTATGCCCCCACTCACCTCTGTCAGTGAAGAATGAAGCGCTTCGGTGCAGATGATGGTTGGGATAATGTTGATGACAGTGGTACAGACACCAACCAAAAGCATAATGTTCATGGGTGGCAGAGTTCTTCTCAGGTGGCAGGCACTCTTCCAAGGATTTCACATACATTTCTCCATTTCCCGGTAAGGCAGGTGCAGTTACTATTTCCATGTTACCGAATGAAACCTGATTGCACCAGAAGAAGTAGCTCGCCGAGTTGATAAGTGCTGGAGGTGGGATTCAGACCCAGGCGGTGCAGCTAGAGTCCACGGCTGTAACACCTTTTAGGTTCAGAGTGTTTACTAGGTTTGGCAACTGGGTACCATGACCTCAGGGGGATTCAGTAAACCTCCTTCCTCCTGCTCTGAGGTCGTGCATCATCCTCCATCACAGAATTGCTGTTCAAAATTCGAGCTACTTAATTTTGTGAAATGAACAAGCAGGCTGCAGTTGTTAGTATGCTTTATTGTTGAAAGGCAGTGGGCATCATGTTTTAGCCATGGTCTTACGAATGATAGGTAATGGTTATTATTAAGGTGCCCCGCACCTTATCTACATCACACCGACTCTAACTCTGCGAGGCAAATGCCCATTTTGGCATGAATGCTGAGGCCCAGAGCATTCACGGAGTTCCCTGAAGTCATGCGGCCAGCACTGGGGCCCCCAGGTCCGCCTGACTCTGCCGTCTCCTGTGGACGACATCTTCTTCCCACTCTTCCGTTTAAATACCGCACAGTCCCCATATGGTTCCTCTGGTTTCGGGCAGTATCACATCTGAGCCATACGTGGCTAATTTACAGTCAGAAAACGGAATGAGAGATCACTCTTGCATAACGACAGCAAGAAACCCTTTGATTCTGCCTTGGCAGACTTCTGAACCACTAAGACAGGTTTGGGGAGCTGAATAAAGCATAGACCCAGAAGACTTGGTCTCTTGAGAGTGTCCCTGAGTTGAAGGGGAACGGAAGAAGAGTTTGTGGGTTGCTTCATTATTGTGTCTTTCTGGCTGCGCCTGGGGTGCTGGGAGCAGGTGGGCTTCACAGCCACTTAGAAGTTGCCTGATGCTTCATGTGTGGGATGCCACCTGTGCAGTTCTCGTTTAAAATAATGGGCACTGGCATCTGTATACACAGTTTCAAATAAATTTACATTCCTCTTTTGCCTTAGATGATCAACTTGTGTACTGGTGTGATTAAAGAACAGAGTAAGGAGATTGAGAGAGGCGTTTGATAGCATTTTAAGATTCAAAGTTCTAGGAAGAGGTTCTGTCTGTTCAAGCTAGGCCAGTGGAGGGTTGCCTAGCTGGGTAGATGGAGCGGTAGAGAAGAAGGAAGCCGGGAGGGATATATTTAAAGCTAACAGTTCTTATTAGGGTGATGGGTCTGTAGATGCTTTTCTGTCCACATTCATCTGTCTTTCCTGAATTTTTCTATAACTAATGAAAGTATAAAGCAAGAAGTGACCTGCAATAAGCCTGGAGAGGTAGACAGGGCAAAATCAAGAACTGCGTGTTGGTGGGTACGGTTAATTCACTGTGTATAAGTTTGCATTTCTTTTCTTTCTGGGCATATGGAGGGTTTCACCTTCTTAAAGCTAAGCCCAGCCCCAAGGTTTGCTGTGCCAATGAGATGTGAGCCGACGTGGCATCTGTCACCTCTGTGTAGAAGCCTGTGAGATTCCTGGTGCAACCGGCACATTCTCTTCCCCACCCTGATGTTACAGGGGGTGGGAGTGCCGTCTGCCTGGGCCGCCGGCTAGTCGTGATGGCCGCAGTCCCGCGGCCCTGGATGGGCACGAAATGTGAGCGAGGAATAATCCTTGGTTCTCTTAAGACACCAAGGCTTGGGGGCTGTTGGTTACTGAAGCTCGTCTGGATTGGTACAGAGGCACTGGTGCTAAGGAATTTGGATCATATCTTGTCGGCCATTCTGAGCTATAAAAAGTGTTAAGCTAGGACTTTTTATGTGTGTGTATTGTGCCCCTCCGGAGCGTAGACTCTAGCCACACGAGGCCTGAACTTTTCACATCCTGGGTGGCAAATGCTAATTTATTGAACAGCTTAATAAAAGAATGGAACTGTTCTTTAGTGGTGATGGGACCGTTGTTCTGTATCTTAAACGTCGTGGTAGTTTTATGACTCTGTGCATGTGATAAAATGTCACAGAATACTCCATGTGATAACACAGACATTCCGAATCAGAGAAACTGCATGTGTCTCCACACCAGTGACGTCCGAATACTGTCTCTAGTCTAATGAGTAGCACTGTGACAGTGTCCGTCTTCCGGTTTGGAAGGTGTGCTGGACTTGGATCAGGTTCACCACCTGGGGGCGGGGGCGGGGGGACCTGGGTGTGTGGGCACTCTCAGTACTGTTTTGGCCACTTACCATGAGTCTGTCATTAGTTCCAAATAGAAGGTAGCAACACACCAAAAATGAGTTAAACCAAGAAAGGGAATTGTCGTCACACTCGGCAGGAAAGCTCACCTTGGCAGATGGGGCCTCCTGCTTTCCTCCAGCAAGCGCTAATTTAGCCTCAAACCTGCTTGCTGTTTGCAGCCCATCAGCCGCTGCCTTCCCAGTCACAGTGTGTCCCTTGATACACATTTCTGTATCGTTGTTAGGTTTATTAGACACTCAGGAGAGCAACCCCCCAACACACACACACCCACATGCACACACATACACACATGCTCATGTAAACACACACAAACCCCCTAATTCTAAACGCTGTGCCTTTCCTTCCCTAGACCCAACTGCATTGCACACATAGTCTCTCTGCATTTCTCAGGGTCAGTAGCAGAAACAGGAAACCTGATACCGAGGGCAGGAGAATTACCTGAGTAATTGTGTGTGAATTTGAATCATTGTCCCCGGGAGCCGAGTAAACCCGCAGCCTGTGGATTAGTCTGTTGAACTCCTTGCTGTCTTGTGACCCCTTGTTCCCCCTGGATGTGTATGTTTTGATTTTGTTCTTATTGGCAGTGGCAGCTCTGTGCTTTATCTTAAATGAAAGGGGGGCGGGGGGGTGTGCGTGTGCAGAAGACAGCTTCCCAGGTGGAACTTGCACATCTGCACCCATGTCCCGTTATCCCACTTGGCCATGCCATTGTTTTCATTGGAATTACTGTCATGGGGTCACCACCTGGGAAGGTTCTCCCTGTTTTATGAGAGCAGTGTGTAGGTGCCTTTTTATAGCAGGGAGCCTGCGTATCCCTTGGGGTTTCCGCAGGGGGCTCGGCAAAGAGGAGCAAAGTCTCTTCCACCCCTTTCCTAGGAGAAGCAGTCTCTGGCTTTGCTTTTGTGGTACGTGCAAAAGGCTGGAAGAAGCACTGCTGGCAGCAAGTGTCACGCTCTTCACGGTGAGGCTGGGGCCGGAGAGCATCAGATTGGGTAGCTGAGCGTTTACGAGGCATAGGAATCTCTGGGGAATCCAAGGTAGCCACTGACAGACTTTCCACTCCCCTGAGACCTTGACCACAGATAATTATCGGACCCTCAGATGGAAAGCGGGTGGGGCTTTGCTCCCGACCCAGAGTCCCAGGCTCTCTGCCCAGGCTGCAGCATCACTCAGGTGCGTCCGCTGCGCCCAGTGCTGGTGTCCTTCCTGTACGGTGAGGGGCATGGCCTGGCCTTGCTGTGGCCCCTCACTCTAAAATTTCCCCATCTTAGGAAAGTCTAACAAAACCCAGGTATGGGCACTTGCCCTCTTTCTTGGATCCGATTAGATGCTTCTCCTCCTCTTCCTAAAATCTGCAGGTTTGTCCATCTCCTGCTGTTGTCTGAGGAATTTAAATCCACTTTGGCCAACTTGCCTTTGCCATGGAGAGACTGTTGGGCTTTGGGGGGGGGGGGTCATTTACTCGTTCCATACACCCTCCCCCAAAACTGGGCTCTGTTAGTAGACGGGACCCGGATCCTCCAGGATCCAAGGGGATCAGGTCTGATGGCACACCCTGGCATCCACCTGCTGCCGATGACGGGGTGGCCTCGGGGAAGGAACTTGTCAGAATGGGCGTCTTACCTCCTGGTGGTTAAACTGATGAAATACCTTTGTTCTTCTAGGCAGGATGGAAGGTGCTTTACACCGAATCTCACACGTCTGTGAGTAGGTGATTCATTTTCACCTTTTACGAATGAGGAAACTGAGGCTGGGGAACATCAGGTGGCCCAAAGTCAGTGTGTTTTCCAGCTGCCTCTGCCTGGTGTTCCCTGTTCCAGGCCTGGGACTTGGGTCAGAGCCCAGGACCTCAGCGGCCGAGCTGAGCTGCCACAGACACACTAAGCCTCTCAGCACAGTGTGTGTCCGCCCCGCGCCAGACCGTTTGGCTGGGTCTTCGGCAGGGCCGCTTGCTCGCCGCCCCCGTCTCACCATCAGAGTATCGTGTTATTCTCCATGGCCTTACTTGAGCATCACAGTCTAGACAAGAATTCCCATGTTAACCATGTGTTTCATGGGGCTCTTCTCACCTGAACAGGCGGGTGGCCTGGCATTCTGGGCCCTGTGTCCTTTGGAGGAGAGAGGTCTGAAAAGTGACAGTTCTTCAGCTTCTACCCCAAAGTCTAGCCAGACTTAAAAACTGGGAGAGCCCTGTAACACAGGGCATGTCTGAAAGGCAACCTTAATCCTTCCAGAATTGTGCTCCAGGGCCGTGCAGGGACGGGGCTGGCTTTGCGTCCTGACCGCTGCCGTCCTTCTGTCCCTGGAGGGACCCTGGGCTTTCGTGTCAGAAGGACCTGAGGTCTTGCCATCCCGCGTCTTAGCCCTGCCCTCTCTGATGAGAGGCCGTGTTGTGAGACAGGGAAAACGCAACCCTCCTTCCGTTGTCCTGAGCAGGAAATGAGATGCTGCCGGTAAATGCCCGCCTGGCGCCGGCTCAGAGTAGAGGGTGGTCGTTAGCATCGTCGTAACAACCACATGCATTGCATCCGTCTAGAGGGTTCCTGACCCTGGGGTCTCTACCCCCAGACTTTCCAGGTTTCTAAACCGGCGGGGATGTGGATCAGCTGCGCTCCACTGGTGTAGATGAGTCTTGCCTGCTTCTGTTCTTTCTGTACACAGATTGGCGTTCAGGCTTGGTGGAGTCATTTCAGAACCCGGGCGGCAGATTTTGAGATTAAAATCTCATCTCCTGAGTTCTTGCAGGAGCTGGGCTTTGTGCTGGTGCGCCCCAGTCGTTAGCGTGTTTTTAGGAGGCAGATCGAGAGAAGCTGCGTGAGCCCAAGGACCCTTTGGAGCCTGTTCTGTGCCCTAAGTGAAACAGCACAACCCCCAGCCTCCCGTCCTCCCTAAACTTGGCAGGAAAAAGCCCCGTTCTTCCATTCAGTCCAATGATTTATATTCTCTCTGGGCGTCTAATATTAAACAGGGGAATTCCGACTTGTTCCATAACACATTTGCTGTAACTGGATACCATGAACTAAACTTGCTGTTATTTATCATTCCTTTTTATTTTCTCTCATTCCAGCACAAAGCCAAGGTAGAAGCAATGACCCTGGACCTTGCTGTGCTCCGTAGCGTGCAGCATTTTGCTCAAGCGTTCAAGGCCAAGAATGTGTGAGTGTTCCAGTGGAGGGTTATAGATCATAATATCTTGCTATTGTAATGTCTATATCAGATGAACACAACCGGGAGGACGTGAGGCTATTGTGTTGTCTTGGCGTCCAAACAGGAGGCTCATTTATATTGGCCCTGTTAAGGTGTACCATATTTTCTTGACTCTGAGTCCCCCTCATTATGAGATGTGTCATCAATCTCATAACAGCTTCCCAGATAAAACGGAAAAGATAGTGTGAAGCCCTGGTAACTGTAGCTCATAAAAGCCGGCTGATGGGAAGCTGCATCCTGATGACGGACGTTTTTGCCGTGCCCTCTCAGAATGGAGGAAAAATATACTTTAATTGCATTCAGGAGCAAATAACATTTGCTCTCTATTCCCGCAGAGGAGCTGGAAATCAGAGCACGAGAGGAAGGTTTTTCTGTTCTGCAAACCTGCAGTGATTTTACCTGGTTGCAAATGTGTGGGCTTACTTTTGGAGAAACTTCCTTCTCTTTTTTCTGTTCTTTCTCAGACATTCAAAATGCCTGCAGGAGAAAGCCTTAGCTGGGGACTGGTAGGGTTTTTTCGTTTGTTTTGTTTTGGTTTTGGTTTTTTTTGCCAACCTCCCTTCCTAACAGAGAGCAGCCCTCAAAGGCAGAGCTGAGGAAAGCAGTGGTGGTTAGCTTCATTTTCATTACAATATTTTGTTTCCAAGTGATTACTTTTATAGCTCTCTCATATTTTGGGGGGCAAGCAATACTGCTTTCTCATTCAACTTAATGGTTTAAATTTCTTTAACAAATAATATCATTTATTTTTTTTTTCTTAGGTAAGTTGGCTTAAACACAAGGATTAAGTTAATGGGACAGGGAGTTCCCATCGTGGCTCAGTGGCTAATGAATCCGACTAGGAACCATGAAGGTTGTGGGTTCAATCCCTGGCCTTGCTCAGTGGGTTAAGGATCCGGCGTTGCCGTGAGCTGTGGTGTAGGTTGCAGACGTGGCTCAGATCCTGCATTGCTGTGGCTCTGGTGTAGGCCGGTGGATGTAACTCCGATTAGACCCCTAGCCTGGGAACCTCCATATGCCTTGGGTGCAGCCCTAGAAAAGGCAAAAAGACCAAAAAAAAAAAAAAAAAAAGGGTTAACTGGACAGGTGGTGCCAAGCATAGGATGGTTCCAAAAGCAGCACCAGCGGGACTGGATTTGGAGGAAGCTGATAAATAATGAGTTGTCTTGGGATTTGCCTCTTTGGGGATCATTGGTTCCCTGGTTCTCTAAGTGGGTGATGGGTGCATGGGGAGGTGTCTTCAGGCTTAAATTCTTCAGTTCAGAGGGTGCTCCATGGCTCTGACCTTTCTCTGGGTCAGTTCTTCTGTCCAATAGCCAGTTCTTATTTCTTACTCTGCTCTTTCAGCCTGTTGAAAATTCTGTTCTCTGAAGCCCTTTCTGGAGCAGGCGTGTGGTCTGAGTCCTGGAGGATGAAATGCGAAATCAGAGTCTTTAGCGAGCCCTGAAGTGCAGTCCCTGTGCTCCTAGGATGGGCTGCATGCCGTCCCCAGCCAACCAGCAGGCCTCTGCGAGCCCTGCTGTGCACACTCCTTGCATTGTTGGGCAGCTGGTAACTGCTCGCCCTTACCAGAGTTGTCAGAGCACCTTATGTCAGGCTAGGGCAGTGGCTTTTCAGGCAGTTGCTCTTTTATCCCTTCATTATTCATTTATTCACTTGTTCACGCACTTAACACACATTTAGTGCGTGCTTCCAGAGCCGCAGGCTCTCGTCTCGGCTCCAGGCAGAGAGATAGTGGCCAGTGGAAGTGGCCCTGTTAGCCTCACACAGGCTGCCGTCTCAATTCCCCACAAGCAGGCAGCATTTGACTGCTAGCCAATGATTCCTCAACCTCGTATTTCTGCGGTTGTTTGGGAGAGAAGAATGACAACCACCACCAGCGCAGCAGTAGCAGCGCATTTATCTGGTGCTTATCATGAGCCCCGCATGCAGCAAGAACGTTTTCGGATTTATTTCTCAAAGCAACCCTCATTACCTCTATGATGCAGCGGAGGAAAATGAGGCCAGAGAGGGGTGAGCTGTCAGAAGGCACGTGGCCTGGAAGCAGAGGGCCTGAGATCTCGCGTGGACCCCGCTTGACCACCACGCTGCCCTGTCAGTCATTTCACATGTTCCAGAATCTAAGATCTGAGGAAGTGAGTGACTTTCACAGGGTCACTTGGCAGGCTGGTGGCAGATGTCAGGTTTCCGTTCCTCCTGACCTGGCTGCTCTGGGGAAGTGTGGTTGTACTGCCTCTTCACGCTTCCTCCCATTCTGGTGTCAGGCCACGTTGGAGGGGAGCCGTTGAGCTGAGAAGAGCCAACTGTTACATAATAGGACTGTCTTCCAAGTCTTAACGGGACCATTAGTTTTTAACCATTAAGTAGTTCCGAAATCATCAAATTCAACTGCCTCTTGTAATTACCAAGCCCACACTCTTTGAGAAAAATCTGTCACCCATTTTGCCCTAATCCTAGATTTTAGCAAATGACGTTGAGTTTTCGTCCTTCTAGGTTCAGAAACAAAGGTAAGTTTCCTTTTAGCAAACCCTGCACCACAAACCTGCTTTTTGTACGTCCCTTGAGAGTACAGTATTTTACATGGCTGAGTGAAAGATTGTAGTGGCGAAAATATGCAATAAAAAAAAAAAAAAGCAAGTGACTTTGCTTTTGAAATACTGCCAAAGTGAAATCTCTCCCGGACAGCGGATGACAGTTGAGTACACACAGGTCTTTAGATGCTGAGAACTGTCAGAAGGGAATATAAGTGCCGGCACCTGGGCTGCCAAGAAAACCCGTGTCGCTCTGTGGTTACCACCACCTCCCATCTTTCGATGTTAAACTCTCCTTGAGTGTGAAATGTCATGACAAATGAAAGAAAGGCTGCCACTTCCGAACCCATCCCTTTTTGTGCCGTCGGACCGAGGAAAGGAAAAACCTCTCGTTGAGATTCCACGTGGATGCTCCCATTCGCTGGAGCCAGGGTACGAGCACACCAGCGTATCATCGGGCACCTTTCTCCTGAGTGTCGTCCCTGGGTTCGAGCTCAAGTGTGTCTCCCCACAACGGGACAGCACCAGAGGGCGTCGCCGGAGCCTGGGGGAGGTGGAGACAGGTGGGGGAGTTGTAGGGCTGGGCTTCGCTCCATCCCCCCCCCCCCCCCCCGTACCAGGAGGGGTTTGCATTCAGCCTCTTCCAGGATTTCTTCTTTTTTGGGGGCGTGGGGGTAGGCGTGGCATGGCGTTGGGAAATAATCCACTTTAGAATGAGCACCGCTCCTGATAGCTTCGAGTCAACTTTGTGTTTATTCTGTGCGTGGCCAAGCGCTAAGCACGTACTCATGTGTTGGCTCTAATTCCTCCCACTAACCCCAGGCATCAGTCTTTCTATCTTTGTTACCAGTCCAAAGGCTCCGGCTTTTCACAGAGGCCAACTCACTTTCCCAGTTTTAGCAAGTGCTGGAGCCTGAATTCGGACCCAAGTCTGTGTGGATCTACAGTGACTTCTTTCTGTTAGGCTTCACCCTTCAGATGTTTCTTCAGTATGGATTTTTGGATTGGTATGAATTGCCAAGGAACCAGGTTACTCAGAAATACAGTAACTCAGAGTTCCCATTGTGACTCAGCAGGTTAGGAACCCGACTAGGATCCATCAGGATGCAGGTTTGATCCCCGGCCTCGCTCAGTGGGTTAAGGATCTGGCGTTGCTGTGAGTTGTGGTGTAGGTTGCAGACTGCAGGCACGGCTTGGATCCCACACTGCTGTGGCTGTGGTGTAGGCCAGCAGCTATAGCTCTGATTCAGCCCTTAGCCTGGGAACCTCCATGTGCTGCTGCAAGTGTGGTCCTAGAAGACAAAAAACAAAGCAAAACAAAGAACACAAGGGAAAGAAAGGAAAAAGAAATATAGTGGCTTGAACCCATTTAGGACAAAAAGTATTTCTCTTTTTAAATCAGAAATCAAGGAAGGTCACTGCATTTTAACCAATAGATTTCCCCTCCATTTAAAATTTTCTTTTTAAAACAAATGTTAATGCAACGCATTTGTGTCAAGGGCTGGTGTGTCCTCTAGAGTTTGCTGTGGTCTTACTGCGGTGTCTGCCTCCACGTGATGGCCCTTAACGTGTTCTCTTGTCTTCTCATTGTCCTGTGAGACGGTAGCTCCCTCCAGAGGCTGGGCCAAATCCCGTTTGAGTTTCTGGCCGGACACCTTGTGAGGCGGTGTTACAGTCTCCATCTCGAGGGCACGAGCGCCGGGTGGCTCCAGCGGGTTTCCTCAGAGGTCCCCAGGCCCTGACCCACACCCGTCCCCGGCCCCACGCGCGCGCTCCCTCTGCCCACCCGCTCTTTCATCCATTTCTCCTCATCTGCTCCACTCTGTCTTCTGGGTGGTCAGCCCGGAAGCCTCAGTCTGCTTCCAGCCAGTCCTCCCCAGAATTAGTGGTGGTGGTGGTCCGCCCGTGTGTCTCAGGTCGAATTATTTTGGGCATTACTGGAAAGTTCCAAACCAGAGCCTGTGGTAAGTCCCAACCAAACGAAGTTTTGAAGGATATTTTTGTTGAAACTGCTGTCCTGGAGAGCAGCCCGCTCCACGCCGCCTCGCGGGTGGAGCACCCATCAGCGTAGGAAGCGCTGGGAGCCTTGCTAATCATGCAGACCAAGTCCTGGGTCTGAAGCAGTGCGCTGTTGGTTGTGATGCTTTGGCGTCGTTTCCTCCCTAGTTCGAGCTGCTTAGTTGACTGAAAAGCACTCATTTTGAACAAGGACTGGAACAACAGTTCATGAACTTCTACAGCCAGGAGCTCTGTACATGCTTTTCTCCTTTTCCAGATACTATTTTGTCTTTTGAGTCCATGTACCCCTGACATAATGGACCCCTGGATTCCAGTCCTGGAATTTTAAAAGCTGGTGATGGCACACAATATGGAAATTTATTGCTTGGATCTCAGTTACCAGTCAGCTTGTACAATATTGACGAAGGGCTTTGACTCATCACGGAAATTAATTGAAATTGATAGTAAGTTCATATAAAAATACTAGATGCAATTCTAAAGATTTCTAGAACTTCATCTTTGGTCATGGAATTATACTTTCTCTGCTCAACTTTCTGTTTCCAGGATAATTTAAAGAAGGCTTTATTTCACTTAAAAATACTGCGGGATAGTGATGTTTAATAAAACATTGAAAGCATAGCTTTCTATTCCCTCTCATTTCTTTAAACATTTGAGGGGGAGATTTTTAACAAGGTTATTTATTTTCACTTTTTACTAAATTACTTTCAGAACTTGCAAGTTGAGGACTTTCAGAATCTGCTAATCCCAGATATAACATTCTTGGATTCTTACTCCAAACTTTGCTTTCTCACATTCCTGGATGGAAGTGGGTGGGCTATAAATTATAAATCAATTCCAAATTTTGAGGGATAAATTACCCTGAAAATGATGTGTAAATTACAGCTTAATCTTTGTTTTTCTCCTTCAGCTCAATTTTAAAAATAATGTTTTCGCCAGTGTATCTGTATTACTCTTTGCTCAACATAAGAAATCCATTTCTGGTTTGCCTAACCAAGGATCATGTTGCTTTGCTTTTCTACACAGTGTGAAAACTCAAGGAAGAGAAAAACAGGCACATTTTAGCTGTAATGAAGTCTCTAAATCTAGATCTTAATTATAACTTTTTAAGAAAAAATTTAAACGTCTACGAGTTAATTTTTCCCCATCCTCTACATTTTCCATCCTGAGGTATTGAAAAATCATATCGTGAAACATTTACTCTGTCTAAAAACAGCAGGGAAGAACGCTTCCCTCGGAAGTAACTTTTTTTGCCTTCTAAAGGTTAACTCTTCAGGCATCAAATGTTTTTATATAGTTCTTTGAAAATATTTCTGAGACAGGTTGTGTAGGCTGTGTACTGTCATCCCTTGGGAACCAAAAATACGAATTCAAAGAGTATAGGATAGGAGTCCCCATTGTGACTCAGCAGTAACGAACCCGACTAGCATCCATGAGGATGCAGGTTCGCTCCTGGCCCCACTCAGTGGGCTAAGCATCCAGCATTGCCAAGAGCTGTGGTATGGGCCACAGCTGTGGCTTAGATCCTCTGTTGCCCTGCCTGTGGTGTAGGCCGGCAGCTATAGCTGCATTTTGACCTCTAGCCTGGGAACTTCCATGTGCCACAGGTGCAGCCCTAAAAAGACAAAAACAAACAAAGAGTATAGGATAGTGCAGAAATCAGCAAACCTTTCTGAAAAGGTCCAGAGAGTAAATATTTCAGGTGTTTCAGGCCGGAAGAGCTCTTTTCACCTCATTTCTGCCTTTGCAGGATGCATGCAGCCATGATAGTATTTCAATGGATGAACGGGGCTGTGTCACAATAAAACTTTATTTACAAAAGCAGGAAATGGGCTGGCTTTGTCCAAGGGCCATGATTTTGCTATCCCTGGGTATAGTGGAAAGGATATAGTTTGGGGGGGGGACAGGGCAGGTCCCACTGAACTTAGATTTATGTCCATGCTCTGCTACTCACCAGCTGTATGGCCTTGGATACTCCGTCCGCATCTCTCTACCTCCTTTTCAGGTCTCTGTAAAGGAGATTCTCACATAGACTTTTCAAGGTTGTTGAGCAGAATAGGCGTGAGGCCTGAAATAACCAGACACATCTCCGTGTCCTGTGCCTGTGGCTGTTGTTTGTCTCTCTTTGTTCGTATCTTGGTCCTATCATGGTTTGAGAGGTCCAGAGCACATCTAGTGTGCTGCCGTAGGGTGAGAGATCTGTCTGAACAGGGGCACGGGGTGAAAGTGGACCATGTGTTGCGGAGAATGTGCGGGTCTCGGGGGGTCTTTACAGTCATTAAAAGACTGGGCCTAGGAGTGAGCTCTGAGAGTCTTGGCAACGCAGAGTAGAGAGGACGTGAGCTTTGCGTTGCCCACAAGCTGTAAGCCTGTCGAGAACCAGGCAGAAGTATTGTCACCGGAGTAGTGCTGTGCTGAGGATCGCAGAGTCGCTTGTACTCTGCGGAGTATTTGTCCCCCTGTTCTGTTTCATCCTCCACAAACCCGTGGGCTTGAGGGATCCTTCTCAGCTCTCCTTCAGAGCACATGGCGGGACTCTCTTTCCTTTGCCTTCACTGCTCCTGTTTCCCTTGGATTTAGGCAACTTTCCAGATGATTCAAGTGGCCTGAAGAACAGCCTGCTTTGAATAAGGGAGGGACCGTGGGACGTAGTCCAAATCATTAGGCTCTGTGTTCTGGCCCGCCAGGGCACTCCACATGCCTCTGCCCTCTCCTTTACGGTTTGTTTTTCAATTTTCTTTCCTTCACGCCATGGTTTATTCAGTGTTTACACCAGTGCCAGGAGCTGGGCTGGATGCTGGAATCAAACCACTTGCCATCATATGTCTCCTGTGCCTCATCTCTCTCTCATAGATACTGTGAAGCTTAAGGAGTTTTTTGATAACTTTACATGATGATGACAGTCTTGAAAAGTGTGTCCTTCGTGGAAAAGAAGAATTGTTTAATAAATCATGGGTTACTTTGCAATTCGATTTGTTCGGGAAAAAATTTCAGTGAGCCTGTTGGCTCTGGTTAAAAGTCATCACTGCCAAGGAGTACACGCAAATATGTTTGACTTCAGCACAAGGATGTTTGCAAAATAAACAGTTCAGATTTCCCACCAGAAATCGAGGTCCAGCCATCACGATTGTGTTTCCGGAAATCAAAGTATGTATGTTCATTGAAGACACCCACAAACACTTCCCTTCCAGGAAGACTATAAAAACCCAGCTTTGGAGGGTAGGTCCAGTTATTTTTGTGGTCGCCTCCGCCCACACCCCCCAGCTCACCAGTGCATAGTACATCTCGAGCTCCAGGAAATAATAGGATCTTTGTTGCTGGTGTTCCACCTTGATCACTTAAACA
This sequence comes from Phacochoerus africanus, assembly GCF_016906955.1. Classification (NCBI taxonomy): domain Eukaryota; kingdom Metazoa; phylum Chordata; class Mammalia; order Artiodactyla; family Suidae; genus Phacochoerus; species Phacochoerus africanus. Next base: position 9,509,751 of record NC_062551.1, on the reverse strand, counting down.
CTGGACTAGAGCATGAGTTGGCCAAGTTCTTCTAGAAAGAATCAGGTAAATATGTATTTCCATAAATATTCACACAAACATTTTTGCCTTTATGAGCCTGTTGGTCTCTGTAGCGCCCACGCATCCAGCGTTGAGCGCCTCTTGCGTGTTGAGTGAAACCATTGTGATGCAAAAAGTAGCCACTGCTAAACTGCACATCACTGGGCAAGGTAGCGTTCCAGTAAAGCTTCCTTTACAAAAACAGCACGTGGGCTGGATTTGGGATTCTGTGTGGTGGTTGGGATTTGCTAACCTTTGGACGAGAGACCCATTGTCCCTGGCAGTGTACATCATTTGAAAAGCGTCTTGTCTCACTATGAGCAATATGTTCCATCCTGGATTATGTTAGGTTTGCTCCAGAGAAATAAGTATATGTAGGCAATGCTGTGCGCATGGTTAATTTCGATTCTCTGCGGAAAGTACTCTGTGTTCCTTGGAGGCTGAGAGAAGAGATAAGAGTTGGAATAGAACAGTGTGCCGTGCGGAGTTGTGGAAATAGCACCATATGGGAAAGCAGGTCAACGAAGACAAGCCAGTGTGGTTTAAATAATGAAGACGCTGAAGTCCTGCTTGGGAGTTGGAACCGTAGCATGATGATGATGATAGTAATTGCTAATATTCATCACCTATTTATTATGTGTCACGCACAGCTAACCCCTCATCTACAATCCCATTTTATCCTCACGGGGCTTTATAGGGTAGGTCAAAAATTACAGAAGAGAGGCAGTGCTTTATGGTTCAGCCTAATACAGCGATCAGCCATACCTCAGAGGTGAAGGAATCGAGGCTGAAAGAGATGAAGGGCCTTGAGCAAGGTCATGCTCGCCACTTGGTGGTGAGGCTAGAAGTTCGTCCAGAATCTCCGCTGCCAGTGAGCTCAGCTCAGATAGTCGTTTGGAAAAGCAGAAAGCTCTGTCTCATTGGGGCTGTGCAGCACGTAGGACGCACTGCCTCTGAAGGACGGAGACATCCGTTAAGAGGATGGATGACAACCCCTGCCTGCTGGGACAATTGTTAAGGTCCCTTCAAAGTTGAAGGGGATGCTTCTTGTGGCCAGTTCTCTGTCACTAAAAGGAACTTGTTTTGCTGAGATATGTGCTAAAGAACTTCAACAAACCCAACAGAAGAGAGGCTCATCCCCTCACTTGAGGTGCTCAGACTCTTCTCTTCCAAGGATCTAGAAGGCATCTCTCTGTGGAGTCACTGTAAGCAGAAATGGCAGTGATTTACTTTCCTTTGCAGCCGTCTTTATGTGCTTACTCCATGTGTCTGTGCTCACTTCCTACTTGTCTTCAGAGCGATGCTGCTCAGGTGGCCAGAAGAAGAGAAGGGTCCCTTGGCTGCCACACGTCTGAATGGCCAGAGTGGTCGCCCTCAAATGCAAACCCAGCCCTGATGGACTTTCCTGCAGGTAAGACCCTTCAGGGATGTCTCGCCTCCCTGAACTACAGAGGCAGCACCTGCTGGTGTGGCCCTCTGAGGCCTCTGGGGTCTGGCCCCTCTTCCACCGGCACTTCGACCAGGACCGCCCATCCCAAGCCTCTGTACCCGGCTTACAGAGATGCTCACAGCCTCTGCCTCCTGTCGCTGGGCCTGTGCCCCTGACTTGTCCCCTCCCCTCCTACCTGTCCGTCACCCCCTTGCTGGATGACGTGGTCACACCCTCTGTGGAGCCTCCCTCAGTCCCTCCTCTTATGTCCAGGCTGTGGTTGAATTGACAGTCACGTCTCGAAGCGTCGACCACACACCCAATCACCGCTCTTGGAACGCTTTGGGGACTCTCTGTTCTTTACTGATTTTCCTTTGTTAGACTGAGCCCCGCGAGAAGCAGAAACCTCGGCTCATTCATCTCTGTCTTTGCTCTGAATCCCCGTTGCATACCTTCGTAAGATGGTGACCTTGGCGAACTCCCTCATCTTTCGCATCCTCAGTTTTTCCGTCAGTGAAAGTGGAAGGTGATGGAAATACCCTTTTGGGTGGTTGAAAAGATTAAACAACACAAAGTGTATGAACCGTAGTACCTGGTACCTAGTGAAGACTTTGTACGCAGGAGGCGGTGAGATCATGCGGTCGTCCTCATCATCCTTTGCAAGTGTCACATTTGCTGCCATACAGTGAAGCTCAAGGAAGGGGATGGGTGGGATGGGTGCGTGGGAAGAAGAAAGGAAAGAAGGACAGCCAGAGAAGGAAACGAGTAGTTCCATTTGGTGATCTGAGCTTTGCCTTTGAGGTGCCAATTCTCAGCCATTCCAAGTTCTTGAATTGCTATCTCCTTGGGTGGTATGGAGGTTATATGTTAGTAAATCTTGGGAAACCATTGACCTTAAACCATGTATAATAGTTATCTTAGGCAAATTAACATACAGCTTCCCTTCTGACTTTTATCTGTTAGGAGCCAGTCCTCCCCTGGTCATGGCCTCTTGACCACATGGCCAAGCTAGCCTGGCACTCCTCGGCACCTCTAAGCCCTGCCACGTGTGTTCTCTGACCTCCAAAACCTTGGACACGCAATCCCGTGATGTTAGGGTTAACATTTGGTGACTCTCAGAGAGCTCTTAAGTTATGTAAGCATTTCAGCGTCTGTGGCTCAGAATTAGATTTCCCAGCGTGGCCCACAAATCCAGCTTGGTTTTTTCTCCTTGTGCCATCTAACCACCCCATTGTCACTTCGGAATTCTCCTTTCCCATAATTGACATGTTGGGAAGTTGTGTTTAAACCACACTGAAATCACATCTTAACAACATGGGAACCATCTTTTTTCCCCCCGTAAACTGTCGCTAAGCTAATTCTTGTCAGCCTAAACACTTGAACATACACTTGAAATAAATCAACAGTGCTGCACTGTGGCAGCCTGCGAAAAATCCCCAAGGAAGATTATATTTTTAGCTGAACTCCTTGTCACCACGCTGTTTGTAATGTTATGAGTCATTCCTTTTCTTCATTTTGGAAGAAAATACTCAATATCTTGTCATCCTGAAAAACGTAAACGGATCCTCTCACTAGCGACCAAGTTCTTCAGTTTGCCTTCTAAGCTTGAAATGCTGTTTTAGTTGAGTCACCGACTCATAATCCAACAGGTATTTGAGCTAACGTTAGGCAACCCTTGATAACCCAAGACAGAACGAAGGAAAAGGTTGTCTCAGAAGTCCACGCAGCGGGTACAAGAAGGATGAGTAATGGCTAAGGGGACACATGACATCTGTTTGGGAAAGGAGAGCAGTGCCTCTGTTTCTCCTCCCAGAGCCCCAGCCGTGCCTGTGTGTGCAGTCAGCTAGAGTCCACTAGTCCATTCCATGTGGGTACAAGCATTTAACCCGTCTTGAATTCCTAGAGTATTGGTTGACTCTAATTTTTTTGTTGCTATTATAAGCACTCTGAAAATGGCCTGCTCATACCTATTTTTGAATCTCTTATTTTCTTAGGACCAAGGCTTAGAAGAGCAGTTCCTTGGTCAAAGCATACACATATCTTTTAATACTACTGATCTATGAGAAAAAAAGAAACTTTACATGTAATTTTCATCTCTGCATCAAACAGTAGGCAGTTCTATTAAGATCTAAAATATGATTTGTAAAACTTGCATTTATTTAATTACAGTCAAATGTTTATTCCCAAATACAAGGCTTTTCTGTCTTAGTCATTGAAGTTCTTGCTTCACTTGCTTTTTCGTGTCCTTGAGCCCACCGCAGCCACGGAGAGGAGAAACCATTTCCTGGCAGGGACAGAAGGAACAACCTTGGGTTTCCTTCACTGGGGAGGAAACGAGGGTTGCTCAGAGATGCTGAGCCGAGAGTAAGCGTGATGAGCATTGGCCTGGGAGCCCAGCTCGCCCCTCACCTTCGTTCCCACGTCGTCTTTGTCTTGGATGGTGGTGCCCGAGGCTCCTCCAGGAGCGGAATCACAGCTTTCCAGTAGCACAGCTCTTTCCAGGAGCAGAAGCACAGCTTCAGGTCTCGACTCTGCTGATACTTCAGCACCATCCTCCACCCTGCCCCGCTCTGCTCTGACACGCGGGACTTACCCCTCCACCCCCTTAGGGGGAAGGGGTCACGTCAGTCTCGCACGAGAGCTCCCTGTGCCTTTAAAGACCTGGCACCAGAGCACATTTCAGTCCCAGGCCCTCAGGCCTGTCTGACCCTCGGTGTCGTGGACCAGGCACATCTTCCTTTCCTGTCATCCTGTGGAAGGGTTTTCCAGGCCGAGTGGAGTTTTGCATCAGGTCCATTTCTGATGTGTTGGCAGCGTGTCCTCTCCTGTGCTTTTGGAAAGGAGGGCATGCTGTTGAGTACCCGCTGGGCTGGCGGCCAGTCCTCGCCTCCCATCCTGACTTCACCATGCGTGTCTTCTCAGGGTAGGTTTGGATGCCGTCACACTGGCCTATTTCTATTTTGTTTAAAAAAGTTCAACTGCCTTCTGTGATTTTTTAGGCAGATGTTAAATCTATTTATGTTGGTATTATTTTGGAATTATGTATAAATATTAGTTTACACAAATTCTGTGACCACAAAAATGGTTCATGCCCACTGTAGAGCATTTGAAAACAAAGTGGAAAAGCATACATGTGAAAATGAAAATTGTCCATTTTCCTGGCCCTCCATTAAATTAGTTCTTGCTTTTTGAAGTTTTTTACTCGGGATGTTTTCAAATGCACCCAAGAAAGAAAAGAGGCATAATAGACTTGCCATACCTTAAATATGGTCAGTTTTGTTCAATATAGAGCCTGTTTCTTGCTGGATTATTTTATTTTTTTATACGCTTTTTTTTTTTGGTCTTGGCATGCAGCAGCTAGATGTGGGATCTCAGTCCCCAGACAAGGGATTGAACCTGGGCTACGTTGGTGAAAGTGCCAAATCCTTACTACTATGCCACCAGGGAACTCCCTTGCTGGATTATTTTAAAGCAGATTTAAGACATCATAAATGCTCATCCATGAATACGCTATGACTACCCCTCTCTTATCACCACTGTTTATATTTCAGAATAGCACCTTCTGGTTTTTTACTTTCAATAGAATGATAGACATTCTATAGGAAGAAAATAAAATTTTTTTAAATATTTAAATGTCCCAAGGTTTTACGTAGTTATTTAGTGGAGATAGTAAATGAAGAAAATAATACCATAAGGTTGGAGAAAATACAGTGAGTAATATGCCAAGGAAAGAAACAGATTTTAAAATAACTTCCACCTAATATTTTGAACAATGGCTAAAATTCAGATGTTGAGAAATAAATTCAACTTGACATGATAAAATTCTAATAATGCGCTGAAATAATGTCACAGACTGAAGCTATGTAGTTTTGTGTAACCTATCAATTGCCTTAAAAAAAAAAAAAAGTGACACCGTTAATTTCTCTGAACTGACCCCGTCTGCCTTGAGTCCTCGTTTCTGTTGGTGGGAAGAGGCGATGGGGCTGGAGAGCTGTGAGCCACAGCCGGCCCCGGGGAGGGGGCAGCTGGAGGCCCCGCTGCTCACCCCGAGAGCGTGGAGCAGGCTTCTCTGAGTTCGGAGAGTTGGGTTTTTTCCCCCTGTTGAGATCTGATGTACAAAGTTTAAAATTCACCTCTTTGAAGCATCCAGTCCCCCGGTGTTTAGTATGTTCACCAAGTGGTGCAACCATTATCATTGCTTGATTCTGAAGCATTTCTCATCCCTCCCAAACGAAACCCCACACCGGTGCCATTCACAGTTATTCCCCATCCTTGCCCACACCCTCACCCCTCCAACCCAAGGCAACAGTTCATCTTTCTGTCTCTGTCATATGAGGGAATCACACTGTGCTGTCTTTTGCAACAGACGTGTTCCACTTAGTTAATGCTTTCAGGGTTCATCCACGCTGCAGCATGGTTGCTGCTTGCTTGCTCTTGGGCTGAATGATATTCTTTTTTTTTTTTTTTTGTCTTTTTTGTTGTTGTTGTTGCTATTTCTTGGGCTGCTCCCACGGCATATGGAGGTTCCCAGGCTAGGGGTTGAATCGGAGCTGTAGCCACCAGCCTACGCCAGAGCCACAGCAACGCAGGATCCGAGCCACGTCTGCAACCTACACCACAGCTCATGGCAACGCTGGATCGTCAACCCACTGAGCAAGGGCAGGGACCGAACCCGCAACCTCATGGTTCCTAGTCGGATTCGTTAACCACTGTGCCACGACGGGAACTCCTGAATGATATTCTTGATGTGGGTAGGCTGGCTACCCTTGGTGGTCATTTGGGTTCATCCCACTTTGAGGCTGCTGTGAACATTGTCCCTTTGCTCTGCCCTTTCGGAGGACATCACGGTAGTTGAGGTGTTGGGAAGTAGGCTGGTAGGGACAGTGAAACACCTTTTTGGGGACCAGCGTTCCTCCCAGGCTCAACACCAAGACCGTTTCTGAGCCCCTCTTGAATCGAGTGTCCACGGGGACAGGCCCAGTGGTCTGGAGCTCACTAAGGAAGCAGATCTCCCAGAAGTTTTCAAGTCCACTCTCATGCCAACAAGAGACCCAAGGTGGGGAGGGACCCTTGTTTGGTTTCAGAGGAAAGCATTAGCACAGAGTGGCAGGCTGAATCCAGGTTGGGCACACTTCTTTTGCAAAGCGTTTTGTTTATGGGACTCCCCCACCCCCGCCCGCCCCCAGGACGTAATTCTAACCAATCAGGGCTGGCTCCCTTTGGCTCCGGGGTTGGGTTGCTTTATAGCCGTTGACAGCAAGGGGCCACACTGCTACCACGTCTGAATTAATCCTCAGCTCCACAGCCACGTGCTGCTCTCCAGCAAGGCTGTATTTCTTCATTAGCTATTCCCAGGGCCCCAGGAGCCCCAGAGGATGTCAGACTACATTAATTTTTATCATAACAGGGGATCTTTCAGGTCTGAATGGCAGCACCCAGCTGTCAGGGGCTTTCTGAACTCTGTTACAGCTCCATATATCTCTAGGCAAACCCGAGGAAGGAGCCCTCATTGGCAAGGAAATGTACAAAATGCATGAGGTGTTTTATTACTGGAGTAACTTGACCATGTGCTGAAGCTCATTCCCCAGCTAATTGTTTTCCCCTGTTGTCTGCAGAAGTCCACCTCTGCCTCCCCACCTTGAAACTCCTCCCTTCATTGCAGCTGCATGCAGTATTATTGTAAAAATTAAGTTCTCTTTGCATTATGGTAATGAAATCATTGTCTGGCACTCATAGCTCTTCTAGAAATACAGAAGAAATGAATGTTTCCGTGATTTTTTTTTCCAACAGAATTTATACATCCATGGTATTGCAGAAGTTTGCAAATAATGGCTTGTAATGCTTAATACTGCTTTATGTCCATAACATTTAATTTTAATTTGAAGGCATGCTAGCATGTTTCTGGAAAGGCTAATTGTTTCTATATTGTGTTTATCTTCCCCACTTCTCGTCTGAGTGAAATGCTTGGAGGCACGGTCTTTTGTGTGTTTTTGTTTGTTTTTTGGGTTTTTTTTTTTTGGTCCTTTTTTAATGGAGGTTCCCAGGCTAGGAGTCTCATCGGAGCTGTTGCCTCTGGCCTATGCCACAGCCACAGCAACACCAGATTCGAGCCATGTCTGCGACCTACACCACAGCTCACGGCAACGCCGGATCCTTAACCCACTGATGGAGGCCAGGGATCGAACCCACAACCTAATGGTTTCTAGTCGGATTCGTTTCCGCTGTGCCATGATGGGAGCTCCTCCTCGAGGCACGCATTTTTCTGAGAATGGTTGCCCAAGTATTTTTTTCACTAGGCTCACTGTTGCTCAGACCTGGGATCCCCCTGTGCACCGGGTCCTGGACTAGACACTGCTCGGTGTGGCCATCAGGACCTTCCCATGGGGACATCGTGGTCAGAGAGGAGGCGGTGTTTTCAGGTGTCAGAGTGAGCGTGTTCTCAGGCATCGCAGGTGACATCCTGCCACTTCCCGTCCTCCCCTCAGGTGCTGGGTCATGGCCGTGTCTTGCCAGTCCACGTGGGCTGTTGCCTTGATTACTCCCACTGCCAGGCACCCTCACTGCCCAAGCTCCATCAGCCACAGAGCAGACTTCCTGAAGTTCATGTTTACCGCTTATGTATAAGATGAACAAGACAAATACTCTATCTTAATACATACCAAGTTGTAAAAACCCAAACCGGAGCAGCAACCGACTTAGCAGATGTTTTTGCAAAGCACGCAACTGAGAAATCCAAGTGGGCTGCTTTCCAGTGCATTAAAAAATGAATGAATAAATAAATAATTTGTTGCATAAATTCAGCAAAAACTAAACAAATAGTACATAAATGACTGGTGGATCATGCTGACAAAGACTGTATGCACGCAATGCTTTAAAAACCAAACGCCGGTCACCTTAACAGGTGTGAGAAAGGTGCAGAGAGGTTTCCCAGTGACATCTTACTTAATTTGTAGGGATTCAGTAGTTCAGCAAACGTCTGTTTTACGTCAGGCACGGTGCTGGGGGTGGGAGCAGCGGTGACCAGAGGCAGATTCAGCCCTCCCAGCTGTCTTGTCCACGCTTCGGACTTTCTCTCCTTGTCCGTGGGCAGCTGTGGATCTCCTCCCATATTGCCATCCCCCAGCCCTCCCCGTCGACCAGGTCCCCCTTGATTTATGGCTGTGGCTACTATAGTCTCTGGGCTCCTTGTAGAGTTTGCTGAACTCCAGTTTCGCCTCCCAAGACTCCGTCCACATCCCAAGTGCATTTCTGGAGGACGTGACCATGATTCATTTGGCAACGGAACAAATGGGAATTTGCCAAGAGGGACTTGGGTTAATTGGCATTTTCCAGTCACCGCGGGAGCTGTGTTCCTGTGAGGTGACCAGGTTATGAGCTTATATTCTTGCGCCCCCAGCCTCCTATCTTTCTTGTGCTTATCACCGATTGTCCATTTTATTAAATGTCACCAGGAGCTGAGCACAGGGCAGTACAGTCCTAAGCGGAGAGGTCAGGAGAGCCATGGAGACAAGGGGACGCTGACAGCAGAGAGTCAGCCCTGCATCTGAGGCCACGCGTCCGTTGGATTACGTGCTGTTGGCGGCTTAATTATCACATCGATTTTTTTTTTTTTTCCCTATAAAGCCCTCCTGGAAGAAGGTGTGGGCACATTCCTGTGTTCCTCCTCAGGATCAGTGAGGGTGAGATCTTGCTGCTGGGACTGCACGTCATAGGGAGGGTGGGAAAACACAAGATAATGGACCCGAGGCGGAAATTGAAGGGAATGGTGAAACCCGAGTGTTTCTGTTTTCCGTTAGGCACATACATGTACTGATGTTCTGGAATTCACTGTAAGAAGTTGTAAATGGTGCATGAAATGAAAAATTCCTGGTGTTCTCCTGGGAATACAGCCAGCCCTCTGCTCTATTCCTGCTGATGGGTTCAGCTGATTTTCTCTTTTCCAACTTAAAACAACAACAATAACAAGTGTGGCTGGGTTATCTTGATAGCAGAATCCACTCTGCATTAATTGTTATTTTAATATTTGATTGTGTCCACATGTGCTTGAAGGAGGTGGTCCTTTAAAATTGAGCAGCGCAGACGCTGGACGGTCACAACCAGCTTTATTTCTTTGCGTGTTTCTTCAGGATCTTACCTCGCAGAGATAGTGAATAAGGACATGGGAAGCAATGTACAGGCACTTCATAAATGTGGGAGACAATTATATACACATTTTATATCCGAATTATCGATGGATGTCGTGTCCGCAAAGTATAGCCCAAGATCTAGGGAACAGGCTGCTGAGAAAAGAAAATGGACTGTTTTTTAGGCACGGACTCTCTCGGGGCATTTTCCATTTTTCCTCGAGTTCTCACAACTATCAGACCAGGCGGGTATTATCATTTCCTTTTACCATTATTTTCATTGTGAGTTTGAGATGCTGATATATTTTTCCAGTCCCTTACAGCAAATAAGCATTGTTGAAAATTGCCTGCGTACCACGTAAGATCACCCAGAGTTTTTCCAGTGGCGTTGAACGCTGCATGTGGGGCAGATGCGGTCGGTGGATTACTCATGTGTCAGGAACCTTCCCTGAGCTCGGGGCGGCTCTAGAAGAGAATGCCTCTTTCAGGTTTAGGCTCCCATCCAGGAGTTCAAGATAAACCAGCCCTAGTTATTGAAGCAGGGGCCACCTCGGAATTCTATAATCATTCTCTTCCTCTTTTCTGGGAGAAAAAGGACAGATGAATACCAGCTAAGACTGTGAAAAACAGTTACTTTGGGGATTTGGGGTCCTTAAGCCCTTTCTGTTGAATTTCAGAGTGTTTCCAAGTAGTACGAATTCTTGCAACTCACTTGAGAAGTGCCCCCAGATGGTGTGACATCCTGTTTCAAGGAGAAAGTGGAACATATTTCCCTGTTCATAACATTCCACTTAGCTCACTCTTTTGCTGTGTCTGAACGGGAATCCCCCCAAAGTTACACTTGTGCTAACATTCTGCAGGGTGTTTATTTAACCTGTAAGAGTCCGCCTCGTTTTGGGGGAGCGTGTTATGGTTCACTTTACCAACCTTTGGTGTAAATGACCCCATGATGGTGGCTCTTGCTCCTAGGAGCGTATTTTATTTAATTAAGTACTTGGTTAATTAATCTTGGAGCTGTGCTTGTGGCATGTGGAAGTTCAGGAGCAAGGGTGGAACCCCCACCACCGCAGTGACTCGAGCCACTGCAGTGACAACACCGCATCTTCAGTCCACTGCACCGCAAGAGACCTCCTCACAGGCTCTTTTAAAATGCCCTACTTACCTCTCACAGGGGAAACTGTGTGTCTGACTCTTAGGTTCCTTGAGTCACAGTGCGCCGGTCTTGTCTCCAAAGCAAAAGAAGTGCTGTTGATCAACTAGAACAAATCCACTTTTCTCCGTGTTCTTCTGCCATCTTTGATATATTGTAAAAATTTGGTTGTATAATGGCTTATCCCGATGTCACTGGGAAAGTAGCATTGACTCAGATGTTTGCATTTGAGTGCATGCATACGGCTTCCGTCTTACCACAAGCAACACCCTGGGCAAACAAGGACCTCTCTTCTCACGGACAACAACTGTTGTCTCCGGCAGAAGCAGCCTATGTCCATTCAGACTGTCTCCTGTGGTTGAAAATACCACGATATGTAGGAGTGGGCACATCCCTGAAGGAACTGAAGGCCTGGCTCCTGGGAGATGCTGTGCCTCGAGAGCTGATGGTCCCTTGACAAGGGACGCTTGACACGAGACGTCCTGGAGTTGGGTTGTTGCAGTTACTGTCGAGCACTGAGGGTGGCCGGCACTGTTGAGATGGACTGTGGGTGTTTGTAGAGGGTGCAGATGGGATCCTGGTTCTCCTTCGTCGGTATCCCTGGGAGCTTGGTGCCTGGGTGGCGATTGGAAGGCCCCAGAACGTGGGCATCAAGTGTTGCTTGAGTTTCGGCTAGATGCAGCCCTTCCGTGTTAATCACCTGTGCTAGGGGCTTTGCGGAGATGCAGAGGTGGCCGCGGCCGGGTTGGTGTGGTTCACATGCACTTACAGCGACCGCTCATCCGGGGTGTGCTCCGTGCCGGCAGAAGCACACAGCACACGCTTGTTGTCCTCCTCCTTTAGGGGTGGTGGTGGGCCCTCGGCATGAAGAAGTCCCCGGGCCAGCGATCGAACCACAGCTTCAGCAGCAGTAATAATGGATTCTTAACTCCCCTCCCATTTTTTTTATTTATAGTCTATGTAAAATACACCCTTCGGTTTGCACAGTTTTTTTTTTTTTGTCTTTTCTAGGGCCGCTCCCGCGGCATATGGAGGTTCCCAGGCTAGGGGTCGAATTGGAGCTGTCGCCACCAGCCTATGCCAGAGCCACAGCAACGCGGGATCTGAGCCACGTCTGCAACCTATACCACAGCTCACAGCAACACTGGATCCTTAACCCACTGAGCAAGGCCAGGGATGGAACCCACAACCTCATGGTTCCTAGTCGGATTCGTTAACCACTGCGCCACGACGGGAACCCCCTGGTTTGTACAGTTCTTCAGTTGTGACACACACCCTGACATAGAGTCCACATTGAGTGAGAACTCAAGATAGAGGAGGGGTCCATTACTGCCTCCATTTCCCCTGTGCCCCTTTGAAGTAAACCCCTTAGACCAAGCCTTTGGCAACCATTGATTTTTTTTTTTCTGTCCCTAAAATTTTGCCTTTTCTAGAATTTACATAAATAGCGGAATTCCGTATGTAGCTTTTTGAGTTTGGCTTCTCTCCTGATGCATGTATTAGTTATCTGCTGCTCTTAAATTACCCCCAAAACTTAGTGACTTAAAACAGCAAACATTTGTTTATCCCTTCTCTCTATTAGTTTTCTATTACTGTTGTAATAAATTACCACAAATGTATTGGCTGAAAACAACACGTATCTGGAGTGCAGGAATAAATGTTCCCACTAGCTTTATATAACATAATAAAGATGTAATAATATTACAGATAAATCTGCTAATTTGCTAGATAGAAAATCGTATTTCAATTTTGGCTCTAGTGGAGTTGAACATGCTAAATCTTGTAGTGGTTATTGGTAATCTAGTTTTGTACATCTTTCTAATGTCTTCATCTTTTTTTCCGTTAGACCCTTAGAACGTGTTTAATTTGGTCTCAGTATCCCTGACGAGTCAATTACGAGGGAAGTCAGAGGTGGCACAGCCAGTTATGGGTATGGCAGTGACCAGAGCTAAAGGCAGAGGAACCAGAAACATGGACTTAACACTAGTTATCTTAGCGTGAGTTCCCCGGAGACCCAGCCTGGGGCCAGGATGTTTGTTCAAATGATCACCGGGGGCTGTGCTTTCAGAAGAAGGATGAGGGACCCAGGTCTGAGTCACTCCTAGACTAGCTTCTGCCCAACCCCACGGGGAGCCATGGAGGAGTTCTCCTGGTTGGAGGAGCATTGGGCCTGGGACACGGCTCTGCAGCTGTGTCAGTCAGGGATGCTTTTCTGGAGAGATCCATGCCCTTGGCAGGTGAGATTGGAGATTGCGGGACCCGTAGATGATCTTGACAGGACCTTGCACAACTCACTCCATTGGAAACGTAGGGGCCTGTAGGGATGAGAGATACTGGCACCAAATAGCCATAGAGATGGTGGGAGAAGATGAGGTAGCAGGTGTTCCCTACGTGTTTATCACAGGTGACCAGCTGGAGGGTATCACCCATTGCAAAAATAAGGACGTCGGGGGTGGGAGGAAGCCCAGGGAGAGCCGATGAAGAGTTCAGGTTTGTGGCAGGAAGTGATGGGATTCCTGAACGCGGGAGGGATGTGGGGGCTGTTCTGAAGTTGGCCTTCCTGGAGTTCTTGTTGGGAGCACCGGGCTGGATGGCATTGCTCTGGGGAGTGATGTTAGACTGAATCAAAGGAGCTTAGAAGTGGGATTCTGAGTAGAAGAGGAGGAGCTGGAGGAGACAGAAGCTGAGGGAGTGGTGGCATTAGGAGGAGGTCCAGGAGGGGACTGTATCTCAGAAGCTAAGATAGCAAAGAGGGCCAGGAATCAGGGAGGAGCCGGGTCCTTTGGGGCAAAGGAGTCTAGTTTCAGCCAAAGGGGGCTGGTTGGATGAAGACATTGGGAAGCCACTGCTTGCCAGGCGGCTTTGAGAGACTCAGGGGCAGAATTCACTCAGCTTGCTGATAAGTGAGTTTGGGGCAAGGAAAGAGATGATGAGTGGGAGGCGGATATTTCAAAACCATGGTCTATAAATGTGAAGAGAGAGGCTTCGTGCCACGTGGAAGAGTCCCGATGTCCAGCAGCCATGTCTTTCTCTTTCCAGTCCTCTGTCCTGTCTGTCTGCTTTTCTTCCACGTTGTTTTATCCACGCTTGTAATTTTCTCCTAACTGTTGGTCGGAAAAATAGGACACGCTTGGTAGGCAGCAAGAATGAGCCAGTGGAAGGGGAGAGATTGAAGAGGCCAGAGAGGAGATTGTCAGTGGACGGCACCCCTGCGGACTGTGCGTCTGAAACCAAATAATGTTTTATGGTACTGATACCTAAATAAGAAAAAGAAAAAGAAACAACAGAGGACAGTGGGAAGAAAACTTGGAGATGAGCTATCTAAAGACAGTGAGTGACCGTCTTTGGGCTTGGACCCCTTTCTCTGCCTTACCACCATTCCTTGGTCGTTCTAGTAGGAACTGTCACGTAGGTCTCCTTTGGCCGTGAGGCTGAGTCCATTGTCACTCTTGAAACGCCACCCTCCTTACCATGGAACAGTTGTTCTCTGGAGAGTAGCAGGTAGCATCGCTCTGTTCCACCGTCATCCCCAGCCTCGGGTCCACTCGGCAGAGAAGTCCGAGGCCTTTCTCCGTGGGGGTGTCAGAGCCGCCTGGAGCAAGCACGCCCTCGCCACTGGAATCTTCGCTTCTGTACACACGGAAGACCACCTTTCCATCCCCTCTCATCCCTTTCTGACCAGGGTCCATCAAAGAGGAAGAAAAGGCAGTCCGTGAAAATGCTGACTAATAGCATGCACCTTGCAATTGGCATGATACTATTTTTGTTTCCCTTCTGTCTTTATAGTTTGAACTTTGCTTTTGACAGTCTGTAAATATTCATCATCTTGGAGCCTTTTGAATTGCAGTGGCTTTTAGTCAAAAGTGAGCAAAATGTGCCATTTGAATAATAATAACCTCATTAAAGTGAGGTGAAAGCAATTCTTTTCCTTTTGTACAAGCCAATTAAGTGTCTTTACAATTAAAAAAAAATCTAGCACTTTATAGTTTCATATTCCATAAGCCTGTTTTTAATTAACAGAGGTAACAAGTTTTAGGTACACGGTCCATGTTTTGCCTCTGGTGTTGTGCAATTAACAGTAATGAGGGGGATTACAATTTGGGGAAAGAGGAGAGGATTTCTCAGGTCCTCTGTGGGTTCCTGCCTCCAGGCCAAGGTCTTTGGTAACAAGCTTCTTTGCTTGGCGCGGATTGCATTTTCTTGAGACAATGTGCCTGCGAAGAGGGAGGCAGCTACAAGGAGGAGTTGTTACTGAGAGGGAAGGTGCCCACGTTACAGATGCTCAGCCTGTTTTAAAGATAAGGGCCCACTGCACAAAATCCACTTGGGAGAGTTTTGTTTTCCCTTGTGGGTAAAAGGGGAAGGTATAGAGACAAAGAGAATAACGCCCACTGAATCTGGCAGGTGCCATGCATGATGCTAGGGGTGTGCTCAGGCCGGCATTTGGCGGGGTGTGGGCTGCTGTTCTCTGTTGACAGGTATGTTTAAGAACGTGGCTGAGCGAGAATTTCTCTCAGCCCTTGATTGTGGCCATTCTAGGGGTTTTATCTAAGAAGGAGGGATTGTATATTCTCTTTGAAGTCAGATGATCTTTGTGTTATTTTTTGTTCTTATTTATTTGCTTTTTTATTTTACATGTCTCTGAAACTTACTCTGACTGTAGGAAATGTGCCTCTAATTGCCTGTTTTTCCTGTCTGTAAAATGGAGATAATCAGAGTTCCCGTTGTGGGTCAGCAGTTTAAGAACCCGACATTGTCTCCATGAGGATGCAGGATCCACCCCCCTGGCCCCACTCAGTGGGTTAAGGATCCAGCGTTGCTGCAAGCTGTGGCATGGCTTGGGTCCAGTGTTGCCGTGGCTGTGGCCCAGGCTGGCAGTTGCAGGTTCAACCTTAAAAAGAAAAAAAAAAAAAAGGAGAGAATAATACATGTCAGCTAGGATTCTTATGGACACAAAGCTCTTAATAAGTGCTTAGGCCATATTTAATACTCAACAAAAGAAAAAAGTATTAACCACTCTGAAAATAGTAGACCGGATATTTGAGATGCAACCTAAGTCATATATTCACTTTCCCCCTTTCCCCTCCTTCTCCCAAGATTTTTTGCACTGGTCCTGGCCTCACTACAAAACACGGATTATCCTGGCTACAAATGAGTAAGTTCTGCTTTGAATTGAAATACAGTCTGATGAATGTTGTAGGTATTCCAGATGTGTCTCAGCAATTTCACTCACCTCTTCAGAGAGTAATTGGGCTGTTGAGAGGCCCTTCGCTGACAGTTATAGTGGGCACCGTATTTGGAAAACAGATGATTCCCAACCAAACAGAACTGACCCCAACTACATGACCACTTTTAGGTTTTAGGTAGGTGATGAATTGGAAATAGATCAGAAACCAGAAAGAATGACAGTGTCCACGGAGACTTCCGTTGCCCAGTGATAATGAGATTGACGTGAAAAATTTTTGGTAAAAAAACAACAACAACAGTGGTTTAATTCTCTTTTCCCAGTTATAACATTAACTCATGCTTTCTACCAAGCATTTAAAGAAAAATTAATATCAGTTCTTTGAAAAGGCTTCCACAGAATAGAAAAGGGTGTACTTCTCAGCTGATTCCGTGAGACCAATATTGTCCTGATCCCAAAAGCAGATAAAGACTTTGCAAGGAAAGAAATCTGCAGACCAGTATCACTTGTAAATGTAGAGGCAAAAACCTTTGATAAAATATTAGCAAACCAAATGTAGCAGTATGTATGGAGTATGTATCAGAGGGTTAAGGATCTGGCATTGTCACTGCTATGCCTCTGCTTACTCCTCTGGCTTAGGGTTGATCCCTGTCCCAGGAATTTCAAATGCTGTGGGCATGGCCCCCCCCCCCCAAAAAAAGCAAATGGAGCAATATATAAAAAGGATGGGAATTTGGCACTTACACCATGGCTAAGTGCGATTTATATAAGGAATTCAAGGTTGGTTTAACATTTGAATATCAGTCAGTGTAATATGCTATATCAGGAATAAAAGATCACATCAGTAAATGCAGGAAAACATATGGAAAAGCCCAACATCCTTTCATGATGGGAACACACAACAGACTTTGTTTAGAAGGGTATTTCCTCAGCCTGATAAAGGGCACCTAGAAAATCCCCACAGCTAACCTCGTACTTAATGCTAAAAGATGGAATGTTTTTCCCTTATAATCAGGAAACAGGACAAGGTATTAGCGCCCTCACCACTTCCATTTAATAGTGTACTGGAAATTCTAGCTAAGGTCATTAGGCCACATATATATATATATATACATACATACATTCAGGAAGGAAGAGGTAAAACTATCATTGGCAGATGAAATGATCTGAGATGTAGAAAATCCTAAGAAATTCACCTTAAAGTTATTAAAACTAAGAGGTGAGTTCACCAAGGTTGCAGGAAGAAAGGTCAGTATGCCAAAATCAATTGTATTTCTTTCTGTACACTAGTAATGAATAATCCCTAAATGAAATTAAGGAATCCGTTCTAATTGCAGTAGCATCAGAAAGAATAAAATACTTAGGAATAATTGTAACAAAAGATGTGATAAACTCGTATTGTAGAAGCTATGACCTATTGTGGAAGGAAGTTAAAAATGTAAGTGACTGGAGTTCCCGTCGTGGCGCAATGGTTAACGAATCCGACTAGGAACCATGGGGTTGCGGGTTCGGTCCCTGCCCTCGCTCAGTGGGTTAACGATCCGGCGTTGCTGTGAGCTGTGGTGTAGGTTGCAGACGAGGCTCGGATCCCGCATTGCTGTGGCTCTGGCGTAGGCCGTAGGCCGGTGGCTACAGCTCCGATTCAACCCCTAGCCTGGGAGCCTCCATATGCCGCGGGAGCGGCCCAAGAAATAGCAACAACAACAACAAAAGACAAGTGCCGCGGGAGCGGCCCAAGAAATAGCTAAAAAAGAAAAAAAAAATGTAAGTGACTAGGAAGACATCCCATCGCCTGTATCCCACATGATCCCATCAGGGGAGAGAAAAGACAAGCTAGAGAAAGCGAGAGGTACTTGGAAATTGCATATCTCAGAGTGGATTTGTATCCAAAATATACGAAGAACTTTATAATTCAATAATAAGCAAGACAATTACCATTAAAACTTGACGCAGCATCTAATTGCATGAGAGATGTCTCTCCAAAAAAGAGCTATAAGTTGGCAATAAATACATAAGATGCTCAACATCATTAGTCATTAGGGAAATGCAAATAAAAATCACAATGAGACACCCCTTGCACTCAACTAGAGTGGATACAATTTTTTAAAAAAGACAGAAAATGACAAATAATGGGAAGGATGTGGAGAAATTAGAATCATAATAGATTGCTGTTTAGAATGTAAAATGGTGCACCCACACTTGGAAAACAGTCTGGCAGTCCCTCAAAATGTTAAACATAGAATTTTTTTGTTTTTTTTTTTATGGCTGCACCTGCAGCATATGAAGATTCCCAGGCTGGGGTCGAATCAGAGCTGCAGCTGCTGGCCTACACCACAGCCGGATCTGAGCCATGTCTGCAACCTGTGCGGCAGTTTGTGGCAAAGCTGGCTCCTTAACCCACTGAGCAGTGCCGGGGGTCAAACCTACATCCTCACAGAGACAACGTTGGCTTCCTAGCCGGCCGAGGCACAACTCCAAAACGCAGAAATAACCGTATGATGCAGCACTTTCCCTTGTAGATACATCCTTAAGAGAAGCGTGTCTTCACAAAACTTGTCAACAACCCTTTGTAGCAGCAATGTTCATCATAGCCCCAAAGTGAGAAAAAACCAAAATGCCTATCAACTGGCAAATGGTTAAAGGAAGAGTGATATTTTCATCCAGTGGAATAGTTTTTGACTTCAGAAGGCGGTCAGCTACTGGTACCTGCTGGAGGGTGGATGAGCTGTGGAAAGTTGATGCGGAGTGAGAAGAGTCAGTCGCAGAAGCCCACATGTGCTAGGATTCCATTGGCATAAACTGTCCACAAGAGGCAAGTGTGTGAGCTAGAAAGCAGATAAACCGTGGCCTGGGGATGGGAGTGGTTCGTGACTATTGATGGACATGAGGTTTCTTGGCGGGATATGGAAAGGTAGTAAAATTAGAATGCGACGCTGCTCTGCTCGCACAGTTGTGAGTATACTAAAAACCACCGAATCGCACACTTTCCAGATGGTAACTTGAATGGTAGGTGAATCACTTCCCAATAATTTTTAAAGAAATTGATTCATGCTTATTGTAGAAAATCTAGAAAATGACAAAAACCAAGATATCCTGTACCTCCAGACCTAACATTCTAATGCACTTTCCATCTTGCTGATGGTACATATAAAAATATTTTTGGGTGGAGAAGGGATATAAATCACACATATAACATTTAATTTCCTGCTCTTTCAATTAATTTGGGAAAATGTGGGAACCTATGACTTGATCACTGCTGATGTATCTGTTCTTCTGCTGTTGGATTTTATTTCATTTTATTTTTTATTTTATTTATTTATTTTTTTGGTCTTTTTAGGGCTGCACCCATGGCATGTGGAAGTTCCAAGGGTAGCGGTGGTATCAGAGCTGTAGTTGCCAGTCTATGCCATAGCCACAGCAACGCAGGACCTGAGCCACGTCTGCAACCTACAGCACAGCTCACGGTCACACCGGATCCTTGACCCATTGAGTGAGGACAGGGATCAAACCCAACTCCTCATGGATACCGGTTGGGTTCGTTAGTGCTGAGGCACCCCTGGAAGTGCTGCTGTTGGATTTTGAATTGCCTCTAGTTGATATACAATTTTATAATTTGACGTCATTTATATGTAACTAATACTCATTCTAACACATAAACGTGTATATAATTTTTGAGAATTAGGAATGAATCTTGGAGATGGTGTTAGATTGATAAGGCTGCTGTGACAACTGCCACAAATTTGGCAGCTTACAACAACAGAAATTTATAAGATCCTAGTCTGGAGGCTGCAAGTCTGAAATCAGGCCATCTGTGGGGTTTCTCCTGGAGACTAAGAGGGGACATCCCTTCCATGCCTTTCTGCTGATGCATATTTTCAACTTAATATCCAGAGTGTGGAAAAATATAGTCTTACCAGCTTTGTGTGATATAGTAAAAAAATCATGTAAATAAATCTGCTTATTTAATAGTAAGTATCTCATGGTTTAAAGTTTAATTTTATTGACATTAATTGACTTACACTGTTGTATTAGTTTCAGGTGTACAGCAATGTGAATCAGTCATACATACAAATATTTCCATGGATGTTACGGACTGTTGAGTAGATCTACCTGTAGTAAACAGGAGCATGTTAATTTTTGCTACTAGTAGAGTTGAACATGTTGCCTCTTGTGCTGATTGTCTTGTAATTTAGTTTTATACATTTTGAAATGTCATTGTCAGTATTCCTGTGTGCGTATGTGTTATTATTGATTCGTACACACTACTTACATAGTGAACATCTGAGTTCTTTATAGCATTGTGTCTATCTGCCATCCTTTTTTTTTTTTTTCTTTAGATAACAGCTTATTTTCGCTTTCGGGTAGACTTGCCTTTGTTGTACACCAGTGTTTGTTTCCCAAAAACTCAAAGCTCTTTAGCTGCAGTCTTCCATGAGGGTGGCACAAAATCAGACTGTTGCAATAGTGATAGGTCTATGAGAAGTTTGTATGAAAAGAATACTGAATTTTTTTAAATGAAAGGTGGGAAGTATTTAATTTCCTGTATTACATATTCCATACCATATATGAGGAATCTGAGCTCTGGGAGGAAACTATGCACCTTTGGTTTCCAGCCCTGTATTTTACGGGCAGGAATCAGAAACTCAGAAATTTGGTGATTTGCTTCAAACTGGGGCAAAATGCCCATCTCTGAACTCTCAGTTCAGTGCCCTTGTAAAACCTCACTCTGTCTCTTTTACTTTTTTCATGTGTTAGCTTAAATTCCTAAAATGCCTTTTTTTTTTTTCCCTACAAAGCATTTATTTAATGGCATTTTTTTCTTATGATAAAGACAGGACATGTTAATTATGGAAAAATGAGGAAATACAAATAAAGTCAGAAAGAAGAACAATTTAAGACACTTTGAGTTCTCTCCACCCCTAGAGATAGCTACTGTTAACATTGTTGTGTGTGCTTCGTCATCATTATGTGTGTGTGTGAGAAAGAGATATTGTATCTTTTGTATATTTTGTTTTTTAACATGAACGTGTTACTTTTATTTTTCTTATTTTAATGGGTGCATGGTATTCTGTTATAAACATGTATTCCAATTCATTTAGTGTTTCTCCAATTGCATGTTAATTTACTTCTAATTTGTTGCTTTTATGTTGCAATTACAAACATTGTAGATATCCTTGAATCTATTTATTTATTCAGTTCTTATTAGCACCTTAGGAGGATTTCCTCCAAGTACAGTTTCTTTTTTAAGATTTAGGATTTTGATGGACATGAAAGGCTTACTTTTTTTAAGATTTCATTATGAAACAAATTAAATACATGCAAAAGAGGAAGAAAATCTAACAGACCTCCACTTACCTATCCGGAAGCTCATTTCGAAATGTAGATTTAATTTGACTTCTACAAGGAATATGTACAAACACTGTGTGCAGCTCTCTGTACTCAGAGCGTTTCCGCCTTAATAGGTTTTCCTTAGCATCTAGTAAGTGCTGGCTCTCGTGTTGGCTTTTTGACAGTGCATTTCCTGCTTTTTTCCTGAGACGTCACTTTAAGAACTGTTTTGATTTTATAGACGATGGACCTGAGAATGGGATGAATTAATTAAGGAAGCACAGATTCAGTTAGGTGGTGGAACCTGGGGTCCAGTCATGGGGACCAGCTGATCCCACTTTGCCCAGTATGGTCCCAGTTCTAGCCCTCAAAGTCCTCCATCTGAGGGATCCCCTGATCCCCAACGGCCTGGCAGAATTGCTCACCCAGAGTCCAGGCCCATCCCAGTAGAATGGTCTCAGATGCGAGCCCCTGGGCCACCCTGTTTGCAGCTTCCCAGAATCTTGAGGGTCATGAGGAGTCGGTCATGCCTGGGGGAGCCTGCCATATGCTAGGCTTTGGAATGTTTATATCCGCTCAGTGTGGGATGTTTTCTTTTGCAGGTTGCTTCACGTGCTTGTGTGCAACGCAGCGGTTTTTGCTCTTCCCTGGAGCCTCACGAAGGATGGCCTGGAGACCACCTTCCAGGTCAACCACCTGGGGCACTTCTACCTGGTCCAGCTCCTCCAGGACGTCCTGTGCCGCTCAGCCCCAGCCCGGGTCGTGGTGGTCTCCTCGGAGTCACATAGGTGGGTTAGAATGTGGTGTTGTGTTTACACGCCCCTTTCCTGCCGCCAGCTAATGGCCCCCCAAGGCTCCTTTTTGGGAAAATAATTTTCATTAGTCCTGCTCCAGAAAGGGTGTGCCCAACCTGGCTTACGGAATTTATCGAGGTCTCTTTTTGTGGTGGGGGGTAGTGTCGACAGCCAAGAAGATTGTTTTTATAACCATACTTCAAGCCCCTCATTGATTTTGCTTTGAGATGGAATAATAATTGATTAAATCTGAATGCCTGACCTTTATTGATTTGTCATTCAACAACTTCACCATCTCCCCAAGAAGAATGTGCAGTTATTCTTGCAGGAGAAACAATGCAATTAAAGGCTGCGAGATGAAATCCAATTGTTTTATAATGAGAAATTAGGGAATTCAATGCAGGCATTAGCTGTGTAATTGTAGAAAGGGAAGTACTGTAGTTAGAACATATTAGAAATCTGGCCATGCCTCTTTTGGTTAAGATTTCAATTAAAACCTCAGATGGCACTTCTTTTCTATTACTATTCGGAGAATATTCAGTTGACTGCGAGGCGTTTGAAAATTTCCTCGTACTTTCAGCATATTTGTTTCGAGAGTTGGATAAACAACTGTTTCTCTGAAGAGACGTACTGGGAGAAGATAAAGGGCTTGCCGGGTGGGGCCAGATTTAATACCTGTTGGGGAGATTTTCCTGGTGTGGTGGGAAGCTTTCAGTCGCAGCAAAGTGGCTGGAGAAAAATAATGTGCGTGGGCCTGGTTTTTCTCTCCCTCGTCTCCATCCTAAGTCCCGAGATGTTTTAGTGACCCAGAATGAAGCTTATTTTTTTAATCATGCTTCCAGAAAACGGAACCCCTGGGACTTGGAGGAGAGGGACCAGCCAAGGGTTAGCCTGAACCCTTTATCACTCCCACACACAGGGGCTTATGGTCTAAGTGACACACCACAGATAGATGGACTTGGACCGTTTGAAATTTATGACGGCTGAAATGAAAGGCAAACGCCGGTAATAACCCTCCCCCGCGTTCAGAGACAGGAAACATCTCATAAGGAGGTGGTAACAAAAATCTGGACGTCCTTATCTTCGCCCATCACACCGGGTTCCCGAAAGCAAGTGGAGTGGCCCTGCTCACCCATGAGGGCGGCCGCCGCGGGGGCAGGTGCAGGAGAGGGGGTGCCAGAAGTAAATCTGCCAGCCCCAGTCGTTTGCCAGATGTGGAGGGCACCACGGGGTCTGCTTAACTGAGCTGGTGTTTAATGGGAGATTGTGTGGAATTGTCCGCTGCTTGCTTCACTTTGAATCTGTGTCTCAGGTGGTATTTCCGGTACCGTCTCGGTCCTCTCCTTCAGCAGGTGCAGTTCCCGGGTATCTGTATCTTCACTATGTTTTAGTTACCTTAGTTTCACTGACAAGATGGGTTGGAAGGTGGGTGCGCCTTGGTGTCTCCAATGAGACCCGCTTCAGTTTCTAGCCAAGGCCGTCCTGAACTGCACGTTCCCAGGCCTGCTCCTGTCCAGGCTTGGGCACTGGTGGACTGCTTTCGGCTGGTCATTTACCATCATATTCCCGGGGTATCTTTACGAGCTGGCTGCTAATTCCCCCAGGCCGGTTTGTTACGACACGGTACCGCCCCTGCGAGCCAGCACCAATCCGGGGAAAACACTCACTCAACTGCTCAAGCACCCAGAGCCCTGAACCAGGCTGTCAAACAGAAGGGCTGCTAGCTAATTACCTCCATAAACCTTGGCGGAATCTCTTCCTGGGAGTCAAGACCCCCTGTTAGGGGAAAAATAAAGTCCTGTGTTTGCAGAAAATATTACACCAGACCGCCCCGAGGCAAAATATGCATTAGCTTCTCTGTATCTTCACTGTGTTTTAGTTACTTATCTGGAGTCTGAGCAAGAGACTTGAGTTTCTGCAGACCTAAAATCCATCATATTAAAATGAGGACTTCCTCGCTGTGAAAAAATTCTCAGATAACAATTAAAATAGAATGAAAAGAGCGGAGCGCTCGCTGAGCAGCTCTAAATGGCTGCAGCTGTGTTGGGTGCCAAGTTGCTACACGCACAGTCACACGCACAGCCACGCACCAGTCACACACACACACACACACACACACACACACACAGAGCTTTTGATGCAAATTCAGTCTTCCTCTTTGAACATACTAGCTTCTGTCTCCACAGAATCCTAATTATTTTAGTTTGGTAATTTAAAAATCCTCAGTTTTTTAAAAAAAAAGGAGCAGTGTACAGAGACATACAAGCTAGAGTTCCCCCCCCGAGAGCCAATGGTAGTGTCCAGAGAGCAAATGTTAACATTTTAGGGTCACAGTAGGGGGATAACTTTATTAAGATGTTATTGTTTGGCTTTGTCCGTTTTTCAGCTTGAAAACAGAGTAGGCAGCCTTTGCAGAGTTGCTTTGCTGCCTCTTGAACAGGGAGGTGAACACTGTCGTTTTTCAGGAGGCCCGCCCTGCCCTGGCTCAGAGGAATCAAAGAGCCTTCCCCCCTCCCTTCCTGGAAGATTGTCAATATAAGCTAATCAGGCTTTAAAAATGAGTTTGCCACCCAGGAGATCAGCAGGCCAGGACTTCAGGGGTCTGCTTATGGGGGAGGGCTGCTTGCAGAGGGCGGTCCTCCTGTGTGTAGCTCTGCTTCTCCATCTCAAAACCTTCCTGCAACTCGGTTCCATTGAATTTTTCATCATGGTGGATTTTTCCCCCCCCTTGTTTCTGGGTTTGGGACGAGGCATGAACACCTGCTCTTAGGAGTTGAATCGACCTGGTGTTCTCAGGCATGAGATACTTTTGCATTGTTCTTAAAAACTTAGCAGGGTGACTTCCCTGGCGGCTCACTGGGTTAGGAACCGGTGTTGTCATTGCTTGGGCTCAGGTTGCTGCTGGGGTGCGGGTTAGATCCCAGCTCTCCCCACACCCACCCCCCCAAAAAAAAAACAAAGGAGAGAAATCATTCTAACATTAGTAAGTGCCCCATGCACATATTCGTGAAGAACACAACGCAGCTGAACCTGATGGTAAATTTTGCCTTTTGAGCCAACCTTGAAACAGAGCTTTTCGTCATAAGGGAAACTTGGCCCTTAGTTTGGAATTCCAAGCGCTCCGTCGGATTTCAGTTCTTTAATCCTGATTTAGTACCTGCTACGTGTTGGACCCTGCTACGTGTCGTGCTAGGCAGCATACAAGGAGCTCGCTGTCCACCTCCCACGAGGTCACATTCCAGGGTTAGAAGCAAGTGAGGGAATGAAGTGCCATCTGTGTGATAAGGTCAGAGGCACAAGGTACAAAGGTGGCTTGACTTGCTTTGTTGCTGATGTTGGGGGGGGGGTGGTCGGTCCTTGAACGCTGGGGATGTTAGGGATTGGGTCCTGCAAAGTGGATACGTAGTTGCCATGGAAACATGGATTTCCAGCTGCTTTCCTTGGCTTCTTTCACTCTCTCCCCCACTGCCACCCAAGCAGTGGGACAGTTAGTTAGGGAGAGCTTCTTGGAAGAAGTGGCACCTGATCTGGATTGGGCAAAACAAAAATGCTAAGAAAGGTGATGAGAGCAGAATGGCCGGCAAATGAAGGATGCGGTAGTTATCCTGTGCCTCTTAGGTATCGTCACATCCTTGATGCTCTTCTCTCCTCAGAGCAGGTGGAATTTCTGGGACACGGCCCACACCTTAGATCATTGCATTCCCAACTCAACAGTCCCTTTTTCTAGAACGGCCTTTCTGTACCGGCTTGTCACTGTGGTGAAATAACGTTCAGAAATGCTGTACCTTCCCTGCTTGCGTAGGTTTTAATTCAGTGCCCCAGCTTGACTGTAAGATAAGGGAAAAAAATGAATGTGGAACCAAATGGCATGTGTTCTGACGTGTCAGCACTGGGGCAGGGTGACTGGAAAGGGAAGTTGCCAGAGTGGATGCACGTCCCCGCATAAGCCGCTTCCATTGGGATCCTCGCCCATGCACACTGTTGGCAGTTGTGCAGCATTGCAGACTCTGGTGGCACCAGCATCGAGTCAGACCTCTAAAATCCCAGAGTGAGGAGTTCCTGTTGTGGCTCAGCCGAAACGAATCTGATGAGTATCCGTGAGGATGCAGGTTTAGTCCCTGGCCCAGCTCAGTGGGTTAGGGATCCGGCATTGCTATGGGCTGTGATATAGGTCACAGACTCGGCTCCTATCTGGCGTTGCTGTGGCCGTGGTGTAGGCCGGCAGCTGTAGGTCTGATTCTAGCCCTTGCTTGGGAACCTCCACGTGCCACCGGCGGGGCCCCAGAAAACAAAACAAAAGCAATCCCAAAGTGCACTCATTCCTCACGTCCGTGCTTGTACTTTGATCCTGGAAGTTTGGTGGCTGTTGCCGTGGTGCATGTGTGTAGAGCACAGGCTCTAGGCCCAGAGAATCACACCCAGGCTTTTGTCTACATGACTGTCCAGCGGAGGGGCCGTCTTCCCTGAGCAGGATTTGTGGGCATCACAGGGACACCTACCGTCCCCGCCCCCTCCTCCCCGGCAATGGTCGTGTCAACCATAAATTTTCAAATTTCCCACTCAGTTCCACTGCTCTAGACGATGAAGCTCAGAAGTCTGGGCTCCCCCTGTGCTCTGGGCACAGGAAAGCAGGCACCAGCAGTTAGCTTCCGGGTCTCGTTGCCATATCCACGCTGACATTTCTGGCTATCAGCTTTGTTGATGACTTTAGCTTGGCAGTGTCATTTAACTTCAGAAATTGGATGTCACTGACTACAGTCCTGGAGAAGGAATATTTAATTTCCATTAAAAAGTGAATTTCATCTGCCCCTGTGATGCCTTTCTTGGTCGTAGCTCCACCTAACTGCTCACATTAAGGAACAACCAGATTATGCAAAGATTTTTGTTTAGCCTCCTGCTTTCCTTTCCCACAGCCGTGGATCTCAAGTGGCCTCATTACGCTCGCTTCCTAACTCAGGGCACATGCCCAGGGTTGATTGAATGATGCAAACTCTGAGGAGTCCCTAACAAAGATGCGACCTTCATCTAGAAAATTCCTGCTCTTATCCTTTTTGGGGGGAAAGGTTGGGAGGAAGGCACTATTTGTGTTGTTATTTTTAAAAAGAGGAAGAAAGAAAGAGAGAGAAAGGAAAGAAACAAACAGCTGGTGTTGAACGACTCCGTCAGACCCAACTAGAAGCCATCAACGACTCCCTTGGATTGTGTGCGTCCACGCCGTGGGGACACTTAAGAACACCCGCCTCTGCCAGAACTCGTTTTGGCTTTGTTTGCATTTATCTTTTAAACATGGAAGACTATTGATGGCACCTCACCAAGGTCATAACCCCATTGTAATCATTCATTTTTAATCTGGGAAAGAGTCTTGGAGGCAGTAAGACTCATCTCTATTTACTGGGATGCTCGAATGAAACTATACAGGAGACAGACGCTGGCTCACGCAACCCAGGAGAGCCCCGGCAGAGATGGGGAATGTGCAGTCTTTCTGCTTCCAAGGGCAGCAGCCCTTCATTGAAGATGGTTTTCCGTTTAATTATCCTTGAACTTCCTGTTGAAGGTTTTGAAAAATATGTGGTAGAGGCGGGGGTGGGGTGGGGTGGGGGTTCCGCTCCGTTTGTAAGTTGGGGCCTTTGTTAAAAGTGTGTCTTTGGACTCAGTCGGTTTATAGTGTTCAATCACCATTGTCTCTTTTTAAGGAGACTTTGTTTCGATGGATGTTGGCCCAGTAGAGTTTGCAGTCATCTCTGCGTGGTTTCCTCAGATTTCTACTAAAAACAAAAAAAAAACTTTATCAGAAGTCAGAGACTGGCGGCGTCTTACACCATTTTCTCTTTTTTTTTAGGTTTACAGACATTAACGATTCTTCAGGAAAGCTCGACTTCAGCCGCCTCTCGCCGTCGCACAGCGACTACTGGGCCATGCTGGCTTACAACCGGTCCAAGCTCTGCAACATCCTCTTCTCCAACGAGCTGCATCGCCGCCTCTCGCCGCGCGGGGTCACGTCCAACGCGGTGCATCCCGGCAACATGATGTTCTCCTCCCTCCATCGCGGCTGGTGGGTGTACACGCTGCTCTTCACCTTGGCCAGACCCTTCACCAAGTCCATGGTAAGTGAATAGCTGCCTCCAGTGCACCTCGTGGGACAGGTCCTCGGGAACCCAGGTACTTGCGTTTCCTGTGCCTCTCGCCTCTTGTGTCTTGAGTCTGGTCTTGATGAGCTCGTCGTCAGGCCTGTAAAGGCAGCGGGAATGGGCTCTTGAACACAGAGCGTCACTTTCGCGTTGCGTCTGTTTCTCCAGCAGGGTTGCGGAGACTCAGGTACAAGGTGTGCTTTTTTGATATTGTGTGACGTCTGTGGCTGAAAGTCTCGATGGAAAGAAGTTGTTTGCCTTTGATGTGATTTTGTTTCCCCCCAATAAGCACAGTGCTTTCAAAAGCGTGTTTTGTGTAAGTAGGTGAAAACCATGCATTTGTGACTGTTGACTTATCAGCAGATGTGATTCTTTTGTTTCCATTGAGTGTCTGTGTCTGATGTTCCAAATTCTTCTTTGAATGGGTGTAAACCTCTCCTGGAGAGTCCTTGGTGGGCTCGAGGTGCGTTGCATTCTTTACTTTCCCAGAGGTGAGGCCTTGTGGACACATCACACGACCGGGATTAGATTTGGAAGTGTTCCCTAAGGTAAGTGTCAAGTGTTTGCTGTTGGTCACACCACACCCATGTCTGGAAACGTCTTCCATGAGAGCATTTGAGTAGGAAGTAATTTGAATGAAGAAAGCACGTTTTACACAATACGGTCGGTATAGTATTTTCCAAAACACAAGGCTTTGGGAAAAAAAATTTTTTTCTTATTAGTGGACACCAGTATTCCAGGTAGCCAACCTTGACATGTAATCCTTGAAAATTACCCCTTCCTCAAGCACACTCGGCTTTTAGGGGTATCACAAACCCTGTCGTTAACACCCATGTTCTGGGCAGACGACCCCGTGGAGTGTGTGGCACACGCTGCCACCTGCTCCCGCAGTCGCTCCTGTCCACCGTCCTTGGCCTTCGTGTTTACAGATGCAGCACAAATCTTCTGAGCTAGCGAAAGTCAGTCAGTGCATCTTTTATTCTGATTCGCCCAGCTGGTCGCTATGCACAGTGAGAACATGTGGTCCAGTGAGAACATGTGGTCCAGCGCCTAGAGTTGAGCAGAAATGGGAGGAGCCCTGGGTAACGGGAGAGCGTGTGTGTCCCAGGATTCAGAGGCTTCCCCACTGCCTGGCTCTTCGTGACTGTGTAAGAGTAGCTTCTCCACGGGGGTGTCTTTGAGCACGATTTTGGTTTGTTCTCCGTTAGGTCCTTCGGTAGAGGTGATGAGCAGGAGAGCGGGTCTGAGCTGGTGCCGGTGCTGCTGATGGAGCCCGAATGGGGTGTTCACGGTCAGCGAGGGGGAGAGGAGAGAGGAGCATCCTTCCTCATTTCCCCCTGGCCCGGCGCCTTCAAGACCCCTGGGCCGGTCATTGAGTATGGTTTGCAATCTCTGGGTCTTGAATTTTCTCGCTTGGGTGTGATCACCGGCGGGAGCAAGGAACTCCTTTCTGTAACATCAGAGAGTCCGGATGTTCCTTCCTCTGGGATTTCCCGAAACAGAGGAATATGATGGGAAAGACCTGGAGGGGTGTGTGAGTACAAGGACTTTGCTGGGGCTGGCGTGGCCATCTCACCATGTGGTCTGGACTCCGTTGGCCAGGGCTCGTGGACGGAAAATGATGGAGAGGCTCGATCATGGTCTGATGCTTCACGTGGTCGTAACACGTCAGCATTTAGCTAGGTCAGTCCTAAGGGTCTGATCCTTGGCCTTCATAGGAGGAATTTTGAATGTGGCAGCACGTTAAGGCAGGCAGGCAACCATGCTGTGATCACAGAATATTGCTCTTGGGGTGTAACTATGGTCGGGATTTAAGCCAAGTGGAAAACCAGAGTGTGGCTTGGAAGCCAAGGCAGGAGTGTCGCCTTGTAGCCGGGAAGCCCAGGGAGTCAAGAGAAGCTCAGTGACTGCCACACCTGGAGCTGGTCCCAGAGATACCTGACACCCAGCGTGAATGGCTTGTTCCCCCTCCCCAGCCAGTATGCAGAGGCCTCGGCAGCCCCTGCCCTGGTCCCCAGTGCTCCAGTCAGGGAAGTGCCCACTGGGAGTAGTGTGGGCAACAGGTAGAACAAGAACTGGTCTCTGTGGCCCTGGGTGAGAGGGTCTGAGAAAATGAGCAGATAACCCTTGAGAAGGCTTGGAGAAAAATGGAGATGTCGCCAACCCCCTGATGCTCCGCCCCCCAGTGATTTGTTTTAAGTTGTATTGGCTGTGGTGGAATGTTCCACCAAAGGGCAGGGGAGGTGAGCCGTTAGCCTGTATTACAAAAGGGATGTGATGGGACTTCCTCGTGGAGGCAAGTGTGAGAAAGCTGTTTCCTGGGACAGTGGACCAATCAGCTCTCCTGCTTATGATCCTGATGGTCAAGCCCCAGCTCTTACCCTTGAGAATCAGAACAGCTTGGGCAGGGCACTTGACCTTTCTCAGCTTGTTACCTTCTAACCAAAATGGAGATAGTGGTTGGCGTGAGGATTGATGGTATTGGATATAACATCTGTGATAGCCTCATGCATTTAGGTATTGGGTGGTGTTGCTTAGACATCACCTCCATACGACTAAGGTTCATAAAGATGTGGAGTGGGAATTACGGACTTGTCACAAATCTCAGCCAGTCACTTCTCTTCCATGAAAATGGAGGACTCTGCATATAGGAGAGGACTCTGCGTGAGTCTAGATCTGGGATCTAGTATTTTGCTGGTCGGACAGCCTGGACTTCCTGGAAGGGTCAACCTTGTGTTTTCTCCTTCCTTACATGGCTTGGCCTTGTTTCCATCATGATAAGATATTATTCTGTGGATGAAGCGTGCACTGCTACCATTTTGACGCAAAGTATTTTTGGCCCTAAGCCCTGTAGCTGCATCCCATCCCCACCCTGTCTAAAAGTTGGATCTTAATGCTCTTGAAGACCCTCGGCATGGATGCAGTGTCCCTGTTACCCATCGTCCTTTCTGCATTTCACTTCAGAGTGTTTTCCTTTGGACCTGAGGGTTTCTGGAATGTACTTTCTGTTGTACAAGGTCAAGGAAACAAGAAACACAACCCGGCCTCGTGCTCAGAAGCCCTGCTTTCCTTCTCTGCTGCAGCTGGCTCCCTTAAGTGTTAAACAGCAGTATTCTAATATCAACGTCCCTTTTTTATTTGCTGTGACTTGCTGTGACAATGGTGATTTTAGTTACAGTAATTAGGTCACCCTTCATGGAGTCAGGCTATTTTAAGTGTCTCTTTAAGGAATATTGTTGCAGATCAGTAATTTTACAATTGGATGTTCTTGTGCAACTTTATTAAATGTAATCTGTCTTTTAAATGTTGCCCTTTTACAGTTATACATTTCTAATTGTTGCCATAAATGCATTATCACTTTGAAATTAATTAATTTTTCCATTTTGGCCGCCCGCAGTATAATAATCACTAATGAGAAACTCATAGGGATTAATTCTCAGCACAGTGACCCCTACTGGTAGAGCCATGCCTCTGACACCTCTTCCTCCAGAGGTCCAGAGGTCAGGATAGGCGTATGTAGATTCTGGTGGAACAGTGTTTTCCCCTCGTCCTTCCCATTTATAACAAAATAAAAACAATAGAAAAAAAATTGGAATAGTATTGTCTTAAAATACGGTTTTGAAAAAGATACATGGTTCTTTTTGTAACTTATTAAACTGAATTTCGCTGGAAGCTTTCTGGTTTACAAAGTCACATCCATCATATGTGGGTTATAGGTTTATTTTTCTTTTTTCTTTTTTTAAGTTGTATTTTTTTTTTTTTTTTGCTTTTTAGGGCCGCACCCATGGCATATGGAGGTTCCCAAGCTAGGGGTTGAATCAGATCTGTAGCTGCCGGTCTACACCACAGCCACAGCAAGGCCAAATCCAAGCTACATCTGCAGACTACACCACAGCTCACAGCAACGCTGGATCTTTAACCCACTTAGCGAGGCCAAGGATCGAACCCGCAACCTTGTGGTTCCTAGTCAGGTTCGTTTCCGCTGCGCCACGACGGAAACTGCAGTCTAGCTTTCTTGTTATTTACATACTCTAGAATTACATTTTGCATCTATGTGCATTAACATATATTGTATGTTAGTGCGTTTAATGTATTCATACATACATATTACCCTCTGGGGCTTAATTCACAAAACCAGGCCTATTGTATTATCTGGTGATAAAAGAGATTTTCAGCGGGAGTTTTGGCTATTTGCAGCTGTTGTCACACACTGAAGTAAGATGCAGTTTGGCAGGTACGCCCAGACACCATGATGCTTTATGTATCAGCGCATCTGTATTCATTTATTGCTCACAGCCATCCGCAATGTTAGGATCCCCTCCTTATTTTGCAATTAAAAAGCACAGGGCACCTACCCAACCTGCTCAAGGAAATGGAGTATCAGCTGGCAGGCCCTCCACCAGCTACTCCTCCACGTTCAATTCCTTTGTCACATGTACCACACCACCCCTGCCACGTTTATCGAGTCGTGCGGTTGTGTTTCCTTTTTAAAATGTTTGAAAGCACGTTCATGAAATGAATCCTCACGCCCCCCCCCCCCCCCCATTTTTCCCCCACACAAGCTCTCGGTCCTGGTAAAGGACCTGTCAGCTCAAGTTCCTAGGTCCAAGCCAGCTCTTTTCGATCTGTATGTAAATTGGAAGCTGATCACCATCTCGTGCCTCTTAGGGTGTTTTGTGCAACCAAATATTTGCATTGGCAGGTAACAGTAGAAAGAGTATCATGTGTTAGGGTAGCAAGAGCTTAGCAGATGTTTTAGGGAGAACTTTAGTTTCACATCATTTTACATTTAAAAAACGGCTTGAGTTTGTAGAACTTCTGAAACGATTGGGTTACGTTTCCCGTGGCCGTGTAAAGCCGGTCATTGTGCTGAGTTTAAACAGATGTGCGGCTCCGCTGCTAATGGATGGGCCTGCAGTGCTGGTTCTGTTGCACAGTTATAAATTATAACTAGGAAAAGCAACGGTGTCATTCTTCTAACCTTCGGGAAAGCCAAGCCGGGTAATTCTGCCCTTGACGAACCCGCTGCAGGGTGATTTATAGATGTACAATTTCAAACATAATGAAGGAGATAATAGATGTTGATTTGTTCTTTAAATTAGTATTTTAGAAAAATACTCCCCCCCCACCCCAGTACCCTTTAAATACCTGCAGCTGACTCCACTCTAGTTACTGTCAAGGACAACCCCCCCCCATGCATCTTTATTGGAACCTTGGAGTAGAAAAGCAGGGCCCTCTTTCTGTGTTGGGGGGGGGGGAAGGCAACACGATTTTCAGAGTGGAAATGTCAGCATATTCTTCACTAATCTAAATACTTGGAGGCTCCCGAGGGAGGCTTGAATTCCCTGGCTGCCTTGCTCTTGCCAGGACTCATGCTCCTGAAAAACAGACTCCTCGGACCCTTTGTGGTTGGGCCACCCTTGGGCTTTACTGCAGCGTAAAACCGGGACGTTATACCTGCCTCACGGGCTTGTGTTGAGAATTGAACAAGATCTTGCATCAAGAATGTGCGAGGTGCTCAGGAAACAGTAGCCGCTGTGGCTGCCACTGACCTGTATTGAGAACAAAAGGTCTTGAGCATCCGGCGTTTAGAACGTGCTCAGCACACAGTGCGCCTGTCTCATCACTGCCATCGTCATCATGAGCATCATTTGTCAGATGAGGAGGGGGTTCCTTTCCTTCCCTTTGCTCGCGATGCCCTTTCTCCTACCGAGGGCTCCATGTCCGTCACGGGGGCTCGACTGTCCCCGTGGACGTGAGGCGTAAGAGCACCAGCCCCGCCCGAGAAAGCGCCCGGGTGGCACCCAGAGTGGCAATCAGGATGGCCGGGCCTCACGGCGCCTGCCCTGAACCCTCCCAGTGGCCCGTTATTAGCCACCAGCAGTATCCCTTGGCTCTGAGCAGAGTCTCTCTTCCTTGTTGGAAACAAAGAGGCAAACATGCCTGGTTTTGTGGGGCGGGGGCTTGGCATGGCTGTCTTTTCTTTTCTTTTCTTTGCAGTGTTTTAAGTCTGGTTAGGCCTTTGTTCCCGAATGAGCGCCCGAGAGGGGAGAAAGTGACTATCTGGCCTTAATAAGTGTGACAAATTATTTAATGAACATTTAACCAAGATGTGAAATTCCCCCAGTTTTATCTTCCTCGTTTCCTTTTCTTCTGCATCCCCGCCGGCCCTTGAGGAGCACAGAGCCTCTTTCTCACTCTCGGCCCCGCTCTTTTATTGCTTTTAAGTCAGCGCTGCCTTCTTTGATCCTCCCCTCCGGTTCCCTTTTCTCCAATTTCATACTTCTTTCCAGTGATTTTTGGCCGCAGCGCAGTTTCAATCTTGGAGGCCAGCGCGATTCAGCAGACGCCAGGAGCTTGTATGGCCCCGCAACGATGTTTCTGATGTTTCTGAAACGTTTCTTCTCTGAACCTTGATTTTCATGTCCCTCACCGGACATGGGACATGTTGATTTTTCCTCCTGAGGCGGAAGGTAATGTTTTTCCAGCGGCTGTAACCAGAACCTGAATCTGGGGTCCGAACGGTTCAGAAGCTGCAGCCCACACCCTCACTCCCCCTTACGACTCTGTAAAGGAATATGTTGAAAATCACTGGGCGCCGTGTCCCCCTGTTCCGTGAGGACCTACTAAGTGCCAGCCTCCCTGCTTGCGGGGTGGCGTCTTTCTGTCTTGCCTCATGAGATGTCATTTCAGAGTTTGCTGGAATCACACAGTTGTGTGTCTCGGAGCAAGGCACGTGCTCTTTCTGGGCCTCATTTTTCTTATCCGTAAAGTGAGTCACTTAAGCAAGATGAGTTGTCCCACAGGTTTCATATTTTACAGTGGAGTTTGAAAGGAGCTTTTTTACAAAGGAGACGAATGCAGCTTCACCCCTTTTATTCTGCAACCTCCAGATGAGAAGCAAACCCACCACCGCCGTAGACTGTCGCCAGCATTTTATCAAAGAATGGACATTTTAATGCCAAAAACCGTAGGCGGGACATATCATGAGACAAAAAGCAGCCTTTCAGTTGAGTGCTTTCGACTTCAGGGAAAACCACTTCAGGGCTGCCTTGGCCGTTGTTCTCATTGTTGAAAATGCTGGGCTTCCTCTTGGGAGTGACTGGCCTAGAAGATTCCAAAGATACTGTTTCAGCTCCAGAATCCTTTTGTGCATCTTTTGAACCCCAGGGTTCCAAACTTTCAGTTACTCTGACTGCATCTCAGTTAACTGAGTAATGAGCCGGAGGGCGGGGGTCGGTGCAGGAAGTGGGGGGGGGGGGACCCACTGTGAAACGCAGATCCATCCACACTTGCCAGCTTGGGGTGAAGGGGAGCATGACAGTCCTGGGCTGGATCAGGGCCTAAGCTAACCTAGTCCATAGGTCTCTTCTTCCTCGTAAGCACCTATTTCAGCCTGTGCCCTTGAATAAATATGACACCCCATCCACCTCTCTCTCAGATTCTGTGTGTCTGGGACCCAGGCCCTCTGCTTTGGGGTCATCTTGAAAGTTGCAGTCAAAGTATCAGCCAGGCTGTCCCCACTTCAGGGCTCAGCCGAGGAAGGGCCTGCTTCCCAGCTCTGGGCTGGTCGGCCGAGTTCAGGTCCCGTGATCTCGTGGGCTGAGGATCTTGGTTCCTCTCTGCCTGTTGGCTGGAGGCCTCTCTCTTGGTCCCTTGCCACCTTGGCTCCCCCGTTGTGACAGCTTGCTTTATGAAAGTATGAGAGCCAAAGAGAAGAGAGAGTCCACCGGCCCGGAGGTGGCACAGCCCCGTGTGACCAGGTGCACAGAATGGCCCTCTCTTCACTTTTGCCAGTTCTCTTTGTTCCAGGCAAGGCAGTGGGCCTGAGCCACGTTCCCAGGGAGAGGATTTCACTGCGGGATCACTGCCAGGAAGCAAGGGGTGTCAGGGCTGTCTTAGAGTCTGCCTGTCATACTTGAAAAGCCAGTTTTATTTGGTCTTCTTGGGGGGGTGCCTTTTGGTGGCAAATTTACTCCCAGACCTTGCTGGTTCTTGGCCTCGAGCCGCAGTGTTTGTTACCAGTGCTGGTATCTTGGCTTGCTGTTCTCCTGTTTCATCCTTGCTGTGTTCTTGTCTTTCCTCGTTCTGAGCTGA
The DNA here is from genome assembly GCF_016906955.1 of Phacochoerus africanus. Classification (NCBI taxonomy): domain Eukaryota; kingdom Metazoa; phylum Chordata; class Mammalia; order Artiodactyla; family Suidae; genus Phacochoerus; species Phacochoerus africanus. The sequence continues at coordinate 9,473,478 of NC_062551.1, read as the reverse complement.
GAGGTACCAGATGCACCCATTTCAGAAAAAACATGTATATATTTATGCATTTTTTGTCTCATGATGGGAGATAAGATTTAGTCCTTTAATAAGAAAGGATATGAAAAGAATAAAGAAACCCGTGGATTATGTTTCTAAAGTCAAGTATTTATTTTCATGCTGCTTTAGTAGGGGTTGGAGAGGAATGTTAATCAGTGGCCTACACTTTCTTTCTGAAGAAATACCTATTCCCAAGATTTGGATTGAGTTTAAAAAATTGACCGGAGATTCTGGTCTTTTTTAAGCCATAAAAGTAGATAAGGTTCACCAATCATGTCAAAACCCTGTAGAATGTTATTCTTATTCCAGACTATGAATTGTCTCCATAATTTTGGTTGTTATAGTTTGGGTGGTCTGTTGTTTTGTTTTGTTTTTAATAGGAATCTAAGAAAGAAAACTTCTATTTTGCTATTTGCAGAAAACAGATTTTTGAATGTGAAGTTTGATTTTCATATTCTAACACTATTCCTGTTAAAATGTGTAATAAACTAGCGTATTTAGTAATATTCCAATTTCCCCTATGAAATATCGAGGCTTTTTACCAAGCTGGGGATTTCTGCTTCTCTCCATGTAGCACCTTGTAGAGGCTCTCCCTCACTGGAAACATTTTATCCTTGGGTTTCATATGATGGGGTCTCTTTAATCATTTACATTTTTGAAAAAAAGAAAGTGAAATATTCTTTATGAAGCCAAAGTCATCTACGGGAGTGCATGGTGTTTGTTCAGCTGGATATCTTATTTATTTGAAGTACTAAGAGAAATCTCTCTTGACTGCTCAAAAAAGGGAAGAATAAACAGTAAGAGTGTCCAAGTCATCTGAGCCAGAGAGTCCCTCCTTTCACAGAAAAGTTATAAAAAGTATATCTGCGAGATCCAAAAAAAATAACTGTATATCAACTACTGAGACCTTCATAATGTTTTCTTAGTATTCTCACTCCTTAAAAGAAAAAAAAAAAAAAAGCCCTGTAAAACCTAGGAAGGTTAGAATTTTTTTAAATGTATTTTTAATATTCTAGGCAGGTGACTGCAGTCAGTCTGGTTTTACTTCTTACAGCACCTTCCCTGGCTGGCGTGCTGGCATGCCTGTGTGCCATCCGTCTCTTTGCTGATGCTCTGTGTCGGTGAAAGACCAGGTCACACAGTTAGAATGCTGAGATCTCAGCATCAACCCCGGCACATTTCCCAGAGAGAAGACACCAAGATGTTGCAAAGAAAAAAAGAGTCACAGTGTATTTCAAAAGGGGATTTCTGGAGCACACCCAGTCGTGAAAATGAGAGGGGTCTTCTCCCCTCATTGTCTCCTTTGCAGCCATTGGCGATGGGCTGCCTGTTTCTTATGGGTGAAGAGGGGGGATCACAGAGGGTTCCTGTCTGCTGAGCCTGGAGGGATCTCATTTCTGCTGCCGTGTGTTTTCCCCATCAGCCGTAAGCTTGTTTTGTTACATTGCCCGAAGCCCCTTGTTCTCAGTGCCAGGTTCAAGGCTCTGCTGGGTTCATGTTCGAACCCAGAGTGGAGGCCTTTTTTAGTCAAAGCCAGAATCAAAAACGAGGTAGAAATTTGGCTTATCTTTGCCAAGCCCACCTGTCCGTTGGCAGCCTCCGTGATGGTCTGTGGCGTGTGGATCTGACACGTGTTCAGAGTAGAGGGAGGTTCGCTGGGAGTGCTCCCTGTGTAAGTGTGTGTTCTCTAGGCTCCCAGGACAGAGCAGCCAACATCGACGGGAACCACGGCTCCCATTTATCAGGGCTCACCTGTGCCGAGAGCCCCTCTCCGTTCCTCCCGTGCATTGACCCATTCAGTGCCCACCGCCCCTCTAACTGAATGAGGAGAGTGGGCAGAGGAGAGCATGGGGGCCTGTCGTGCCAAAGAAGAATGCATTGCAGTGTCTCAGAAAGGCCAGGCACGGGCTTCCGAGTCCTGGCCCTTCTTCCTGGTGCCCCCGTCATCACCGGCAAGTGACGCTACCTCTGTGGACCTGGGCTTGTCCTCATCTCTGCCGCAAGGGGAAACTAGTTTCCACATCTTGAGGTTGTTGGAGGATGAGGGCACAGGCCAAGCCTACGGCATGTGCTGGTTTTCTCTGTATCCTTCCAGTCAGTGGGACCTTTCCTGAAATCTCACTGCCATCTAAGGACATGTAGGGAGCTCTTGTCCAAGATCTTGTCTGTCATTTGGCCCCCAAACGTATCAAGCCACTGCTCATGAGAAATGCCCTTTAACTCTGAACTCCCAGAAAGACCCCTGAGGAGCTACCACAGTATCTTCCTCTTGACAATGCAATTATAACAATGTATTGTTGCAGCTCCTCATCCGATTTTGTGCTTTTTCAAGTCATATTAATGCCCATGATGGCATTTCAGCTTCCTTTGGTCTTTAGTGACTGTACTACATTTTGTTCCCTTGTTCTATGCTTGTTCTTAAGTCACCTTAAACCTGTTTTTGGAAGCAGCTTCGATATGAATTAATAACATGATTTAGTTTGAAGTAGAGGCATATTCCATTGATTCTTTTAATAACGCTGGCCCCAAAGCAACTTTCTCTCCGTCTGTACTTTTGGACATAGGTCTGTATGGTCCGTGTTCAACCAAAGAGATTTTACAACACCTTTGAAAAAAGTGTAGCAAAAGCATCTGCTCTTCAGAACTATAAACCTTTCACCTTTTTTTCTTCTCTGTGTGATTTACATAATAGTAGTTACGATTGCTGTGAGCAGTGTGCCTGTTGCCAGGATAGTAGACTTTTAATCAGACATGAATGAGTATGTGTGTATATTCATTCACAGTTCTTTAAGGGCTGGGTCAATAGATATTTGTCCCTTTTTTTTGGTCTTTTCCCCTGTGCCCAGTATTGTTTTCCAGGAAGCTATTCGTATCTTAAAACTTACCTTTGTGAAAAGTTTCTGTATTTAGTACTCGGTGAACTGGGGCTGGTTGAGAAAGACAGCGGGACCGAGCGAGGGCAATGCACGAGGCCCCATGCTGACAGCAGGAACTCGGTACGTGGGTTTGTCTGTTGCTGTATCAGGCAGATCGGCATGTGTACTTAGAAACTCTGTTTGTGAAGTGGAGGAGGAGGAGAGAAAGCCAGCAGGTTCAGCCCACTATTTGGATCCTAAAGCCTTTAAAAAATTCTGTGTTGATGAATAAAACATTTTAATCAGAACCATATCAACACTGATCAATTTTTTTCATGGGAGTCCAATACAGGGTGAATTCCATTAAGTCAGTGAAATACCTGATCGAGTTGTAAACGGTACAAGATGGTTATGTTGTTGCTTTTTCATAAATTTATGTGCCTGAACTCCTTTTCCCAGGACCCCCCTTTTTTGGCGTCTCTTTGTGATGGCTGTTTCAACCAGAAATAGGTGTTCTTCATTTGCTAAAAGACCAACCCTTGTTTCTTTGCTGACCTCTGAGAAATTCTTCTGCAGGTCCACTCCAGTATTGTCGGGTTTCTCAGTTAGCCAGACTTGGTCTCTGTACATGTTGATGATCAGATTCCTTCCCAAACGTCCAAAGCCTTGGTTGACTCTGGGGTCTCTTGCCTTTTCTGTGTCGCGGCAGAGCGAGTAACCAAAGCCAGATCAGGGCGTCTGTCCTGCTGTTCCTCCGGAACAGTATCTTTCAGTGTCGCTCACTTGCCGACTTGTTGAGGTCGCAGCCCACTGTGCGTACACCTGGGCGTGTGCACGTGTATGTGTCTCTGTGTGTGACATGTATGTGTGTGTGCGTGTCCGAAACAGAAGTTCGGCGAAACAGTCCTCTCACCACGGGCCGTGTCCTCTGCTCGTTTCCTCCGGGGTGAATTTCGCTGTTTAAAGTGCTGATAGTGGCCCAGGTGTACCCCTCGTGGGTCACCGCTCACTCTGTCAGAATCTCCCCTCTGAAAATTTCTGCTCGAAAACCGTTGGCTCTGGGCCCATCCAAGGAGCGTTCATCCCGTGCTGACGTTGGGGCAGAACATTCGAAAGTGAGCACATCCTTTCCCTTGGCCTCTGGGTGCTTACGTTCAAAGGGCTGGAGATGGGAAGGAGCTTAGAGTGAGGCCAGGTGGGACCGCCCCAGCATAGTGCTTTTCTGCCTTGGGGGTGGACCTGAGAGTCGTCAGGCGAAGCTGTCTCAGGGAGATGACAGGCAGGAGGTGAGCATGTAAGCAGGAGGGGGAGAATGACCTTGCAGCCGTGAGGGCCGGGGCTAGGACCAGGGACAAGTGGAAGAGGGTGCTTCAGAACCTCAGGAATCAAGCCAAACAAGGTTTTAGTGCCGTGTTTCAAAAAAATCAAATACATGCCAAAACGCCATGATGTACAAAGTTCCAGGTTTTATTTTTATTTATTTATTTTTTTTGTCTTTTTGCTATTTCTTGGGCTGCTCCCGCGGCATATGGAGGTTCCCAGGCTAGGGGTCGAATCGGAGCTGTAGCCACCGGCCTACGCCAGAGCCACAGCAACGTGGGATCCGAGCCGCGTCTGCAACCTACACCACAGCTCACAGCAACGCCGGATCGTTAACCCACTGAGCAAGGGCAGGGACCGAACCCGCAACCTCCTGTTTCCTAGTCGGATTCGTTAACCATTGCGCCACGACGGGAACTCCGTTCCAGGTTTTAAATCCAGGTAGGATCCTTGTTACAGCAAAGGCTCGAGCAATGAACATGGATTTCTGGTGAGACGGGAGCTGAAGGAAAAAAAAAAATACACTGCAGGCCTGGCTGTGGATCAGGGCATCTCATGATTTCATATTCAAATTGATGATGAGATGTGCCTGCTGTGGCACATTGGGTTAAGGATCCGACTGCAGTGGCTCAGGTTTGATTCCCAGTCGGATGCAGTGCTTTCAAGATTCTGGCCTTGGCGTGGTTCTGAGGAACTTCCATGTGCTCTGAATGCGGCCGTGAAAGAAAATCGTGATAGTTACGGTAAGACGACGACGACGATGGTGACAGCAGAACGTACCACTTGTTGGGCAGGTGCTGTGTGCCACGACCTGGGCTCGCGCCTTATCTGTTGCTCACATTCGAGTCTTTGGGCGGTATTCCCTGTTACTACCAAGAAAGCTTGGAGGAAGCGAGCAAGCTGTTGAAGGTGGTGGCGTGGAGATTCAGGCCCTTCCCCGGTGGAGTGAAGCACCGAGTGCCAAGGCCCTACCGCCTGCGGTCGCTCTTGGCTTTCACTGTCCCTGGCCTGCAGAGAGGCCATTCTCACGACAGCCAGGAAGTGAGTTGAAAGAGGCAGAGTTTTCTTAGCCTAAAGACCAAGAGAGAGGCTGGAAGAATGGACCCTTTAGAAATCCTGTGAGCTGGTACAGAGACAGCACTGAGGACCAAGAGGCAGGAGAAATAATGCTCTTAATGTTGCAAAAGTAGAAGTGGAAAGAACTTCCCGTGTGGTAACCGAATATGGGAGGTAAACAGAAAGACGACATATGGATACACACATTGTGGCTGAATTTGGTGAGATGCCCACATATGCGTGCATGCAGACGCACGAGCGCAGGAAAATATCTAATAGTTATGTTTTATTTAGGGCATAACAAATTATTATCCTGTCTTTTTAAAAGCAGTTGGCTTAAATTCTTGCTTAAGGATATCTGATGGAGTTAATAGGGGACTATATTTTAACGTAACATATTTTTCATTCAGCTAGGTGTAATGTTTATTTCTAGAAGTAATTACTAGAATTGCAAACCACTTCAGAAACATCTTAACATGTCTTTTTTGGTGTTACCACTTAATGAGTGATGTAAGACAGCGTCTAAGGAGAGAATATTTAGAATATCTACACATGTCACTTGCAAAATCTATCTAAAAATGATCTTGCCTATTCATTATTTAAATAGCTGTGGCCTTTTAGTGAGTACCAACACTAACAAACCGTGTACACGTGATTTAAAGTATGTAATGAGATTTGCAGTGCCATCTGATGATGAAACTACAGAATTAGTGAGCACAGCATTGACCCATCATCCTTATAAAGAGCTGTTTGCATTGTGACCAGGCAGGATGCTCACCCCCTTATGGGCTGGCAGCATGTCTGCAAGTGATATCTTAACCGATGCCCCCGGAAGGATGGTCTACCTGATGCTGGAGTGCCCCTCGCAGTGTGCCTGCCTCTGATTTTAATCTGTGCACCCAGGAGAGTTGGCAGTGTTCAGACCCGCTGGTGCTGTGCTGACTGTGCATGTCCGCCCCCCTCTTGTTCATTGTGTTACTGTGGTCCTCATTAAAGGCCTTTCTCACATCTCTGATGGTGGTTCTTCCAAAGCAAGATTGTCCCAGGGCAGCAAAAGCTCTCCTGCCAATATGCCCCTTCACCACTTTGAATGCAATGGCAAAACACTTTCGCATTCAGTCCAGATTAGCCGCTGGTTCTCTAGGTGCTTTCAAGGTAATGACTCATCACAGTTCTTGGGGCACAGAGCTTCAGCATGCAAGGGTCGCTTTGTGACTTAAGTGTCTGTCCTGAGCAAGTGAAGGTGAATTCCACCAAAATCAGTGGAAGGAAAGACAAAAAGCTCTTTTTACCTGACTTAAAAAAAAAAAAAAATCACAGATCTTTATTTCCCAAATGCTAAGCTTTCTTTTGGGAGATCTTAATATTTCGGGGATCACAGAGGGGAGCGTGTAAACAGAACGTGAACTTAGCCCTTTCACTGGACTCAGGAACTTTCCTGACTCCCTTTTTCTCCATGAGGAAACTGAGGAATCCCCCACAGATGAAGGGGCACAGCTTGATCTGGTCCAACCTGGTCTAGAGACTCTGTTTCAGTATTTATTCCACCTCCCCTGATTCCCTGCCATTGATTCAGCACCTTTTGGCTTAAACATTTACTTATCTTTGTATCCCATGTCTAGAGTATATGTGGTCTTACATTAAATTAGCATTCAGCATTTGCTAGACAGAATATAAGTTTATAAAATTTAATCAACAAGCAGAATATATATCAACCAGTTTTAGCATTAGTCGTATGGTATTAAAAATGTATGGGACTTCCCTGGTGGCTCAGCGGTTAAGGATCCAGTCTTGTCACTGCTATGGCTCGGGTTGCCACTGGGTGCAGGTTTGATTCCCTGGCCCAGGAACCTCCACATGCCATGGGCGTGGCCAAAAAACCCAGTACGTATATATGCACAGAAATACATGTGTACACTCATATCACTACCGGTGGATGCCAGTAGGTGGCGCTCTGTTTCACCCGTGGGTGGCTTAGCCTGGAATTGGCTTGTAGAATGTGGCAGGAAAGTGATGGAATGACTAGTGCGTCTTTCGTGGGCCTCGAGCAGATGAAAAAAACCTTCATTCCCAACAGTTTCCATTCCCCATGTCACCTCCGTATTTAATTTACTTCACTTACATGACTACTTGAAGTTTTCCCAGGTTAGTTGCTCCTATTAATTATAACCTAGAGGGGTAGGATTAGTAAACGAGTGGATTATACTTTCTAAAGGGAGGCCAGTGGATGATGACATGGGAAGAGCTGATCTGCCAGCAGCTTGCGTGATGGGGTGAACTGAGGGCACCTGAGCCATCTCAGGGGCCCAGGTTGTCATAACCTAGAGGTTACCCAGGCCATGACCTTGCATTTAGAGAGTCAGAAAGTGAACCCTGGATGTTAGGCGACTGTTTCAAGTTCTTACCAAAAGAGGGTGTTTCCGCAGCACAATGAAAAGGTTTCGCTCAAGTGGCCCGTCCAGTGTTTGGAATGAATGCGTATTTCTTGTGTGATTGGATATTTCAGTGGCTGGAGAGCTGGCATTATGCTATAAATTCAGTCAGTCGGTTTTCTGCGTCTCCTGAGTAAAGGGCTATGATAGTCGAGCATTTTTGCCTTCATCCCAAGAAACACCTTTCCTCCTCCTCCTCCTCTTCATCTTCTTCTGGGTCTCCAGCCACGGAGGTCAGGACTGCTATTCTCTGTGTTACTTGGTTTTGCTTTCCTTCCAATTCATTGATCTGTACGGTCTATACGCGTGAGTGAGTGTGGCGCGTGCTTTAGTTGTGAGCTCTCAGACGTCAGTGCCTTTTTATGGAGCAAGATTTACCTTTTGCACTTGCATGCGCTATTATTACAGGCTGCTGGTGTTGGGATGTTCTTCTAGTTTAAATGTGGGTAAGTATTTTAAAAGGATGTCAGTGGCTTGTCTACATTCTCATTCAGCCTGAAGGCCTTCTTGTTGTTACAAAGGAAACATTGCAGGATCCAATTTAAAAAAACTCAAGAGGTTGGGCTTTTCTTGTGGTGCAGTGGGTTAAGGATCTGGTGTTGTCACTGCCGAGGCCCAGGTTCCATCCCTGGCCCAGGAACTTCCACATGCTGTGGGTGTGGCCAAAAAGGCCCTGCCAAAACAAAGCCCCCCAAATTCCAAGAAATGACATATAATAGAATAAATGGCTTTCTCCCAAACCTCTTACCACCACAGAGCTCCTCTAATCTGATATTGGAATATCTCAGAACCACCTTTGATTAGCTTGTTCTTACTTTGCTTTTTTTGTTAATTAATTGCCCCCAAATTAGCTGCATAGGAACTTGGGTGTTGCTTTGATGCCTACCGAGCTCTCTATTCAGTTCTAGAAGCGATTTTATTTTGAAAGTCTTTACCTGTCAGTCTCAGCAGCTTCTGTCTGTTCAGGACAAACACACACCTCTCCGGGACCTCTCACAGCGTTGGTGCTGCAGCTCCATGCGGGGTATGTAATGGGCGAGGGGAGTCACAACTTGGGGTCCCTGTAGGCAGGTTTCCCGTCTTTCCAGACATCTGCCTGCCTGCACACGTATTTTTATTGACATACACGGTTAGGGAAATTAAATAAAGCAGCATTTTAAAAACTATTTCAAGACCTAGAGAAATACCTAATTGTTTCTCTTTGTGTACATCCAGAGCGATGTTCCTGCAGCAAACGACTACATATTCACATTGGCTTCCTCCCCGCCCTTGAAATTAATCAAGTGCGGATGCTGCGTTAACTTTCTCAGCTGGGAACCACCAGCCCACAGGACTCCAGGCTCATGTGATGTGCCGAGAGTTAAACACAGGGACCCCCGAGTATGGAGGTGACAAGAATATTCATAAAGTCAGGCTACGCGCGTCCCTGGAAGGGAATACGGCAGCAGGCGGTGTTTCTCTGGTGCCCATAAAACCAGCTCCACACGGCAGCTTGATCTGTGGGTGATGGGGATTTTGCTGATGATTTTAAAAATCAGGGCTAGTTTACTCTTATTGTTTTTCGGGTATTTTAGAATATACTTTTACATGTGGTTTTAAACTGTTGCGTCTCTAGCAGGAATTAGATTGAGTGCCATCATTTCTCTGGCGGTCACTTAGCCCCCCCTTAACCAGCCCTCTCTGCGGTCACTTTGCACATTCATGGTGACTTTTTGCATGAGTTCGTTCTTACTTTTCCCGTGGGGCCTGGCGTGGGGTGGGGTCTCCTTGCAGCAAGGTAACGTGGGAATGCATATGGCACAGGTGAGGTGTCCATCAGTAACCTGAGGAAGTGGAAAGCCACCCACAGATTCTCAAGGTAGCCTGTGAAATCTTCTGTTTGTCTTTAAGAAGCTGAATCAGGACAGAAGCCAAGAGTCACCGACATCATTGTCCTGCTTTTCAGTAGGTTCCCAGTTAGCAGCTTGTATACCTGCATCTAAATGAGCGTCATTAGCGTATGATAAGTCCCATTCATTCTCCTGCTTGAACTGATGGCGGGTGACACTACCAGATAGATTAAGTGCTCCTTGGCAGGCTCTGCTTCCCAGAGAGTCCACGTGGCTTTCCGTTGAAATCGTCCTGAAAGGGGCGCCCGCCTTTAGAGCAGCCCTGTATCGGGAGCATCCTCACGTGAGTGTCCTTTGGCGTGTTTTCAGAGTTGCAGGGTGACTCCGGGAGGGCAGAGAAGAAGCACTTGTTGGGTGTGAGGCCGTGGACCGAGTGCTTTTTGCGTGTCCTCACACGTCCTCTGCGTCCACAGGTAAAGTAGGGTTTGAATTCTCGGACCCCTTTACAGGCACGGGCAGCGCCAGCCGTGCGTGAGCGGCCTCGCGCCTCTTGCTAGAAAGCGGCAGAGCTGAGCTGCTGACCCTGCCCAGGGCAGCTCACTGCTCCTGGAAGCGCGCCAGGGCTCCTGCGGTTCCACCCCTGGCCCCAGGGCTGAGCTTGGTTTCCTGGCTTTTCTCCTCTGGGTCGAGGGTGGTAGGACTGCCCGGGAGCTGGCCCGCCCCTCGGTCATTCGGGAACCTCGGTGGTCAGGAATCGGATCGGGACGTGTTGTGAGGATTGGTCCCATCCTGCCCTTGGACGTGTTGTGACCTGAGGCCTGGAAACCTCGCAGACTGGAGGCTGTGGGGGGGCTGCCCTTTCTGCCGGCAGTGGGGCGGTTTGCGCTCTGTCGTTGGCGCGGTGGCTTTCAGGTGAACAGCGCGTCTTTCAGTGCCCTCCTTCCAGCCCTTCGCTGTCCTTTCCTCCTGAGATACCAGTGCTTCAGGTGCCCAGATTGCTGCACACCCGCTGGCCGCTAGAGCCAACTCAGGCAGACACGCAGAGGTTGCCTGTTTCTTGTGTAGAACACCAGCCCGAATAACTCCGGTTTTGCAGTTTGTCAGAGAAAAAGCTGGTGTGGCGTTTGCAGATTTGTCCAGTGACCGGCGACAACTTTGCTTCTCAAGAACCAAAGAATAGGGACTTTCCACTGTGGCCCAGTGGGTTAAGAACCTGACCTAGTGTCTGTGAAGATGCGGGTTTGATCCCTGGCCTTGCTTAGTGGGTTAAGGATCTGGCCTTTCCATGAGCTGTGGTGTAGGTTGCAGACGTGGCTTGGATCTGGGGTTGCTGTAGCTGTGGTGTAGACCTTGACTGCAGCTCTGATTCGACCCCTAGCCTGGGAACTTCCATATGCAGTGGGTGCAGCCCTTAAAAAACAAAAAGAAAAAAACTAAGCAAAAACAAAATAAAAACAAAACAAAACCCCCAAAATCAAAAAAACTAAAGGTAGGCTTGACTGCTTTTAAAATACGACGTGTAATATATTCTGAACCAATCCAAGGACCAGAAGACGAGGTGGTGGGATTCTTGAGCAGTTCTGATGACGTTAAGTATTAGGTGGCTGCTTTATTTGGACTGGATTTTGAATGTGCTCCATTATATTAGGAAGTATCACCGGCATCTCCTTGCAAGTTTGGGAATATTTTCCCTGAGGATGATGCTGCAGGACACAGGGATATGAATGTTGCTCACCTCATTTGCCACAGTCTTGCCACGGGTACAAGGAGGCCAGCAACCCATGTTTCAGCCCTTACCCGTGGGCGTGCAGCCCAGTGTGGGTGATAACCTGCTTACGGCTCTGTTGTCTTCTGTGTGAGTTTGGTCCTATAAGAAACGTGTAGAATTTCATGTCTGATAGATGATACATAATTAAAATAAAACATGGATGCATGTCGCACTCTCCATGAAAGCTGACCTTAGCTTTCCCAAAGGAGTCTTTTAAATCAGAAAGCCCCCCCTGCCAAATCCTACGTTCCCTGGGCTTTCTGTCCTTGACACAGGCTCCACCAGCATTCTGAGTCACCAAGCACTATTCTCGCATTGTCATTTATCCAAATGAGGTCCTAATTAGTAAGGCTGGGAAGAGGGCAGAAAAGTGGGAGGATGTTTGGAAAGGGTCGAGAGTTCTGGGCATGAGAAACCCATCTTAGCAGGCCGGCTGTGTGTGCAGTTGATCGTGTTTTATGAAAGACGAACTAAAGAGAAGCCAAACAGGGCTCTTTGCAAGGATCCCTGTGTGAGTACATGTCTCAGCCGGTGATGGGCCAGGAGCAGCTGTTATTTCAGCACAAAGCTGTTTTCAAAATCAGAGCCACTCGCACTCCAAAAACCCTTACCGGTTATGCCCGAGTCCCTTCGATGTGCTCTGTGTAAAAACATAGCGCCAGGAGATGGGACATGCCCTATGAATTATCCCTTATTTATTATCATCCAGCCCTCCCTTTTTCCATCATGCTTGAGAACTACGGGCTAGAGCAGTTCTTAATACTCTATTTATTTTAGGGGAGGAAAATGTTTTTCTTGAACCACCACATTCATGCAATACCAACTGCTGGCAGTTTCCCCAGCATTTAAGGAAATATTGTTGTAAGGCTTTTATGTTCTGTACTTCAATCAGCCAGAGCCAGCAGTATCCCAACAGAAGGACCCTCAACAGACCATTTTTAGCATTTTGCTACAATTAAACTCCTCTGGTTTTAGCCCTCAGGCAATTTAGTACCTTTTTACATATGCACATTATGAACTTTTGACCAGGGTCTAACAGTCGTATATTAGAGCGCTGTTCTTGAAAGCAGGCTTAACAAGTTCCTCTGAGTATTGCACTTGGAAGCCAGTTGTGGAAAAGGTAATTGAAGCAACTTGCAGCGCGGCCATTCAGAAGCTCAGCGATGATCCGAGCCATCTCTCTCTCTCTCTTTCTCGCTCGCTCGCTCTCCTTTTTATTTTTCCGCCCCCTCCTTGTTTCCTCTGGAAGCTGGTAGCAAGAGCTTTCAAAGTCCGTGATTGATCTTTTATTCAGTAGCTAACGAGGGCTGTGATTCTATTAGTGCGCTACAAGGCAAGGGAACAGTGATTTAATGAAGTGTCTGGTGAGCCGGCCATAGATTTATCCTGTTGTCGCTAATTTGCAGGGCTGTGGCGAGCAGAAAGGAAACTGTGCTCGCACCGCTATTAAGGAGGCATTTCCTTGGTAAATTGTTGTAAGGTCAGGTACAGTTATCTCAGCCCCGGCAGTGCCTTCCCCCTCAGTGTCTGCAGATGACAGCCTCCGTGCTGAGCGCGCGCTGGAGCGGAACCGGGAGATCAGAGGTCCGTCTCCGAGTCGCCCTGAGCGGCGGCAGGAGCCGATGAACTGCCAAGCAGGAGTAATAGAGTCATAATTGGTGATTAGAACTGGAAAGGTGCAATAACATCTTAATACAAACTGGCGTATGTTATAGTTACTGTCAGTTGGTGTAAACTCTCCCCGCCGCCGCCTGGACCAGTTCCCTTCCCCTTGATTAGCTCTGAGGATGGAGGCAGCAGCTGCCAGGACGGCCATGCCAAGAGCATCCAAACCATGTCGGTGGTCCTAGGCCTCGCCCCATCCTGGCTCTTTCTCTTGGGCATCAGCACTTGGCCCCCTCGGAAGCCACCATGGTAACCTTTCCCCACGGGTCTGGGAGAACTGGCATGTCACAGCTGGCCTCCAGTGTCCCTTCGTCCCAGGAGCAGGGACATTTATGCACCCTAGCTTGGAGGCTCTTTGGACTTGTATTTGCCTTTGCAAAGGGGAGGGATTTGCCTCATGTCACATCCCTTTCCCACGGCAGTCCTGTGTTCACCGGAACAGATTTGGTCTTGCTGTGCCAGGAGGAGCACAGGAAAGAAGATAAATACGCAACATGAAAGGAATTTGCATTTGAGGTTGACATTTTGCAGAACGCAAGGGGCTATTTCAGGTGCAGTGCACCTGCTCGAGTGCCCTTGCAGGTATGTGTAGGTGGTGGCCGTCCGTGGGAAAGGCTAATTGAAGGAATTCTTTTACGAGTCTTCATGAAATGCCAAGATAGCTGAAAGGACATCCCCTTAAAAATCAAGGTGTCCATTTGCAAATTTCTGTGTGGCTGGAGATTTTTGACACTCCATTGTTATTCTTTAAATTCATAGAAGAAGAAGCTCTCTGGCATTGTCCAGATGTGATGAGTAGCAAGTATTTGGGATAAGTATAGCTGGCTGGTCACTTGTTTGGTGTCAGGTGGGGTCAGGCAGGGCCCAATGAGAGGAGATGATGAGACAGTGTGTATGGATGCACTTCACATCTGGCACATAGCAGGTTCTCCACTCTTGTTTGACTCTGTGGTTGTGGCATCTATTGGGCAAAGTCCTTCTGTCAGGTTTTCAGCCCCGTCTATAAAACTTGGGCAGTTCTCAAGCTTACCTCACCCCAGGGCTGATACGTGTTAGGGTTGTTGTTTGTGGTCAAGTGAAGAGTATAAGTGGTGTTGTATTATAATAGGGCTCTGTTTGCAAATGATCATCTGGATGATGAAAAACAGCAAGTCAAACCTCCCAGTTTCTCAGTACAGACCTTTGGGCCTCAGGACAGTCGTGTTCAATTTGTAACGGTGGCGGGGCTGCCATTTGGTTCGGTTTTTGGTCCGGAGATCACAGCCTAAGACACACAGGCAGCGGCATGTTGTAGAGGAGGCGAAGTTCGTGGGAGCACGTCCACACCAATGGAGGCCTGGCTAGGGCTCTGGCTGATCTGTCCTGGAGAGATGTGGCCTGGGGAGGGCTCGCGTGCAAGGCTCGTTGCTCAGCATGGCGGCTGCACTGGCAAGTGCAACATTAAACACAATTGATAGGAAGGGAGGGAAGGAAGGAAGAGAGAAGGGTGGCGGGGAAGAGTAAGGGAGAGCGGGCGAGAGGAGTGGTCCAGAGAGAGGAGGCGCCTCCAGTTAGGGAGGAGGAAAGAGTTCACCGAGAGCAGAGCCCACAGTCCCTGCTGGAATCTGTTGAGTGCTTACTGTGTGCCCACATCTCGTGTAACTTAATGACAATCTCCATTTCCTAGGTGATAAAGCTGTAGGTTAGAAGCCACATCCGAGGCAGAGGCAGCATTTGAACCCTGATCTATCTGCACTTCCTGCCCGTCTGTGGATGCAGACGGGCAGTCCTCTCTCAGGGTGCTCCTGCCCTGTTCTTCCTGGGGAGGCCTCGTTTCTCTAACGGTCTGACAATGGCGGGACCCCCCACCCCTTACATTTCTGTGCAGGCCTCCATTCAGCTTTTGTGTTGGACACACAGACAACAGATCCTCCATTTGAGGTCATGCTGGTGGACTATAAATAAGGAAAATCCAGGGAAGGAGAAACAGAATAATGCAAATGCCCCTTTCTAAAGTGGATGAGTGACCTGGGTTGGAAATCATGCTGATTTTGACCTATAAACTGCTCAGCCTACTATGTGCTTTCCCTAAGTGGCCCTGAGGGAAGATTTGTGAACGAACTCTCTGTTCTGTCCCATGAGCCCAAGCTCAGAGGTTGGGGCCGTATCCCTCCGTGATGGACCTTTTTTCACTAACAGCTACATGGACTCATAACTGCCTAACCTAACAGGCTTTCCAGGAATGGGTAATATTTTCCACTTATACAACCTGCATTGGTAATAAACTTCCTGTGTGTTTATGTTAAAAATTTTATTGAAGTTGATTTATAATATTTATAGATGTGTAGCAAAGTATATAAGTATTTATATACTTATGTATATGTGTGTGTATTTTCAGATTATTTTCCTTAAGTTATTCCAAGATACTGAATATGGGTCACTGTGTCATACAGTGCGTCCTTGCTGCTTATGTGTTTTTTGTTTAGAAGTTTGTATCTTTTAATCGCATATTCTTCATTTATCCTTCTCCCCATAAGCTCCCCATTTAAATATTCCTTGCTAAATATTACCCATTGTTAGCAGACACAGGTAGTGTCATGACTTCGTTTTTTAACGTATTGGATGTTTCATGGATTTATTTTTCCTTTTTGAACAACTGCAGTGACAATGTCAGGTCCTCAACCTGCCGTGCCACAGGGAAACTCCAGAGTTAACTGTTTTAAAGTATGCACCTCAGTGACATTTTATTCACAGCATTGTACAGTTCTAAAGCAGCATCACTTCAGTCGGGAACCCCACATGCATTAGCAGTCATTTGCTACCCCCCAGCCGCAGCTGCTGTCACCACAAACCTCCACTCTGTCTCTATAGTTTCTCCTCTTCTGGATATTTCACATAAACAGACCTCTGTGCTAGGCAACCATTTGTGTCTGATGTGACAGCGTCTTTTATTTGAAACATACATGATGCCCATCTGAATGCATCTCGGTTCTGGCAGTGTCATCGCAGCAGCTCAGGTCGCTGCTGTGGCGCGGGTTCAGTTCCTGGCCTGGGAATTTCCACATGCCATGGGCACAGCCAAAAGAAATAAAGAATTAAAATGGTGAGCTTGAGGACATGTGATTTTCACCTGCAAGAGCAAAGACATCTTGGCACGTGGTGCCTGTTAAGCCGTTCTTTCTTCTTCCACTCATGCTGAGCCATCTCAGGCTTAGTGCACGGGAGGACTTGATTGGGCCGTGCGATGCCCAGGTAAACAGATCTCAGGAACCCACCCTCGCCCCGGGCCGGAGACACGCACTTCCCTGGTCATTTCTCCACCATGCTATTGATCAGTTGTGTGTTCGCCTGTGTTATTAATAATGTATACCTTGAAAAATCTATATGCATTATCGTCTTTGATCTTGTCATGAATTTCAAAGCCAAGGATTCCATTTTCTGTTTTCTTTTTCTTTTTAAAAAAAAAAAATTCGAAGAGGGAGAATGCAAATAGTTTGAAAATTTCTTTCTCCCCTTTCTAGTGGAGAATTTCTTGCTGATCTGCATTGCCACTAGTGTGGTATTTGTGTGTGATACACACACACACACACACACACACACATGCACGCACGCATATTTTAAGGAGAGAAATAGAAAACAGACATTTGGTTCAAACTTACCCTGTTCTAGACGTGGGGAATATTTTAATACGAGACAACATATCTTGTAGACTAAAACAGAAATTAAAGATTTTAGACTAAGGCACCATCAAAGCCTCTCTTTTCATTGTTCTTTTATTGTTTGTTGACTTCAGAAAGACTTTTGAGTTTAAACTGACTTTAATGTCTCTTGAATACTCTTTTGTAAAATGACTTTGAAAACTCGGGGATAATGTCTTCATTAAGTGGAGAAAAATCTTGGGGAAAAATATCACTGTAAGTTGGTTTTCATTAGAGTAGAAAGAGATAAAGCTTTGCTTAATTAATGTCTGTTTTCCCTCTGTTCAGAATTGTAAGGGAAAAAGGGGGCTGGAATTAGTACTGATAAAAGCTCGAAATAGGCGTAGAATAGAAACTTTTTTCCTCCTTTTCTTCGAATTTAGAAGACCATACCTCATACAACTCTGGAAACAGTATTGGAATATTTTGGGCCCCCGGACTTTCTGTCTATGCAATGACTCAAATACAGTGACACCAGGCTCCCTGACTCTTGCTGTCTTTGGCTTCATTTTCTTTTTTTGTTTGTTTCCAACACTGCTTTAGAAATCGAACATCAAACATTTGTGGGAGAGGCATCTACTGATATCTTTTTAAACTCCTTAAAAAAAAAAAAAAAACCCATCCTCTCCCCGCTCCTTTCTCAGACACGCTCGTCGGAACCCCGCTCCTTCAGAAGATGTGGCTGATCCTCCCAGCGGTCGCGTCCTTCTGCCCGTATGTTGTTCATAGCAGAAGGGAGGCTTGCGGGATCGAGCACTGCCCAGCCGAGCTCAAGCCCCTCATCACTTGTTGGGACCCGGCCTCACCCGCGCTCCTCCCAGGCGATGCACCTGCTCCTCCATGGGGGACGTGCCCGTCCCTCCCTCCTCGATTCCTCAGTGACGCTGCAGCCTCATGGGGAGAGGAGACAGCGTGGTCGAGTGGGACGAGCACAGGGCCTGGCATCAGACGGGCCTGGCACACATCCTGTGTCTGCACTGACCTAGGGCAGGCTCAGCCAGTGACAGTGAGACTCTCTGAGTCTCAGTGTCCTCACCTGTGAAACGGGGATAACAGCACTTATGTCAGAGAGTTTTGGATGGGTCAGGTGAGGTGGGGTGGGGTGCTATTACTGTCCATATTCTGATTTTAGCACCCCCCTCCCCCCGTACTGCCACTTCATGCTGCGTAACAACAGCTCCGTTCTGGCTCTTTCTTTTTAAGTAGCTAACACTTGAAAAGGCTTCTCTCTTTACCTCTTCTTTCCCCAGAAAAGCATATTCAAGGGGACGGCTTTCAGTACCATGATGTCTTACCCCTAACACTTCTGAGCGACTGAGCTGTCTCTATCATGTCCCTCAATGGATGGATGGACAGGGGGATTTTGCTTTAACTCTTGGGCAGTCCTGCCGGCCTGACACCTTTCAGGTGCTCACATGCCGTGGAGTCAGAGGTTCCAGAGGGAGATGTACATAAATCCTGCGCGTTTTGAGTACCACAGAGCGCCCAGGTGTGTTGTGTAAACCCTCGGGGATGTTTATATCCTCCACTGAGGAGGGTAATTGAGCCTCCAAACCACCCACCAAGATTTCTGCCTGTAAAATATTTAAGGACTGGCACTGTAAAGCCATTTGCAGTTTGTTTTCCATCTAGGAGCAAGAGAACAGGGCAAGTAGCGCTGGGAGTAAGTTAGAAAGCACCAGACTCTTAAGCTACAAAAGGCATCACCTCACAATAGCACTTGGCGAAGCGCTGAAGGCAAACAAAAAGTACACAGAAGAGGGACCAGAGCTCTGAAATTGAGGTGACAGCGCTCCACAGTGCGCGTGATGCTGGTGTTTATAAATCGCCCGTTCCCTATGAAGCTGGGCGTTCCCTGGCAGTGTACCACGGAGCATGCACAAGGGCTTTTGCATAAAAAGGGTCTCACTAAGAGACGTGAAACACCGAACCTTCCAAGCCTAGCAGGTTGCCGAGGTGTCCCTGTATCCCTCACACGGTGGGGAGGGTCTGTGGAGGCTGCTTCCGTGTGGACATCCAGGCCGGATGTGCGGGCTTGTGTCTTTCCTCTCCTGGTTTGCAGACGTGTCGCCAGGCATGCTTCTTCTGCTCCCAAAAGAGCCCCAGAAGCCAGGGCAAGGCGATGCTGGGTGACACCAAGCGATGCTCCCAAACAGAGCAGTACGTGTAAGCCGGGCTCGGAGCCAACAAGACGTGGCCGCGATTCCCTGACAGACTTCTCGGTGTTAGATTGTTGTAAGGGTGACGCCAGCTGCTATAGAAGCAGTCAGCCCACACGGGCCCAGGGGTTCAAACATGGTCCTGTGTTTTTCTCGCTTATGTGAGGCCCAAAGTGGTTCTGTGGGTTAGAATGCAGCTCTTTTCCCAGTGACTTCTCAGGGATCCCGGCTCTTTCCATCCCGTGGTCCAGCATCTTCCAGCCTGGCTTCCAAGGCCAGCTTGGTTGTCCGCATTGAGCTGGTGGACGAGGTGAGAACATGGGGTGTCGTGTGTGCCGGTCTAGGGGTGGCATCTGTCTGCGGCATGCGAGAGGCCAGGACATGCAGCCCAGCTGGGTGCCCGTGACGAAGGGGAAGCAGGTGGGGGAACCAGTAGGCAGCCTTTGCCCCGGCTGAGGTACTGTCGTCTATCGCTTTTGAGTCCCTCTGGACTCCTTACCTGCCCCATTCTTGACACTTGACTCTGGAGCGAGCTGGAGATGAGTAAGCCAGCCTCTCTGTCCCCTGTCCGCTCTGATCTCAGCCTTTGGCGGTGACAGGACACTGTTGTTATGTCCGCGGAGTCAGGGACTGTGGTCTCCCTTCCACTGCAGGGACTGGAAGGATGAGTGTCAGCCGAGGGTGGCCACATGACGGTCCTGGGCAGCAGCCACAGCAGAGATGTGTCGCAGGCCTTCTTGGGGACCTCCTTGCTGGCCGGCTGTGGTTGGGCACCGGAGCCGGTGAAATATGTGTGGCCCTCGGGCCAAATCTGCCTGTTTTTACGTGCGCTCTGAGCAAAGAGTCCTTTTTACATTTTTAAATGGCTGGGAAAATGTTAAAAGGAAAACAGAGCTTCATGATACAAGAAAACCAGATGAAATTTAAATCTGGTTTTCCTTGACGTTTTCTTGAAAGCCGGCCTGGCTCATCCCTGGACGTGTTGTCTGTGCTGCAGCAGCATCGTGGCAGAGTTGAGTCCTTGCAGCAGATGAGCTGGGTCTTGGGAAGCTGACAGAGGTACTGAGTGCCCTTTGCACACGCGTTTGTCGATGTGCGGAGGTCCTTACCCTTCAGGGACCAAGGTCGGAATGCGTCCTTGTCTCGGGGGCTGACACGGCTCTCATGGTTACTTTCGGGAATTCTTTCTCTTCAACATGTCTCCACGCCTGCTTTCCCTGACTCTTCCCTCCAGGTCTTTGCCAGCTCCACAGGAAGGTGTTTGTTAAGGACCGACGGTTGCGACCAATCCAGAGAGTCGCCTCCAAGTTTACTGAGCTGCCGTGGGGCCTAGCAGGCCGAGTCCTTGTCGCCTGCACACTGCCGCTGCCCTGCTCCGTAGTTACCGCGTAATTTAGGGACGATGAGGGGAAAGTGGGCTCTCTTTTTCTGTTAATTCCTTGGAGGAAGTTCTGTTCAGAATGAATAGTCTGGAAATGTGTAATAAAGTTACCTATCAAGACCACTTCTACAGAGAGATTTAAATGTGATAATAAGAATAAAAGAAAATGAAGTGACATTGAGGGCGTCTTCTTTTATAACAGCTCTTGGTCTTGGCTGTTAAACACACTGTAAAATGACTTTTATACATTTATGGATTGAAATGGTTCTGCTGAAATTTTAAGTGTTAACATTGTTCAAACTTCCATTACCAACCCCTCTCACATTGTTACAGAGCGGTTTCCTGCTTGACTTTTCGATCACACCAACCTGGGGCATTTTGCACGGACGTTTTCTTTTCCTGTGGTGGAAGGTTCTGCTTGTTGAGATTTCAGTACCTTTCCATGGGAAGCCGGTTGTTTATGGTTGCACATCGATAAACTGATTGTCACAGAAAGTACTTTGCCGAGGAGGAGAAACCCTCAATGTTTGATTTGCCGGATTGGTGCAGGTGGAAAATGAAGTTACGCTTTGTTTCTGTTTTTTCAACCTCGTTTTTTTCTTTGCAGCTTTTGTTGTTTGCTTTTCCTTAAAGCTACTACGCTTCAGGCTCTGGCCATCACCTCCAAACAAGCCTGTCACCCCGCCAGCCCCAGGCAACCACAGATGTACTTTCTGTTTGTACCCATTGGCCTCTCCAATGAATGGCATCAAACATGCGCTCCTTTGTGACTGGCTTCTTTCCCTGAGCCTCGTGGTTTCAAGGGACCCCAGCTCATGTTTCAGCTCCTTGCTTGTTATTTCTTTCTTGTAAATGGAAGCTTTCAATGGAAGAGTAAATGTGTATACAGACCTAGCTAACCTATCCGAGGACCCTGGTTCCACTGGGTTCATCTTTGTGGTCA
This sequence comes from Phacochoerus africanus, assembly GCF_016906955.1. NCBI lineage: Eukaryota > Metazoa > Chordata > Mammalia > Artiodactyla > Suidae > Phacochoerus > Phacochoerus africanus. The sequence goes on along the minus strand of NC_062551.1, from coordinate 9,452,354 downwards.
GCACCACGGCTGGCAGTGCCTGGCACGTCCCAGGTGTTTTGCAGTACTTGCCAGGTACACGTACACGAATGCTTGACTGATAGGCCAGTGCTGGGTCCTCGGCCCTAAAACCTCCTTCAGCTCCACTGTAGGCACGTCCAAAGGAAGGGTCAGCCTGGGATGGGACTGGTCCAGGATCGTGCTGCAGAAATGCTGCACACGGTGTGAACACCCACTGTCTCAGGCATAGAAGGTGCCCCTTCCTCTCACTGTAGCTCTTAGTTTTCATCTTCTCCACGCGGCGCATTGGGAGCCGAGACCTCCCGGTGCTGCTCCTGCCTCTCCGGTTACCCAGCTGTCTCAGCACCTTCTTAAAGCATTACCTTTGGTGAGAGGCAGGCGGATACATTTGGATTTGTAAATACGTTTGCTTATTTCTTTTCCTGAAGAAGCGTAAGGCGCTGCTGTGTTAGAACGTCGTCCTTGCTGTGGTTTAGGTCTGCATTTACAAGACTGACTTGGGTCGAAGATATAACTTGAGCTCTGATGTTCATTTTGATGGACCCAGAGTACTCACCCTACTTTTCAGAAGCGAACACTTTTTAAGTAAAAAAGTCCGAGAAAGAGGGAGTGAAGAATATTTCTCTGTATTCCTTTATTGTTCAGATGGGCGGAGTTCAGAATCAGAACTACCCGGGTCCTGTCCGTCCTTCAGTCTTCCCAGAGCTTCCCCCGACGTGATGGTGGTTGTCCAGTTTGCCAGGAGTGGCCCATGGAAACCTGTTCCGTGTTTTGGTCCTTACCAGTCCAGGCAAATCTTGGCCGTGACTGTACCTACTGGATAGAATTGGAGCCTCTGCTTTCATTTTCCTTTCAAGACCTGTCCCTCATTATCACCGAGGATGGAAAGTCGGCTTGAGTTAGAGCTCGCTAATTGCTTCCTTCCTTGAAGACCTAAATGAGTTTTAAAGTGAAGCGCATATCTCCCAGCGCTAAGTAGCCAACGCGCAGAGGCGACTGAGACAGGGAAGACTGACTTAGGAAAGGTTCGTTCTTCTTTTTTTTCCTCCTCCTCCTCCCTCCCTCCCTCCCTCCCTCCCTCTCTTCTTTCCTTCTCTGTCTTGTCTTTTCTTTCCTCCTCTCTGTCGTCCTCCCTTTGTCTTTTTTCTCCTTTCATTTAATCTTTAGAAATACAATGGGGTCACGCCCTGGGCTTTGGCTCGTAATTAAACCAATTATTTGTACATTTAACACCATCTTGAATTACTAGGTGATCGTCTTAGGCCCTCTGAAGTCTAAGAGCCCTTGAAAGCGATATCCCAGCATAGATATTCCGTAGCACGTCTTACAATCTAAATATTGCTTTTAGTGTAATCGAAGCAGCAAGGGTAGTCACAGCAGTTGATGGACTATTTTTCAAATTGATTTCAAAAATGTATTTAAGGGGATGATCTTCTAGTCTAGATTACCTATTGATTTTTAATATGAAAAGCTCATTATGTAAGCAGTAACTGCATATAAAAACCTAGCAAACCTTTGCATAAATCCTTTAATTGAATTTCCAGAGCCTGTGGTTCTACTTTTTTTTTTAATTAAATCTATTTCTTTTTTTAAGTGTTACTGTGTAATTTGCATGCTGTGAAGAGGCCCTGTCCCAGATAAAGTGCCATTGATCCTTATTAAACCTCACCTCTGGGCTTGCTTAAAACTAACTGGAAAAATTAAAGTGTTCATGCCGCAATGCACTTATAGCTTGTGTGATAGGATTATGGAAAAAATAATAAAACTAATTTCCAGGAGAGAATTTATAATGTGAGATTTTATTTTTTTCAATTTGATAATTAATAGTGAAATCATATCGTATATATAAATCATAGTGCAGCCTATAAACTGAAATGGCAATTAGGAAAGATAATATATACTTGATGTAAAACCATCATGTTACGTGCGGATAATCTTTTGGCACTTTAATTTTTTAATTGTAGCAGGAATAGATTATGAATTCAAGTTGAACACATTAAATGGTGGGTTTCCTTTGAAAAATCCGGTTCTTTTACTGTGCACTACATTTGTAGATTTTTAATTTTAATGTGAGGAAGTATAAAAGATACAGAGAAAGATATTCTGGTTATGTTCATGCTCCAGTGTATCTATTAGAATTACCAGGGGAAGCAAAAATATAAAAGCTGCAATAGGTTTTTCTATTTTTTAATACCCAACATTTGTTATTTTAAAAGCAATAAAATCCCCTAAAGAAATATTCATAATCAATAAGAACACAAAATATGGAATATATTAACTGAGTTATAAAAATGTTTGTAGTATAGCACAAAATGAAAAACACAGCAAGTTATGTAGGGTTTAAAGTGTAATCAATTTTGAGGTTGTATACGAGGATATAAATGATAAACACAAGTAGTAGCATTTTTAGTAAAGGCTGTTGCAAAATACTATATTTATGGCCTATTCCATTCTTTTTATAGCTCATTAATGTAGAAAACAAACATAGTGTATCCATCTTCTCAGACAGCTTAAAATTCCCTTAAATGATATTTTTAAATGGGAACACGGAGCTCCTTTGATCTGCTGCTTCTTTCAAGAAGCATGAGTTAGTTGGAGCAGGCAGGTACACCAGGGGCCTTTTGCAGACTCTGGAAAGAGAGAGAGTTGATGGTGGTGAATTGCCCTCCCTCCATGAACAGGGGCCAAGTCTAACCCTTTTACACAGGGTTCAGAGCATCCCCCTCCTCTTACAGGGCTCCATGCCTCCCCAGCCAACCCCCCTCCCCCACACCTCAAGAAGAACCTTCACACCTTGGGAAGCTGCATTAATTCTTCCGGACCACAAGGGGGCTGTTGAGTTACTGGTTCACTGCCCTGGCTGGCAGGAGAGTTTTAATGCTGGTTCCAGAGGTGCTTAATTTCCTGTGGCACCTATGAATATGCATACAGTGTGTGCTCAGCAGTCTAGCAGTTCCAACTAGACAGCTGCTTCTGGTCCTGAGTTGGGTTTGTTGGTTTTTTTTCTTTTTCCTTTTCTCTCTCTCTCTCTCTCTCCTTCCTTGGACCAGCCCTTTCTGTCATGGAATTTCATTAACTTGTTTCCAGTATTTCATTTAGTTTTGATGTTTCCATCATGGCCTCTTTTGTGCCTTTCATTTTGCGGTTCTATAGAAGTCCCTCGACTCTTAGGATCTATGGGGCAGAGTTCCATGGCTCTAGGAGTCACAACCTGGGATATTCAGCCTTCCTAAAACCTAAGTAGGATTTAGCCATGCTCTAAAGGAAGAGTGTTTGGAAAAGAAAGGAAATACTCTCTTGGTTAGAAGGGCAAAGCTTTGGAACTGTTTCCTTTCTCTCTGTCTGGGTCAGCAAATAGTCCAGCCCTGTAGAAATCCCCCATCAATTCGGCCACCCAGTGTGTACTAAGTATCTACTGTGTGTTAGGCAACACTTCAGACATTAAGGACGTGAATCTGCAATTGCATCAATCATTGCCTTCAAGAATCTCCTTATCTAGTTGGAAAGCCAAAGACATTTGCAAATGACATTAATAAGCAGAAGCAAACCCCTAACTCAGCCTTGGGTTAGAGACCTAACTGCCTTGGGTTAACTCAACCAGGGTTTGTAACATTCATTAAAATGTTGAAATTTCCTTTTTTTACACATGACTGTAGTTTACTTGGACTGTGTTATTGACAAAACTAGTGCTATTGGTGGTAAATACTATGGAACTGACTACTATGAAGAATATGGTTTTAGATTGAGGTCTCTTTGGGTCATTATCATATAAAAGAAGATACATTTCGTGGTGAAAATGGTGCTAAGATGCATCACAGTCTCTGGGATAAATCGGCATTAGTCTGGTTGTTCCCAAGGAATCCGATGGCCTTGACATAGGGAGAGTTGGCACAGAAACCCATCTGTAGAATGTGGGCAGTCCTTTGCAAGTTGAGCCAGGGACCAGATCACCAAATACAGCAGTATAAGGATCTGGCCTGGGAGCTTGGACAGGGGTCAGAGGCAGGATTTAGAATTCCTTGAGCCAAGACTCAAGACCCAAAGCAGGGATCAGAGCCGAGCAGAGCTAGGAAAAACCCAGCCAGCACAAATGAGAGGCCTCCAGGACTGCTGACCCAGTAGGACCCCCAGTCACTACCCCTTCCTGAGGACAGTACAGCCAGTGATTAAGAAAACAGAGCATCTAAGAGGCAAGACCTTAAAGGCTAAAGGTGATGGATCTCTTGGCTTCAGAGCCCAGAAGCAAGCTTGCTTGAGTTCATCAAAGTAGCCTTACCTTCTCTGAGGCACATTGATGGATTGCAGAACTGCGCTTCAGCTTGTAGCCTCCAGCCTACACCAGAGCCACAGCAACACCAGGTCTGAGCCACATCTGCAACTTACACCACACCTCATGGCAACCAGTGAGCAGAGGCCAGGGATTGAACCCACGTCCTCATGGATGCTAGTCGAGTTCGTTAACTACGAGCCACAACGGGAACTCCAAGGTCCACACTCTAAACTGCTACGAGCTGTTGGCTCTCAGTTAAGAAATTTCGCTCTTGACCCAGCCTTACTGAAACGCATTGATGCAGGTGCCCACTCCAGACCTCAGGATGAGCAAGGCTTGCTGAAGTAAGACTGGCTGTTTCTTCAAGCATCTCCAAGCAGGGCATATGATGCTGTTTGGATGGAATCGTGGATCAGATGGCTCCATATCTTTTTGCATCATAATTCCATATTTCCCACTCTTGAAATGGAAGTTGAAGGAGATCACTTGTTTTTCTCAATGTCAAATAGCTCCACATTAAAAAAAATTAATATTTATTGAAAATTTTTTTGGGGGCTGCACCCCAGCATATGGAAGTTCCCGGGCCAGGGATCCAAGCCAAGCCACTGCAGTGACAACACTAGATCCTTAACCCGCTGCCCCGCAAGAGAAGTCCAATTGAATTCTCATGGGCCTTGTGCTAAGTGCTTTTCACGTGATTTCTAATCTTCCAACCACTCTTGGTGTCCTCCCTAGTGTTATCCACCATCTTTATAATGTGAAGAAACTGAGGCTCAGAGATGTTAAGTCATTGGTGGAGAGTCACACAGCTGGTCGGGGCAGAGGACTTACCAGCACCATGACTGTTGGCCAGCCTTACATTGTAAGAGAGTCCATGTTTGACTAAGAACGTGTGTTTCATTTTTCTCAGAAGGACGCTGTCTTATCTGCCCGTTTTGCAGTGCCTAGGGCATACGTGAGACATGGCACAACCCATTCAAAGAAGGAAGGAACAGTTGTTCATAGGCGTTCCTGGAAGTGCATCTGGCTTAGTGAGGGCTGTGCCGGCGGCCCGCTTGAGGAGGGAGTACGACATTCGGTGCGGAGTTTGGGAAGGAGCCCAAGGTCTTGAGGGGCCCTGCAGCGTACTCTTCATTTTTCAAGGTTGTGTCAAGGCTAAATTTTCGCAGAACCAAACTGGTGGGGCCTCTCATCAGTGTCAGTGGTCGTGTCTGAGGCTTTTCATTCCATTCTCTTTCTCTCTTTTTTTTTTTTCCCTCCATGCACTCCAGTGTGGAAGCTCCTTCTACCGTTTGTTCTGGCGTTGACGTCATTTGAAAAGCACTCTGTTTTATGCACGTTGCCCTCAGTAAGTCTGACCAGCCCCCGGGAAACATGTCTCTGCTTTCAGGCACGTCCCCCATCTCCAGACACACCTGTGACACGAGAGACTTTGAACACGCTTTCCTTTCTGCCCACATCTGGGTAAATTTTTTTTTTTCCAGTAGTTTCTTAATGGTCTTTAGCAAAGGAAGTAAGTGACACTGATCAGTGAAGGTGGACAGTAAGATTTATAATGTATTTGTGCTAGCTGATTGCCAACAGTACTGGCCTCTCCCAGCGGTGCTGTACGCAGACTCAGAAAATCAATAGGGATTAACCTCTGACCCCCTTCACATACTTATACTCTGGGCTGCATCGCTTACCAATATTTCATCGGCTTCTCTTAGCTGCTGTTACTTACTCAGTAATGTGTGGCCGATCTTGCAAGATACTAATTAATTTTTTAAAATGCAGCATCACTTGAAGCTGTGATAAAATATCACACCTTTGGAAATCAAGACCCCTTTTGGCTTTTTATTAAACTCACATCAATTAGCCTTAATTTGAAAAAATGGGAAAGGACAGCGCTAAAACTCAAGGGTTTGCTTGGCTCACAGCCCTCCCTCCGCTTTGTGGCTGACAGTGGTGGGTGGGTGGGGTGGGGGGGAAGCCTCTGTGGCTCTAACAGAACAGGTGTCCCCTGGTGTCTGAGTTGGAACCTGGGCTTCCTTTCAGGAAAATTGCTAATCTTTTAGATGCACTTTTGCCTTTTTTTTTCTTTTTTGTTGAAGGGACATTTCTAGCTATATGGATAAATATGGTACCTTGCAATGATATGAACCCCAAGGCATCATTCTTGAGGAAATCAAAATTAACTTGAATCCACAATCTATTTGCAAAAGTATGCAAACATTTGTATAAACACGTGTTCGTATAAACTGCTGTTAATTATTATTACTGCATGAGTTGGGAAAAGAGCCCAATTTGCAGTATTGCACATTTTTTTAAACCTTTCCCTTTAAGCTTGGCATATATTACACTGTTCTACATTTGTCTTAAAAATTGAAATGGTTGTAGATTTCTTTCATCCAAGACCCTTTTGTTTGCAGATTTTTTTTTTTTTTGCAAGTATGCCTATTCCCCAGAGTTTACTTACAGTTTCCTATTGATCCAGCAGCTGGTATTTGAATTGGTCGATGTACTCTCTAACTTGTTTAAGATACCCTACCTGAGCTATTAGTTTAAATAATGTATTCATAAATTGATTAATCATTACAGTAAGACTTATTAGCTGCATTTATATCTGCATGTTATCCACAATTGACTTGTACTCTAATAATCGCGCATGCTTAAGCAGAAGTTGGGCTTTACATGAGAATTTAGCAATTACCGAGGTGGAAAGCACGAGCGTTGGAGTGTCGCAGTCGAGCGGATGCAGGGCTTTAAAGTGGGGCTCACTGAGCAGATTGCTGCTTTTACATTTCCTAGGTAAAACAGACAGCTCTTCCTCCCAGAATGAAATCGAGGACGTGGGCCAAATGCTCTCGGCCTCGGAGAAGTGATGGAGTTTGCCAGACCTCTCCAGGCACCATGGTTCTGGAAGATGGGTAGGGGCGGAGGAAGGAGACTAGGGAGGGATGGTTCCTCTGTGTCCATTTCCTTAAAAGCTGCATCCGTGGGGCCAGTGGGCTGGTGTCCCTTCCACCGGGTCTTCAGGGTGTAAACACACCACAAAGCTCACATACCAGGGAGGGCACGCTCCCTCTGACCGCCAGTGACCCTGGCAGACCCGGGACAGACGTGTAAAGCAGCAGCCGTGTCAGGCTGCCTGGGTAGCAAGCCTGCCCCACGACGCATCCCTGGACATGCGGCCCTTCCTCGAGGGCTCCCAAGCGGAAGGGAAACGCTTCAGCTGCACACAAGGCTTAGGGCTACATGTGCTTTTTTTTTTCTTTTGTTAATGAACTATTTTTAAGAGCAGTTTTAGATTCACAGCAAAATCGACCAGAAAGTACAGAGTTCCTGTGTCTCCTCATCCCCATACACGCCCCACATCCCCTGGCTTCATATCTATAACCAAGCTGCTGCGTTGCAGTTAAAACAGTGCTTTAGTGGTGGCGCTGAAATGCTGGTTTGGCACCGGCCAGCCTAGTCCCGATTTTGAACTCCTGGGGAAGCGTCTTTTTGAGTTTCTTCCCAGGGTTGGGGAGCCCTCAGCATCTTGCCCCTTCCTTACCCCCACTTGGTTGGAGGGTCGTTTTGCCCCCACCGCATGATTTCTCTACTTGAACCCCTGCTCTGCAAACATTATTCGAAACCCTGCTACATTCGCCTTCTCTGTGTCCTTGGGTAATGCTGAGGCGGGGGCGGGCACACCTGTGTCCAGCTGCCTTGAAAGCACGCTGCCCGAACTGGGAAGGGCACGTGGCCACCAGTGACCAGTGGTGCTACCCGTTTGGGGCGGCACCTTCTCAGGAGTGGGGGTACCGGCTCCAGAGGACAGAGCAGCCTGGCTGGCTGTGTCGCTTCTCCAAGTTGCCTCTCCCAGCGTGGGCTCCAGCCATTACCATTTCCGAGAGCAAACCTTGCCTCCACCACTCCTCGCTGCTCTGACTTTGCCAACCTTAACTTACAACGTACCCACGGATCACTTTTCTGCAGAGGCCTAACGGGCTGGCCAGGAAGCCTCAGCAGATAAATTATTTACAGTGTTTAATTATCATCATATAGATTTATTAAACTTCTTGGTTACCTAGGAACCCATGTAGCTGCTGCCCAGAGTTTGCTAAACTTTGAATAATAGATGTCTTGTTCGAAGACAAAATCCCTTTGTCCCTGCAGCTCCCGTCTCCACGATGCCTGTGTGTGTGTGTCATGGGCGGACTTGTTTGTGTGCTGGTAAACGGTTAGCAACCGGCTCTTGGGGCGGATGACAAACTCCAGTTTGTAGTGTTTGCTGATGAGTGCAGTGTAAATACACACACCCTGGCCAGCAGGAAGGTAGGAAACGGAGTCAGGATGGAATGTACAGTCTTCTACTGTTTGCGTATGTTAAATCTGAGTGTGTGTGATTATTTATATTATATATGCAAATACATGTATACGTAATATTTCTACCCTGCATAGTATAAATATAGACATATAAATAGTCTCAAGAGCACAGATAATATACAATTATCATACTAAAAATCACGTGAAAATTGTATAAATTTTATTAAATCTAATAAAATTTAGCAAAAAATGGGATGTGCAGTCCCATTTCACTGAGTATATATGAAAAATATATATACTATTATGTATTTATATCACATATATAAGTATATATATAATATTTCCACTATCCAGACACAGCATAAATACAGACATATGAATGACCTCCAGAGCATAGTTCATTTAATTTTAAACATACTAAAATTATTCACAAGTACTGGATTTTGAGTCTCTCTGACCTTTGTTTTTGCTACAGCTTATTTTTTAAATCAAAGCATAGTCGATTTACGACGTGTTAATTTCTACTGTACAGTGAAAAGTGCATGTATTCTTTTTCATACTCGTTCCCGTTGTGGTTTCTCACAGGGTGCTGAGCGAAGCTCCCTGCGCCGCACAGCAGGGCCTTGTCGTTTATCCACCTGATACGTAGTAGTTTGCACCTGCGAGCCCCAAAGTCCAACTTCATCCTTCCCCCACCTTCCCTTCCTCTTGGCAGCCGCAAGTCCCTTCTCTTCTGTGGCTTATTTAATGGTGAGTTTATTTAATTGAATGTTTAATAATGAGTGTGTTCATCAACCGGCTCATAAAATCCCTGGAAGCGTAGCTCTCTTGCGTTGGTCGGACAGGGCTGCAGCCCAGCACCATGCTGCCAGCTTCCCGCTGCATCCCATGTTCAGATGCACTTCATGATCTGTGACTCACTCAGCCTCATGGCTAACAGGCCATCTCTGCACAGTTTTCTGCTGGGGTGTGATGAGCCGGTTTGGCTTGCTGCTAAGTGTCCTCGACAGCAAGCAGACACATGTACCCTGGCTGGTACATCCCAGACAATTCTGTTGTACTGATATTAAGGACAACAGTATTTTGCCAGAAGCTATAACGAGATGATTCTGTAACAACAGCATGGTGACACCAGACTCTGTTTTGCAATTTTCTTTAATATTTATGCTGGATAAATAATTTATCTCTTCTTTTTTTTTTTTTTTTTTTCATCTCGGGTGTGTTGATATAGACAGGTGCTAGGTTTTCTGAATGACTAAAGCAAGGATTTGGTTATTCTCTCCCCCACCCCGCCCCCCAAAAAACAGATGCGTCAGCAGAGTCGAGCCTTTGGGACTTGTTTCCACAGTCCTGCATCCCATCTACTAATACGAGCTAATCAGATCCTTTAGGATCAGCCCCACATTTGCAGGGAGGCACCTACTGAAGTGACATTTTTGCACACATTGTAACATCAGAACCTTCATATGCCATGGTGTTTGAAAACCCAAAACGTCACAGCCCCTGTCAGTTGTCTATTTGGAACTTAGTATAGATGTTCCTTCTAGTCCAGGGTTTCCTTACCCGGGAACTGTTGACATTTGGTGCCAGGTCATTCTCTGCTGAGGGCTCCGCCCTGTGTATGTATGACAGGATCCTCAGCAGCGTCGCTGGCCCCTGCTTGTCAGAGGCCAGCAGCAACTCCTGGACCCAAGAAGGCATAATGAAAAAGTGCATCCAGGAGTTCCCATTGTGGCTCAGTGGTTAATGAACCCAACTAGGAACCATGAGGTTGTGGGTTCGATCCCTGGCCTCACTCAGTGGGTTAAGGATCCAGTGTTGGTGTGAGCCGTGGTGTAGGTTGCAGACGTGGCTGAGATCCTGCTTTGCTGTGGCTGTGGTGTAGGCCAGCGGCTACAGCTCTGATTGGACCCCTAGCCTGGGAACCTCCATATGCCGCGGGTGTGGCCCTAGATAAAGACCAAAAAAAAAAAAAAAATTGTATCCAGATATTTCCAGGTGCCTTTGGAGGGGCGAAATTGCCTGAGGGTTAAGAACCAGCATTCTATTGCCGAGGTTCTTAACCACTTAAATGTATAGGAGGGAGTTCCCTGGTGGCATAGAGGATTAAGGATCTGGCATTGTCACTACAGTGGCTCAGGTTGCTGCTGTGGCGCAAGTTCAATCCCTGGCCCAGGAACTTCCACATGCTCCCGGTGTGACCAGAAAAAAAAAAAGTAGAGGAAAGGAAAAGCAGAGGCCCTCTCACTGTGTATAGCTCTCTCTTTCCCTGGCTTCCGGGAATGTTCAGTCCCCCAAAACACTGGAGTTGGGACTAAGGCAGCCTTATCAGTTTCTGCCCAGGGGACGGAAGCAGGAGGGAGGAGAGCAGTTTCCCGGCCTGAGGACCACTGTCCTATGTCCCCTGGGCTCCTGAGGAAGAAACGCAGCATCAGAAATGGGATGTCCAGAGCGCATCGAGCTGGGCCTTTTCTTTCTCCGGCTGCCACTTGCTGCGGTCACAGGCTCGTCTCTGAGCTGTGGGGCAGGTGTGTGTCTCCCTGGGGACTGGGCAGTGTGCTTGGAGAAGGCTTGAAAGGTGCCCCCCTGGCCCTGGCTGGGGATGGAGGGGGTGGGAGCGATGGCTCTCTGTTTGGAGGGAAATCTTTATCACCACCGTCTGAGAAGCTGGTGCAGGATGAGTTTCAGGGTTGCTCTGTGGACACTCCAAGCACCCCGCCGCCCCCCAGTCAGGTCTTCTATGCAGCTCTCCCCTCGGTGTCCTGCGTATCCAGCCTAGGTGAAGGGCGGGCCCTGGATCACGTTTAACCTTGTGTCAGGCTCCATAGGGCTGGCGTGGAGCTTTTCCTGAGTTCTCTGCTGCAAACACGGGGCTCCCCGATTCGCAGTTGGGTCTGCCCTTGGGACTCCTGAGCATGTTCAGACAGATCCCTGGTTGGCCCAGCCTTGCCCTGGCCCTAAGATAGCTGACCCCCAGGCCTTTGGGGCTGCTGCGGTGGGTGATGTCGGGCCCCGGTGTCTTCGGAGGTGTCCGCTGGGACCGTGCGAGGGAAGGAGGGAGCCGCGAGAGTCAGGCAGACCTGGGTGGTTCTCTCTGGGCCACTTGGGAATGTGTGGCCCTGGAGCAAATGACCTCGCCTCTCTGAGTCTTCGTTTCCTTGCCTGGGAATCGGACACGGTGGTATCGCCACAGCAAAGGAGTGGGGTGCTCACATTCACTGCCGAGCCCCGAGCATCTTTCTCAGCTCGCTTGTAGAGTAAGGCTTCGGTGAGGCCTGTCTGTTGTCACTGTCCTCTTACAGGCATTGCCTCAAATAACGGCCCTTAGCTGCCCTGTCCCCTCCTGCCTGCAGGGCATCAGGGTACCCAGTCCCTCGAGTACCTCCCTCCTAGAGGAGCAGACCCTTCACACACGGTTCAGGAGATCCGTCGTCACCTGCCTCCCTTTCCGGCGGAGGTGTGATTTTATGCCAGGTACCGGCAGATCCATAGTAAAAGCACCTCCCGTGAGGTGATACTTAGGCGTCACCAGTCTGCCCGAGCCTCGGTGTCTCTGTCTGCAAAGTGAGTCTAACCAGGACGGTGGTGTCACGTCCTGTCAAGTGAGGTGGACAGACAGACCTAAGAGCCCCCATCCCCTCCGCAGCCCCGGGCTGGGGGAGGTCACTGGACGTGGACTAAGGGACTCCCCCCATAGAGGGTTTTCTCTCTCTTTACTCGGCGGACACCCCAGGTGAAGTCTCGCTCTGGGCACCGGCTAACAGACATTTGATTGTCTAGGAAATGCCCTCTGAGAGAAAACTGCACGGATGTTTGCAGTCTTTGTCGTCTTCTAACCACTTCTCCCTCGGACACAGCTTTCACGCCTGTGTGCGCCTGCTTACAAGTGCTGTACACATTGGCATGTGGAAACTGAATTTGGACAAGCCTTGTGTTTCCAGAAGGGCTCATCTCTGGTTCTCTGTGATCTGATGGTCTCGCGCGCTCCGGGGTAAAAGAAGAGGAAGAAATAACACCCAAGCCAGGGCTCTGATGGGGACCAGGTGCTGTTGTGGGGTCTTGGCAGCAGCCACGGGGGAGCCTGGAAATCCTGAGGACCGGTTGTCTGGTATCTGAGCCTGCAGTTCTGGCAGGAGCCCTTGTCTCCCAAGCTGCCGATAAGCAGAGGGTGTAGCCTTGGTGTGGGTAACAGTTGTTGGAGGAGGGGGCTGGCAGATAGTCGGATGATTTTAATGTTTATATTCCACTGGGGTAAGCTCTAACAAAGACCCATCATTTCCCAGATAACCAATTCTTTTAAAAGAACATCTGTTGAAACCGGCAATTTACATTCTTCTTAAAATACGGAGCGACATAATTAACCCTCTGGGGAGACTAATATTAGTTTATTAGAGACAGTTTCTAGTTCTGTTTATTTTTATGCTAAACGATTTGTTCAGATTGGAAAAAAATTATTTTTTGGTTGTGATGTAGGGCTCTCCTTTATTTGGGGCCAACTTTTCCTCACCAGGAACACGCAGGGGTGAAGAGCACGGTGATGCTGCAGGGTCCTACAATCGACCATCATGCACCGAGAGCAGCGTAAGGAAAGGGCTCGAAGCTGTTTGATGTTGGGATGATTTGGCCTTGTACTCACTTTCGGGTGGAAATAGCTGATTTTAAAGGGAGCTGATCTGTCCTCGACACACGTGTGTGTGCATGTGTGTCCGTGGTTCCCTTGGTTGTCCGTCGTCGCACTGGCCTCCTTTGGTACCCGCTCGTGGTGCGATCCTCTTGTGCTCTTGGCCTCGGTCCCTGTGCACCGATTAGCATTTTGCCGGGAAGGTCAGGATCATGCACCGTTTCCAGCCTTGGACTGATGGCAGACCTCCGGCTTAGCGCAGAGGCTGCGGGGAATGCGGTCCCGCTCTCTGCCCAGACGCCTGTATTTTGCATCGGAGAGCACGCCCACCCGAGCATCAGCCGCGTTGCCCTCTGTCTCGTGTGCTCTCTTCCCCGTGGTGACTCTTCAGACGTGGGGGTTCCGTTGGCATGTGACACCCCCCTTCTCTCCGAGAGGGAAAGGGCTCCGAGAACCTTCCCCATTGCCGTTTGCTCTCCTGCAAAAGAAGACTCCTTAGCAGGAGCTCGTAAAAGAGAACTAGCAGTGAGTTCCTGCGAGAGTCGTGGCCCAGCCAGCCATGACTCCAGCCTCCCTTCCTTCCCCTTCCCTTCCTGGGGGCAACTTCAAGTTCAGCCAAACGGATCTGAGCCACCAGCCTGCACCCTCGGTGCCAGCTTTGTCATCTCCTCAGGCTCCCCCTCCTGTCCTGGGCTCACTGGTCTGTTGGCAAACTGCTCTTCATTCTTCAGAACCCAGCTCTTGGTGTCGTCTCTTCCGTGAAGCCCTCCCAGATGGCTCCTCATTGAGACAGCTTCACCCCCTTGCTCGACACTGTGGCAGCTTCTGTACTGATTGTTCAGTTATGCAGTCATCGTCCCTCTTGGATGGTGTGCTTCTTGGGAAGAGGACCGTGTTTTATTCTGTTCCCAACACTGGCCTGTCGCCTAATAGGTGCTCTGTGAACAGTGGTGGATGTCATTCTCTTCCTTCCCTCCTGCTGCTCTGCATTTAGGACCTAGTGGCCTTAGGTGTCTTGTTTTTTGGTGACGTATGCGAGGGTGCATTTGATGTGGGTGGGGTGATTGCAAAATCCAATCAAAATGGGAATTACTCACACCTGGACTTTCTTTATTTGCAGCTGGAAGATAAGAGCTGCATTTGAAACCCCTGGAGAAAACTTGAGTCTATGAAGCTGTTTCAAATAACAGTCATTTGGGGATTTGAGGATTGGGGGGGCGAGGGTGGGAAATGGCTGGGAACAGATGCCTCTGGAGACCCAAGCGTCGCCCCGACCATTGCACCTCCATCTCATTCCTCTCCACCCTTAGTTACCACGGTGCGGCTGACCAGTGTGTTCGCCTGGCTCCCTCCCCCAAACTGAAATGCCCCAAGCCCTGTGGGTGGTGCCTCTCCAAGTGCGGCCAGTAGGGGGCGGGAGTACACTTGGCCTTGGTTCTCTAGATCTCCGAGACCTGGCGTCTCCCTCGAAGATCCCTGGCCGGCTGCTTTCAGGTAACAGTTGATGAACACCCAGAAGTGGCATTTCCACCGGGAGGGAAGCAGATGGTTCCATCAGGTGACAGTGATGTGTGTACAGCTGATGGGGAGCCGGGGTGGGGTGGGGGGGGCTTGAAACAAAGGCCGGTAGAGATGGAGGGAGGTCTGTGTTATCAGCCACGCAGTCAGAAAGGTGTGTGTGCTTTCACAATGAATTGTTTACTTCCTCTGGTGAGGGGCCGTTTGACCCACAGCATGGTCCCCTGGAGGACCCTCCAGGGGACTCTTTAGCAACAAGCCCATTCCTGTGACTTCCTAGCCTCACTTTTGTCATCATAGAGCCCACCTGACCATGTGTTAACTCACATGTGGTCAACGTCCAGTCCGTATCAGTTGATTGTGTGTGTGTCAGAGCATTTTGCTACATCTAGAACCACGACAGTGACCAAGCGTTGAGCTCTGACCTTGAGGACAGAGCCCAGGGCCTGCCACTAGGAGGTGTTCACAGAATCCATATTGCTCTTGTCTCCCAAGTGCGACTGGATTTGTGTTGAAATTTTCTTATTTTTGGCTAAGGGAGGTTTTATGGTTGTGCTGTGTGCCTTGGATAATTTGTAGCAGCTTAGAGTTATAATTCTGAGAGAATATGCATCCTCATATCCAAATGTGGGTTTTTTCCCTGCTTAATTTATAGTTTTTTTGGACAAATTACCAGGAACCTTATCCCTCAGTGTATCCCTGACACACTGACTACCTGTGCACCGTTAGGTATGGGAATGGTGAGTACTCAGCGTGCATGCATCCATTCCCTAGTCCTGTGACCATGACAGGCATCACTAATCAATCAGAACCATGCTCAGCACACACTGCTCCAAGTAGCCATTACTAATCGTCTGGGGTTGGTGCAGGCGATACTCTTTTTCTGCCATCCTAGGAAAGTGCTGTTTTGATAAAAGCATCATAGTTCCTCCTGCAGAGGGCATACTGGCTTCCTGTGTAGTAGTCACACCTTTGGGAATCTTATGCCTAGTAATGTGCTGCTGTCAGAGCTGGGCCTTCTTCCTGGGAGAAGGCTGGAAGCACTTAGAGCCAGTTCCCTAAAGGAATAATAAATGTTTCCGAGTTCCGTCGTCTGCTGGAGCTGCATGAGAAGAGGTGCTACATTAAGAATTTGTATGTTGGAGTTCCTGTTGTAGCTCAGCAGGTTACAAACCCAGCTAGTATCCATGAGGATGCAGGTTCGATCCCTAGCTTTGCTCAGTGGGTTGAGGATCTGGCATTGTCATGAACTGTGGTGTAGGTTGAAGGCGTGGTTCGGATCCCACATTGCTGGGGCTGTGGTGTAGGCCGGCAGCTGCCCCCTGACTTGACACCTATCCTGGACACTTCCATATGCTGCAGGGGGAACCCTAAAAAGAAATATGAATAAATAAATAATAAATAAATAAATAAATAAAATAATTTGTATGTTAAGACAGGTGCTTAGCATTATTCTGGTCTAGAAGCTTCTCTGGGACAGAGAGGATTCACTGCAAGGTGCATTGCAGTGGCAGTTACCCAGTTGATAGGTATGATTTGATTTATACACACAAAGTTGCAGGAACCTGTGTTTACTTGTGTGGATGATTCGTGTGTGTCTGTTACTCCCTTTCACGGCAGAGAAGAGCAGTTGCATTTGGTTGCTCTAGGCTCCTAGGGTATGAGCGTGTTTACAGAGTATCATTCATCTCCTAAGCTCTGCTTAAGGACATGACCACAAAAAAACAATGTAATGAGTATAGCTAATACCTGCATAGCGCTTGCTCTGTGCTTATATGTGTATCGGTTGATCATACACGCGTTCTTTCCACGTGCTTTACATACCGCGACGCCTCTGCCTCGTTCTGTCCTCTCTCGAGATGTGAGAAAAGCGAGACATGGAGAAGCACCCTGGCCGGGAGCATCGGCTGCCAGAGTCTCTGGCCCTCCGTAGTCTGTGTTCTTCCCACCGCATTTGATGCGGGACCGTCCATCGTTTCCCCCCATTTGGACGGAGTGCCCGAGACATGTCCTTCCTGAGCAGGGCAGGGCTTTTGGACTACGACGAGAAGAAGATAACAGACTTGGGACGCAGAGCCTTAGAGGAGGGCTGGACCTCAAAGGGAAGTCGGCTCGTGCACTTGGGATGGGTCAGTAAATAAACCTGAACCAGACACAAAGCATCAAGCACGCGAAAGGACATAGAACCAGCGACCGATCGCTTGTGTGCCTCCTGAAAATGCCCTGGTCGGCAGCGCTGCGAGGCCCCTTCTGATGCAGAGGCCGAGCATGTTTGGTGAAGCCTCACACGGGCACTTTGGCCGGAAGCTCCCTGTCTCTTGGGCCTGCATGGCCGCGGCCTAATGGACTGTACGTCAGTGGCTTTTTGAGGAAAAGAAATCGAAGGCTTGGCCATCGGTCCCTGAGTCAGCACATTGAACTTTTGGTCAATTAGCTCCTCCCCCATCTTGATGGTGAGGCCTTTCCTGTAATTACCGACCAGATCCTATAGCTGGAGGAAGGCCTGTCAGTGGAATGAGAGGCTCATGTCCACCGCAGGGTGACAGCCGGCTCTGAGGGCTGTAGGCCTGTCCTTAGAGAGGCTTCTCATTTCCTCTTTCGCTACTCTGCCCCCACCCCAGTCTCCGCCATCAGGTGGAGCAGGTGTCTCATTCCGTGGCTGGACCCAGGGGGGTCAGGGCCCTCGGACATGACGTCCTGCAAAGTAGAGATGTTTCATGGATCTGCGTTGTTTTTAATTAAGAATCATTTTCAGAACATGCCTCTGTGTGCACACAGGAAAAGATCTAGGAAGGCGTTGTCACCAGGCCTGACGTCTCGGGGTGGGGTTGGGCAGGACGTAATGGACAGAGAGCTGTGTTTTACCTTGGATCAGTCTCTCGTTGATTTTCCTTCTTTTGATTTTTTGGTAACCATGGATTACTTTTATAATTCCAAATGATTATGTCATCAAAGAGTCAAAATCAGTAAACATTTCTAATTATCAGAAATTCCTGGAGTTCCCTGGTGGCCTTGTGGTTAAGGATCTGGCATTGTTACTGCTGTGGTTCAGGTTCATTCCTCGGCCCGGGAACCGATGTCGAGGGCACGGCCACAGATACGTCGATACGTACATGCACAGTGATGATGTCATCGGTGACACTCTCTGGAAGGAGACTCGGTCAGGAATGGTTCTGCGGGGGGCGGGTGTCAGAGGCTGAGGCTGGAAGCATTCCCTGTGTACCCTTCTCCTTGGCCTGAAACAGCTGGCAGCCCCTGCTTGGGCTGGAGCCGTGGGGCTGGGGACCGTGAAGGTACTCGTGCTCCGGGAAAGGGGCCGGGTACCCCTGTAGCTGTGCACATCCACACAGAAGGCCCGCCTTTTGCACGGATAGCAGGTTTTCTTTCAGTGTCATTCGGAATTTGTTCCTTTCCAAGATCTTTATTTGTTTGTTTTTAAAAACTAGACTTTGTTTTTTTTGGAGCAATTTTAAGTCCCAAAAAGATTGAGTGGAGGGTACAGAGATTTCCCATCTGCTCCCTGCCCCTGCCCCCGAGCAGCGCCTCCCTCACTGTGGACGCCCCCCGCCAGGGGGGTGCACTTGTTACAGTCATTGGGGTTGACTGTCGGTGTTGTACATGCTATGCATTTGGACAGGTGTCCCCCCCGCCCCCCGTGGTGCTGCAGCGAGTGGACTGGCGGCCCTAAGATTCCTCTGTGCTCCCCTCTGCACCCCTCCCTCACCGCTCACCTCTGGCCCCCGCTGATTTTTTCACTGTCTGCACAGGCTCGCCTTTTCCAGAATGTCATAAGGCTGGAATCACAACTACAGTTAGAAGCCTTTTTGCATTGGCTTCTTTTACTTAGAGATACGGATGTAGATTTCCTCCCTGTCTTTTCATGGCTTCACAACTTACTTCGTTTTAGCACCAGATAGTATCCCATGGTCTGGATGGACCACAGGGTATGTATCCATTCACCTGCTGAAGGGTATTTTGGTTGCTTCCAAGTTTCGACAGTTAAGAATGCGACTGCCGTAAACCCATTTCTGCTGGGTTTTGTGTAGATGTAGGTTTTCACCTCCTTTGTGTCGACACTCAAGGGCACAGTGGCTGGATGCTACGCCGAGAATATGTTCAACTCTGTCTTCGGAAGTACCTCACTGTCTCTGGACATGGCTGAGCCGTGTTGCCTTCCTTCCATCCGTGAGTGAGGGTCCCGTGGCTGCACCACCTTGGCAGCATTTGGTGTTGCCGGTGTTGCGATTGTGGTCCTTCTCATAGCATCTTAGTGGTCTCTTCTTGATTTACCAAGATGTGTTTTTAATTGTAACTTTGAAATAAGTACATTTGGGATGTCCTCTTGTGGTGTAGCAGAAACGAACCCGAGTGGTAACTTCGAGGGTGCGGGTTTGATCCCTGGCCTCGCCTAGCGGGTTGGGGATCTGGCGTTGGCATGAGCTGGGGTTGCCGTGGCTCGGATCTGGCATTGCTGTGGCTGTGGCACAGGCTGGCAGCTGCAGCTCTGATTCAGCCCCTAGCCTGGGAACTTCTGTATGCCACTGGTGCAGCCCTAAAAAGCGTAATAATAATAAACACATTAATATGAAAAGCCAAGGTAAATGGAAAAAACTTATTTACCTCCAAGTTAAGCATGTCTCTGAGGAGTCTGGCAGTTTGGTAGTAACTGAAGCTAGAATATTCCACTGGTAACATTTTACCGTAACTACTGGCCATCAGGAGAGACCAGAGACTAAGGCCATGGACTCTCAGTTCATGTGCTTTATGTTCGTGAGGCCAAGTGATTTTAAACTATGGGTCTGTTGAGGGTTATACAATGACAGTAACTGTTGAAATGCTGAATGGGCACTAGGATGATGGGTTTCTGAGTGGAAACAGTGGGTTTCTCATGCTGTCCACAACACCTCATCGCACGTGTACTGCGCTTGCTCGACTGAATCTAAGCATCATGATTAGACACTCCCCGTGGTGTGGGCACTGACACTGCATCATAGGGACAGTTGCTGGGTCCAGAGACGTTGCTCTTGACTGTTTGCCATGGGACGCGCGACTTTTATCTCAAAAAAAAAAAAAGGTAGACTATATATTGTGAAAAACACATTTTCAGGGAATTTGATATTTTTAGGAAATTATCAAGGGTATCAACATAAAGGGAATAAAAAAGACGTGGTACCTCGAGGTTTATTGTCATTGCTTTGTAAATGTCATGCTGTCACGGGTGGGGGTCCCTCTTGGGCTTGCAGAGCCTGTGGCATAGGGGGCGAAGGTGGAGTGTCTCTGTCCCACTTCAGGGCAGGGTATGCTGCAGGGACCGCTTTTGCAAACTTTGCATGCCCTGCTCACAGAGTTAATGACGGAGTCAGGCTCTTCCCGCCGAGGCGCACGCCGCGTGTGTCACGCTGTCGCTGGCAGCATCAGTGATCCTGGGGCAGAGGAGAGGCTGCACACCCTGGGCTTAAAGGGCAGTGAGTGACCTGCAAAAATGAGGCGCTTCTGTGATAAGAACAGTTCAGCAGGGACAACATGCTGTCTCACTGCCTCAGTGATGGAGCTCGGGTGTCTGCCAGTGGTGACCCCCGATCCCTTTCTTCGAGGGGAACTCACGCTCCGTCACCCGTCCACCCTCGGTGGCAGCGAGAGAGACGCGCAGCAGCGGTGGAGTGAAGACGAAATATCGCCCGCGCCGAAGGAATCATTCTGAGCGCTTTTAGTCTATTAAGTCTATGAGGCTTCTTAATAGTTTGGCTTAAGGCAAAAGTGATTTTATTCTAGTTTCATCCTCGTTGAGTCAATAATTAACTTAACCAAGTTTGATTAAAACTGAATTTCAGTAAGTATGAAAACCAACCAGACCTTTCTCCTTCCCCAGGTGACTTGCCGTGCGTTCCTGTCTCTGAGCAGCTCAGGGTGTCTGGGGTGGGGGTGGGACTCGAGGCCCCAGCTTCATGGCCATGGCTCTGCCCCAGGGGAGGCGCCAGCACGGATTTCCCTGCCCCCTGGCCTTGGTCCTGCAGGGCGGGCTGCTCCCGCCCTGACTTCCCCCAGCCGGCCCCCAGCCCCTTCTGTTTTCAGTCCTCTAGGCTCCTGATCCATCTCTTGGCTCTTTGCTTTCCTTAACCTTCCTAAAGGACCAGGTGGGCTCATGGGGATGTCCTATCCTTGGTGACCACAGAGGCTGAGGGTCGCTCCGAAGCTGCCTTTGGGTCCGCGTGCTGGGTTAAGGGATGGGGGGTGGGGGTGCCTGCATGGTGGCTCCGAGCTCCTTTCTGGCTCTTCTTCGACCCATGCTCCTACCGTATAGCAGTTGTCTGTGCCTTTCCCGCTTCCCCACCAGGATTCGCCTCTTCACGAATGAGGACTGGGTTTTGTTTGTTCGTCTCTACTTTGAGTGCCCAGCAGAGGACTTGACACCCGCCACTGTAGACTGTACCCATGGAATGGCCTCGGGAAGAGAATGAGCTCGAGGCCGTGTAGGTGCCCTCTCCTCTGGGTGTTGAGAACTGGAATTTCATGCCGTGGGGCTGGGCCCCTTCCTTACAGTTCATCTTTATGTGCTGTGAATAGCCGTTCCTGCGTCTGGCTAGCTAGGGTGAAGTGATGCCAGACCCCTTCCATTTAGCGGCCTCCCTGCTCTGAGTCTTTAGGTAGGAGGTAGGAGAGGAAGATGGGGAGAGAAGCTTTGATTCTTCCCAAGGAGAACGGAAAGCAAATCAAAACCGTGAAAGAGTTGAGCAGGCAAGCCTGGTCCCGAGCACCTGTTGAGGGTTTTGCTGTGTGATGTCACCGCGAGAGGCACAGCTGGCCCCGGCATCGCTTGCCTTCGGAGGGCTTCGCCGGCCTGTGTTTGCTGCTACCTACAGTCAGCGCAGGGCTCGTAGTGAGCGTGAGCGTGTGCGCAGCTGGGAAAGATGGCCTTTAAAAAAACTGTCTGGATTGCTTGGCATTTGCCACGGGTGTTAAGTCTCCATCCTGGTTGCCAAGATTAAATTGAATTGTCCCCACAGCCGTTCAGTTTCATGACGCACGGCACGTAGGCGCCTTTTTGCACTGGGTTCTTCCGCTCTCTGCTCCTTCTTTCCTTCCTTTCTTTCCCCGTTCATCTACCCCTTTTCTTTCCTTATGTACCCCACGCTCCTCACCAAGTCAGCCGTGGTACCATTTCACCGCGTCTGGCAAACCACGGCAGGGTGTGCCAGGCGTGCGCTGCTGGAGACCCCTGAGCATGTGTGTAGTGACAGGAGTGGGCAGATGCCTCACTATCCCTTACAAGACGGGGGGCTCATTTCGGGTGTTCTTGTGATTTTTTTCCCAGCCGCCTTCCAGCTGGACTGGCTTTTTTGGGGAACACGTGGACGTTTGTGTTAGAAGCTCCAGTCACATCCTTCAATCCCAAAGCTTTTTTTCCATGGTGAATTACACAGGCAGTGTTTTCCAAAATTGTCATTGATCAGTACAGGCCCAGAGAGAACACTCTGGACAACCCCTGATGCCACACCTGCGAGGAGTTGATAGTTCCTGGCTCAAAGAAGTTCCAAGAGAAGGAGTTCAAAGCCAGCGTGTTTCTCTCTCTGGACCTCGAGCAGTGCCGCACCACGCTCAGGTTCGCTGATGTTTAGCTTGGACTCAGTCCCAGCCGGGGCAGCGGGCGCAGCCTTGCTGGGTCGGACGCGGGAGGCTTTTATCCTCAAGTCTTCAACAGCAAAGAATGTTGGGCCGGACAGAGGGTCAGCTGGGTACCAGCGATTGAAGTTCTCAGTTACTGCCCACAGAAATCTGAACTTGGAACACAAGCACCCTTCCTTCTGCACGGACCTTTTTTTTTTGGTATAATGAAACCATTTTTGGAAGAGTGCCTGCCTGTTATGAAAAAGCAGGCAAGCTGGTTTGGGTATCTTTGTTTGTGTAAACATTTTGGTGTTATTTGTGAAAATGATCAGATGCTGGTGGGGCGGGGAGGCTGACCACGACTCCGCCTGCCACAGCTGCACTGAGGGTTTTTTTTTTTGAAACATACGTGGGAGATGGGGAAGAAATCAACAATAAAGACTTGGTACAAAAAGCCATGCAGGCTGCCACTGTGCCCAGCTTTCCTTCTCACTGTGCCCTGGCTTTCTTGCTGGCTCTCTCCCAAGCAGGGATCTCCTGCTTCAGCTGGACCCTCGGATCACCTGGGAAATTCTTTCAAAAGAGTGACGCTCCAGGCTAATTGAATCCAGATCTCTGGTGGGGGAGGATGATGGGTTTTGTAGGGGAAGTGGGCGGTGTGGGCCGAAAACCCCGAAGTGCCCCCATGTTTAGATTTCGTGATCTGGATGGAGAGAGACTTCTTCTTAGAGTTTTGGGTAGAAGGTTTCTGGGCGCCGCATCCCCTTGGACAAAAGGGAGAGTGGACTTCCAGCCTAAGCCAGGCTTGGCGGGCATCGCTTCTCTGGGGGCGTTTACTGTTTCCTTGTCTTCCTTCTCCTGGTCACTTCTGAGGTCACTGGACCTTTACAGGGTGTGCCTGCCCTCAGCAGCCTTTTTTTAAAACAAAACAGACAGAAACAGCTTCATCCACACATAATGCACTCACCATATAATTCATTCATTTAAAATGTACAATTCAGTGTTTTTGGTGTATTGACAGAGCTGTGCATGTGTCACCACCATCAGTTTTGGAATATGTTTATCAGTCCCAGCAGGTCCACACTCCTTGGCCCTCACCTCAGCTACCCCTTCTCCCAGCCCTGGGCAACCACTGGCCTGCTTTCTGTATCAGCGGATTTGCTGGTTCTGGACATTCCCTATAAACCGATGATGCAACATGTGGTCTTTTGTATCCGGCTGCTTTCACTTAGCAGAATGTTATCAAGGCTCATCCCGGTTGTAACATGTATCAGTGCTTTGCGGTTTTCTCTTTTTCTCTTCTCTTTTCTTTTTTGGCTCTGCCCGTGGCATGTGGAAGTTCCCAGGCCAGGGATTGAACTTGTGCCGTAGCATCGACCCAAGCCTTTGCCGTGACAACAGCAGATCCTCAACCCGCTGCACCATAGAAGAATTCCAGTACTTTGTTTCTTTTTATGACTTCATAATATTCCTTTGTGTGGATGTACCACATTCAGTGCATCCATTCCTCACCTGACGAGCATCTGAACTGTTTGCGGTTTCTGGCTGTTAGGAATCATGCTGCTCTGAGCATCTGTGTACAGGTCGTAGTGTGGATTATCTTTCCATTGCACTGTTTTTTTTGCAGCATGTCCTAAGCAGTATCGCCTCAGCCATCAGGAAGTGTCTTAAAATGTTTGGCATCAGAGATAAGTCATTATTACCAAAGTGGACAGCTCTGGGTCAGGGGCCAGGAGACCTGGGGGACCCTGTGCACCTGCTGGTTGTCCTCGGACTGTGAGTGGCTCAGCTCTTCAGAAGAAGGAAAGCACTCACAGCTCCTCTCCTAGGCCTCCTGCTTCTAGAGATCACGCACTTTGCGAGAGAGGTGGTGCCGTGTTCCTGGATCCCTACAAGACATCAGTATTGTTTGTGTGATGAATGAGTCCACGCCGTGGCTATTGAATGTATTTGCACCTTCTAACAGTGTCGTCTTGCCTGTGTCGCTGACTGGTTTTGAGATTTATGAGGCCTCACTCAGAAGCAATGTGTGTCTGGATTAAGGGAACCTGAGAATCACTATTTATGTCTGACCCGAGGAAATTCCCTTTAAGCTGCTTATCAGAGGTGCATGCTGAGAGCATGATGGGAAGATGGAGTCTTCCATCCGCTGGCAAAATCTGGAATCTGCTCTCATTCCATTTTAACTGGAGTGACAGTAAGCTAACAGACCCATAGGTCTACCCGGAAGTATCTGCTGACAGCTTCACTTTTGAAAATTTAGTTGAAAAACCACCTGTGCTCTAATTCTGATTTTTCCCGATGCTCCAAGTCTTCAGTGTGGATTAAAACATCATCCCTTTTTGTAAAAATCAAAACAAAGCAACTTTGATCAAGGTGATTTAGGAGAAACTAAATATGCCTCTAATTTCACTACCAGTATAGTGAATATTTATTTTCCACTTAAAGGTCCATCAGTGCTCCACGATTTTTGCATTTTCAATTTGAAAGCTACCAGAAAATTTCCACATTATTAAAAAATTAAGTTTCTCTCGAAAATATTCCCTGTGCAGACGCTAACACATGTTTATGCACTATTTCACCACCAGGGGGCATTGTGGTTTGACTGTCCATTTAAACAGCCCACATTCTATCAGTTTACCCAGGAAATAGAAGGCCTGGGCATATTTCTGATTCCTTCCAAGAAGGAACCATATCTGGGAGAGAACAGATGTCGATTCTTTTTCCTTACTAGCAAACGGTAGTGTTGTCAAATTTGCTAAACTTAGCCAGTCGAAGATTAACATGCAGTATATAATATGCATGTGCCTAACTGTACAATAAGTAGTAAATCACATTTTTATGCTTTCTCTGAACTTGGAAGCTGCAAGTTATTATTATTTTTTTTATTCCCTGGGTGTGATGAAATAAATAACATTCAAATACATTTTAAAGATGTCAGTCAGCGGGGGGAAAAAAGTGCTTGGCAACTGTGTTTGATAGATTTCTTTTATGATTAATTCTCCTATTAAGTTTTAATGACTTTAAAGATATAAAGCTAGAAACCACAAAACTAGGCATGGTTAATAAATAACTGAAATTCCAGGTGTATAGAAATGCATGTGTGGAAAAATGAAATCATATATTCTCTAGGATGTATGAGGAAACGGCTCTCTGGAGAGTCTAGAGAGTCAAATATCCCCAAAAGGGAGGGGACAAGTTTAAAAACAGGGAACTCAAGGAGATTGTCTTTCTTTAGGAAAATCCTAGGAAAAACGTACTAAGATTAACCATTGTAAAGTGAAATATCTTACGAGCCAGTAATTTTCAGCAAGATGGTGGTTCTCTTGGATGGAATGCATTTCTCCATTTTGGCTTTTTAAAGCATCTCTGTCCACAATTTCAAGTATTTCTCCCAGTTCCTCCTCACACTTTTCTCCCCAGGCTCATCTGGCCTGGAAGATGTGTGCTGATTCATTGTTTTGTAAATGTTCAAAAGCCTGCCTGGTCCCAGGAGTGGGGATCGGGGTGGCAGTATTTCAGCAATGCTCTCTCTCTCTCTCTTCTTCCTCCTGCACCCAGAATGTATGAACCAGGACTGAGCTCCTGCGCAGAACATCTCTGGGAGTCGGGGAGAATTGAAGAATCAATTCTAGTTTCCACGTGGCAGGAGTGAGGCTTGCCTGGGGCTGGCGGGGTCCCCCCCAACTCCCTGAAACGCCCCCTCCACGTCCGAGCCTGTGTGTTCACGCCGGGGGCCTCTGCAGCAAGCACAGCTGGATTTTTTACTTTCTAGACCATCTCAATTCGAGGTCTTAAACTGAACAGTTTAGAAACCAAACAGACATGAATCAACATGAAGAATAACTGGGAAGAGTTACGGGGCCCCCAGAAGAATGTATAAACGTGTGTGTTTTTGTATCTGGTTATGTGTATGTTTTCATGCCTCAAAAGAGACACATGGTATATTTCAATCCATTCCCCCCACGAAGGACTTTTATTCTTGAGTGTTTCCGAGTCCCCAAAGCACAATAGGTGCCATTTGGAACCTTCACACGAGGCAGCCCCACACTTCAGAACTTCAAGTCGAAAGATCTTTTAAGTCCACAAAACTTATTTTTTGAAAGATCTTGGCCCATTCCAAATGAATACTGATTCCCAGCCTCTGAAATGCCTGGAGTGAGAAAACAGGGAATATTGTTCTTTTCTGTTTATATTATTTCAAACTGAGTTAATACACTTGCCAGGAGTCCAGGCAGCTTCTGGCCTGACAGTGCCTTATTTAACCAGCCTAGTTTTGAGAATAAAGTCAGGGTCCTCCCCCCCTCTCCCCCCCAGGGTCCTCCCAGCAGCACCCGGGTCACTCCTGAGTTGGAAGAAACCAAAGCAAATAAAGCGAATCTGTTTCTCTATGAAAATCATCTTTTTTTTTTTTTTTTTCCTGGGCTAGGACCCAGATTTGGCCCTGGCAAGCAGGAGAGCCGGGCCCCACACCGGAACCTCAGCTCCTCCTGGGTTTCAGAGAGCTGGAATCCCCAGGCCCAGCCTCTCCCGGCCAAGGAGCCTCAGCAGAATCTGAGGCTTCCGGCTTGCTCCCAGCCTGGAGACTGCGGGCCAGTCTGGCTGGCAGATGCTCCTCCAGCCCTGGCCGCATCTCGGCGCTGTCCTGGTACACGGAACGCCTTAGCTTGAGGCTGGAAGAAACCCCACGCGTTTGGCCCGAAAGAGGCAACTCCTTCCAGCTGGCCCGGGCGCTGGGCCTTAACAGTGACCCAGATGAACTGATTATGTACAGAGAGTGGGTGGAGAGGACCCTGGGGACCGGGGGTTGGGGGGAAGGAGGGAGAAGCCGGCACTTGGCTCCGTGCACAGCGTTTCCTTGGCCGAGCTCCAGAGGAGAGACGGGATCCAGGGCGAAGGGCCCTTGCAGACCCCCTACCCCCACCCCGCATGCCCGGGCCTTCCTGCTGGACATCGGGTCGGCCTGTGCCCCGAAGACAGTCCCCTCGCCAAGCAGGGGCTGCCCAGGAAGGGAGGCCACGGGCTTCACGTGTGGAGGGAGTGGCTCCTGTGGACATGAGAAGACGACACCAAAGGCTGGGACATTCCTCCAAACAGAACTCGGGGCCCCCGCTCGCCCCGGAGATGGAAAGGCTGCGCTGCCTGCGCCCGCACACGCGCACTCTCTACGGTGCGCCCGCCTCCGAAGCCCGGGCGCCCAGGGCCTTGGCCCCGCTCTCAGATGAGGAGTGGCGCTCGTGTGAGCCTGGCACTGTCTTCTCACCCAAGAGAAGGAGAAAGGCAAAAGGAAAGAGCCTGAGCCGCCTCCTTTTAGATGCCCGCCACCCCCAGATGGCAGAGCCGGAATGCCCCAGGTACACCGCCTGCCCATTGGTGATGTGCAGGCTGGAGGCCCCCTTCCCCTCTCGCGCACCTGCCTGATGCCCGGCTGCCAGGCTGCTGCGCTGCCGGGCGGGGGCGGCGTCGATGTTCCGCGAGGAATGTGTCTTTCCCAGGCCTGCCTCATGCCAAGCCCCACTTGCTTCAGGCCAGTCAGTCCCTTCTAATCTGCGCTGTTGCTGTAAACACTGGAGAAGCGGGATCTTTCTAGCAAGGGCAGTGTTATCTGGAATAAAATGTTAGACCTTGAGAGTGCTCTCGTGCTCCGCCAACAGCGAGCCAGAGAGCAGAGGAGGGAGAGTCAGAACGTGGAGTATGTGGCAGAGAGACGGTGCAAGTGATCTCTGTGTCGACCCTGTCTTTAAAGGCAAGATTAACAGCGATACATAAATATAAATGTTTCTTTCTGGCCAAGCACCGCAGATTAGATTTCACATTCGAAATGTAAATCGTGCCTAGGAAACATCGATGTTTATTTTCAGCAACTGACCCTCGGGGATAAAAATAAAAAGGAAAAGGGAAACAAACAAAACCGGGTTACTGACAAGCTGTAGGATGCTCTATTTTATATCTCACAGATATTTTACAGCTCTGGCATTTCTAGGGAACACTTTGGAGTACTTGTAGTCCGGTTTGTCCATAAAAAGCCGTCTGTGTTTTTATGTTTTGAAAAGACATGTGGAGAAGCCCACAGCATGTCCTGTCAGGCATCTTATCCTTGAAGAAACAGCAGGCAGCATCAATGTCACCCACGTACTGTCCCCACCCCCGCCACCCTTTGAGAAGTGTCTTGGGGCTGTCTCCAGCCAAATCAGCACTGTGCTTCTTGATTCATGCCCTGGACTGTTTGCGAACACATCTGAATTATAATATGTAGCGGGGAAAGCACCGTCTGGCTGTCCCATCTTGACTGATGTTGTTTCTGCATCCCACCTTGCTTAATCAGGAGCAGGAGCCAGGGATGCTGGGCAGGGGCAGGGGTGCTGGATGGGAGTGGGCATGCTGGGTGGGAGTCGGGTTGGTGGACTGAGGCGGGGATGCTGGGTGGGTGCTGGTTCATGCCTTCCCTGTGTCAGGTCTCCCTCCATGGAGCCATCCCCTTGCTTTGGTTCCCAGGCAGCAGGGGCGAATGCTATTCCTTCCACCTCCTTTGTCTTTGTCAAACCCACCACCCTTTCCGGGAGCACGGATATTTCATTATCTGCTGCTGTTATGTCGTGATCATGGATCCCCCAGCTGTGTTCAAAACCACCTCCCTCTTGAGAAACACAAGGAGGTGGTTTTACCAGCAGAATCTGGTGTGTGTGTGTGTACACATGTGTGCTTTCCCCATGCACACATGCGCCCATGCTCATACACTTGTGCACAGTTGGCGCCGTTGGCAGCTCAAGGTGAAGCCCTCCCGCTCTGGATGACCTGGGACTCAGCTGTGAGGTGGAGCTGGCAAGAATTTTGCCACCCAGTTGTTAAACACAGACACTGCTAAAACTTCAGTTACACAAACTTACCATGAAATAAATGATATTCGAAACAACGTTATGAAATAATCCAAGCGCAGTGCTTCCTAGTCATTTTACGACCCCTGACGGTCTTCATCTGCGCTCCTGAGCTTGTCTGCCCTGGATGGCAGAAGTGCCCAGGGCTCTGCCCAGCCCTGCGTCCAGTGACATCGTCTTGCCAGCTTGAAGAAGCCGTGGCAGGAGTATTGACACCGCAGAAACAGGCAAAAAAACCACAAACCAAGCCTTGGTTGATTGTTTCTTTTATATTGTCGTGGCTTCAGAAAATAATTATAACGTTAATAATGAAGATTAACTACAAGGGTGTCCTGACCAGAATGATGCATAATGAATATTATTAAAAAAGAGGAAATATCCCCTCAGCATATTAAAAACATATTATTACCAAACTCAGTAAAGAAGCTGCTCAGGCCATTGAAGAATGAGCACCAATCCCAAATAGGTCCATCTGGATGGTTTCACTTTCATCTTGCCGTTAACTTGAAAGTGTGAACCAAGCTCACCAGCTGCTGCTTGGTTGTGGATGCGAGAGACTAAAATCAGGGAGAGCCCCAGGTGAGAGTCAGGTGGCTCCGTGAAATTTATAATGAAGAGTGTTGCCTCTTTTCACTTGTAAATTGTGTGCCAACGTCTTTTATATCACTCAGTTTTAGAATAAGCATGTATAGGGTTGGCCCTTCATATCCACGGGCCCCAGATTCAATCAGTGTTTGGTTGATCACAAATATTTGGGGAAAAAAATTCCAGAAATAGCAAAAAGGCAAGCTTGAATTGGCCACACGCTGGCAACTGCTTCCATAGCATATACATTGTGTTTGCATCTATTTATCTAGCATTTACATTGCATTCGGTACTAAAAGTAAGCTGGAGATTAAAGTGTAGGAAAGGCTGTGCTTAGGTTTTGTGCAAATGCGATAGCATCTTTTGTAAGGAACATCTGCGCATGCAGATTTTGGTGTCTAGGGGGGTCCCGGAACCAGTCCCGGGGTAGTCTGCAGGGCTGGATTTGTATTTAGAGGCAGGCTTTTCTTTTTGGAGAGCCACTGGTACTCAGTCACTGCTCACCTGCAGAAAATGTTTGCGGATTCATTGAGATGGCCTGTGCAGATGGGCCTGCTCCAGTGCCTGGCACAAAGCTACCACGATGGCCATGGTCGTGAGCGTTGTCTCCACCCTTGTCACCATCAGAGGGAACAAGGTGACAGGTGCCAGCACGGCATGTCCAGGAGCAGAGTCACCCAGCGTGATGGGCCGCCCAGTGTGCCTGGGGGAGATGGCTCGCCCGCCATCCCAGGATGTTCGTTTTCCCAGAGCCAAAACCTCCCAAGGCCGGTAAGCAGCAGGCCCGCCTCTTCCTTGTGATATGCTTCCAACAGGCAGTTCAGAAAGCAGAGGAAGCAGGCGGTGGCCGTCGCCCATGTTCTGGGTGGCCAGTTGCCTCCCCCCTCCCCACCACCCCTCGCACCTGCTCTCCGAATGCAGAGACCGTTTCTGTCCTGAATCAAACCGTTCATCAGCGTTTACAGGTATGCCTTCTGCCCAGACACCCTGACTCCGCAAGAAGGATCTGAAATCTTCTGAGAGCTCTCAAACGACGTGCACCTGAAAACAAAAAAGATGCAGGATGACACCTGGGCACCCTGTGGAAAAGGATGGGGGTCTGCCAGGGCTCTTAGGCATCGCCGGCCGTCTGCTGTGTGGGGTGCTTAATAGTTTCAAGAGCTCAGGGTCCCGGCTGCCAGGCCTGTTGCCTAGGATAGGCCCAGGCCCGTGGAACAAGCAGCTTCGGAGCAATCGCAGTACCTCCTGGCTTCCGTAGCCTCCTCTGTTTCTTGTTATTCTAGTTGAGTACTGCGTTCAGACAGAGGTTGCCAATAAAGTTTATTGTAGGAGCCGCGTGTCAATATCTGTTGTACCCCCCGCCTAGGGTGCTTGTAATTAAAATGCCACAGACAGTCTGGGAGAGGCATGAAAATTTGATGGCACATTGATTTCAGGTTCATCTTGAAATTTGTCCTCCGCTGGACTCGATACGCCAGGCGGATGCGGGGTGGCTTTTGTCAGGGGGGCCCTGCTGCAATGAGACAGAGCGGTCTCGATCTGAATATTAACTACAACTTGCTGCTTATGACAGATGACTCCTTGGGCGCTGAAACACGCCACACTCCTCTGTGCCCGTTCTTCTCCACGCAACGTGTGAGATAGGATCACGCAGATGCACTTTACACATGAAAAGAACTTGTAAGAAAGTCTCTGGGCAAAAGAAAGGAGGAGTTTCGAGAAATGCTGGCTTCAAACCCAGGATAGTCTGTCCAGTACTCCAAACGTAGAAATGTTCCTTGGATCTGATTTAAGAAAGCTGGAAAAATAATGGTAACGAAGATAATAGCATCATCAAGGATCACGGCCCTGCAGGTTTTCCTCAGAATGGCGTGTTACAGAAAAGCAAAGGAAGCTGTGTGAGTGGGGTAAACAGTCCCAATATTTAATGTTATAAATTGCTGGTTCCTGTAAACTCGCATTTATGCATCCCATTAGAAAAGCCATTATCCTTATGTATTGTTCATGCAGAAATGCACTGTGAATATAATACAATTTTAAAAGTGTATTTGTTTTCAGAATTCAATTTGAAAAAGGTTTGAGGGAAAAATAATGTGGAGTTTTGAGTGTTTTTAATTTTAAAAATGCGTTGTTCAGTTGAGTTAAATGTGCTCAAGAAAAACGCATTTTATTACCTGAAACTGTTTATTTGGCAATTAATTGTATTTACTCTAGAATTCAGTGGGTGATTAGAAATGGATTTGAAAAGAGCAGTGCTCACATGGAGAACATTCATGCATTCTTTAAGCAAATAAGAATTGAATCCTGGAGTCCCCACTGTGGCCCAGCGGGTTATGGACCTGGTGTTGTCTCTGCAGTGGCTTGGGTGCCTGCTGAGGCACGGGTTCAGTCCCTGGCCGGGGAACTTCCATATGCTGTGGGTGCAGCTGGGGTGATGGTGGGAGGGATTGAGTCCCTACTGTCTGCAGGGCAAAAGTGGATGAGAAAAGATTTCTAGGCCACACGTCTATGAGCCGCATGTCCCAGGCTACGTGTCACTCTGTATAAGCGGCGCCTCAATTAATTTTTCAAAAACGCCTGAGCTAGTGATGCCAAGGTCTGCGCAACTCCCTGGAAAACACATGAAGGGGATGCTTTCACTCCTTCTGAAGTGGAATTTTCAAGTGGAAACAGAAGCAGTGCCCTTCACTTCGGGATGGAAGCATCTGTTCGGCGTCTCTCGCAGGGAGACTCGAGATGCGCGTCTCGCTCAGGGTGATGTCTCGGGCAGGCCCAGGGACTGAGGCCCGTCAGCGGGAAGAGCCCGGCAGATGCTCCTGGGTCGTCAGAGTCACTCCTTGGCACATTCAGGAGATATTTATGGATCTTTTATTAGGGCAGTTTTTATGGCCCAAGATTAAAAGTTGGAAGTTAAATAGTAAAAGTAATGAAGATGTGCCTTCGGAGGATCCAACCGGTTTGTGTTTTCATTCCCTCCGTTTGCCAAGGCCCATTGAATTTTGATGATAGTGTTAAAAAAAAAAGAAGAAGAAGGAAGGAAGAAAGGAAAAAAAATAATAGAATGCCTGGAGTCGTTTCTGAAAGGAGACAATGTATGAATTCACAAATTAATAAATTAATGAAACAGCCTCTACTCCAAAGATGCTAAGTTATCTTTTCTGTAAATAAGAAGCTTTTCTTTTCCGATGTGAAATTAATTTGTGGCAGCTTTAGCATTCTCAAGACATACTAGGAGCCACATCCGATAAGATTTATTTATTTGATCATAGAAAATAAATGTGTAGATAGTGCACCCATAGCCTGGGACGTATGTTTATGAGAGAAGTGAACTGCAGAAAATGATGCTTCCTGAAGGTTCTTCCAAGAGGTCTTTTAGGTTCTGGCATATCTTTATTGTAAGGTTGCTCCTGTCGGGCACAGACCAAAATCCAAATGAAGCTTCACTTTATGGTGAATTATGATCTGGTAGAGGTAGTTAAGTGGTAGCCTGACCTCCAGTATGGATTGTCTGGAATTTCCGCTGATACTTACAGATGCTTAGAGCAGGTAGATAAAAAAGGATTCTGTGGTCAGAACTATTTCAGAAATGCAGTACTTATCAGAGCCTTTTCTGTGCAAATGTCGCATACCTAAGGCAGGGAAAGAATGGTAGTATTTTCTAAGCTTCATGAGCACTTACTATCCACCCCTACATTTTGTTTTGTATTTTATGGTACAGTATTATGCGAAACATGCAAGGGAAACATAATTAGTTTTCCACATTTACATTGCCAGTTAGCGCCCACGTATGTTCCCGTTACCATCTTGTGGGACCAGACTTCTTAGGAAGATCCATTGCGAGACTGTCTTTACTCTGTGACAAGTCCTGATTCACACAACATTGCAAAGTTAATTATGTGATAGAGTTTTCTCTATATGATATTTTTTAAAAATTGTGCTAATGGACTGACGCAAAGTCATCCAACCCATAGTATCACAAAGACATTTGGAAAGATTTTTCTCTGTTTACAGAGCCCTCAAGAATCAGAAAGTTAGACTGACTTGTAGAAATAGCGAGATAGTCTATATTGTATTCTAAAGGGAGCCGATTTTAATATCCTTCCTAATGCACTCGCCTTCACTCCCTCCTTTAGTAATTAGATAATTATGTATAATTAGCACATTAATTACATGCAGCAGCTGTAGTTGAGTGTGTGTGTGTGTGTGTGTACAACCGCTTGGCAACAGCTTGTGAGTTCACTATTAGACCTGTGAAATTTTTCTCTTTGGCATGTTTTCACCATTTTTCCCCTGGTGCGGAGGTGAAGGGCAACATGGTGAACTAAAAAGTAACATAAAAAGTAACAAGGGTGACATGGTGAACTAAAAAGTAGGCCTAGCGGTGAACTAAAAAGTAACATAAAAATTAACAAGGGTGACATGGTGAACTAAAAAGTAGGCCTAGGGGTGAACTAAAAAGTAACAAAGTTGCAATGATCCCCTCCTCAGCCATCCCTGTGAATTTGGAGAAGGCATCACCACCTCTTGCTGGGGCTCTCAGTGCTGATGGCGCCACCCTTGCCAGTTACCATGGACACCCGGGACCAGGCATTTAAAACATGTGTTTAATGCTGGCAAGAGGCTTGGTATCTATTATTAAGTGGCATGAGTAGGTTAAGAAACAGTATGTACAGGGTGCTTTCCTTGTGATACAAACGTCTGAAATGGACTTGCGTAAATGATATTACTATAAGTTAGCTGCCTGGCTACCTGCTGTGCTTTTCTCAAGAACTATTGATGAGGTATTGATTATGTGCCACTCCCCATGCCAGTGCTGGGAATATATCATGTAACACGATGGCCATTGGATGTGTTTGGGACATGAAAGGCATTTTGTCATTTTAAAAACTATTTTCCTAGAGTTGACCATTTTCTGAAATGAATTTGTCACTTTTGTAACCGGGGCGGGGGGGGGGGCCCTCAAATGGCATGGGGAAATTTAAGATACTATAACTTCCTCGTAAGCATAAGGCTAGGGCATAGTTGGGGCTCCATAAACACTTCTTGAGTTAATGGAATTGTATTTGCATTTGAAAGCAACACTAAGATCAAACACCAGCTTTTTTCATTTATTTCTTAGTGATTCCTTTGGCCTTGAGATCTTTCCTTTCCCTGGAAGCACCTCTGGGCAGAGGTGGGCGAGAGGCACATCCACTGTGGACTTTTCCTTGGAAGACCACGGAGGGGACCAGGTGGGTTCAGGTCCCCATCTCTGACCAGACCAGGAAGCACTTAGGTCGGGCCGGAGCCCCATCAGCTTGATCACGTGGTGGTCCCTCCCCTGTCCCGAGCAGCACCCTCTGCACCTGCCCCCATACCTGCCTGATTCCACGCCCCCCGCAAGACTGCAAGCTCAGCATAGTGACAGGTTTCTTCTGTAAAGGTGGCTCTGCAGAGGGCAGTGGGTCCTCTACCAAATGCGTCCGTGCATTCACTTGAGGAAAAAAAAAAACACGAAAGAGTAAAGGGTAAAGCTCCCTGAGCTTGGCATCCTGGCAAAGTAGAAAGACTGACAGTGAGCCATCTTTGGCCAGCAGGGATTTTTTGTTTTGTTAGGTCTGTTGGTCTGTCTCTCTCTCTCTATCTCCCCACTTTGGTCTCCTTTTTTTCCCCTCCATCTCCTTTCTTTCCTACCCCCTGCAATTATTATTTTCCTATACATTAAGTGGTAGTGTGTGCTCACCACTGTCGGTGAAACCACACCAGTGTGTAACACAGAACAGAGTTCATGATACCCCTCTTTTCTTCTGCAGTCCCCCGGCTGCTAGCGCCCCAGCCCCCCAGCTGACAGCCTGCCAGGAGCCCTTCTCACTGTCTGCAGGCTCTTCTGCCCATGAAGGGACATCCTTGGCAAATACAGGGAAGGTTCTCTGTTTGCTTTCACAAGAATACTGCCCGGTGTCTGCACGGTGCACTGCTCGTTGCGTGCTTATCTCCCTGACCAATAATCCATCACGGGCATCCCTCTGGTCACTCGATGGGAGAGCAAACTCATTTCTTCTAATAGCTGTGTAATATTCCATAGTATAGATATTCCATGATTTATTGCAGTTGGACTCCCATCCATTGTAAATTCTCCTGTTCAGAGCTTTCTGGACCTTTGGAAGCATTTTAGAAAATTGACATCATCTCTGTAAATGTATGAACTAAAATTCCCTCTAGGACGTCCAGATATTGAGAACGTCTTGCACCCGTGGCTTGTCTGTACACTCTTACTCCCCACACACTGGTGTGCACTTGGCACACGTGCTGTCTTCTCACACTCTTTGGAGTCCTTCCTACATACCTCCAGAAAATATGTTTTTGCACAAGCAGAAGTCCAGCTGAAAGAAGATTTATTTAGCATCATTTAAAAATGAGGATTTTCTAATGCTACTTCCACTTAAATAATTCAAAAATCCGTTGTAAAGTGTCTGAATACTATGGGAAGAGAGCTGTTAACGGATACATCATGGAGGCCAAAGACAAACTGTGTCTTTCCATCTGCACTTGAGGAGTCTAAGGCAAAGAGCAGCATTGTCGTGAGTGCTGTCACGTTATCTGAGCGATCGGCTCCCTTCTGGCGGCTTGGATCTAGTTCCTGAAAAGGCATTTTTCCTCCTTTTTAGGAATGGTGACTTGGAAGTGGTTTTAATTTGAACTGTGTTATTTGTTTGCCTTATGTATTTTTTAAAAGTTTTATGAAAAAGTCTTACAGGCGTTTCTTATTTATGAAATCAGGGCTCCCACCCTTCAAATATGAAGCTGATATCTCAGAATATTAAAATCTTGGACTGCATTTATGGCAGCATGAATGATTCTCCTGAAATTGACATATCAGGGGGCTTCTCATCTATTATTAAATTACCTTTTCCTCAAACAAAATATTTATCAGACAGAACTTGATACCCAGATTCCTGTTCTTGCTAAAGGAGAAGCTGTGACGCACACACCCTGCCTCTTTCTTCTTGGTTTTAACATTTTAAGCATCCACAGAAAAGTAATAGAATGAGCAATAGAAAATCGCCAGGATTGAAATTACTTCCAGCTACGTTTAAATATGAATGTCTTGTTTGACTCTTAGCATATGTATTTATGGCCGCGTGATATCATTATGGCATCATAATGAGTGTCTGCTGAGTTATGTGGGATTCTGCGGGGGATACAAATGGCTTCGAATTCTGTAACTGTCATGCTGTGGTCTGAGAAGGGCGGAAACTGCCACAGCCCTCTGCACGAACGCATCCGTCAAGCGTCCTCAGCCCTCTGCATGAGGCTCATGTGTTGGAAGTGAGGGCGCTCAGGCTAGAGAAGGCTCAGCGTCGAGTAGAGGGCGGGACCGACGCGAGAACAGCAAACCCAAGTCCCGTCGTGGAGCTGCCTGCTGAGGCCTCTGGGTTTGCGTTAACCCACATCAAGAATAATGTTGTACATGGAGTTCCCATCGTGGCTCAGCGGAGATGAATCTGACTAGGATCCATGAGGACACAGGTTCGATCCCTGGCCTCGCTTGGTGGGTTAAGGATCGGGTGTTGCTGTGAGCTGTGGTGTAGGTCACAGACACGGCTCGGATCCCATGTGGCTGTGGCTGAGGTGCAGGCCAGCAGGTACAGCTCCGATTTGACCCCTAGCCTGGGAACTTCCATTTGCCATGGGTGCAGCCCTAAAAAGACAAAAAATAGCAAGAATGTCGTACAGACCGTGTTTTGCCCCTTGCTGATCTGAGAGCCCGCCTGTCAGTGCCGTCCTGAGGCTCCCCTGTGCTCGTGTTTCTCAGGGTGTGAGCACGCGTGTTTGCGGAGCGCGGAGCGGCGTGAAGCCAGAGGAACGACCTGCGCAGTTTCCATCTGACGCCCGCCTGACTGGCCGGGTCCTCCTGCTACTGCACAGGCGCCCACGCTCCCGCGCGGTGCAGTGTTCCTGTGAGATTCCCATGCGCTGTGTACGTTAAGGGTCTAGCAAGTGCCTCTTGAATAGGACCTTGATATGCGGCCATTGACTGTTTTTGCCGGTTTTATTGTTACCGTGAATGTTATCTTTACCCAAAACACAGAATTCCCTCGGGAGTAACTTCCTCCCCGTTTTACACAAGGATGAGCAGCCCGTATTTACCCAGCACCCGAATTCACTCATTTAAGAGAGGTTACAGGTCACCAGCTGCTGTGAGTGAGGCAGAGTGCTGGGCCCCGGGCACGGAAGCCCCCACGCCCGACAGGTGCCTGCCTCCCCTCCCCCGGCGCCCCCGCCACAGCTCACCTTCCAGGGAGTGATGTGAACCCCCACTGCTCACGGAAAGGGGTTCTGGTGAGAAGAGGTGCCCGCTTCCTGTGACGGCCTTGGCTTCCAGGCGGGACTGGAGGAAGGGCCTGTCTGCCACTGCCCCTGTGCTGAGTGGCGCCCCCCAGGCCCTGTGGGTCACAGCTGTGGTCCTCCAGTGGGGGAAAAGGTGGCGCGTGCCCCGCGGAACGCCTGGCAAAGATGCCTTTGGCCCGTTTTCCATGCTAGATTTCTCCCAAATTGGTAAGACTCATTTTGGCTTAGTTTTTTTACCCCCTCGTTTAATCTCATAGACTAGTTGGATTGTAGAAAGGCATGTCGTTTTTGAAGCAGGGCTGGTGGGCTCTCTTTATTAGCTGTGTGGTCCCTGAGCCTCCTGTCTGTCACTCATATAATGGGGACCGTGACACGCCAGGCCTCTCTGAGGTGTGAGGATGGAAGTCCTTCTGTATGAAGATGCTTCCGTAATGCCTCAGACATGGTGAGGCCTGCCCGGCTCTTTGCTGTGCTCATTCTTAGTGTGAGTCAGTGCACCTTCTGGTAAGGTTCATCTTAGAGCATGTCCATCCCATTCCGGCCTAGTGCCACCCTCTGTCACTTTACCCCTCCCCTCCAGTGAACCCCTCCTTATGAGGTGCAACATGCCAACAATCTAATCTGTTTCCTTCTAAATTTTTCATATATAAATATAAAACCTTTTTCTTTGGGGTAGTTGTGCTTGATACAACATGGAATCATTTTATGCGTACTGCTCGTTGTCTGTCTTTTTGCGTCCCGCTGAGGCCTGATAGTCCCTGGTGTGGATGTGCCACGATTTACCCAGTCCTGCCCCATCTTGAACGTGTCAGAGGGGCATCCATTTAGCCTCCAGGGGTTTCTTCCCACACTCCCGCCCGGCCACCCAGAGTGATACACTAAGCGTCTTTGTTCGATGTCCAGACGGATGCTTTTATTTCATTGGGATGGATTCCCAGGTGTGGGATTGCTGGGCCAGACTCTAAATTTTAAAATGGATTTTTATCAATCTAATGGACTGTGCTGGAGAGAGCCAACATCTTGATAGAAACACTCAACTTAGAGTGAATTTTTTAGATGTAAAAGTGGATGGTAATTAAGCGTACGCACATTAAAAAGAGTAATTTGACCAGCTGTATCACAGTATTAATTGATTACAATGTCTGGAAGACGGTTGATTCTAGTATTTGAGCTTGAATAAGCAGGTGGAAATTCTACCAGGTTTGCCTACATTATCTTTCACAAAAGTGACAGGAAGTAGCCAGTTCGTCTTTACTAGTGTTTTTATAGGACAAAAGTGGCTACTCAGTGTCACCATGGATGCCAAGCATCACAGTCCAGTGGACAAGGATGCTGAGGCTGAGTCTAGGCCGGGATGTTGAGAGCCAGGGGGGCCCTGGTTGATTGGCAGGCTTGTTTTGAAGGGCAGGGTGTGTGGGCAGGCACCAAGAATCTGTGTCTTGTTACTCAATGGCAGACGGAACGTTTCTCCTTCCGCTTTGCAGAGGTGGGCGAATGTCTGTGATGCGGACCGCCTCGCATCCAAGGCTCCCAGAGGCCCAGCATTTCTAAACTAAGAGCGGCTCTTGATGGTACCTGATAGGCCAACCATGAGATTGCATTTTACTAGGACATCAACAAGCAGGAGAAACCAGGAGAGCTCAGAAAAAACAATGGTTCTGGAGTTCCTGTCGTGGCTCAGTGGTTAACGAGTCCGACTAGGAACCATGAGGTTGCGGGTTTGATCCTTGGCCTCGCTGAGTGGGTTGAAGATCTGGCGTTGCCACAAGCTGTGGTGTAGGTCACAGACGAGGCTCAGATCTGGTGTTGCTGCGGCTCTGGCGTAGGCTGGCGGCTACACCTCCGATTAGACCCCTAGCTTGAGAACCTCCATATGCCGCAGGTGCGGCCCTGGAAAGACAAGAAGAAAGAAAAAGTAATAGTCCTGTGGGGTAATGGGAGCCAGCCCAGCCGGATGAAGGACTGGCCCGGATGAGGGAGAGCATCCCCAGACCCTTCCTGAAGCGCACTTGCTCAGACTGGGAGAAGAACTGGGGGATTCTCTGTAACTGCTCTTCTGTATCTTGGTACAACCGAGTCCTTGATTTCACGTGTTTGACAGCTTGCTTAGGTAACACATCTCTTAATCCCGCTGCATCCCAAAGGGCCCTCTCTGCTTCTAGATGTTACTTTGCACTGGGGGCTTGTCGGTGGTGGTGTGCCTCTGGAAGGAGTCTTTCAGAATTAGGAGACTCTGGGAGAGGCAGAGTTAAGAGGCATGGCCCAAGTTCCTAATCAGATCCACTCTCTACCCGCTGAGTAAAACTGGGCAGAACACCCCCTGCTGAGGCCTCTTTTGGTGACTGGGCAGAGTTCTACTTCTATCACAGGGCTGGATGCAGCTTAATAAATGGAACGTGGGAGTTCCTGTTGTGGCTCAGCAGTTAACGAACCCGACTAGCATCCATGAGGATGCGGGTTTGATCCCTGGCCTCGCCCAGTGGGTCAGGGATCTGGCATTGGCTGTGAGCTGTAGTGTATGTAGGTCACAGGTATGGCTCGGATCCCGTGTTGCTGTGACTGTGGCGAAGGCAGGCAGCTGTAGCTCTGATTCGACCCCTAGTCTGGGAACTTCCATATGCCACGGGTGCGGCTCTAAAAAGCATAAATAAATAAATAAATAAAATGTGCTCACTTAGACAAATTAGGAGTTCCCTGGTGGCCCAGTGGATAGGACTTGGCACTTTCACTGCAGTGGCCCGAGTTCGATCCCTGGTCTGAGAACTGACATCCCACATCCCTCCATGGCCAAAAAAAAAAAAAAAAAGTTATGGGATTCATCATGATGGTTTCCGAATTTGTTGGTATTTTCAGGATGCCTAACCTTATTAGTGTCCTTTTATTTCAGTAGGATTAAAAAAAGTACTTTCCAAAGGATTAGATATTATTTAGTCAATGCTTTAAAAAACCTACCTTTTGAAAAGCATTACTAAATGCACAAGAAAACACAATTTCTCCTATGACAGTTGGGGGTGTGTGTGTGCGCGCACAGGATGGCGTGGAGGTGTATTCTCTAGCTTACGAGGACTGTTGAACTTTGCTGGTGTGTCTGTAGTTTGGATACTGGAGATGGGGAAAGTGAGCATTTGAAACTCATGACACATTGTGCAAGTTTTCAGGAAACGGGTTCAGAGAGATTAAGTACACCCACGCCTAAAACCCCTGTTCTTCCTACCTATATAAGACCCCAGAGCAGAGAACGGAAGAGAGACGAGGCATTTTTTAAAATTGAGGAGTTGATCTGAGGGTCATTCAACTTTGGTCCTCTTCTCTTTCATAAGGCCGTGAATAGATTCATGAAACCTACTCGTAGTTGAAAAATGAGGATTAGCATTAAAAAACAAAAAACAAAAATCCAGTCAGGTCAGGGCACCATTCTGGTTAGTTGAAGGCTTGTTCTATTCAGGAAAAACAAAAAGTTTACTCTGTGAGTGTTTGTTCCTCGCAGCTTTTCCCCATACGTCACCTCCATTCACGCTTCTAGAAGTTTCCCTCTGTGGCGAATGGTAATAACTCGGCCAGTGCCTGGGCTCTGCCTGCGATCGCTTCCTCCATCGCCGCTGTCCCTCCGCTCTGCCTTCTGCAGACGCTGCTGCCTGACCTCCAGATCTCTCTCTGAGTCCCTGTGTTACCATTAGAAGACATCGACACTGGGAAATCACTGGGTTCCTGCTTTTGATGAATATTTTATCAGCCGCAGGAGGAAGTGGTGTTCTGTGGCCACACTAATAAGTAATGGGGCAGATGAGGTGTCCCTGCTGCTTTGGTAAAGAGAGCGCAAGGTTACAAGTGACGAGCTCAGGATAATCACATCAGGTGTCTGAATGGAATACCCGGCAGGGTTAAAATCTAACCCCCGGTGAGCGGACATCAAGTGCTGGATCCTCCTTTGAGCCACGGCTTGTCCGCGTAGGTTCATTGACAGGCGTAAGAGCAATGGTCATAATTACTACCTTCATCAAAAGCCACGGATGCACAGCATAGGACCTCAAACGGTCATTTGTGTAGGGTTTCAAACGCACCGTTACGTATAATTCAGAGTCATAACGTGGACAGCCGTGGACTGGACACACTGCCCAAGCAGCACACGCTGAGAACTCCGCTCATCCTTCTGTTTTCAAATGGTTCTGAGAGAGGCCGTGCTGTCGGCATCGGTAGTCCTACCCTCCGGGGATGACCGAATCCTCCACGTCTGCGGAGCTGAAGGTCACGGGCCCAGCAGCAAGTGTGGTCTGTCCTGCATTTGAAACATTTGTGTTCTGCTTCAGGTGGTGGTATTTTAATTCCCACTGGACCGTCTGATGGGAAGAGGAGGAGTTACTCTCCCGTGTTTATTTTTCTTTATCTTGGGTGCAAAGCCTTCTCGTGGTTGGGAATGTGAGGACTGGCCTTGCCTAAGTGGAAGTGATTGCAGCTCATCCCCGTCAGGTTTCCCTGTAGAACGACGCTCCGCTTTCCCTCCAAGGTGATGGCCGGCAGGGGGTGTCTGGTGATGAGAACAGGACCCCGGGGTCATCAGCAAGCAGCTGCCCGAGCTCTCCCTGCGGGAGGCCAGGCTCCCCGGGGAGGCCCAGGCCGCAGTCAGAAGCAGGAGTTGTGGGTGTAGGAATTGCAGGTAAGAACACATCACCGTTGTAAGAAACACTGGCAGACAGTTTTGTTGTCTTTCCTTCAGTATTTTATTAACATTTGCTGCCGTACTCAAGCCCAATTCACTTAGGCTTGTGTTTCCTGTGTATCACATGGGAACGTTCATTAAATTGTGGCAATTCCAATTTGTGTGGTTATCAAGTCAGCATCAAATAACGGGGACCGTGTTTTAGGCTGCAAACCTCACTTTGGAAATCTCTGATGTATTTGGGCTGATTCCCTTCTCCGTGCGTCCTTCTCTTTATGAAGTTACCAGTTTTATTGCTAAGGTACTCCTTATGGTTGGTTTTTAAGGGAAATTGTCGTGCTGGGCCGGACATGGGAACCAGGCAGGACCGCAAAGATGCAGCCACATCAGGTGCTCTTTTTATTGCTGTTGTTTAAAATTATTTTCCCTTCCTTTCTTTTCCATCCCTCACTATTAAAATCCAACTTAATTAATAAAATGTGATCCATTAGCGATTTCACACTTGTCCTTGAGTGACCTCTTAGCATTTTAATAATATTTGTTTATTTCTCTTTTAAAGGAACGCAGAGACAGTCAGGAGAGAAGTCTTCCTTCATTGTTATTTTTATGGCCACACCCACAGCATACGGAAGTTCCCCGGCCAGGGTTCCAATTTGGTCCCAGCATCGAACTCATGCCTCTGCAGCGACCA
The DNA here is from genome assembly GCF_016906955.1 of Phacochoerus africanus. Taxonomy (NCBI): domain Eukaryota; kingdom Metazoa; phylum Chordata; class Mammalia; order Artiodactyla; family Suidae; genus Phacochoerus; species Phacochoerus africanus. The sequence goes on along the minus strand of NC_062551.1, from coordinate 9,408,908 downwards.
GAGCTGCTGTAATCAGATTCTTAGTCCACTGTGCCACAGGGGAACTCCAAAATTTAGTGTCTGTTATTGGAGGTTTAAAATTTGTGAATTACTTCTTTTGATAGCAGCTATGTTTTTATCAAGGCCAATAGAAGACGTGCCTGCAAGAAATAGTTCTTGTGGTTCTTGCTTCACAGTCGGGGGCTAAACATGTAAGGTAGCAAAATGCCTCTCAGCCTCCACTGCATTTTGCAGGAGACGCTGATGAAGGAGATGCCAGCAGTGTGTTCTCTCCTCTTGGACATTTTACCTTCTCCACTCCTTGGGGCCCGAGAGGGCTCGGGGCAGTGGTGTGCCGGAGTGAGCGTTTAACTGCCTGGAACCTGTCACAAGGTGAACAGATGTCCCGGCTTCCAGCTCTTTCTCTGTCTTGTCCTCAGTTGTGTTGACTCTGCGCAGGGCGTCCCAGCTGGAGGCTCCTAAGAAAGTTCCGGAAGATGAGCACTGCTTTAAGAAAAAGGTCTGAGGAAAAGAGAATAAGGCTTTTCCTTCTAAATAGACGTATAAAAATCATATAAACGTGACACATCATTTGATTGGAACGTTAGACTTTATGGTCACAGAACACACGCGTCCTCAGATTTGCCTCCTGCGTCCAGTAAGCGGTTCTCGCTCTTGTAGTTTTGATGAAAGTGCTTCTTGACGAGTGTTTGGGCGCAGGTGTGCACAGCCCTGTTCGTGAATGTTTTCTTCCAGGTCTGCACTGGCACGGGGGGTTGGAAAACAGGGCACCCTGGGAAGGGCCCCACTGCACCAATGGCTGGAAGCACGTGCAGGATAGAAACGGGGCTCCTGCTCACTGCCTCGGGCCCCTTTGCCCATCTGAAAGCCTTAAAGGTGCTGGTGGCTCTGGATCCTTTTATCAGGAAGTGTTCTGGCATTGAGCTGTCCTTCCTTCAGTTGTCGTGAACCAGGACACCAGTGCAAGGGGGCAAGTGCAGGTGGCTCCCCAAAGGTAGGCATTGAGACAGGAGAGGCCCACGCAGGCTCCCTCGCGTGCCAGGCCCAGGGCGAAATGAAACCACGGGGCTCCAGTTAATCTCCCCTTGCTATGAGCCCACCATCCTGTGGGATGGGTGTTTCCCAAGGATTGAAAGCTCCGCCCTGGGCCACACTTGGGACCTGGACTAGGAGAAGCCAGAGGTTTTGTTCCCTAGTAACCAGTCTGACTTGCTATGGACCTGCTAGCCCAGGACAGGCAGGGCTGCAGCCCTGGCCTCTTGACTGTCAGAATATAACACACGGCTGTTCTTATCTCAGAGTAAGCTTGAAGCAAATCAGAATGTGAGTCCTGCTATGGCACAAGGAGGCTGCCATAGGGATGGTTCAATCTCCAGCCTGGCACAGTTAAAGGATCCTGCAGAGGTTGCAGCTGTGTCTCAGATATGACCCCTGGCTTGGAAATTCCATATGCTCTAGGGAGGCCAAAAAAAGGAAAAACAACAAAGAAAAAGTGATTCCCTTCTACTCTTGGTGAGGTCAGTGTGTGACACGGGTGTCAACATTTGTCAAAACACTCAGAGTGTATACATTTTAAGTGAGCGTGGCTTGTTACCTATAAATTGTATTTTAACAAAATTGATTTAAAAGAGGCTCTTGAGGATAAAAGACGCCGTAGGACCTGAGGACCAGTTGCCTCAACGCACCCTTGTAAGGTGGTGGCAGAAGCATCCTTTCCACTTGGTTTGGATCTGTTTCATTCATCAGCTTTACCTTGGTTTAATCACGCATCATCTTTCAATCTCACTGAGCACCTGATGGAGCTTAATACATAACTTACTATTTGTATTTACATTGCATTGTTTCAATAACCCAGTGTGGAAGGTATCCTTTAGTCCAGTGGTTCTTTTTCTTTTCTTTTCTTTTCTTTTTTTTTTTTTTTTTTAGGGCTGTGTCCACAGCAAATGGAGGTTCCCAGGCTAGAGGCTGAATTGGAGCTGTAGCTGCCGGCCTCTGTCACAGCCACAGCAACACAGGATCCGAGCCACATCTGTGACCTACACCACAGCTCACGGCAACGCCGGATCCTTAACCCGCTGCGAGAGGCCAGGGATCAAACCTGCGTCCTCATGGATGGCAGTCAGATTTGTTTCGTCTGAGCCACGAGGGGAACTCCAGTCCAGTGGTTCTCAGCTGGGGCGGTTTTGCCCGCCAGGGGACATGGGACAGTGTCTGGAGACATTTGTGGTTACCGTATCCTTGGGGCAGGGGTGGGGGGTGGCAGTGAAGGAGGGAAGGTGATACCAGCATCTGGTGGGCACAGTCCAAGGATGCTGGTAAACTCCCTGCCATGTCCTGCAGGACAGCCTCCATAGCAAGGTGTCCATGGGGCCGAGGTTGCGAAGCTGTGCTCCGTAGCGTTCTGAACGAGTCCTGCAGGTGGTGTCACAGGACTCGTAGCAGATGGGGGTGGAGCTCTTGACACAGCCCAGGACTTTTGAGCAGCCTCTCCTCTGGACAATTAGCAAAGAATTAACAGCAGATCGCTCTCACCGAGGCCCGTCTAGAACGTGCTTTCATTCAAGGTGCTAATTACAGCGTTTTGTTGCCAGTGAAAACAAGCGTCAGATTTCATGATTGATTCATGATCATTTTAAAATTAATGCTGCTATTATCCTACAAAGCATGGTAAGTGGAGGGGAGAGAATTTTTGCTTTGGGATACTAAGTCAACATCGCAGTAAACACCCAGCAAACCCATTTATCTCAGGCTTAATGCTTTGTTGTTTCTCCTAAGCTCTTCTTAGGTGCCTCTGGGCTTTTTAACATTCTTTGGCAGTTGTAATTTATTAATTGATTTTTAAATTTGGCTTGCGAAAATGAACTTTAGTTAGGGGTTTTGAGGAGATGAAAAGCCCGGTTTCTTTTTTAGTGGCTGGTTTTTCCTGCTTAGCCTTCGGGGGCAGTGGAAGTGAGACAGCCGGGGAACTCGGAGGCCTTAAAGCCCCAGCTTCCTCCCATCACTGGTGAAGAATCAGTTGTTTGGAGAGGGGCGTCCACCATAGACATTTTAATACAAATCATGGGTTTTAAGCGACCCCTCATCAAATGCATCCTAACCGAGGGTCATACAGAATAATGCCTGTAGAATAATTTGGGGTTTGTAGCTATGGTTTGTTTTATTTACATTTTGCTTGCTTGTTCTTTTGCTTTCTTTCCCTCCCTCTTCCTTCCTTCCTTCCTTCCGCAGCCTGATGAAGCCTTCTCAGACCGTTGTTAGATATACATTATAAAACACCCAGGGTAATAAAAGGAGCTGATTATACTTAAACGAAGTTCTGTCTGTGACCCCAGGGCACGTATTGAAGCAAAACCAACCTGTGATGTCATCATAGTTTCAGAATTCTAACTCCAAGAGAGGTTTTGTGGCTGTTTCTATGTCGGTATCTGAACATTTTCACCCTGTGAACTTCATTCTGATGAACTCCGTATCCAGCTGGTGGTGACAGTAGTTATTTTTCGTATTGACAGGCTGTTTGTAACACTCTGGTTGCTGTGCTCTGCATCTTATAGCGCATTATCTCATTTAATCCTCACCTCTCCGTGAGGTCGGTCGTGCTCACTTCACAGGGGAGAAAAGTTCAGGCTCAGAGAAGTAACACTGCTGTCTAAGTCGGGAACTGGGGTTTCAGACCTGTGCTCGGTCTAAATCCCTTCTCCGTCAGTGATCTTTATGTCATGAACGCTGATGATATGTCAGTTTGGTGTGGTTCTTTGGAGTTGTTTATATCTCAGGAGTCTTGGCACACGTGTGCTATAGAAACCGCCGAGGTTTTCAGAGGTCTGATAGGCGGAAATCAGAGAAACCAAAACAGATCTCCTTCTGGCTCCCAAGTCCAAATTCGAACTTCAACATTCGGAAATCCTTGGAGTTTACCTTGAGGGGCAGCGGAAAGAAAGCAAGAGACAGCCCTTCCATCGCCCAGCATGGACAGTTTCATGACTGCCTCTTTAAGGTTTCTCCTGAGGATGAGAAGGAAGAGAGAGCAGCTCTTCTCTAGACCTCGCCTTCGCGGAGATGGTCCCACCGACGGAACTATGCAACCTGGGTGGCTTAAAACAATTGTGTGTGAAGGATGTGATTATTACACTGCTTCCTAATCTCATGCATTATTTTCTTATGCCAAAAATCATCTTTTGTGTTTTGCTACCAATTCCTATAGTTTTTCCCAAATGTCTGAAGGTGGATAATTAGAGACAGATTGTTGAAACCTGCCAATTACAGTGATTTTTCCGTCTCTTGGTGCCCACAACCTCCCTGCCCTTGTTACCTCTCCTGGCAAAATCAAGGAACAGATTTCAGCTTCGATTTCCACGTACAGGTGTTTCTTTGGGCAAAATTACCAGCGGAATACACTTGAATGTTGAGCAGCTGAATTTAAAAGAACGTGATCTAGGTCTTCAGGCCCCTGATTTTACTGTTATGCATTTTTATATTTTCAAAACACATTGTTCTTTTTCCCAAGGAAGCAAAGCAGGACTAAAGAAAGAGATTGATCTATCAGCCAGTCAGCCCCCATATCAAGAGTCTTTTGTAGATGTTATGGTAGGTAACAATAGGCATTCTGTAGGTCGAGGAATGCTGGGATTTCCTTGCGAACTACCTGTCTAAAGAGGAAAGCATTGTTTAAGAGAACAGTGGGGGAGTTCCCGTTGTGGCTTGGTGGTTAACAAAACTGACTAGCAACCGTGAGGTTGCGGGTTTGATCCCTGGCCTTGCTCAGTGGGTTAAGGATCTGGCGTTGCCGTGAGCTGTGGCGTAGGTCACAGGTGCAGCTTGGATCTGGCATTGCTGTGGCTCTGGTGTAGGCCGGAGGTTACAGCTGGGATTAGACCCCTAGCCTGGGAACCTCCATATGCCATGGGTGCGGCTCTAAAAGGACAAAAGACAAAAAAAAAAAAAAAAGGCAGTGGGAAGTGTACAGTAGTGTAAATTAAGGGTGTGCACATTCGTCATCTAAAAACTGTATGCTTGTAACTGCAGTCAGATTGTTCCATGCTCAACGACAGGGTATTTATTGACAAGTGCCAAGAGTATACCCCAGAATGCACATTGCCCCACCCTGCAATGAAAGTGACCTTGAACCTTGGCTGCATCTGTAAACCTTGGATTTGCATCAGAACCACATAAAGGTGCTTATGAGAAATGGGGATTCCCCTCTTCCACTGTGTCTCTTGAGCCACAATCTCTGGATCAGGAATGAGGTTCTGCCTTTTCAGATCTTGCCAGGGGATTCTGTGGCCGTGCTGAGTTTGGGAGGGTTTGCTTCTAAGATGAAACCTTGGGGGGAATGAGGGGCGCTCCATTTGGGCTTCTCCATGCAGAAGTGGTGGGTAATCAATAGAAGTGCATACGCTGCCTTAGCCTCTTTAATTTCCTTAAGAGGTTTTTAATTGTCCCTCCATTCCTTCGGTTGCCGAATACTCATGGGTTCTCCCTGTATTTGGCAACAGCGCGTATCTGTACTGGCAGCTCTTCCCAGGGGTTATAATTTCAGGTCCCTGCTCTCTAGCATTGATGAAACATTTACTTTACTCATGGAGAATCCATCCATCCCTTTTTATATGCTAACATTGATCTTCAGGACAGAGAAGATCACTGGGAGGCAGAATGCTTGAACCACGTGTTTTGGGCTCAAAATTTGCCCTTATTGTCTCATGTGCCACACATGGGAAACCAGCAAGGGAGAGGAGCTGCTCTAAGGAGGGCCTCTTCTCTGGCAGCCCTTCGGCCTCTTGGGATGGATGTGGTCAAGTCCCCGAGCTGTTGGGGACCCTTATGGACCAGGTGGCCCGATGACTTTGAGCTGGTTGGTGAGTGATGCAGAGCTGGCCCTGCAGGCAGCCTTCCATCTTTTCCCCCTTTGGAACAGAGATGCTGCTTCTCCTCACACACACTTGGTGTCTGAGATTCTTCATGAATTAGTAGCATAACTAATACATTATTTTAACAGCTTTTCCAAGGTGACCTTGTGTGTCTGAAAGACAGGTCCTGGTGATAGCCAGGTGAACGTGGGCCCTTCCAAATGGCAGACCTGTGGTTTTTTTTCCATTCCTTGAATATGGTCCTTCTGGCTCCGTTATCTCCAGGGCTAACCCCATGTCATCTTTCAGGTCTCAGCTTAAATGTTGTTCCTCTAGAAAGCCTTTCCTATGCTTCGAGGACTGAGTCAGGTCCCTGAGAATTTGCTAGGTCCCCTTCCCTCTTCCACACATGCCTGTCCCATCCATCTTCTTCTTGAGCCCCATGAAGGCAGGCAGGCCTCGGTCTTGTTAACAGGAGGGCCCTGAGTCCTCAGTATCAGGTCAAATGCAATGCGACAGCCCTATAAATACTTGCTAAAATTAAAAGATGAAGGCTAAGAGATTTCCCGGAAAGATGGCCATAAGCCAGAGTGGTCCTTGAAGTCACAGTGGGGCGGTGAGTCTTAGAATCCTGAAATCCCCGAGTTAAACTGTCTTCCTGCTCCTCCTCTGAAGTGTGGACACCCCAGCTCTGCTGGCTGTTCTAGCCTGGACCTGGGCTCACCTCTCTGAGTCTCCTTCTCGGAATATTAGGAAGATTAACTTAACCGACCAGAATAAATCAGCTTGCACAGTACTTGGCACGATGTAGGTGCTAAATCAACACTTTCTTTTTTTTTTTTTATTGTAAATCCCACTTCTCTTTTTAAACACGAACTCATTGATACAATCCCATGAGAACTGTCGAGATACTCATAGAACGTTTCTCTGGAAACTCAATTTTTATTTGGACGTCCACAGCCTCTAGTTTCCATCATTTAAGCAAAATTGAAAATGATAGTTTTGGCTTGGTTTGACCCCAAATGGAACAGGACATGGCCCAGAGCAAGAAAATTGTCCTGGGATCTTGGAAGGCAGTGGAGGTGAACTAGAGAGACGATGACTTTATGTGGAGGCCTGTTGTCACCTGCCCCTTAGTCTAAAATGTCACGTTTGGGGAGCGTGCCCTATGATTTTGCTTTATGTCATGAGTGTAGACCCCCGCTCCCAAGTTCATGTCCGCTGGGGGAAGCTGCCAGGCTAGTTGTGGTCTCGTTCTCTCCCTCTCCCCATGTTGTCTCTTCCCTGCATGGAGCCATCCTTCCCTGGAACTTCTTGTGTCATGGACAGAGGCTGCGGATGGATAGCGTTTGCTCAAGGAGATAACATCTCCTGCTGGCTCTGCCTCCGCCATCAGACTCTGAGGGATCAGCCACAGGGACCAGGGCTGGAGGAGGCCTCCCGGGGCCCCTCTTTCTGAGTCCGGGAGATGGTCGATAGGCGTAATCACTCTGCTTTATCGTCTCTCCATCTTTGTGTGCAGCTCTGACGACTTACCGTTATGGTTCAGAGCCAAGTACAGGATTCCATTTCTCTAAAGAGAAATCAGGAGAGGAATGCAGTGGACCCTGCCCCGTGGCGCTTTGTGCATGTACACACACACCCACCTTGAAACGGGGAAGGGGACATTGGTGGTCCTCAGAAATGGGACTTTATTTGTGTCTTAATGTTTCATTTTTGAAGAGAAGGCCTCCCTTGGCTGGGTCTTCTGAAGGTCATTGAATGAGGGGAACTGGAACCACCTCTTCCCCCCGTAATCAGCATGTGGATGCGCCGTGCTGTGGGGCACCGTCCGGCATTCCAGGAGTGCCCTTTCCTTGGGCCGCCACGGCCGGGAGAGAAAAGAATCAGCATGGGTCACAGGGACCCCATCTGTCACTTCCCAGAGCTGTGACCTTGAGCACAGAGTCCAGGATGGGCAGGACTCTGCTTCCTCAGTGGTGACGTCAGATGAGAAGCTGGGAGTGGGCCCGGATGTCCCAAAGGCGAAGTCTGTCTAGCCCTGCTCCTGATGCACTCGAAGTCCGGTCACTGTTAGCTCTCCGTGTGCCCGGGGTGCCCACAACAGACCGAAGCCCCCCCGCCCCATGAAGAGCCAGCATTTCTCAAGCACCCACCACAGGGCCTTGTATACACCAGGCAGTGTTTAAATGCTGGCAATACGCGCATCCTGCCGTAGAGCAGAGATGGTTTCCGCGTGGAGTGTGCATGCATCTGAGAGCGTCAGGGGGTTTCCGGTGGCTTGTTTCCTTCACCCGTGTCCCCGTCTGAGTGACGTTTTTCGGGTAAATGTCGTGTCCTTCGTGGAACTCCGTGTTGCCACCCACAGTGGATCGCAGGGCCTGAGGTTCTCAGCCAGGGGAGAGCGTGTGATGACAGAATTGTTCCCGAATGAGGGCGAGCATCCCCTTGAGACAGAAACCGTGCCCGGGGGCCCGTGTCTCAGGCCGGGCTGGGAAGTTTTCCCATTTGAGGAGTCGGCTATCCACGGGACCCTTGAATGTGGCTTTGTCCCCCAGCCATCTGCTCCCTCCTTTGGTCCTGCCCCCATCCTTCTGTTTCAGCAACTTCCTGGTGCAGACAGCGGCCAAGGACAGTGCAAGGCACCTCTTCCCCTCGGTCTCAGCATGGAATCAGTGCAGTTCCAGGCCACCCAGCCAATGCCAGGCAGGCCCCGGGTGGTGCCCACTTAGCCCACCACGGCCTGGCTTCTGATGGGGAAGGGCGGGGGGAGCAGAGTGACGACGGTGACAAGGAGGGGCGGGCGCCTCTGCCTCTGGCTTGTGCGGATTCTTTTCCCTCTCCGTTTCCTTGTCTGTGAGGTCTGGTCCGGTTTCTCAGTGTATCGACACCAGATGCCGGAGTCCTTGTATTGGACGCTCACTCTGTGCTGGCTGCGGGCCCAGTCTTTTAAAACATCAAATGTCAGGACCCCCCCCCGCCCCCATCCACCAGTCAGTCTGTCCATTCATTCATCCAGGCACCCGTCCATCTATCATCCCACTTAATCCTTAATCTCCAAACACCCCCAAGATGAGTGAGGTGTGTTTTCCAGGTGGGCAGGTGAAGGTTTAGGCTATAACCCATCCCAGGTCACATAGCTCCTAAGTGCTGGAGTTGGTTTTCTCACTGACTGTAGACGCTACGCCTGTAACTGCTGGACCCATATTCACCTCCACGAATTGTGGCTCTTTGTGTCTCCTCCTCGCCATGTGTGATCTCCCTTTGCACTTGTGTCTTGCGTTCTGAGTGGTTATGCTGACCTCGGGTGGCAGGAGGAGGCTGAACCATGTCTGTCCTTTGTAACCGAAAGCACATCCGCCTATTAAGATGCCTCTACAGGCAGGGAAAGGGAGTCCCCTTATACTTTGTTGTTATAACTGTTCTGGGCCAGGAGGTCAAGTCTGGCTGCCCATTGCCATAGTTCACAGGGGGTAGGGGTAGGCAGGGATGGGTAGGGCTGCCTGATGAAGGGGGCGAGGCTGGATGAGGGCAGCTGTGTCTAGCTGGGTTTGCAGGGTCTTCGGAGCCGGGAGGGAGGGTTGGAATCAGCTGCCATGTGGACGGTGCTTCCAGATGGAAATCCATTGCCCTTGGCCTTCTGGGGAAGGTTGTGGAGGGGCCCGACCGGTGGCGTCAGGGCCCGCTTTCCCATCATCGCAGCCCTAGCCTATCTCTCAGGACCCTGCTGATCATAGTAAATGAAATTGACCTTCCCCCTGGGTCCTGCAAACTGCAGGCTGAGGGTTGAGTCACAGGGCGAACGCTGAGCGCCGTCGTCATGGAGCAGGGAATTTCAGGCTGCACACACAGATGGGAGACGTTACTTTATTTGGGGGAACACATTTAAGTTTGGCAGTTACCTGAAAGAAAATTAAGTTGCTGATTGCAAGTCCCATTCTCTGGTCTTCTGAAGAAGATAGATTGTAATCTTTAATTAATCCATCACTCACACTGGGGAAAAAAAATAGCAGGGCTCAGGGTGGGGGAGAATAGTTGTATCACATGTGCGTTGGGCGGCCGGGCTGTGTCTCGAAGCCCAGGTCGTGGCGTCGCGGCCCTGCTGCCAGGACCCCCGGCTTTTGCTTCTGGTGCATGTTTTGATGTCCCCGTGAGCCTTGAACCTCTGCATGGTGTGCGAGTGGGGGCCTGTGCCCTTCGGCCCTCGCTCTCCCGCGTCGTAACGAAGACGAAATGACTGTCAGGACGACCTTGCCTGCCTTTGTCTTGAGCTGGCCCTTCTCTTTAACCAAACACCTCTGCAGCGCCCCCGGCCTGAACTCTTGAACTGCTCGTTCCCTTCCCAGGCTTATTGCCTGAGCTGTAGTTTATCATTACGCGCCTCCAAAGACTTTGTGCTTCCTGCGCTTGACGTCGAGATAGAATTTTTCATAACCCTTTACTAGTTATAAATTTGATTGTTAAGGGACCGGGTTAATCTTCTTTTTCTAATACCAGCATCTGATTTTGAAACCTAGATTTAGGAGCAGTTTCCCTTCTGCTGCCTCCCTACAGTGCCGGGTGGAAGGTATAAAATATGTCACCTGATATTGGAGGATTGTTTATTTCTGTTCATTTTGTCCCAAATAGTCCCTAAGAGATGCATTTGAAAACTTACCTTGTTTCTGTGTTTCTGCGGTTGCAATTTCCTGCATAACCTGAAATAGTCACTTTGGACAGCAAGCAAAGCGATGTCCTTTGGCTGGAGGGGACTGGGCTGGGGGGGGGAGGGCTGAAGAGGGGCAGGAGTCTGGGTGAGGAGGCAGCCTGGAGACCACAGAAGCACCTGGAAGCAGGAGGCGCCATGTCCCGTTGCATAACACTGGGAGGAATTGTACCCCCTTCTTAGAGCCCTGCGACCATGTTATACGGAAACGGAGTCACTGCTCCTGTGCTTTCTCAGCACATGGCACCCAGCAGGCAGGGACTCAGCACGTGTGCGTTGAGCCGAACTGCGACGTTGAGGTTAGTAATGAGGGGCACAGGCAAAATCACGTGGTTCTCTGCTGTGAGAACTCACTTCAGAGCGTCGGTGAGTCTTGTTCTGCTCCTTAAGGACTTTTGTGAGGATTGAATAACTCACAAAAACACTCAGCACTCTGCCTCTCTGCTTGGCACTTGGCAGGTACCCTTGTCACAGAATCCATTATGGTTCTAGGAAGAAAACTTAGGGCATTATTTAGAGGGGGAATTTTAAAGAGTAGAATTTAGAAAGTGTATTTCTCTTGCAGTAAGCCATTGTGCATTGATAAGAAGTGAGCACAGAATAAGTGCAAAATATTTAATTCTTGTGGACACGTCCAAAGACATTATGTTTTGGGGGGCACACAGATGCATTTTTTTAAGATTTCTAACTCTTTGCATGTGTGGACCGATTTCTACGTGTGTGATACCTGCACAGACTGTGCTGGCCAGGACTCTGTGGGAAAGGACATTTCTGCACGTTGCCAAAGCACGTTTTCCCTCCCGAAGAGGAGGCAGGCGGTAATTACGGATGCTAATGTCGAGGTCAGGGGCACTGGATAATCTAATACGGGCGATGACCCCCAGAGTGTTTCTACTTGATGCTGGAATGTGTTCCTTTTCTTTATCTTGCTACCAGTGCACCTCTATTGAGCACGGACTCTCTCTTCATAGATAGCATCAGCTCCAATATAAATTTATAACACCACACTTACATTTAAATACAGGTATTTCCTGGTTCACAGTCTTTCTGACTCTCGCTACTGTCAACACACACACACACACACACACGCTCGCTCTAAGCCACATATGTAGCAACTAAGAAGTAGAATCAACAGTTCTTTTTCCACCCACACAGTTTCTCTGGCTTCTTATCTATGGTCAGTGTCTGAGAGAGTGACATGTACATATTCATAGTTAAGTTTGAAAAAACAAAACAGTGACAGCAGACAGGGTTAATATCCTACAGCAAGAGTAGCAGAAACAAGAATCATAAACGCAACAGCTTTTTATTTGACGCTTGCGAAGGGTGATCATGTATTCGCTTAAGCACAGTCTTGATTCTGAGCTTTGGTTCCAGGCATTAAAACTGTGTGGCTTCGACCCTGGTTCTCCCACCTATGTGCTTTTCAAACACATTTGCTGATAGCAGATATATGAGTCACTGCTCCTAGGCAAGAGTAGTGTCCACGAAAACCACGCGTTTGGGGTAAAGAAGCAAAGAGTTGGCTTTGTTTCTGGCATGCAAACACGAGGTCCTTTGCCAGTGCTGACTTTCACCTTGGGTCTCTGACTGGGGAAAGGGCCTCTGCGCGCACCTCCAGGTCGTCCTGCTGTCCGGGTCCTGATGAGCATGCCCTGCCTTTGCAGGGTGTTTCCGCGAGTTCACCTGAGCCTCACCTGTTTCAGCCATTGGAGATGCTCACGAGCGTCACTTCTTCCACCCGAACACAGAGCGTCATTGTCAGCTGCGTTGGTGGTTGAGGGGTGGGTGAGGAGGTAAAATTAATTTAGGCTTTCAAAGGCCTTAGGAAATATGCAGAAAACTTAATGGAGTTTGAGAACTTTGATTTATTTTAAGTGTCAAAAGCAGTTTGCAAACCTGCATGTCCTGTCTAAATCCACTTTTATTACAAACACACACACATATAGGTACACACATAGAAAACAACTCTGCGTGAAACGCAGTGAGCTATCCACATTGGTTCTGGGGGATAAGTGGAATTAATTATCAAGGTTAAGTTAATGAGCTTTGTCAAATAGCCATGGATTCAAGTTCTGTCCCCCTCACTAATTGGCTGAGAGATGTGACGTTGGATAAGCAGTTTAGCCTTGGTGCAGGTCCAGGGCCTTATCCGTAGATTGGCTTTTGAAATAGCGCCCGCCTCTCAGTTAAGAGCACACTGTAGCTGCGAGCACTCCTTACTACTGTTTCTGCTTTTTCCTCCCCTTCTTTTCTCCTTATGTGAACATGTGTTGCTTTTTGTACTTTGAAAAATAAAAAGTGAAGTTTCTGTTCTGTTTTTAAGAATCAGCCAAGGACTGGCAGAACTGTTTTCATCAATTTGCATCTTTGCTTAAAGCCAGTTGTTGGAAAGCCTCTCCAAACAGCTTAATCTTGATGATTTTTCTAGAACTAATGCTTCCTAGAGAAATCTCCCACTTTCCTTCAGCACTGGGTATCTCAGGCTGTGAGCTGCAGGTGCCGATTAGCCCTCGTGCATCTCAGCCTCTCTCTACGTGATGCTGGCCGGGCGTTCTGCATAATGACCTCCTGATGCCGTTTTCCTGGAGGCGGGCGTTTGGGTGAGGGCGGAGTTCCCAACTTCGCTGGACTCTGTTCTTCAACCTAAAATCCCTTGGCAGGTCTGAAAATTAGGAGAACAAAGAGCGACAATCTGAAGAAGGCAGGAGTGGACACTGTGAAAATGTAGAATAAGCCTGTTTCTGTGGTTGGACCTTGAGTTTGGGCCTAGGTTCCCTTACAGTTGAGGCTGGAAGAAAACCACGTTGCTTGCTATTGGCAGGGAATCAAAACTACGTCCCACAAGCCCATCTGCAGAGGTGATGTTTTCCCTGAAATTGAACTTCAGTAGGCGCCTCCTTCCCAGGTCCATACGTGAGGTCTTGGGCAACCAGCAAGCAAAGGTATGCTCACCTGTGGTTTTACAAAAGACACAGAAATGCATTTAGATTAGACGGTTCTTATATCAGCACCCCCCCCCCCCCATTGGAATAACCCTGAATCATGGCTCAGTGAAGGCGTTTCTGCGAGAAGGAAGGACAGTAACCTCCAGGTACCTTCATTTTCTGTCTTTCTTAATGCAGAGGAAGTGAAGGTGGGAGGCTCCATTAAAACCTGGGTGAGGGGCCTGGGAGTCGGGAGTGTCTAGGCCCAGAGGCCATCTGTCCAGGCTCCGTCTGTAGCCACAACCAGTCGTGAAATGATAAAATGGTAGAAGCAAAATAGCAAACACATTTTCTTGCCTGTTATAAAAGTGTATTTGTGTGCTGTGTGTGTGTGGGGTAAGGAAGTGTACGTGTGTGCTGTGTGTATGTGGGTAAGGAAGGGTACGTGTGTGCTGTGTGTGTGTGTGGGTAAGGAAGGGTACGTGTGTGCTGTGTGTGGGGGGGGTAAGGAAGGGTACGTGTGTGCTGTGTGTGTGTGTGGGTAAGGAAGGGTACGTGTGTGCTGTGTGTGTGTGGGTAAGGAAGGGTACGTGTGTGCTGTGTGTGTGTGGGTAAGGAAGGGTACGTGTGTGCTGTGTGTGTGTGGGTAAGGAAGGGTACGTGTGTGCTGTGTGTGTGTGTGGGTAAGGAAGGGTACGTGTGTGCTGTGTGTGTGTGGGTAGGGAAGGGTACGTGTGTGCTGTGTGTGTGTGGGTAAGGAAGGGTACGTGTGTGCTGTGTGTGTGGGTAGGGAAGGGTACGTGTGTGCTGTGTGTGTGTGGGTAAGGAAGGGTACGTGTGTGCTGTGTGTGGGGGGGTAAGGGGTGAGTGGGTAGAGGATGCCATTTAAGCACAGGGCACACTTTTTATTTCTTGCTCACACTTTGTGCCCCGTGTGGGTTGACAGAGTCCCTGCACGCACAGTCACTCCGGCACCCAGGTTGACATTATCTCCCCTGTCTCGTGCTGTACCGTCTGGCACAGGTGGCCTTCTTGCTCACCACTGGAGATGGTCACGACAGCGCCTGTGTGCTTTGATTTGGAATGTCACCTGTCACCCCCACTAAACAGCCTACTGGTCAGAACCAGTCACATGACCTTGTGGAAGGTGGGAATGTATACTTTGCCCGGGACCCAGACAGAGAAGAAAACCAGATGTGTGTGCACATTCCTCGTCTTTACCAAAGTGATGCTCCTTTGCCTACAGAGAAATGAATTAATGGGCTCTACTGTTGGTTAATACCATCAATCTTGGTCATAGAGAAAAAGACAGGCTTTTGTTCAAAACCTCATTGTGTTGGACCTCGAGAATTATTTATAACATGTCAAAAGAAATGCCACCAGATGCAGGGTACATTGAATTTAGGAAACGTACACTTGAAAAGCCTGTGGGAAAAACCACTTTTGAGTGAAATTAAGATAAACTTATGAGTGACAGGTTTACAGTGAGATGACTGCGATTATCTTCCTGATCTCCGCTGGCAGATTCCAGGAGGAAGAACATGTGGGTTTTGGCGCTAAGATGCAAACTGGGGTGTGCGGATGTGTGGTCCTGGTTCATCGTAACTTTTCCTTGGTCTCACACCTTGTTGTTCATTCCCGTTACGGTAAAAGAAGGACTTGAATAGGTTTTCAGCAGAAGGATGAGAGTTAAAATATCTTAAAGACAGGTTAAGACAGTATGTAGTCAGTTTTAGAGTCACATGACAGCAACAGACATCAGAGATAAGCAAAAATGTCACTGTTTCTGTTAGGTCTTGGTTCAACGGCATAAAACAGAAAACCTGAGTTTGCCTTAAACATGGAAGGGCTTATGTTCTCACTTAAAAGAAGTCGAGGGCAAAGCAGCTAGTCCAGGACAGAGAGGAGGGTCCTGTAAAGACATCAAAGACTCTTCGTAATTTTCTCTTCTGTCTTCTCAGCCATTTGGCTTCAGTCCTCCAAAGTTTGCCTCTTGATCAAGATGCCTCCTGCAGCGCCTCCACTGAGCTCCGTGTGGGCCCAAGCCACAGAAAGCAGGAGGCAGAAGGCGGGATGAGCCTTCCTGCTGAGTCGGCTCCCTGTAAGGAGTCTCCCAGAGACGGAGGCGCAGCTCAGCACTCGCTAACATCTCATTGGACGAGGCTGTGTCACATGACTCCACCTGGCTGCAAGGCAGGCTGGGGAATAGTTTTGCTGTGTTTACCCGAGCACATTGCCCTGCTGTGTCATTTGCCTTCTGAGACTAAGGAAAGGTGGAACGGAATATTGTCTGCCTGCTGTTGGCGTTGAGAGCTGCCACCTACAGGGCTGCCTGCTTCCCTTGACAGTGAACCTCTCCCACCCCTCACGGGACTCCCAGATACCTCTCCCCCAGAAGAGATTAACAGGGGAAGCTTATCTTTGGGACCTCCACTTAGACTTTGTATACACCCCTTCAATTTTTTGATTTCTCCCAGGAATCTAGTGGCGTCACTTCCAAGTCCTGTGCTGTAGTGCCTGCCAGAATTGCCCTTCTGCCAGTAGCCTGTGCTCTCAACTTGCCTGTTGTTTCTTCCTTAATTTAGTCTATCCTGCTGATCTCAGATAAGAAGAAAACAATCAAATGCAACCACATTAAATGATATTCTTCAGAGAGCATATTCCAATTAGAAAATGCATATTTTGTGTCAGTTCAGGTATTAAGGCTGAAGGAAGGGATGTTTTCAAACACTAAAGATGGCAATCATTTTAAGAACAGGAGCTCCTAGCTTTTAGTAACAGAAAACTGTGTTATAAGTAGTTTGCACAGTGAGAACTGCAACAAAATATATCACATCAAAAGAAGTCTGGAGGTCAAGCAGTTTCACATTTAGTTAATTCAGGGGCTTAATTTTCATGTTACCCAGGTGAGCTCTGACTTTGTGCTCTGCTCTCCCCAGCACATTGGTTAATTTTCTGAGGCAGGCTCACCTCATGGTCACAAAAGAGCTGCCAAGTCCCAGGAATCACTTGCAGAGAACCATGGCCAGCAACAGAAAGGGATAAGAATGTTCCTGTCTTGGGCACCATTAAAAAGTAAAGAACATCTTCCCAGATGTCTCTGTCAATAGAACCCCCCTCATGACACATGGACCAGAACGGTTTCACGTATCTGCCTGTGTCTTAGCAAGGAAAATAAGAGCATCCACAGATCTAGACTCCTTCTTTGGGTCTGCAGGGGGCCTGGAATTGTGTTAGCAAGGGTGGAGGGAGGAATAACAGCTGGCGGGCCATTATTCCTCTGGCCCCAGGTCCTCCATGGTGTCCGTACTGGCACCAAACCCCATACATGTGAAAACAGTCCACCAACTCTGACGGTCGTTGCTTGGTTGTTGGAACTCCCAGTATGCGCCGTCAGCAGTTGTTTGGACCCTGATGTGGAAGTGTTTCAGTGGTTGCCACGTCCCAGGTACCACATCGAATGTACCCAATCCTGTAATAGGAAAATCTGGGTACAAGGGCAGTTCCCCATACTAAATCCTCAGTGATAATGGAGGCTTTAAGTCTGTAAGACCAGCCCTCACCTTTTGTGCTCCCTGGGTTGTAGAGGGAACATCCATCCTCAGAGCAGGAACTTGTCAGAATCCTTGGATATACTGACAATACATTGATGAGACTTGAACGCCGATAAATTGTATAGCTCCCGGGGCTCAGTAGGTCCCCTGTCTCTCTGCTTATGAATCAAAAACCCTGTTTATTTGTATCAAGGACAGATGATACTTTAATCATTAATAAACTAATGTTTCAGCAGCCTGCCATAAATTTCTTGTCAAAGAAGGGATTATTATTAGAACCCACTGTGATGAAAGATAATCTCTACCTAGACTCACCTCCCTCACTTTTAAAGCCTGCGGTTGTAGGGCTTGGAGGTTACTACAAGAGGAAAAGCCTCACAAGCAGAAACCCTTGTTTCCTGCTTTCAGCAGGAAAAAAAAAATTGTGAATTAACTGATTTGCATGTTTTGACCAAGATCCGGCACACGCTCTTTCCCATGAATAAAAAATTGAGTTTTGAGAGCAAATATTTTGGTAAGGAAAGAGAGAACCGATACTAGTATTCTTTCTGATGGTAATTGCTCAAAAGGAGTCATCTTTCAGTAAACGTTGACATTTATTAATTAATTATTAATAGTCAAATCTGACTCTTTAATAACAGTGCAGTCATAGTTAGGATTTATTGACAGCTCCGGGCTGCGCGTGGAGCCTCCCTTATCTTATGTAATCTTCCCGACGCCTCCTTCAGTGGACACCTTCTCCAGCTTATCCATGGTTCCTCACTGGCCGATGAGGAAACTGTGGCTGACTTAAGTGACTGCCAACGTCAGCGAGCTTTGGAGTGGCAGAGCTGCAAGGAAACAGGGCTGCATGGCATGGAAGGCGTTTTCTAATTCACGGCAGTGTACAGTGGGTTCCAGTGAGGCTGTTAAAAATGAGATTATTTCCAGAAGCAGATGGCGAGCCACGTGGGAATTCAGTCTGCATGGTCATGTTAAGCGGAGACCAAGGTGATGACATCACGCGCCGCCTCCGAGGGAAGCTGGGCCTCAGCTCCCCGGGACTGGCAAGAGTGCTTTCATGAACGGGGCCCTCCCTCTTCCTGGCAGCATTCAGTCCGGGGGTGCAGCTTGCAGGAGTCAGAAGGAGAGCTGTTTGGAGTAAGCCACAGTCCTGGTCCCAGCTCAGGGGTGCAGGAATTTGTTTCGTAAGGGTGACGGCGGCGGGAATGATGGCTTTTGAGCAGGCAGCCCAAAAGCTTCTGCCACGGGATCCTCCCTGGCGCCCATGTCGGTACCCAGTCCCTCCACATGCCAGTGAGTCTCCTTCTGACATCAAGCTCCAAGGCGTGTTCCAAGCTCTGCTTTCTGAGAAAGCTGTTCCCTGCACGACCGTCATGCCTTCTGCTTGGGGAACGTCTGGACCTTGTTTCTTTTAACCTGCAAGTTCTCTGGTCTGACTTCCCCAGGCATAGTCCATGATGCCTCGTAGTCGCGGTTGGCCATTGAACGGTCACTGAGCCCCAGCTTTGGAGCAGGTTCTGTGTCAGGCTGCCAGGGCCCCCACCACAGAGGACCACAGACTGGGTGGCTTCAACAACCGGAATTTCCTTCTTTCTGGCTTTGGAGGCTGGAAGTCCAAGGTCAGGGTGGTGGCAGAGTTGGTTTCTCCTGCAGCCTCTCTGAGCCTTGGCGTTGTGTCCTTACGTGGCCATCCCTTGGCGGGTTAGACGTGTCTGTAGTGTGTGCTCTTCTTACTAGTCCACCCATCACGTTGGGTTAGGGTCCATCCTATGAACTCATTTAACCTTCATTACCTCTTTAGTGGTGTCACGTTGGGGTAGGGCTTCCACATAGGAATTTGCGAGGGACATAGTTGAGTCCGTGAACCCGCCATGCTGGGCACGGTGGATAAGGAGGGAACAGTCCGTGCCCTCTGTCACTTTTCAGGGAAGACAGTCTTTTTGTCATTTTTGTCAATCTCGTAATTAAATAATCACGAGATGGTTACTGCTGTGGCAGAGTGTAAGGGCTTCACAGTGTGGCTTAGAAAAGGCCACTCCAGCCTCGTCTAGGGGTAGGGTTTTCCCCGGGGAGGGGAGGTTGGAATTAGGGATGAAAGAGGGAGCTGGCTGTTGGTGGAAGACGGGCCTCAGGCCAGGAGGAAAGCAAACAGTAGGTGTCATCAGGACTCTCAGGCACGGTCCTGTCTGGACACAGCACGTTCCAGCAGCTGAACGGCAGCCAGAGCGGCGCAGGCCTGGAAAACGGGGGTGAGAGGCTGTTCACACGCATGCGGGGTCCATTGTTATATCCCTTATGATCCCACAGTGTCTGACGCTGTGGGATTGCGGCGAATTTGCGTAAGAAAAGTTTGCGATTCCACTGTTGCCATCCTGTGTGTTGAAATAAGAAATTCTCCAAACTTCCGGGTGCCTAAGACTCAATCACGAACTTACTTTAAAAATGTCAGTTCCCAGGAGATCCCGTGGTGGCGCAGTGGTTAACAAATCCGACTAGGAACCATGAGGTTGCGGGTTCGGTCCCTGCCCTTGCTCAGTGGGTTAACGATCCGGCGTTGCCGTGAGCTGTGGTGTAGGTTGCAGACGCGGCTCGGATCCCGCGTTGCTGTGGCTCTGGCGTAGGCCGGTGGCTACAGCTCCGATTCAACCCCTAGCCTGGGAACCTCCACATGCCGTGGGAGCGGCCCAAGAAATAGCAACAACAACAACAACAACAACAAAGTCGGTTCCCAGGCCTCACCCCTTCGGGATTCTCGTTCAGTACATCTAGGATGCGGTCTAGGAGTCTGTCTGTTAGACTAAGCCCCTCCCACCCCAGTTCTTTTGGTGCAGATGGTCCACGGAACACACTGGGAGCAGATGTCAGCTAGAAAAGTTGGGCATAACGGTTCTTGCAAAGAATTACCAGGCCTCTTGGAATATCTGCCAGATTCAAGCTGTGGGGTGGGCAAGACTCATCTTCATCGAGGCTTTACGTTGAAGACACTGTGCTTCGTGCTTTGTGTGTGTCTGCTCTTTGCAGGGAACGTGGCAGTCCTAGGAGAGAGGCTCTTACAAGGATCCCTGATTTATAGGTGAACAAAATGAGGCTATAGATGGATTTCTACGGTGACATGGCTTGTAAGCAACAGCGGGCCCCCAGGCACCAGGTTAAAGGGCCCCTTGAGGTGCAGACAGCCCTGGGGTAGTGCCCGATCACTGCCACCCTTCCTTCCACTCCCTTCGTTAGATGGCCCAGAAATGCTTGCAAATTGGACCTGATTTGAATCGAGGGTATGCCTTTGATTCTCCTCAAAAAAAACCCCACAGCCCTTGACCTCATCCCTCCTTTCGAATGCTCTATTCATCTTCATGAAAAATCGAGGTGGCTGGGAAAAATCAGCATGGACAACTCAGGACCGAATCGGAATTTCCTAAACGATGAACTTCCCCACCTGGTAGGTATCTCAATCCGAGAGCATTTTGTCCTTCAATTTTAAAGTAATAACAATAAAATAGACTTGATTTTAAAAATTCCTCTGCCAGCTCCCTTCAGGGCACATCACTGTCCTCCTGGGTGCATCCTGTTTTTAGCTTTCACTTCCCGCCCACTCGGAGGGGGAGCCTCTCCAGGAATCAATGGGCCTCTTGACTCTGAATGAGTTTGCCTTTCATGCGGTGCTGCCCGTCCGCTGGCCACAGCACTGATTCCAGGTCATTCCAATTTATTTAATTAATTCCAGAGATGAAATTATTTTGCCCAATAACGAGGATGCTAATGGGACGTATTGTAATGGTTCTGTTCAGGCTTGTTGGTTCGAAAATAAACGCCTTCATTTCAATATTTGCCTTTTGGCTGCAGCCCGTTAACCCGTCACACACCGTAACCTCATTAACATCGCGGCTTAATTGTAAGTGAATGCTCATCTAGGTCCTGTGAAGCAAATTTCTCTCTGAACTGCCAGGCTTTGCCCCCAGTATACCCCTGAATTGCTGTTTCCCACAGACGGATGGGTTGGAGCGACGTAACTTGGGCTTTTAAATGTTAGAGTTTTCTTGGTGCCTTGCTAATGCACATTTGAAATGATTTCCAGAAGTTAGAATGAAGTCAGGAAAAGAATTAGCTCCCTGGGGTGTGAAGATGGCCCTAAGATTGGTGGGGGTGAGCGCCCCTGGGCCTCTGATGGGGAGATTTCCGGAGCCCTGTGGCCGCGCAGAGCCTGAGGCAGAAGTAACATCGGCCTGTTGATAGCTTTCCTGCCGCCCCCGGTAGAGTCATTCTTCATATCTCGGCTATATTAAGCTTATTTCAAAATAAGTTCTGGGAGCGTTCAACCTGATTGAATCTGCTGTAAGCTCTGTTAATATATTTGTTTGTGTCACTGGCACTCAGAAACCCTTTGGACAGAATATCACTTGTGTGTGTGTGTGTGTGTTATTCATGGTAATGTAATCCCCCCCCCCATTTAATTCTTCTGGGTTTCCCATTAAGTCACGATAGGCAGTTCAGAGAAAGTTGGATCGACTATGAATCACACTCTCTGGGCTTGGGGGTGTGTCTCCTTTTTGTCCATCTCTTCAGTCAGTCACTTGGCAGCAGCAAGACACCAGGCCACGCCAGACCCTTTGATCAAGGAGCTCTTGTTAGGAGATTAGGCAGCTAATCTGTAAGGCAGCCAATGGAAATCATTCTGGGCAAGGAAATAAAGCTGAACATTAGCACAATCACTGCGTGTTATAGGAATCAAGCACCTTCTAAATGACTTAATCCTCCAGTTTGGATACCACGCCTAGGAGTCAAATGACGCTCTCCGAAGATCCGCGTGATCCAGGTGCCTGTAACGTGTCCGTACAACCTGTGTCATGCCGGTCACTTTCCTGAGACGGGACTCTTTAAAGTGTTTTTCCTTTTTCAGGCAAAGTAAACAAGGGCACAGTGGGTTGACGGAAAAAAGGAAGGAAGGAGGGAAAGAAAGAAGGAAGGAGGACTGAACCTTTTCCCCCTGCAGTCACGGCAGATACCCACGCTGAAAACACCTGACACGTAGTACGTGTTTAATAAATAGTTGCGTGATAGAATTTAGTTATCTGGTGTGGCTCTGATTTTCATTTCCGAAATAATGGTTGTGACTCTTGAAGAGTTCTTTGACTTTCTCTTCTACCCTAAACCCAAATTAATAATTTATTAATATTGTCATTAAAATGCTCTTAGTGGATCATTCCATTTATCATCCAAGGATGACAAAGCAGATCCAAGGACACGAGGGTCGCAGAAACTAGCTTTTGGTCTAGAACAGAGTCTGCAAACCTTACCTATAAGTGGTCAGATAGTAAATATTTTTGGCTCTGTGGCCTCTAAGGCGTCCATCACAACTACTCAACTGAGATGTGTAGTGAAAACAGCCGTAGATAGTATGTAATCAAAGGGACCTGACTGTGTGCCAATAAAACATTATTTACAGAACCAAGCAGTGGGCTGGATTTGGCCTGTGGGTTGAAGTTGGCTGGCATCTAGAGCACATGTTTGGGACATAAAATTTCGGCCATCTTTTTTTTTTTTTTTGGTTATTTGTTTAATTTTCATGGGTTAAGAAAATCAGCATTTTCGACTGTAGATAAAGAGCTCATCTTTGGAATTTTCATTTCCTCCTGACGTTACCAGAGGCCTCTGCTTTGGGATTTCTTGCTAACCCTGGAACTTCCCAGACAGCCTGCTCGTGGGCTCTGCTGTGAAGGGCTGCAGAGCTGGAACAATTGGATGGAGAGCGGAGGCCCGCTGGGAGGTGAGACTTCCCATATTTGGGCAACTTGGGGAAAAAGTCAAGAGTTTGTAGTGAGAATTTGGAGCAAAAAGGCAGAGGGCTGACACCACTTTTTCTTTTGAAGAAAGATGAGAAAGGAAAGGAACAGGGGAGATGATTTACCTTCTCCCTCGGCTGGAGGCTCAGGATTAACTGATGACTGTACTATTAGGGTGCGTTACAAATCTTTGGGGGACACATGGATTCTGAGTAACAGGCAATATAGTCTATGATACAGATACTAAGGAATCCCATGGTTTCGGAAGAAACGTAGGGAAAACAGAATTCTCCCAGACTTTTTCCTGAATGTTATGTGTGTTTTTGAAGCACCTTTGTATCAGTGCCTGAACTTTCTCAACACAAGAGGGCTCCTGGTCGTTTGAACTATTGCTGTTTAGATTTGCTTGAAATGTCAACCCTCAAATGACGCAGTGTCCTGAGGACATGCTTTCTTGGAGCCAGGCACTTCCGTCGTACCATTGCAAGCTCCGGGACCGTCCGGGGAGGCAGGGCTAAGGCGGTCTGCGCCCGTCGCTCTTTCGGAGGGCAGGGATATCCTGGCGTGAGATGAATGCGCCTGCTGGCTGTTCGCCCCTTGCACCTCTGCCTTGAACGGTGACCGCCGCAAGCATGAGGCAGGCACTCGCCTTCAAGCTGCTCGGGTCCTGACACGCCGAGAAGCGCTTAGCGCAGCATCCCTGAAAGCCGGGCTCTGTCTGCTCCCATCAGCTTTGGTTTTCTTCTGCCACGATGGACCGACGTGATTGCTCTTCCATTTTACGGTCGAGATAAAAATAAACAGAAACCACTCTCACCTCTCCCGTTCCAGGGTTAAGTGCCGAAGCAGGTGTTGGTTCAGTCACGCGGTTTCCGATCAGCAAAACCACCAGCTTTTACGGGTGGCAGCAAACGCATGGAGAATTTTAGAATCGGGGGAGCGGGGTAGGCGGGGGGGAGCTCTCATCTATGTTAACAGAGCCAGCCCTTGGTAGGGGGCCGAGCCATCCTTGGCTTCCTGACATGCTTGCTTCCTCATGCATTAGGTGGGGCTCCCTGTGGGCCATGATGGAGAGGTCCCTGGCAGAGTGACCCGCAGACCCCGGCACTCCTTCCATGGACCCGAAATTTCATGTGTAAATGTGACCTCCACTTAAAGCCGGATGTGCTTAGCCCTTCTCTCCCCAAGCAGATCACACTGTAGCACGGTTCTGGTGAAGCCACGTCTCAGCCTGTAAACTGTCATCGGTATTTATCCCAAGCCATCTGCTTCCACACGGGGTGTTGTATTTGGGATCCAGGAGGGAAGAAGGCGCATCTGCACCCTCCAGAGCTTCCGAATCTTAATGAATAAAAGCCCTGAGAGTGAGTTAAAAGGGGCTGGAGGTTCCTATTTATAGACCCATTTGCAAGCCAGTCCCACTTTGGGTGTTGACTGTCAGTCGGGCCAGGAAATTAGCTTCTCTGCTGTGTCCTGAGCAAGGTGGCCACAGCAGGAGGGCCTGAGAGCCCGCTGGACCCTGCGCATTGGATGCGAGGTCAGCGTTTCCGCTTGGGACCCTGCATCCTGTGTGTCTTCAGCGCGCCCCTCTCTCCCCGAAGTAGCGAAGGGTTTCTCTGACAGCGTTGTTAGGTGTTTCTCTCCAAAATGACAGGCAGGGCTTCAGTTCATCCCCCTCTCTTCATTCTTTATTCCTTCTTCAGTTGTTTCCCATCTTCCCTCCCTCCCTCCCTCCATCCGTCCGCTTTTCTGTCCCTCCTTCCTTCTGCCTGTTTTAGTGGTTTTATTATTGTGTAGATACAGAGGTCAGGAGATGTTTTGTTACTCAAGAGATCTCATGCCATGGGGCACACGCGAGGCGCCAGCGTTGGTCAGAAGGCAGAGGGAGAGGGGAACCTGTGGGAGGAAGGAGCCTGCAAAGTGGGGCACAAAGGCCTAGGGTCAACCAGCTGGAATAATTTCAGCAGGCTCTGGGCTTTGGGGGCCGCCCCAGGTGTCTGGTATCCAGCCATGGGTTGATGGGGGCAGGTGGACCATGGCGTGGAGTATGACAGCCTAGTGGAGGAAGTGGTTGGGGCTGAGGGGTCTGTAGGGGCTGGTTTGCCCTTGGAATGGGTGTTTCTGGATGAGTTGTTTCCTTTCCTCTGGAAAGGGGAGACAGGGAGGGGGTCTGCCCTTAGGAGGGGTCTGTCTTTGGGCCAAAAGTCTCCAGGAGGATCTGTTTTGATTTTAAAATCATGACCTTGGAGTTCCAGCTGGCCTAGCTGTTAAGGATCTGGCATTGTCACTGCTGTGGCTCAGGTTCAGTCCTTTGCCCCAGCAACTTCTGCACGCCTTGGATGGGGCCAAAAAGAAAAAAAAAAAATCTCCTAAAACCCAAAAGATGTAAAATCATGACCTTGAACGGGACCTTAGAGGTGACCTAAGGCGCCCTCTGCTCAGGGCACGCGGACTGGAGTATTTGCTTCTCTCCTCCATACTGGAGTCGCTCGCAGAGGTGAATCTCAGGTTCGATGGCTCTCAGAAGCCCACAGCCCTCGCAGCCTGTGACTCTGGACGGTGGCCCAGTGCTTTCTGACCGTGGGGTGAGTCTGCTTGTGGGAAAGGATCTCTGTCTTTCACAGAAATTGTGCTCCTGCGCCAAGCATCCGTGCTGCTGCACAGGCAGCCCAGCGGCCTGCTCTCCTGCAGAGCCTGACAGCAGGAAGAGCGACACCCAGGAGCCTGGCTGACAGCTTGAGGCTCTCGCGCCATTTAAGGTCTGAGGAAGGTGGAGCAGCAGCAGGAGCCAAGGAGATTTTTGATGGCTTTTTTCCTTCCTTTCCTTTCCTTCCCTCGTAATCATTTTCAATTAAAAGTTTAGTTGATGCTATGAATTTGGAAAAAGGGGAAAAAGTCCTTCTGGCCTCTTATCATCCCCTAGAGACATGCATGTTTTATTTTGTTTTTTGGTTTTTGGCCTCCCCTCAGCCTATGGATTTCCTGGGCCAGGGGTAGATCCGAGTCAGAGTTACGAGCTGTACCACAGCTATGGTAATGCTGGATGTTTAACCCACTGCGCTGGGCCAGGGATTGAACCTGCGCCCCAGAGCTCCACAGATGCCACTGATGTTGTTGCGTCACAGCAGGACCTGCAAGACATGCATATTTTAGAATTTAAGCATTCTCTCTTGCCATGTCTAGAGGAAAGGTTCGTTTTTAAGCCAACCTAAAATAAAGCAAAGGCACTTCCTTTTATGCTCTTACCCAGTTTTAAAAATGTTTTCCCTTTAAGATTGTATGTTTGCACAGTTATTGTTGAATATTTTGAGACAGGCAGAACTGGGGACCTGTGACTTTGGGCCAGTTACTCGCTGCGCCTCAGCTTATTCATCTGAATAATGGGGATGATAGCGTTGAGTTCATCTCGGTCTGACCTCGGGTTAATGTGTAAGGGGGGCAGCTGCCTGCTTTACACTGGGGGGGGGGGGGTCACTTGTTACCATTACTTTTATCGTTCACTGTGTTCTCGAAAGGCCTTATCCTCACCTGAACCGGAAGGGGACTCGCTGCTCTAGGGAACAGGGAAGAAACCCTCAATTCCCGAGGGCTTCCCGTCTGCAGTCATTTTACTAGAAACTTGAGAGAAGCCGCCTTTCTGCTTTGAGTTTGCCCGCAATTACCAGAGGAAGGCCCTTGCGAGCATTGCCAAAGAGAAAAATGAGGACGCCAGCTTAAGTAAATGTCATCCCCATCTCTGCAGAATCGTGATGTGTCCGATTGTTTCACGTGTCGACTGCAGGGTATTTATTATTCAGCGATAATAATAAATCGCTGCTTAGGAAATGCGGGGACTCAAGTGTCACGACGGGAGGAAGGCAGGTGCGGGGGAAGAGCTGGGGGAGACAGAGGTCCAGCCAGACCCGGGCTATTAATCATCGCCCTCCATTATTTCCTGAAGATTCATTCATTGTTCCATCGGTACCTAGAGGGTCAATTAGAGACCACAGACAGGCTTTTTCAAAGACACAGGAGGGTCAATTAGGCCCTCCTTATAATTTTCTGCTTTAACAGCAAATGCCAGCCTAGCGCACATCAGATGCAAGGGAGTTTGGAAATAAACAAGGTACTTCCCTCCTCCTTTAAAAAGAAAGAAAGAAAAAACAAAACAAAAGGAGAAATGGAGGCGGCTGGCCCCAGCAACATATGGCTGCCTGGCAGGCTCTGGGTCAGGTGAGGCAGAGGGGAGCTGGCCAGGAGGCGTGGGGAGAACAGAGTTACTGTGGGGTCAGAGCACAGGAGCGATCGGGAAATTCCTCTGATGCAGCAGCCTGGTCCCACGTCCGCAGTGATTCATTGATCTTGGGCCCCCTGTGAACTGTGCTGGCCTGAGGACACAGTTAGGAAGGACCTACAAGCGAAAGGCTACCTGAAAGCAGTTGACATGATGCCCAGAAGGGCACGTGCTGGGTCACCCTCGTCCCCCACGAGCCTGGGTCCACATTTAGGGAAGAAGTGAACTCAGCATGTGTAAGTAGGATTTTGTAGGGCAGCATGTTTTGTTTGTTTGTTTTCCCTGGGATCAGAAACAAAGTCTGAAACTGTGACAGTGAAATCAAAAGAGGAAGGGGACTGCCGTCAGTGAGGGGCAGGCGGGCAAAGGGGAGAACGCCCTGGACCTGCTTTTCTCCTTTTTTGAAGTGGGGTATTAGGTTTTGGTTCCATCCATTTTTGATTACCTGCCTAGTCTTGTCGATAGAATGACAGCCAAATGATTATTCTTTTTTTGTAAAAGAAAAAAAAAGTTGTTTACCTCTTGTATTGTTTTGTTCAAGCTGGTTGGTTGGCCCATGTGACTTTATTTTATCGCTCTGTCTATTTATCAGCTGCACCTGCAGCATGTGGAGCTTCCTGGGTTGGAGATCAAACTTGAGCCACACTGCTGTGGTGACAACGTGGGATCCTTAGCCTGAGGCTGCAAGAGAACTCCTATTTTTTTCTTTTTCTTTTTTATTGAAGAAGAGTGGCTGTACGATAGTATTTAAGTTACAGATGTACTGTAGATTCACCGTTTTTAAAGGTGATACTCCATGTACAGCTGTTAACAAATGTTGGCTCTCTCCTCCGTGCTGTGCAGTGTATCCTTGCAGCTTGTTTTATACCTAGCACTTTGTGCCTCCCCGCCCTCCCCCTCTCCTTCCCTTTCCCCACTGGTCGCCACTTGTTTGTTCTCTCTGTAGCGTCTCCTTTTTTGTTATACTCAATAGTTTGTTGTATTTATTTTTTTAGATTCAGTGAAATCATACAGTATTTGTCTTTGTCTGTCCGAATTGTTTTCAGAGCTGTTTTTCTTTGGTTCCTGAGATCCTGTTCTCCCTGGGCGCCATCACATAGAGATCTGGAAGCACAAGAGAAAGGCTTTTGATATGCAAAAGCCAATTCCAACTTGAGTGATTTTTTTTCCCCCCCCTGGTATCTCGGTAATATTTCTTAGCTTCAGAATGGTCAAACTTATATTGGCAAATGCTGAGCACTGGCTGGGTGTGGGCACTATTCGGGATGTTGGGGTTCTGCATGGGAACAAGGGGTGCGAGGCCCTTTGCCCTTCAGTCCTGGGCTGCTGGCACCTGTAGCCTCTGGGGTCTCTTTGAAGCCTGGGCCCTTGGTCCTGCCTGATTTTCAGATAAAGGGAATGAGCTCAAAGCTCAGAATGGTGAACCGGTATGGATTGGAGACTTGGTTCAAGTCCCCTGAACACTGCCCTGTTTTTCTGTTTCCCCAGAAAGAGGACATGGGCGTGCCTTCCTCCAGGGCAGGGATTTTGTCTATTTTGCTTTTACAGAGTCTGGAACAGTGCCTGGCACTTAGTAGGTCCTCAGTGAACATTTGCTGATGGAATGGACTAATGGAGGGGGCGGGGGGCTGTGATTCTGGGGACCCAGCCTCCTGCCAAGCCTCCAGAGACGCTTGCTCTCACCCCCAAGCTGCTGAGGCCCCAGCCTGCTCCCGCCTCCCACCTCCACCGCTGCCCCCATGGGATCCACTTTCTTTTCAACGCTCTTGCTTTCCAAGACCCCGGCTAAGAAACAAGCACATCTTCCAGCTCTTGGACACTCCCTCTGCTCATTTCCAGTTCCTATCCCAGAGGTCGCACGTTGGTGGCTGGCAGATGTCTTATGTAGAACCTGGTGGGGTTTTGTTTTCTCCATGAAATCAATTTTTTGCCAGCCTTTTACACTTTGGGAGACCTCACATCATGATTTGGATTTCCTGTTGCTCTTGACAAAGCAGCCCTGGCATCATCAAAGCCAGGCGGTACCAGCGGCTGCATTTGAGCAGTGGCCACTTCTCTCTGGGTGGGCATGTGCCCTCTGCTTCTCCCTAGTCCCCAGCCGATCTCCTCGGATTTAGCCTGTCACCCTAGGTGGCACTTACACTAATTCTGGAGCTACCCACTTGTACCCCGGCTGGTCATGGTGGCCTACCAGAGACCCTCCTGACTCCAGGCCTCTGAATCATTGAGTTGCCCAGCATCTCGCTCCCCAACCCCAGATCTGCCTCGGCGGTCCTTCTATATGCCCATCCTTCTGACTAGAATGTTCTTTATTCCTTCTCTAAACTTTGACCTTGGAAAGACCTGCCTGACCCCTAGCATTGAGTGTGCAGTGGATACCCCTCCATCCTGCGTTGTCCCCTAGTGACCCTCTACAACTACGACTATGTGGTGGGTATCTGGTTACTACTCTGCAGGTCCCCCGTGCTGTCACTCTCCCCCCCAACAAAGCTTTTGCTGCTCAAGGTCACATTCTCCTGGGGGAAAGGACAGGTGGTTCTCTAGCTGGAGCCTGGCATAGGAGAGGGACAGAGCTGACAAAGGTGAGGCTGGAAGTGGATTCAAGGTGAAGTCCCCACATGCCTTGGGGACCCCAGCAAGACTCTGGATTTTCTTGTCATGGCAGTGGAAAGCCCTGGAGACGTTTATGGATATTTTGCTTCCCTACATGTCATAAGGGGTCCAAGTGCCATTAGGCCCCCCTCTTAGCCTCAGTCAGAAGGATGGCTTTGCTGGACTGGCAGCAGAGGGGGTCTGGGAACAGTCCAGGCAAGGGACAGTGGAGGGCAATGCCAGGGAGGGATGTAGATGTGGCCACTAACAGAGTCTAAAGGGGCAAGTAGTTGACATTCAGGGGCTAAGACATTATCTAGCCAATGAATTTATAATAAGGACTGTTCCACTCCCCCCGCCAGCCCCGTCCCCCGAGCATCACCTGTATCACCATGGTGAGACTGTCTCTTCTTAAAACACTCAGAGAGCAGTGGATCCTAGTACAGCATAGGATGGTTAAGCAGCGCTAATGGCAGATATTTAATGGCTTGGGTGTAGCAGGCATATGTTTTTGTGTATTCCACGTGGATTTTCTTTGCCTTTTTTTTTTTTTTTGGTTTAGTCTTTTCAACTCTCCTCCTTAAGGGAACCCCCCTTCTTGCCATAGCTTCTTGGTAGAATGTTCTCATGGCTTCAGCCATGTGAATGTGTATCCAGAACGGACAGGAGAACCCTCAGCCCGATGATCTTACAGACCCCCAGTGGGTAGGCACAAACCCACAGCTTCCATGCCTTTTTCTTCCCTTTATTTCCTGCTTTACCTCAATTTATGACTTGGCTTACAATCTGTTGCAGAAAGGCTCAGTCCCCAGCTTCCTCCAGAATCTACATTTTTCTATTTTGCCTGAAATAGCCAGTGTCTCAGGAGTTTGCCGTTATATTGCTTCAGAGAAATTAGTGACATTGAAGGGTTCTCATCTTTTCATGTGTGATTTTGGTTATAAGAAGAGATTTATAAAGCTGTTTTTTTTTTTTTTTCCCATCTCTGAAGCTTAGGAGATAATATTAGAAGATATTTGATAGAAAAATACCCAGGGTAGGGCTTTTTTCTATGTTATGTGTTCAAATAAGTCATTGCTGCCCAAACCAGGTGCCTTTTGTGGGAGAAATTGAGAATTCGGTTTGGACTGATTTTTTTTTTTTCACTTGACTTTGTGTAGGACATGGCATAGAAAAATAATTTCAGTAGATGCTGGTCTAGATTCACCAGCCACCCATATACTGTTACAATGATGAGTAGTACTTGCAAGAAATATTGTTTTGGAATTAATTCTTTAGTAATTAGTTAAAAAAAAAAGGAAAATTAATGCAGCTGTGGTGCTTGAGTTCCTGTGTTAAGAATTTTATACCATGAAGGTATAGTGACAGTGAAAGTCAAAGATCTAAATAGACGCAAGTGTGCATTTTAAAGCTGGAACTGTTATGTGCTGCCGCATTTGTTTTTCAGTCGTTGCATAACAAATTGCCCCAAACTGAGTAGCTCAAGACAGCATCTATTCCTAGGTCACAGTACTGTAGGTCAGGAATCTGGGCACACTGTGATGGGCTTCTCTGCTCAGGGTCTCACAGGGGCAAGTTCAAGGTGTCAGCTGGGGCTCCGTTCCTTTCTGGAGGCGCTGGAGTGGAAGCCACCTCCAGGCTCCTTCCAGTTGTCGGCAGAATTCAGGTCCTTGCAGTTGTGAGGTTGGAGCCTCTGTCTCCCAGTCAGCTGCTGGCCACTTCCAGCTCCTAGAGGCCACCTGTATTCTTGCCACAGGACCCCCTCCACCCCCAAAGTCATTAACAGAGACGCTTATGCATTGAATCTTTTCATGTTTCAAGTCTCTATGACCGTCCTTGACTTTGACGTCTGTACCCATATTTAAACGGCTCGTACGTTTAGACTGGTCTCCTTATGTTAAGGCCAACTGATTTGGGGGCTTAATTAACTTTCTTCACAGACATGCCCAGCTGAGTGATTAACTGGGAAAGGCCAGATTTACGCTGGGGGCAGGAATCTTGGGGGCCAACTTAATATTCTGGCGACCAAAGCCACACTTTAAAAAAAACAATAGCTGGAGTTCCTTCTGTGGTGCAGCAGGATCGGCAGTATCTCTGCAGTGCCAGGACACAGGTTCGATCCCTGGTCAGGCACAGTGGGTTAAGGATCCTTTGTTGCCATAGCTGCAGTGCAGGTTGCAACTGCGGCTTGAATCTTATCTCTGGCCCCAGAACTCCATATCCCACAGGGCGGCCAGAAAAGGGAAAGAAAAAACAAAACAGCAAACAAAGCCTAGATCTTTTTAGAGATGTTTTCTGAGGCAGAAAGTTGAGTGTTAAAGACTGGGGGTATCTAAAACCCACAGAAAGGAAGCCTAGGTAGAGCCTCCAGGATGGAGTCAGAGATTGGCTCTTGGGCACACATGCCCTCCTTCCCTTGGGACCCCGGTGTGGTAGGATGGGGGTGGGGGGAAGGGGATTGTCTGCAGCTTCATGTCTCAGCAGGTGCAGCAGAGTCAAAAAAATTTGGTCTCTGTAATGACCTGGCTCAGCTCCTCTTTCTGTGCTTGAGGGTCCGCACCCAGAATGGGTTAATATTCGGGATTCCCGTGACGGTGCAGCAGTGGTCCATGGATGTTCAGCTGTTAGACCTGTTCAGGCGCACCGTAGGCCTCCAGCCAGCATCCCTCCCCCATTCTTCTCTCTGGACGCAGTTGTCAAGTCAGATTACTTGGTGAACCCTGGCTTTGGTCCTTGTGTCCTGGGAATGAGAAGCTTCTCACCCTGTCCCATCGAGGATACCTAACAGGCAGAGGGAAGGAACAGGGGCTTCCAGGAACCTGGGGATGTGGCCTGGAGTCCCCACCCCACCCGTGAAATTCTTCTGAAATCTCACTTCATCTCAAATCCCCCCACCCACCGCCCCATACACGCATTCCGCTCCCAATTGAGCCATGTCGTGTTAACCTAAGAACCAGGGCTCTGGTGATGTACCGGCTCCATTCACACCCCAGGGATGCGTGTGTTTGCTTTCTGTTTCTGGTTCTCAGGCATCAGGGCCAGGACGAGGCAAGCCAGACCCTCAGGGCTTCCACTGGAGGAGACACCCTCTGTCTGTCCAGCTTCTGGGCAAGCGCCCCACAGCTCCGTCACTGCAGACCCTTTGCCCTGAGTGTCGCCCCCCCCGCCCCACCCTGGTCATTTCTGCACACTGCAGTTGGAGCAGAGCTGTCAGGTGGCCATACCGCGTCCAACCTGCCTGCCTTTAGGCCAGTGTGCCCACTGAGTGGGCGATGGTCCACTGAGGGACGTGTGAGCCTGCAGGCCACGAGTCACCGTCCCTGCCACCAGGCAGACCACGTGGACGGGGGTGATGCGTTCTCAAGTGTGGGATCAGAAAAGCATGAGTCATCGCATCATGCGGTTTAGCGACTGGGGAGAGCTGTCCGCTAAGGAGCTGGGCCACAACCAGTTAATTCCATCAGGGCGTCTTGAGCAAACTCTGCTCAGCAGCCCCACTGCTCTCCCTGCCGTGTGCCGCGCAGCTTCCTCTGAAAAGCAGTACAGATGTTCTTTTTCCCCCTTCTTTCATCCCTCCCCCCATCTTTCTTTCTTTGCACCCACGGCGCTCTGCACTTCAAGCTAAATATAATGTATCTGATTTCCCATCATACATACTAATCAGGTTTGAAAGTTGTCTTGTGAGGCTTTAAAAAGCTAGCCAAGAGCAGTGCGATTTCTCCGAAAGGATGTCTGCAATCAAGATGATTACATGGGAAAATAAATCATAATGTATATTGCCGAAAATGTCATTTGCAAAAACACTCTGACAATACTTTCCTTTCAGTCTATTTTCCTGTGAATGGGGTAAGTGCTGCCCTTCCGAAACTTTCCTTTTATTTTCTTTCTTTATTTATTTTTAATGCTCCAAAGATGAGTGAAGCAGGCGAAGCTTTCGGGCGACACGGGGTGGTGCGGGAACACAGCCGACAAGCATTAAAGCCCAAAAAATGACAGATCCCAGTGTAGAGGGGAGAGGTCAGAGGTGACTGTGTTTAGGATACCGGTGTGCGCATGTGTGAACGTGTACCCATGCGCGTGTGCACACATGTCCACACAAGCACTTTTTTTGTTTTCATCGAAGGAAAACGTACAGCCTTAGAGAAGCAAAAAACCTTCCAGGGAGCCATTTCTCTTCTGCCCACCTGCCTTGGGGTTCAACGACAGTACAGTTACCCAAGAGAATTGATTAGTTAACTGATTCAAATAATATCCCCTGGGATTAGGAACTATCTCTGAGTGTGTCCTGGCCGACAGATAGTAAGGTCTCAGCTGCCGACAGTTAGTACCTGTGGTGGGTGATAAAAAACGGCCACAGTTCTCTCCCCACCCCCCAGTCCTGAGTCGCATCTGTGCCCTGCCTGTGTGATGACTTCATCTCCCTTCAAAGGCGGAGCCAGCTTCTTCACCCCCTGAATCAGCAGGCTCCATGGAACCTGGCCCAGCCCTGGGGCTCTCGTAAGCATGAAGCAAGCAGAGGCTTGGGAAGTCCTTCTGCACCGGTGCCTGCTTTCTTGCTGCTCTCAGAAGCCCGCCACTTCAGGGAGCACGCAAGCCCGGGCTTGCCTGCTGGGTGGCGAGAGACCCAGAGTCCGCCAAGCCCTTGGGCAGCATCGCCTGGCTGACAGTGGACACCTGTCCCATGGAGTGCAGACTGCATTGCTGACTCAGCAGATCCGGGGCTGAAGCTCAGTAGCTGTTGCTTTCAGGCACCCCTTTGGGTGTGCTTTGTTTGCACAGTACATCTAAACAGGGGCGCTACCTCTGAGCCTAACTCTTCACAAGCCTTTGTCAAGCTAGAGGAGCAGTAGTTTGTCCTCTTCCTCTGGTGTGGGCTTGACATGTGGGGGGAGTCAGGGGTGGGTGAGTCAATACCTGCTGATGCCCTGGCGTGAGTGCTTTCTGTCTCAGGAAGCATGGGCAGTCCATGGAGGAAGTTCCATGCTCGGCGGACAGTGAGGGAATTGAGAATCATTGTAACTCTTGTCCATCCCTCACAAGGGTAAGATAATCAGGTACAAGGGGAGGGATCGGAGAGGGTGTTAACACAGAGAAGGCTCAAGGGAGGCCTTTCCCTGAGTCCCTGTGACACAATAAAGGTATCCTTATCCCAAGGATCTAGTTTCTTTTTAAATCTCAGAGACATATTGTGTAGTGCTTCCTTTTTTGCCCTGGCCACCAGGGAGCTCGAAGCCAAATTTGTAGCCTACATCTCATCTTCAGCAAAGTCATAGGACCTCTCTGGAAACTAACTTCTCCTGACTTCATCTTAGTATTCGTCTTCCTCTCACCTGATTTCTTCCTGTTTTCCTTGTTTCTCTTTATGCTCACTTCTCCTTCCTTTTTCACCTTTTCCTTATTTCATATGTTAGTATGTATTCATGCATAACATCTCAAGTCTCCCTTCCTTCTTAACAAGGCAGGTAGAGAGAAGAACAAAACAAAACCCCAACACTGGACACACCGTGAAAGTGTCCAAGCTCTAGAGTGGAGAGGAGAGTACAGGCTTGCCATTCTTCGGAGGCCGCACAGCAGTGGAGACATCAGAGCCTCCGGAGTCAGTGGTTCTGGGTTTGAATTCTGACCCTATCACTGTATTAGTTTCCTCTTGCCGCTGTAACACAAGACCACCAACTTAGTGGCTTAAGACCATACATGTTTACTGTCTTATAATTCCAGTGGCCACAAGGGCAGAACTACCGGGTCCAGGTGTCACCAGGGCTGATTCCTTCTGGGGGCTCCAGAGGAGAATCCATTTCTCTGCTCTCGGTGGCTCCTAGAGGCCACCTACTCTCCTTGGCTCCTGGGGCCTCCTCCATCTTCCAAGCCAGCAGGGTCACATCATCTTGCCCCCGTCACTGACTCTTTTCCCAGTTGAATGCTCCAGCCTCGTTCTTACAAGGACCCTTGTGATGACACTGGGCCCTCCTGGATAGTCCAGGGCAGGCTCCCATCTCAACACCCTTCACTCAGTCACATCTGCCCAGTCCCTCTGGCCAGGTGAGGTGACATACTCACAGAGTCTGGGGCTTGCCATCAACCTCTCTTGTGGGAGGGTTATCAGTCCCACCACAGCCACTCGTCCTGGGCCTCCGTTTCCCTTGTCGGTCCTAGGGATGGTGAGGTCGTAGGGACGATGAGGTTCTATGGGCTCCTTGGGGAAGTAGGCGCACCTCAGGGTGTCACAGAGAGATGGCGGTCTCCCTACAGCGCTGTCGCGGGACCCCTCCTTCAGGACCAAAGTGTAGGTGAGACCCTCGCATTTCCCAGCCACCCAGCTTTCCTGGAACATGCATTTTGAAACAGGCTGTTGTCTTAGTCTCCTCGGGCTGCGGTGACAAAGTGCCACAGGGCGGGGCTTAGCCATCAGCAGGTGGTGCTTTCTTACTGCCGGGAGGCGGGGCCGCGCAGGATCAGGCTGCTGGCAGACTCTCTCCCTGGTGCAAGGCCGCCTACTTGTTCTGCCCTCTGGTGGGGAGGGTTTTGGCCTCTTCTCCTTAGGGCTCGGGTCCCATCAGTGGCCCCAGCCGCCCCCCCCCCCCCCCCCCCGTGAACCCAGGTACCTCCCAGAGGCCCCTCCACGGCTCTCCCCACATGGGGAGAACGTGTCAGACCTGGGAGAGCCGTGTGGCTTTGTCAGCTCTGCGCAGACCAGCAGCCTTGTCTGGGGCTGTGACATCTCCTCCCCAGGCTTCTGTGACTTTGCCTGTAACATGTGGGGCCAAAGAACAGCCCAGCACAGGACAGTCTGAGGACCAGGGGAAGCCGCCTGTGCCAAGGCGCCCGTCACAAGGCAGCTGCGAGTGGTGGGCGCCCAAGGCCTCCGCCTCCCAACTCGGGCCCCTTCCCTCCTGTGTGTCTCTTGGCATGTGGGTCCCGCGGCTGATAGTGCACTTAGCTAACCGGGGATGTTCATAGCACTCGAGTGGGTTTTTCTTCCTGCTCCTAGAATTCCAGCCGTAAAGGTAGAGATGGACAAGTGAGTACCAGTGACAGATGAGGAATGTGCCAGTGGCACCTGTGGCATATGGGAGTTCTTGGGGGCTTGGGTTGAATTGGAGCTGAAGCTGCTGGCCTACACCACAGCCACAGCAACACCAGATCCTTAACCCACTGAGCAAGGCCAGGGATCGAACCCACATCTCAGACACTATGGCTGGTTCTTAACCTGATGGGTCACAACGGGAACTCCCCAGTGGCTTTTTATGCTGTAATCTGTTCCTCATCTTAGGGGGGCACAATTGTCTTCAGTTTTGGTTGAGCAAACTGAAGATCAGAGGGGGTTTGTCTCTGAATAGCAGAGGTAGGATCAGCACTGGTGACAGTCAGATTGCCTTTGAAAATCATAGCACCTACCAGAGTTACCAGGAGAGCTCCTGTGTACTATGGGCCTTCTGTGTACCAGGCTCTGGGCTGAGTTTACTTTCATTGCCTGTTTCTCCCACTTGTGAGGTAGTAGGCGCAGAGCTCCAGTTTCAGATTAAGAAACTGAGGCTCAGGGAGGCCCTGGGACGATCGCAAGCCCGACCTCCATGAGGCAGCAGCGAGATTTGAGGCCACCGTCTCCTGACCCCTTTGCAGAGGATGTGCCAGCACCCAGAACCTCTTCTGCGCCCACAACCAAGAGGTGGGGTTTGTTCTGCGCTCCATGTCCCCAGGCACAGCCCTGCTCCCCACCACCCCTGACTGAGGTATATTTAAACGGCGGCCTTTGCTGCAAAAGTGGGGTGAGGGAGAACCAACCAGGGCTCCCTGTGGACCGAGGAACCTTCCAGGCAGCCCAGGCCTTCTCTGTGGCTGAGTCAGGGAAGGAGCAGCTAAAGGCTCGGCGGAGCCTCCCTCCTGCAGGGGGGGTCTCGTCAGGGGCCCATTACCAGGCTGAGTGACAGAGCGAGGCCGCCCCAGGCTCATCCCGTGTCTAATGGGACAGAAAGGAGCTCCCACCGCCCTTGTTCCCTTGTTTTCCAGCGGCTTGTCCCGGGCCCTGCGAGGTTTACTTATCTTGGAGTTTAATGGCATCTTAATCCCGGCACCGATCACTGCGCGGTGAATTGAAGGCGGCAGGAGCCTCTGTCTCATTTATAAGCCGCACTTGGGAGAGACACTTAGGGTGCAAGCCTGCCCACGCAGAATTGGCAAGCGTGTCTCCATGCTTGGGACCTGATGGTGCTGAGAAATGCCACTTTAACCCTTAAAATCCGTCCTCTGAAAACCTCTTCTGAAGAATGTTGTGGATAATAACTGCTTGGAGCAGGGCTGTCGTTTTAGATAATGTATGAGATACAGGATGACGATGAGGAAGAGAAATGGTTCCCACTTACCATTCCACTGTCCCTCCAAATGCCTGC
This sequence comes from Phacochoerus africanus, assembly GCF_016906955.1. Taxonomy (NCBI): domain Eukaryota; kingdom Metazoa; phylum Chordata; class Mammalia; order Artiodactyla; family Suidae; genus Phacochoerus; species Phacochoerus africanus. Next base: position 9,370,847 of record NC_062551.1, on the reverse strand, counting down.
TTGGAAAAAAGAAAAAAATCCACCCAGTGCAAGGAACCGTGGCAGTCTCAGTCCATTTAGAGTCTTGGGGAGTTACTGCCCTGAAATTGCTCACTGCTGCTGTCGCCATTATATATTAACAAACAAGAATTGGCTTCCAACTTCATAAACTCCAGAAACAACCCAGCTGTTAGTGACCTGTCACAGTATCATACTTGCTTTCTGCTTGTGTCTTCGAAGTTTTAAAGACCATCAGTCGCAGGGCCTAATAATCTCACCACTGTCATATTGACGCTTGAGGGCTTATTATCCTCCCCTTAGCTGTGTAAACAGATGAATAACCTGTTTGGGATTTACCCAGATGGTGCCTGCTGCAGACCGCAGGCATAAGGAGATGGGAGGCGTCTTGTGTCCCACTTTCAGGCTTGTTCATTATGGGGTGGGGGGGCGCACATAAGCCACCCCCCCTGGGGCTGGAGGGGTTATAGTTTAGGCCACTCGGTCTGAGGGGCTTCTGATCTGCAACCCTTTGTTTAAAATTATAGGAGCCCTGGGGACGTTTTAAAAAAGAATCCTGGGAGCAGAAAGGCATTTTTTTTTTTTCTCCTTAGCTAGGAAGAAAAGGGCGCTGTTGCCTCTGCGCATTGTGGTGAAGACAAGGGGATGTATTTCCATGGCATCAAAGCGGTATTTTCCTTTACGAAAGCTCCTCTTTCATACCGCTGTTCACATTCGGCATCCACGTTAGAGTTTGTTTCAAATTGGTCCCCTTTTGTCCCATTTCCTACCCGCGTGCTTTGCAGTGGGTCACATCTCCTCATTCACAACATACCTTTTCGGGAGCAGCTGAAAAAAGATTTTTTAAAAAAATGTTAAATGGTAATGATCCCTCTCCTAACTGCGGTTTTCGTCGGCTCCGTTTTGTACATATATGATTATGAAGCAATTTGCATGAAATTTACACCTTTTCAAATTTTGAAAATTGCCTTGTTGAAAAAGAATCCCTGCACTTCTCAATACCACACTGATTAATCACAGTTATAGAGTAGACATAACATTTTTATTAAACTCTCAGTGAGCAGGAAAATTAGCACTTCCTGCAATAACGATACTAATTTCATTAGTGAACGTTTTCATTTGTAAAGTGCCTCTTCCTTATCTTGAACCTTTTATCCTTTTCTTATTGACCAAAGCGAGGGCATATCTCTGCGAGCTGGTAATAAAGCACATTCGTGGGAGGACGTGACCTCATCGACAAGCGCCTGCTTCTAACCGATCGTCTTCCTTAATCATAAATACCCGTCGGTACCTCTGTCAGATGGTGCTCTTTGAGCTTCCTCTTTGAATTTTAAATAAGATGAGATGGTTTCCATCATTAGAAGCTTGCAAGGGGGTGGTTATTGGCAAGATTCAAACTCTAAAACTCTCAGGTGGATATAAAGCTACAGAAAATCGCGTCTTGTGTTGATTTGCTCTCACGGAGCTTCTTTATTGGGTGCCGGTAAGAAAGGGGAGAGGGGTGAGGGTACAGGGTAGACTTGTGGTCCTGTTTGACTTGGTAGAAATCCAGCTGTGCATCTCACTGCAGGGGAAACCAGCCAGGTAGAGGTGAAGACTTTGGGGTTATGGATCTGGAGTCCCAGGGCTTCATTTACACACAGACTCATGTAGAAGTCTCCAGGTGCACAGCGACCTGGTTTCGGAACCTCGGTGGGAGATGAACTGACGCACCTGCTCTTTCTTTACCACCATCCTGTTAGGTCCAGGTGCTGTTTGAGGTGCTGAGGACACAAAGGTGAACCCCCGGGGAAACCTGGCACCGCTCCTCACAGAGCTGACATTCCACTGCGGGGGTGGGGGGGTGTTGGGGGTGGGGTGGGGGACGTGGGCAGGAGTCAAGCAAATGACCAGATGAAATAGCTTTGCCGAAGTGTGTTCCATGCAGGCAAACACGGCATGTGCGGGAAGGGAAAGAGGGTTGGGGATGGAGGGAGGCTGGCCCCTGAAAGGATGCCCAGGCGACACTGAAGGTGAGCATCGGGCGAGGAGAATCCAGCCATGTGAAGAGCCAGAGGAAGGGTGTTTCAGAACAAAGGACCTGAAAGTGAAAAGCGGCCTCTGAAGGCAAGTGCCATACCGTGTTGAAGAGCCGGCATTGACCAGAGGACTCATGCATCTGTGCTTCTTAAATTGTTTTTTATTTTTAAAATTTTTGTATTTTTATTTTGTTTTTTGTTTTTTTAGGGCTACACCTGCAGCATATGGAGTTTCCCAGACTAGGGATCCAATAGGAGGTACAGCTGCTGGCCTACACCACAGCCACAGCAAGGCAGGATCCGAGCTGCTTTCGACCTACACCACAGCTCACGGCAACACAGCATCCTTAACCCACTGAGCGAGGCCAGGGACTGAACCCACATCCTCATGGATACTAGTTGGGTTCGTTTCCCCTGAGCCATGGCATGACCTCCGACCTGAGCTTTTTAAATTTAGAGTTTCGGTTTAAGCTTCATGGGAAACTTTCTCAATGAGTTGGGAGAGTGTATATTTTCAGAGCAAAGAAAAACACCCATTTCTGAACACGTCCTGAGGAGAAAGGAACAGTGATGGCTTTTAGGTCTTAGAAACACAGGTGGTCCTTTCTTTTTGTGTAATTTTTTTTTCATGGGAAGATAGTTTTTTGTTTTGTCTTTTTTTTTTGCTATTTCTTTGGGCCACTCCTGCGGCACATGGAGATTCCCAGGCTAGGGGTCGAATTGGAGCTGCAGCCACCGGCCTACGCCAGAGCCACAGCAACGCAGGATCCGAGCCGCGTCTGCAACCTACACCACAGCTCACGGCAATGCCGGATCGTTAACCCACTGAGCAAGGGCAGGGACCGAACCCGCAACCTCATGGTTCCTAGTCGGATTCGTTAACCACTGCGCCACGACGGGAACTCCGGAAGATAGTTTTTTAAGTGCCAGTTATGATTTAGAAATGTAAATGACTCATCCTAGGTCATAATGCCAGTGGACCTGGGGGCCAAGATTAATCGTATATCTTGTTAAATTTCCATCCATATAGAAAAATGTATATAGAGAGAATATACAATGGAATATATAGATGATGTATTGCTTTAACTGCATTAACTTGACCTTGGCTTATATCTTATTTTGTCAACACGGTATATCCATTTTAAAGGGCACTACATGTCTTATAAATCTGAATGTCTGCTAAGAGTGTCATGTTATTGAACAACAGACCCATACTCCTCAATCTGCAGGCATTGTAGGGAAAACAAAAGTGAAAAATGATGTCCCACTCACTAGATTGGAAAAATTTAAGTCATCTGGTGATCTTCCTTATTGGCAAGGATTTGGAGTCATAGGTAATGCACATAGGTAGAGCCCCCTGAGAGTGCAACTTGATAAAGCCATTTGGTTTCGTAAATAACCTGATAAGGTAACACCTAATGCCCGGCAGTCTCAGCCCATGAGGAGCTTTTACCTTTGAGGAACTCTTGAGGAATTGAGAAAGTTTAAAAATGCTGCTGGCATGTTACTTTTGACGGTAAGAAAAACCCCAAAACCAAAAAAATCCCTGGAAACTCTCCAAAGAGCAGCCATAATCAAACAGGTGACCTAGAAGCCTGGTACATTCATGAGGAACCCGAGAGAGCCGTGAGCATGAGGGCATCGCCAGAGCCTGCACCAACACAGGAGAATCTGGAAAACGTAATGTGGCTGAAGAAGGGCAGTTAGGCGGGCATTATATGCAGTACGATTCAACTTACATGAAGTGCAGACTGCAGACAGAAGCCCACCACTCGTTGGAGGATAGAAGGACATGTGCTGAAACGAAAAAGAAAAGCCAGGGAGGGGAAAACACACACTAAGAGCGAGTGCTTCTTTGGGGGCAGCTGCAGGTGGGGTCGCCACCTTTGAGAGGAGAGGGATGTTGGAGGTTCTGCAGTTTTGTTGCTTAGATTGAGCTGTCGCTTGGCATGGAGTCATTCTGTTCATCCTTATTTACAATATATGTAAGTGACTCCCATGAACTCTGTTGTTATGTCTGCACCGTGGGTAATATCCAAAGTCTAAAAGTGCGCCACTATCTTGACACCGAATTAGGTGTCACATGTTTAGCTCTTTTGTCTTTTTTTTTTTTTTTTTTTTTTTTTTGGTCTTTTTAGGGCAGCACCCGCAGGATCTGGAAGTTCCCAGGCTAGGGGTCAAATCAGAGTCGCAGCTGCCAGCCTACACCACAGCCACAGCCGCGTGTGATCCGAGCCGCGTCTGTGACCTACACCACAGTTTACAGCAACACAGCATCCTTAACCCACTGAGCAAGACCAGGGATCAAACCTGCATCCTCATGGATACTAGCCGGGCTTGTTACCACCGAGCCAGGACGGAAACTCCCTTGTTTTGTTTCTGGCCTCCCAGCACTGACCCGATGTGAGATCCTGCCTGCTGGGAACACGGGCGAGGGCCTCTGCCCCTTGATTCGGATTTCTCCTTGCTCCAGTCCGTCTCATGTGTCTGGGGCATTTTCCCGAAACACAATCTCTACCCTGCTGCTCCTCTGCTCAGAAACATTCAATGGCTCCCTCTGGCTCCAGGACCAAAGCCTCATGGCTCAGCCTGTCCTTCCTTTTTCACAGTCTGACCATCATTGCCGTGCCTTTGCTTGTATGAACTTCTGTGACCAGCCACTAGGCTGGGTGGTTGGGACCCAGCAGCGGTGCATCCTGCCCTCCTGCTTCCTGTCCTCCCGACACCATTTGCTCCTGCTTGACCTCCACTTGTGCGAACTCCAGGTTCTCTTCTTGGGTGTAATTTACCATTCTCGTAATTTTGCAGCTTCACGCAACACATATTCATGCCGTGATAGTTTCCGTGGGTCGGGAGTCTGGGCGTGGCTTAGCTGCTCCTCTGCTTAGGGGCTCCCAAGGCTGCAGTTGTGATGTCACCCAGGCCGTGTTCCCATAGAGAAGCTTGACAGGGGAAGATTTTGCTTCCGAAGTCATGGACACAGTTCCAAGGTCTCAAAGTCCGGTTAGTGGCAGACCTTGTATTCATTCAGCTGTGTGACTGAAGGCCCCTGGCTTCTTGCTGACCATTGGCTGGCGGCCCTCCCTCAGCTCCTGGAGGCTGCCCTCTGTTCCTCAAAACTGTACCTCCTTTCCACATTGGCTTTCCCAGCAGGGCAGCTTACCTCATCCAGCTGCAGGACTCTCGAGCAAGTCTTAAATAAGGTAATCACAGAGCACCACCCATCACCTGTACCGTATTCTACTGGATGGAAGCACACCTCAGATCCTGGCCTCACTCAGGGGGAGGGAATTACCCAAAGATGTAAACACCAGGCAGGAATTGTGTAGAGCCGCCTTCGAGTCTGTCCACCAGGGCTTGAGCTGTCTTCTCCCCGCTTTGTTGCCATTTCATGGCCCCCAGACCTCTAAAACCCCACTCCCATCCTAAACTGTTCGTCTGTGATTGCTGCCTCCGTGGGAGCAGCAAAGAAGCCCTGCAGAGGTTCAGGGCCAGAAGATCTGCCTTCAGAAGCTGCCACCACATCTTAAGGTTAAAGCAGGAAGGTTTTGAAGAAGGACTTGGCATAAGTTAATCACAGTCTTAAAGCCGCGTTCCGCCCCTGAAGGTGAGTGCAGAAGGTACAGCACCGCGGGTTTGGTTTTGTTTTCTATGGGATTTCCCCCATGAGTGCCGAGGAAGTCTTTTAGGAAATGTTGGTTTAGAGGACAATCAACTGCGATAAGCTTGTCTTCACAATATAAGACATCCCGAAGGTGTGGTGTCAACCTCGGGTCCAGTCCCGTGTTGTATAGTGATGCTCAGAACACCGAAGGGATTTCTGCCTTCGTGGCAGACCCAGACGGTCTGATTTTACCCCGTCCTAATATCCTGCGACGTCACCTTTGCTTCGGAATGGGGCATTTGAGTTTTCTCCAGTGCTTAGTTCACGCATTTGACAAATCAGTAAGTACCTGCCGTGTGCTTGGCACTGCTCTGTATCGTGGCACTGCTTTGAAAATGTTACCTTAATAGCAGACAGTGCTCTGCAAAGACCGCTGTCTCATCTTGATTATTTTTAACACTGTGAAGAAAAATTTCTTCAAATCAAATCATAGTAATTCCATTTACTTTTAAGCTCACATGGTGACGTTATCAACGTGTGATGCCTTTATACTCCCAGATGGAAAGTGCCTAGATAAATACTGCAAGGGACATTTTTAAGCATGTGAAAAATCAATTTTCATAAGGTTACATCTTTTACCTCTTTATATAAAACATGCTATATTAAAAGAGAGATTAAATTTTACTCTGTGGAGTAAAATGCAAACACAAAATTATTTTTTCATTTTTCAGAGCATGCCACTGGATTATCATTTATTTATGAGGCTTTTTTTAATCTAGAATATATGGAAATCTTTTCTTGAAGCACAATATAATATTGAATTGGGAATGTTGTCTGACAGTTTCCCTCGTACAGTTGCACGGAGTGATTCTCCTGTATGAATTTTTAAAAGAAACTTCAATATACTCTGCATTTGAAAGGGAAGAAGTAATCGCCGTAATCTCGGGGAGGCTTTTCACCGGCTTCCATTCCAGTTCTTCTTCGTTTCACCAACTCTTCTGCAACAAATAATGCTCCCGTGATTTTCAAGAACTCACGGGATGTCCGGTTTTCTTTCTTTTGTCCAAAATCTGTACCCCACAGTTGATATTCTTCTCCCAAAAGACATGGCTGTCAGCTCGGAAGAGAGCCAGGATGCGATTTGTATTTGCCTTTAGCATATTTCTCTTGATCTGAGGCCCTGGACGCGAAAGCACGCAGGCAGGTGTCTTCGCGTTTTGTCTTGGTGCAGGTGGGAGGCTGCCGAACCCTGAAATCAGGGACCAGGTGAAAATACTGGTTCGAGCATCTTGATCCTTTCTCAAGAATCCTTCCGAGGTCTGCCCCTCTGTACACGCCGTTCACACTGCTCTCTGCTCACTTTGGTATCGCTTGACCTTTGTTCCCCCAGCCCGTCTCCGACTCCACTGTGTGCTCTTGCTGCCTAAGGAGCCTCCCCAGACGGAGCGGAGTGGCTGGCGAGTCCCCATCTCCGGGCTGCCTTCTGTGGCCTCGCCTCAGCAGTCCTGGAGGTCAGGCCGTAGGTGGTGAGTGAGGGCACATTCTTCCCGGGGTGTAAACGGTAGCCCCTGATGCCTCAGAAGGGCTGGACTCGGGGTGAGCACAGCCATCACTTTCATTCTCCTTTCATTCGCCAAAGCCAGTTATATGGCCAAGCCCAACTTCCGGGGGTGAATTTTACACCTTCCAAAGAGGTGGGAGGATGAAAAGTGAAAACTTGCTGAGAGGCTTTCTGTATAGTCTTCTGGGTTTATTAGAGATACCTATCCATCTATATATATATATGTGTGTGTGTATATCTCCAATATAAATTTTTAGTATAAAGTCTACTTTAATAAAATTGAATGGAGATGCTTTAATAGCTGGTACAGATGTTAGTAGCCTTCTTCGGAAAAGAACCTCCGGCGTCTGTCCCCTAAGTTCCAGCCCTGCCACTGTGAGTACAGGTGCCCTGACACCAGCTCATCGTTGAGCTGGCTCACCTTTCATCGGCCCCAAATTCACAAAGAGGCGAGTTCACACAGTGCTGGGTTTGATGCCTCACAGGGGAGCCAGACCAGCTAGAGTTTAACTGAAACTTCCCCTTGCCAGCTTTGTGACTTTGGATAATTGACATAACCTTTCTGGGCTTCAACTACTAGTGCCTTGAAGTGGGGGCGGTTGTACCCCACGTCCGTGCTTTGCACCCACAGCAACGTGTTTTGGATAACCCCCAGTTGAGAGCCTTGGAGTGCTGTGTGCTGGCCTTCCCTTTGCATTTTCCTTGCTGTCCCAGAGAAGCTGCCACGTTGTGAGGAATCTGTTTCTAGGGAATGACAGTGGTGTGACTTTCAGTTGAGCACATGCACAGGCGACCTTGTTTGGGCTTGTGCTGTTGGTAACTCTGTTGCAGGGTTTTACTTTGCTGGAATGTATTCAGACGTGGGTTTTGCGCTCTATCATTTGTACCCTCCTGGCCACAGTTCTTCCAAACAACCGAGGCTCGCTAATTAATATTTTCACAAGAACATTTATCACGTGGGTCCGGATTTCAAAGGAAAAAAAAAATATGCAGCCTTTGTTCTTGGAGATGTTTTATTATTTCGTTGAGCATTCGTCATAGACCGTCTGCTTTAGAAGGTACTTAGATACTGCCTGTCCTTAACTCAGTGCATTTAAACTGTCTCTGATGCTTTCTGGCCTTTTTGACAATTAAAAATAATCTCCTGTCATTGGATTAGTCTCTAACCATTCAGTGATTTGGTGTATGTACAGAACCACCAAATCCAAATATATTGTTAGGATGGATGGATGGGTGGATAGATACACAGTTGTTTTGAACTGTGTGAAAGAAATTCATTTCCAGCTATGGGTCTTTTGGAGAAAGATCGATATGATACATCAACCTTATACGTAAATGAAAATGAGTGCAGCTTCATGGTTTTCTCAAAGCTTGGTTTTCTGGGTGGCTTTCAGAACTGTATCTGACACCGGGAGCAGGTATTACCTCCTGCCGATGCTTGTCTGTAAATAGCTTTAATGGTAAGGGTACAGCCTACATCCCCATGAATGAATATTGGTTGCAGTGCTGTTACAGCTTTGTTGATTGTTAATATTACTTATGACATGTCTTGCTTTTCAGAAACCTGTGCCACAAAAGAAGTCAGAACAGAAGGGTTACATCATACCCTCTCTGCAGTTTTTTCCCCCATTTGCATAGTCTGGGTTTCTTGCTTTTCTTTCTCATATCGTCAGGCGCCTCATCCTATTTGCTCTCCCACCTCAGTCCTGTTTTTCCTTCTGTTTCTATTTTTTGGAGCTGTTGAAAATCGGATTCATGATTCGGGAATAATTATGAAGCTCCTGCTGTATGGAGGCTACAGTATTAAAATAACACCAGGGATCAAAGCATGGATCTGCCTTTGTTCTTAAGGAACCCACAGCTTCTTCAGGGAGATAGATGCTTAAATAAGTTGCAACAGTGTGACCTAAGTGTGTGTAAGGCTTGGAGGACATAGAGCAACAAGTGGGAGGGAGAGCCTGGGTGGGCTGCGAAGACGAATTGGTAGCACAGCTAAGGGGAACGGCGAACCAAGTTCACCAGGCTGGTGAAGGAAGGGCGGGCGGGCTACTCCGAGAGAGGGCCTCCCAGAGCCATGCAGTTACAGACTTAATGGAAAGTACATCACGGGGTAGGGAGAGCAGCAGCAGAAGCTGAGGAAGAAGCGTCTCAAGAGCAGGGCAGTGGCGAGCAGTGGGAGTGTGGCGGTGGAATCACAGTTAGTAGGGATGCCGACCCAGCAGTCCCTAAAGGTCAGGGTGTGGAATCTCAGAGTCGTTGGGGTCTGGGGGATCCTCGCCTTGTATTCCATGACAGATGGAGGAATGGCTGAGTTCTCACCTCTTCAGAAAACAGACCCCCATCTACCCAGCAAGGGAGGTGTGAGACATGAAGTAAATAATACTGTCTGTCTTTAAATCCCTGGGTGACATCTGGACTCTGATAGTGCTTGAAAACGGGGAGTTTCTCCCCTACTTGAACTCAGATTGCCTTGAAGAGTCGCTGAGATCCAAGCAGAGTCTTGCCTCTGCATACCAGACAAACAGCAGACTGCAGTTCTGCGTGTAAAAACTCCAGGGCTTGTGAACACCACACCGTGTTTAAGGCCCAGGAGCCTTCACGAGTTCTGCACTCGGCCTTCTGTGTGTGCACTTCCTGTCCCCATCAGGCTGCAAGCTCTTTCAAAGCAAGGGTCGTATGTGCAATTTTCTTTTGCCAAGAGAGGCAATGAATGATGAGCACCAGTCACGGAAGGTTGCCTCTGTGGTCCCCACAAAGTAATATCTCCTTGGAACCCCGTTTTGTCCCATCAGTCATGCGAGATCTTGACCTATGTCCAGCGCTCTTGGCCAGTGGGCCCGTCATGGGCAGATCGCCAGATGGAGGGCCCCAGCAAATGGCACAGAAGTAACTCCTTTGGCATAAGCACACTTTGCTACAGCAATAGCTTTAGAATCCCAAAGCTCTGGGATTAGTACGTTATAAAAGCCACTTGTGGCTTCTCCGATTGGAAGAGTCAAGGAAGAGTCTGAAGTTAAAATTCAGCTCCTTGGCGGGGAGAGGACGGGAAGACAGAGCAGTCTTCTCTGAAGAGTTTTTCCAATTATTATTCATTTTACGAGGCCATTTATTAGGGCCTTCGTTAGAATGAATTCTTCTCTTAAGACCACCCTAAACATAGGCCTTATCATTTCCTTTGATAATATCTGCCAGCTCCGTTGGTAATTCCTGGTCATAAGTCTAGTTTAGTAGGGTATCAGTGAATTTACCATATGCATTTAATCATAAGAAAATCAGCCATTGCCCATATTAAAGTCGGTTTGGGGTCTTTTTTTTTTTTTTTTTCTCTTTAATTTAAAACCTGTCTTGGTCATTTTGTACATTTCATTGCAATTGTATATCTTTCATGCACAGGATATGGCATGGTACAGCGAGTATTTTTAAAAATATTTACAGTTCTGATCTTAGCAATAGAAAAGTTGCATATGATCATTTGAACTAATTGCTAAAACGACACTACATTAATTAGATAATTGAGGGTCTCGAGCATGTGGCTATTGTGTTCATTGGGCCAGAAGCCAGCATTTTCTGTAGCTGAGAAAATGGGTGAGCATAATTCAAAATTCAATTGCTGTACCCTTTTTCATATGAATAGATAATACAGAATGAGTCTTAGGTCTGGATTGGAAAAACTAACAGGGACTGGTTTTCTTTTAATTGAGTTTTAAAGCAGCTCTAGCCTGTTTCATTGTCTTTATCGTTTAACCCTTCGATGTTATGACCGCCCTGCCGGCCGCCAGTCTTGTCAGGTGCACCTTCAGGATTCCGATCTGCACTGGGAGCCCCCGAGCGCATGTTCTTGATCAGCGAACGCCTCGAAGCCAGAGTCTCCTTCCTCCCTGCCCGCCTCCTCATTGAGAATAAACGTTCTCCATGATCTGAGGTGGTTTCTCACAGTGCGTTCTCCAGGTGCCTTAACTTGTCAAGGTTATTTGTCGGGAAAATTATCTCCTGCACCGCCAGGCTCCCTGCCTTTACATGACAGATTTAATACAAAAGTTTTCCCCATACCAACTAGTAGTGTAAGTTGATTTCATATCCTTTTATTTCATAAAGTTTTGCTTATCAGGTTTGTCACCCTCCATTTGAAATTAAAATGTGTGGTCTCCGCATGACCTTAGAGTAACTGACCCCCAAATCTAATCACTCCCAGCGTCTGGGAAAATCGACAAATATGTCAGGTATAACGCGGGGCATCCAAACATCGTTTTAAATATTTCATTGGTAGGCAGGACGAGGATCATTTTCAGGCTAGTCCTCTGAGAAGGCGCGCTGGGTGCCTGCACGCCTTTGCTTTGCTGCTCTGCAATCAGCGCCCATTATCAACGGGTTTGTATGAGCAGAAAATGTACAGTTATGTGTTCTGCACGAGTGAATTATTGATTGGATTTACGGCCAGAAGAATGTTCCTAAGTGGTCAATAGACGGCCAGAGTGTGTCAGGGGAAGGTAAAAATAAAGTAAGATCTGTGCTTTGATAGCGATTGCCGTTGGGTTATGTTACTTGTCATCTGAGGTTGCTGGTGGATGGAGATGAAACCGTTAATTACATTAACAGATGAAAATGTGGCCTTAAAGCATGTTCTTGATAAACAGGGATTGTAAGTCGAGACTATCCCTGTTCCCTTCCCTTGGAGATTTGTTTTCTCAAAAGTCCTCCTATTCGTCGTAAGCGTTGACCCCGATGGGCCTGCCAGCATTGTCTTTCAGCGTGTGAGGACACTGGAGAGATTGGGAGCCACTGGGCTGTGGGAAGAACTGCATGCAGAACTGGTGTTTTTCATTCTTCATTGATCAGGGACCATAGTCACAAAAATGGCAGAGCTCTGTTGATGACTGATTAGTCGATCTCAGCCCGGTGCATGCGTCACAGCTGCATCGTCTCCAGTGGGTGCCTGATGACCCCTGCTGAGCAGCAAGCTTGTTAGGAAACACAGCTAGCTATGAGAAAGGGCTTCTTCAAGTTGAGACAAACCGTAGCCCCTCACCGCTCTCCCCCGTGGGTCCTTACCCTGTCCCTGATGGCAGACTCTGGGCTGATGAGCGATTACTCGCTAGGTTAATTTTGAGAGGACGTGACGCTGACATCGAAAAGGAACCTCCTGTGTCTGAGCTCCGGTAGCTCTGCGGACATGGTGGTGATAAAAAGAACACCTTTGTCGGTGCCATGCCCCGGTCTCAGGCAGAGATTTGGTGCCACGAGCCCATGTTTAACCTATTCAGATTGAACTTTACTTGGGACAAACAGGGATTTGCATAGTTCTGGTCACTTTCCTCCTTTTGCTCACTGAGCAGAAGGCTCCAAGAAGAGGGAGGCTTTCGTTTTTGAAGTCTTCGTTCTTGTGAGTCTCTGACTTGGACCATCTTGTTGGAGCATCTTGGATGCAAAGTGCGCGTGTGAATTGGGTAATAGCCTGATCTGGGAATGCCGGTCGCTACTTCACCTGTGCTTTAGCCAGAGGAGTGGATCTGAGCCAGGGCTGGAACGAACACTGGTTCTCTCACATGGGGCCGGCACCAGAGGGTATCTCGGCACTTCCTGACTAATTGGGGGAGGTACTTGGACCTGCTTCACCCACTGGCCTCCTCAGTGGAAGATGACACGCCCCTCTAGCATCTTCCAAGGAATTTAGAATCACAGTGAATCCAACAAGGAGTTTGTGGTTTGGTCGTGTTTGCTTTTTCTAAAGCAGAATCCCAGGTCATAAAAGAGAATAGGGATTGTAGGCTTTATGGAAAGGTGTACTTGGCAGCCAGTCCTTGAGAGGACACCTGGAAATACCAGCATCCCACGCTCATCTTCCCAAGCTGCAGGTGAGTTGGTGATAACAGAAGGACAGTGCAGGTGCCTGTGGTGTCGGAGCCTCAGGCAGGGGTGGTCCTGCTCCAACAAGGTGGTGGTAATCCCCAGGTTTCTGAGTTAAGTGCTTTTGACATGCAGAGTCAGGAGTCAAGGACGAATCTGCCTTTTAAATGCTCTTTCTGCAGAGAGTCCACTGCAGATGTAATTGAGCCTCTCAGGTGAGGAGCTTTATTAGAGCAAAGCTGGTTAGTGTTGCATTCCTTTTGGGGGGCGTATCGGAGGCCCCTTCAGTAACGGCTGTGCTGCGACATTGCGCAAGGTACCCAGCCCCTGGCAGCTGAAGAAGAAGAACACCCTTGCGGGAATGTCATGCGAGCGGCCCGGTGCCCAGTGGCCTGAAGCAAGTCATCCCTTCCCTTCAGAAGCACAGGTTCCCGTTAGAGTTACTTATGTGTCAATGCAGGGACTTTGTACCAGGCTGCCAGGTCCCCGAGGCCCTGGCCCGTGTCTGTCTCGGTCCTTTCTGCTTCCCCACTGGTAACACGAGGCCTGGCACCCTCACCAGCATCACCTTCATCGGGGCGTCACCGTAGCTGGTATTTCTGGCTACATACAGCGTGTCAGGCACTGTCGGGGGGGTTTGTGGATAAGTCCCAACCCTGGAGTCAAGCAGCAGAAGCACGTGGGCCCAGAGAAAGAGGAAGGACTGGCGTCCAAACCCTTGAACCCACGGTCCCAGGATCCTGATGTCCAGCCTCCGGATTTTCCAGCCGCTCACGTTGAGCGCTTGCGCCTCAGTTCAACGGGATTGGTAATCCCCGCTCGCCGAGTTGGTGGCACAAGCATTAAACATGAGGATAAGCCCCAGACAGGAGAGTGGAGGGGCTGGTTTGCTAGACCTAGTAGAGTCTGGGAGCCAGGCTGAGAGCTGAGTGAACGAAGCCAGACACTTGAAAAGGGGCAGAGTCTGAATCCACTAACGCGAAGGTCAAAAGCAAGCAGCCGAGACGGCTTCATAGGAGAGGAATCAGAAAAGCGGTCCCCTCTGAGGGCACCAATCTTGATGGGGCGGGAGGGGACCCTCTGCCAGGCTGGAGGGGCTCCCTGCGCTGAAGGGCGATGCGATGACATGGCTGGGGCGCCCTTCTTCGAGGTACCCCCAGTGCGAGTCAGCGATACCGCGGGAGAACTCATCAGAGAGAACTCGCTGGCCTTCGAGAGTTTTCCTCCCGCCAAAGCGCGGAGTTGGTTTCCCCAGCAAGCCAGGTGCCCGGGCAGGGGCTGAAGGTGGAGAAAGGCTGAGATGACCGCTGGCCCGCTTCCCGATTCTGCTGGGGCTGGTTCATAGGCAGTGTAGGGATCCATCACTCAAACCCTGAATCTAAAAAGAAATTCCTCAGCCGTGTCTGTGCGAACTAAATATAGCATCAAATTTATAAGGTCGTGGTTTTGACCAGCCCCGGGCTATTTCTGACCACGGGAACAGCTTAAGTGGTGTGGCCCATAAAAGTTCTCTGCAAGCTCAGGCCAAATGGTGATCTATTTAGGGCCAAGAGGAGACCAGGCCTTGGCAGCAGCCCCACCCCCGAGGTAGGATCCCGAGCTGAGTGGAGACCATTGCCGCCGGGCGAGAACCTTCTGTTTCTTTGGGGACCAGCCTCTTAGTTATAGGGCTTACTCATTAGCCCCTGCCTGACTCTCCAAACTTGGAAACACCCTTGGGCAACCCCCACACAGGTCTTTTGCTGGCAAAGGGGGCCTGGTATGAGATCAGACCGGCCCTGGCCTCCCAGGACACCCCTGTTTTCCCTGTTCTTTTTTTTTTTCTTTTTTAAGAGCTGCACCTATAGCATATGCAAGTGCCCAGGCTAGGGGCCAAATCAGAGCTGCTTCTGCCGGCCACAGCACAGCAATGCCGGATCCGAGCCGCGTCTGGGACCTACCCCAAAGCTCACGGCAGCCAACCCACTGAGCGAGGCCAGGGATCAAACCCACATCCTCACGGACACTAGTGGAGTTCAAAACCCGCTGAGCCACGACGGGAGCTTCCCCCATTCTTTCCTCCTCCTCTTGGCCAAGCACGGTGGGCTCCCCAGGACTCCTTGACATAAGTGGCTGTAGAGTCACCTGACACGGCAGTCTTTCTTCCTGTCTAGCCCAGCCCTGGCTCCCTCCCCGAGGCCTGGCTCCCCTGCCCTCCCCCTGGACCCTTCAGATGGGCAGATTTCCGGTGCCCATGCACCTTGGGCACATTCCACGGATTCTGTGCTGTGGTTCACCGTCTGGCATTTCTGTCATCTTCTGTGTTCCTGTTCTGGCTGCACCTGTCAAGGTTGGAGGTTTGGTCCAGGCCTACCTATGAGTAGTTGCTCCGGGCAGCCTGAGCCAGAATAGGACTCTCTGAGCCCCACTTCCCTGATGTGTTGAGTGGACAGGTGAGACCAGATTTCTTCCCTTAATTTTTTCGTAGTCAAATAATATTGTGAAAAAGAATTACATATATTGCCTTCCCCCCTGGTTCCTGTTAATATTTAGTCTCCTGGTCCTAGTTCCTGACGCACAGCTTCTGAGACTTTTGTAAGCTCCTTAGTCACAGGCATGTCTGACAGGAAGCGCCTAACCCCTGGAATGTTCTGGGCAACAGAAGCATCTTTGGTCCTAGTGAGGCACCTGCTGGTGAGCTCCTGGTCACCCGGAAGTCCAAGTCATAAGAAGCTTGGATATTTCAGCCTCGCCTTCCACTTTCTGGAGAAGTGGGAGGGGGCCGGATGTTGAATTAATAATCCATCTGGCCCACATGGTGAGGCCTCCCTAAGAATGCCTGCGTCATAGGGTTCAGAGAAATCCCTGCACCAAAGGTTGGTGAAGACATTGGTGAGCTGGGAGGGTGACACCCGTCACTGCCCAGGGACAGAGAGGCTCCTGTGCTGAGAATCCTTCTAGACCTGATGCTGTGTGTCTCTTTTATCAGACCTTTCATTTGCACCCATTACAATAGCCTTTGTAATCAATGGCAGGAATGAGGAATCTGGCTGCCCTGGTTACATGAACCACTCTAGCAGGTGACAGCACCCGAGAGGAGGTCGTGGGAACCTCGACTTGGATCTGAGACAGAAGTCTAGGGGGGCCAGGGGGCCCAGCCTTTGAGATGGCCGTGTGAAGTGGGGCAGCCCCGTGGGACTGAGCCGGTCCCCCGAGGGGTCTGCTCTGAGTCCCGTTGGTGTTGGAAGTGAGCGGGTCGCAGGACACCCAGCCTGTCTCAGCGAATTGGTCAGTGTGGGACAGACCCTGCTCCTCTGCTGTCGGAAATATCACGGGCATGAGAGTCAAGGAAAAACAAAGTGATTTTTTCCCCATACAGTTATTATGCATTTTTAGTACCTATCACGTGCTAATTGTAAGATCAGATGCTCTTTTCTTCATTATCTAATTTTGTTTCCCAACCACCTTGCAACATAGCTGTTATTTCCATTTCAGAAACAAGGTGATGGTGAGCAGGAAGAGTAAGTCATTTGCTCAGGGTGACCGAGTCAGAATGCTGAGAGTAAGAGCAGTGAACTGACTGTCGCAGGTTTAGGATTGCAGTCAACTTCTCGGGCAGATAATCCCCTTTCATCCTCCCTACAGCCCGTGGTGGAGATGCCCTTGCCACCTCGTGGACCTCGGGAAGTGTGCTTTGGGGCCGATAAGGTACATGCCCAAGACCACGTCTTTCACCGGAGGAGTCTTGTATCAGAGTCAGCATTCTTTTGAGTCCACGATTCATTTCTGCCACCTACGACATTGCAACCCTTCATGCCCTCCATGCAAATCTCTCATTTTTTTTTTTTTTTAAATCCTGAAAGATGTTATCCCTAAATTCCAGCATCTGAATTCCAAAATCCCTGCTACATCCTGAGGGTAGGCTAGCTATTTGGTAATGGCATATTAGAGTATGTTTTTCAACCTATGTTTTCATATTAGAGTATGTTTTTCAACTTAACATTTCAGAGAAACCAACAAAATGCAGGCTAACTCTCTTGTAAGAATTAAAAAAACCAAAACTCCAGCAACTCTGTCTCGGAGTTCTGTCATCATCCCATTCATAATTGATTCCAAACGTGCATGAATCTTTCAAGATAAGTGTCTTATTGATTATCCTAGAAACAAGCGATCACTTGGCAGCCTGGGACCGGCTCGCCGCTCTCCCCTGATTACCGTAAACAGAGATGTTGAGCAGGAGAAATGTCATTTTCTTTGGCGTGGACCTGCCAGGCATTCTGAGGCACCGGAGTGGGGAATAGAGGTCTCGAAGCGATCCAGACAAAGAGGTGCTTGGTCATGGCCTCAGCCGGGTTCCTGAGGGGCTGGAGCCCAGCGTTCATGGCTTGGCTGCTGCAGCCTTGAGCTGTTCTGGGATCTTCTTGCCAGGAGTTCTTCCTGGGAAGTGTGCAGATTGTCCCCGTGAATGCCGGTTGACGGCCGTCAGAAAATGTGAAGTTTCTTTAAGTGACATCCCTTTTCTGCACGTTTACTGGTGGTTGTGTAAACCAGCCGCGCCTCCCTCTTGAAAAAGATGAGCGTTTACCAGGAACCTAGCCCCTCCTTTCATAGTGGTGGCAAGTCGGTAAGATACTCACATGGCTCTGCAGTTGGATTCTGTACTGTGTGTCTGCTTCCCGTGTGGCTCTGATGGCATTTGACCGCAGCTGTGACCCTGGTGTTGTTGCTGGCGGGTCTTGCATGGCTGCAGGGAGGGTCAGTGTGGGTGAGACAAATGGCGAAGTTTCCCCTGGGTGACTCTTTTGCTGCAGCTGAAGCCCTTGAAATACTCTCTGGGTGACAGTAGCCCCAAACGTGAATGGGCTGTGGCACTTGGCAAACAGAAGGAGACCTGACTCAGGGGTTTGGGGTGCAGCTAATGAAGATTCAGGCCATTGCATTAAATTAGCAGCTTGACTGCCTGGGACCGCCCCTGGTGAAAGGCTTAGTTACTATCCTGGGGGGACAGAATGGGGCTACTCTGTATCACATGAGCCTGGCTTCCAGGAAGCTCTTGCTCAGCAACCAAACGCACCCTTTCTTGGACTCTGAAACTGATTTCGAAGCGGCTTCATCACGTGCTTGAAGCAGGTCATGAAGAGGAATGAGGCTCTCATGCCTAGAATCATGGCGCTTACAAAAGCCACTTACGTGATGGGTTGGTCCCTTTGTTCTGTGAGGACACAGAGGTGGCTCAGAAAAGGTGAGGTCCTTCCGTCCCCTGAGCCCTTGAGCCGTGTTCATTCCTGCTAAGGCGTCCTGGGTACTTGCTAATCCCTTGAACACCTCACTCACTCAACATCAATTGATTGAACACCTGCTGTATACCAGCCCCCGAGCAAGGTGCTCGGCATAAAGAGAGACCTCCAGGACAGTCCCTGTGGAGAAGGGCAGGTTTCCTGTGGTTGTGGTTGTGGCGATGATGGTGGAGGACAGGGAGACCTTGGCCTTGAGGAAGACGTGACCGTTCCCTGTTGTGTCTCCCGTCTGTGTAATTGAGTAGCTACTCAGCACTGCCTCTTTTGGGGCTCATGGCTGCATATGGACACATTAGTTTAATCTGACCCATCTACCTGTACTAGGGTGCTCGAGAGAAATAGAACAGCCGGAGATGGATGGATGGACGGATGCATAGATACATACGCACACACACAGACAGGCAAGCAGAGGCAATTTACTGTAGGAACTGGCTCACGTGGTCATCGAGACCGAGATGTCCCACTTGCTGGAGAAGGCAGACGAGCAGCAGTATAATTCAGCCCAAATCCTGAAGACGTTAGCTTTTTGTGGTCCTTGGGTCCTCAGTGGCTTTGACTCCCCTCGTGTGCCCGTCGCTCGTGCCCTTGGACACTGCAAAGAAGCTACAGTAGAGAGACTGTTGCTTAAGGGTTTCTGGTAATGGCATAAAGATCACCAGTAAATGGATGATAAACAGCCCCGATTTCCTGTAAAAATACAGACATATGACGGTAAAAGAGAATTTAGACGGTATGACGCTTCACTTTCTTTTGGCTTTCCGTAGTTTACCTGTGTCATAACCTGTCTATTAACTTTTCCCCCCTTTCTTTTTTGCTAAAGACTAAGAAACATGGGGTATTAACCACGATGATGCTGCCTCTTAGCTGGAAGGTGAGAAAAAAATGGAAAACTCTAAGGGGAGAGGGTCTTCTGATAAGGAGTTGATACTTGTTGGAATTTTCCAGAATGACTTCCTGGTTCCTGACATCCCCTACCATCCCTGAAATCCATAATGATCAGCAAATTCTGTGCTTTGTCTGGTGTGTCAGGTACTGTGATCGATTCTAGGATTACATTAACGTGTGAAAGACACTTCCTGTCTTTGAGGAGAGAAACAATAGGGGGAAAAGCTAGCAGACGCTCCGCTGAGGGGACTGAAGGGGTCTGCTGTGTTGAAAACTCTTGTCAGGAGTCCATCATGGTGTTTTGTTGGTGTGGACGGCGACTCCGAGTTGGTGCTCAAGGTCCGGCAGAGCGGAGGAAACGCCCTTACTCTGTTGTCGTTCCTTCTTATTGGAGAATAAAAAGGACCGTTCCATTTGGACAGGAGTGCGTCGGACAAGGAGCCTCGAGAGCACGTGGCGTGGTTCTGGCGTGGAGGCCATTTGATGAATTGCAGTGCTGTGTGCTGAGGAAAGGCAACCAACCTCTCCTGCAGTTTCTATGTTAAGGCAGAGAGAAGGGTGTCGTGACGCAGTAACACAGTGTTAAAACCCGGGGCCTCTGCAGAGATGAGATCTTGAGCGGGTGCCACTTACATAATGGCTTAGAGAAAGGAGTCGTGAGGGGTGGAGTGGACCAGGGCCAATTCTGGCGTTCCCACTCGCAGGACCCCGCTTGCAGTAGATCTTGGTGCAAGCCTCACGTGGGAGACAGCCCTAGGATGGTGCAGCGTCGCAGTGAAGAACTCAGACCCTAGAGCTATAGCGTTCTAGTTGCTGCGTGTGACACCTAAGACTCCTAAGCCTGGGTCTCGTCAGGGGTAAAGGGGCATAACATGGCACATGCCTGTATCTTGGCTGAGATGCTCTGGGTTGCCTGTAACAGGAAAATCGACTTGCGGTGGATGCGTGTCCGAAGAGCCAGACTGTCCTGGTCTGGCTCCACTTGCCTGAGGTCCTCTGTCAGCTTCTTCCTCAGCTGGCGTTCCCACCACATTCCGGGATGGCCACAGAAACTCCCAACACCGTAAGCAGAGGGCATAACGCTGGAAGGAAAGGAGACCTTTCCCCAGAGCCCCTCAGCAGTCTTATGCTGACATCTCATTGGGCAGAATTACATCCAATGCCTTGATCTCCGGAACCATCTGGACCCATCATGATTGGGCGCTTAGGCCACTGAAGGTTCATAGTCCAGTTTTAGTCACATAGTGGAGGGGGCATGGCTGACCAAGATCGGGCTTGGCCATCAAGGGAGAAATGGAGAGCAGATACGGGACGGATGCCCAGGCGTCTGTTTCAGGACCTCATAGGGTTATGAGAATCCGTGAAAACCGCGTCTGTCAGAGGGTTGGCTACTCCAGTGCCTGGCACGTAGTCACAACTCACCAGAACTCAGCAGTCGTGATCGTAGTGAGTGACAGCAGTGCTGGGAAGTAGGGGCATGAAAGTTTCTTGTTCACTTTTGCAAAGACCTTGTTCCTGTCATGTCCTGTGGCCAACAGAGCTTTCCTTGGCCCCACCGGTCTCTGCACTCACCTTTCTCTGACATTCATCTCTGACACCTGAGTCCCAGTTTTGTTATAGTTATTAGGAGACAGTGATATGTTAGAAGGACAATGAATTTGGAGTTCCCTGGTGGCCCAGTGGGTTAAGGAGCCAGTGTTGTCACTGCTGGGGCTCGGGTCACTGAGGGTTCGATCTGGGGCCTGGGAACTTGTGCACGCCATGGTCATGTCCCCCAAAAATTACAATGAAAGAAAGATACACTTCACATCAATTGGTTTTGAATTTAGGGCTTCACCCTCTATCATCTCTGTCATCTCAGATGAGTTTCTCAAGTTGGCTGAGCCTCAGTTTACCAAGCTATTTGATGGGGATGGCCACAGCACTTTTTTCTTCAAATAGCCACTGCAGGCACCTCACGCAGTCCCTCCCTGCCTTCTGACAAGAGAGCCTGAGCTACTTTGTTTGAGGGTAGGGTGGGAGTATTTACCTGGTGCAAACAGAGGGAGCACTGAAGTGGCACCGAGGCAGTCGGCACAGCCCCCAGGAACTTCTCCCTGTGCGTCTAGCTCACTAGAAAACCACCCCTGACCGCCCACTGTTCGGACTGGCTCAGAGGGCTATAACCACCGGCGTTGGTAACAATGCGCCTGTCGACTCCTTATGTCAGTAGATACCCAGACTTATCATCCCTCAAGGTAAGTATCGATTTTACCTTTGTCTCAGTCAATATTTACCTCTGAGGTCAATACACGCGGATATCCACCTCAGCTGCAGTCAGCATCCACTGCGTGTTACAGTGTGTGATGTACATATGAGAAAATCAACACCACCATGGCCTTTAAAAAAAAAAAAAAAAGGCGTCTGGGAGTAGAGGAGGCTTCTTGCAAAATAGACGTCTAACTCTGTTCCATGTTTTGTTTGTGCTGTATGGCTGCCCAGAGGTCAGATTCTAGGAAACGCCAATAGAAAATAGGTGTCTTCTGCCCATAGCTGCTCTTTGGGGAACAGAAACACGATGTCAGATAAACAGCCAAGTGCTTCATGATGCTGAGCTAAGTATGGTTTCTTGAGAGTTCCTGAGTTGAATGGTAGCCATAAGAATTTAGTTGTAGGCGTTCCCTGGTGGCTGAGTGGTTAAGGATCCGGCATTGTCACTGCTGTGGCTTGGGTTTGATCCCTGGCCCAGGAACTTCTGCATGCCATGGGCGTGGCCAATTAAAAAAAAGGGGGCAGCATGAAAGAGCAGGTGGAGGAGAGTCTGACCACCTCTCTTTCAAGGAGCCTTCTAGCAAACCCTGCCCAAGACATGTGCTTTGTTCCAAGTAGCCACAGTTTAGTGGCTTAAGGGCAGAGCAGGCGGGCTGGGTGATGCAGCCTTCACGGCTCCTGGCTCCCTGTGCCCTGGTCATAAATATGGAAGTTCTGTAGCCAAGGCGGGGCAAGGCGAGAGAGTAGTTGGGAAGCTTTCTGCTATAGACCCAGTGCTGGCGTGCCCCTCCCATTCATTCTTTGAAACCTCATCCCCCAGGTGATGGTATCGGGAGGTGGGGCCTCTGGACTGTCATGAGGTCGAGCCTCATGAAGGGGCTGGGTGCCCACAGGAAAGAGACCCAGGGAGCCCTGCAGCCCCTTCCACCACCTGTGGACACTGTGAGGGGACAGGCATCTGGGAACCAGGACACTGCGTCGGCCAGGGCCTTGATCTTGGACTTGCCAACCTTCAGAACTGTGAGCAGTCGATGTCTGTTGTTGAATAAGCCCCCTGGTCTGTGATGTTCTGTTACAACAGCGCCCGTGGGCTGAGACGGCAGGCAGCCCGGCCCCATGCTGCCTTTCTCCCCGGGACTGTACCCTGATCCTTTGAGGTCCACAGGGCTTTGTCCTGGTTTTTATTGTTGTAACTATGGCTTTGTCTGCCCAGCATCTTTCCCATCACACTCACATGGCTCACAGATCCCTGTCTGCCTCGGGATGCACCCGTCTTACCCTGTGTGGCGGAGATAGGATGGTTGGTCTCAGAAAGACCACCACGATCCCAGCGTGCAGGTGGGTGCGTGACCCAGGTCCCACCAACCACCGCACCTGTCTCCCAGCCAAAGTGCTGGATTGAGGACCGAGCACATGTAAAACCAGGGCTCTCGGAGGCCTGCCAGGGACTTCTCTGCTATAACCGGTGAGAACGGCTTCTGCACGCGTTCACCTGCAGAGCTCACCCAGTGGCCCCGCAGCTTGGCAGCATCTCCCCAGCCATCTGCTGAAAATAGGGAAGTGCTGGAGAAATACGTATACATGCACCCAAAGAGAATGTGAGAGGAGGAGAGGTGAGACAAAGGCAGAGCCAGCAGGAGTGCGAGCTCATGGTGTCCTCTTGCTCGGGTCAGTTGGTGCCTACCTTTCCTCCTGGCAGAAACACACAGGGGCGCTCTGGGGGTCTCCCTCTAGCAGAGGAGGTGCCCCACCATCCCCGGCTCCATCTCCAGCCTGCGTCCTCAGGGACGCCGGTGTCAGTCTCAGTTTCTTCTTGCCCAAATGGGGAAAAATCCATCAGAGGGCGCGATGTGATAATGCTCATAAAGTCCCCTGCAAGAGCCTTAGGAAGCCACCTCCCCACCGCTCTTTGCCTGCCTTGTGAATGCCTGTCCTTTAGCCTGTGCTCAGCTTCATCTCCTGCCGTCCTCGGGGCCTTGTAAACCCCGTGTGGGAAGTCAACCCGTATGCATACGCGTGTATGTCAATTCACATCGCCCCATGCAGCGTTGCAGAGTCTGTCCCCAGGATGTCCCCTGACTCTTATTTTCAGCAGTACTCTGGAGCAGCAGAACCTCAGGTCAGCTCATACTCTTGTGTTGGACGCAACACGATCTGACCTCTGTCTGTGTAACCTGACTCTTGACAAGGAAGCGTCTGCTGTTGAATAAGACCCCTGGTCTGTGATCAGGAGTGTGGAGCCCAGAGGGGCCTTGTTGTCTTGTGGCTTGTTGATGTCCGCTGGCACCCAGCCGGCCCAGCCCACCCTGCCCTAGTCCAAACCCACATGTGGAGTCTCAAGCCTCCGGCTGCCCTGACTCATCGTTTCCGGTGACAGAAACCATGGCATTCCCACCTCCCTTCCAGAAGGGGCTGGCGTCCCTGGCGCATTCTTGTTTTCTAGACTTAGAGGGACCCCGGGCAGCCCAGGGGTGTGGGCACGAGGAAGTTGCCATGGACTGGCCCCTTATCCCCTTTACACCTCATGGCTCCCTCCCTGCTGACACTTCCTTCAGCTTTTATTTATTTATTGGGCATTCAGAGAACGCTACCGCCTCAGTCCTTCGGGGTATAAATTAAAGTCATTTTATTTTCATCCTTCCTCTGTTTGAAATTCCTCACTGTTGATTTAAATACCTGCCGACGCACACTGCACGTCGGGAATTATAATGAAGGGACAAGTAGGGCTGATCTCTCAGGGAAGCACGAGTCCCTTTCACCATAACCCCATCTCTCCCAGCGAAGGCCCCTGGAAAAGGAACCGGGCCCGGGGAACCAGCGCTGGTGCTGGAAGCCTCTGTCAGGGGGGTTGGGGCGTCTGGCTGGAGGCCGCCGCCTGGCTGGCTGCTGCAGCCGTGGTGGGTGCAGGAGGAAACATTGCAAACCTTGCAGAAGGTGGGTGGACACGTACGTCCCTGCCAACAGCTGCTGCGGACGTAGGTTTTGAGTCACATATGGAACTCCCGGCGGAGGGCCTGGCAGGAACGGGATGAGCCAAGTGCCGAGGACAACCACCCCTGGAAACGTGTCTTCCCATTCCTTGAACCCAGAACCCAGGCCCAGTCCTCCCAGCTCGTATCCAAGTGTCTGGCCCTGGCTGTGATCTCCCCAGCTGGCAGCTGCAGGACTCCTGTCCCCCTCCAGCATGGGACGTGTGTCCTGGTTGGGGCCATGCATCGATCAAGGTCATGCCACATCTTTGCAACCGTTTGTGTCCATTCATGACTTTGAGGGGCCATGATCAAGGCTACACCTCTCAGCAGTGGGGCCCTCGGTCTCTACTGCCCGGCCACAGTGACCTCTCAGAACTAAACAGCGTAAGCAGGATGGAGCGGCTAGGACCGTGGCCTCTTGGTCAGCCAGCGAGGATGCCCTGATGGGCAAACAGGACTCTGAAGGGCCTGGGGTGGTTCACCAGGTGCTGCTGTCAGGAAGCTGAACGCATAGGGGAGAAAAGACCCTCGGTGTTCAAAGGGGTAAAATGTCTTCTCAAAGGGGTAAAAAGTACTAAATGTTGTGAATATGCATAGTTTTTCTTTCTGTGTTCTTTCTGCTCATTTTTTATAGCAGGCAGGTTTTCTGTGCTGCTCTCAGGCACGTGTACATAGGAAACACCACAGACTTCATTTTCTTAGACGTGAAAGTGAAACAGGCCACGAAAGGTTATGTTGGCAGCCCCCTTTAGGATGGGATGCTGTGGAGTCCCCATCTTCATTGGTTCACTTGTTCTGTGTAGTGAATGCATTTTGAGCTCCTTCCCTGGTGGGCTCAGGGCCGGGCCTGGGGATGCAGTGGGCTGCCTGTCGATGCCATAGGCTGCCTGTCGAGACGTCGGCCCTGCAGGAGTGTAGTCTTGCGGGGGGAAGGTGCACAGTAATTAAGGTGTCCCCAGGGTGATGGAGGGGCTGATGTGGGTGCGCAGGAAACCCACTGCAGGACTGGCTAGTCCAGCCTGGGCTGGGCACATCGGAGGTGCTAAGGTGGCTTCCGGAAACAAGGCCACTGGGGACCCAGAGGGAGAGCAGGACCCACCGGCTGAAAAGGACGAGACCCTCATGGGTGTACATGTTTGAAGTGCAAATCTCCGGGAGGTCCGTTTGTAGGACCAAGTTGACACGCCCATCCTCACTGGGTGTGCTAGTGTTCTGGGCACACTGAGGACGTCTGCTGACGTCAGAGCCGCAGTGAGCTGTGTCCTTAAGGCCAGCGGTCGAGGGAAGAAAGTAAGAGGGTGAACCCTGCTCTCTTGAGTGAGTGAAGCCAGCGTGGAGGATGCACACTCAGAAAAAGAAAATCAGAGAGATCAGTAGGTTTTGGCTGCTCTGATCTTTCTCCTCTGATCTCAGCAGTGATGAGGGCTGGCTTTGAGGAGTGGGCATCACCCACCACCCCCTGGGCCCATCTCCATGGCCTCCCCCAACGCCCTCCCTGTTAAACATGCAGTCTGAGTAATGCCCACGTTCTGGCTGTGGCCATGCAGTTTCAAGAGCCGTGCTTTGGGTACCCATCCCCTGCCACCCTCGTCGCTGCTGCTCTGCCTTCTCCTGCAGAGAAACATGGAACCATCAGTGAGTCCAGGGCCTCGGTGGCCGAAGCTACTGCCTTCGTGAAAACAGATCCTGACCTAATGCTCCGTTTATTTTCATCAGGACCTGCCTTTATAAAGGAAAACAGCTTAGCAGGCACCCGGTGGAGAAGATCCGGCCCGTTCCCATCGCGCTCTTCCCAGCCCACAGGACCGTTCCCACCCTCTCTTCTCCCTCACACACAAACCAGTTGACAGCAACACCTGCTGTGCTCTGCTTGTCACATATGTGGACTCTGGGGTTGCTGTGACACTTTGCCATCATGTTACAGACGGTTTGTGCCCATGCGAGGGAGGACTTTCGTCCTGCAGCCTTGCCTGAGTAATATGCCCCCACGCTGCAGTCAAGCATTTGCCCCCCATGTGCCTCAGAAATAAGGCAGGTGACCTGTTTTAAGAAAGGTTGAAAAGCCAGTGCCTAGATTTTTCTGGAAACCTTCAAATTAACCTCATTCGGCTTGCTTTATTTATTTTCTTACACTGCTCTTGCCTTTATGCTTTCCAAACCCCTAAATTGTGATGCTATCGCATTCTTCTATAGCGTGGCTCAATGGTCAATACTTGTTTAATGGGAATCACAATATATGAGTTTATAATATATATTTTTCCACGAATCTACTGAATGTTTGCCAAGCCCCCCCCCTTTTCTCCTTTTTAAATTCAGAAATTTCTAGTTGTGTTTATTCCCCTCGTCAGCATGCTTTATCATATCAAAGCCTTTTCAGACACTGTAAAACTACTGAGTTATGTTTGGGTCATGTTTTGCGGTGTGCCCTTTAATACTGTAGCTTTAGAAATGCAATTTTCAGCCTCTGCTTATTAGAATATGATAAAGTATTCCTGGTCTATGTCCAGCTCCACTAATCTCCAGACTGCGCTTCATGAATTAAGCATGAAGATTTTAGTCAATGTGCTTTCAAAGACCAATGTTTAGGGAATCATGGATTTTCTACAAGCTGAGGGAGAAATCTATAATAGGAGGAACTGATTTTCAAACATCATATTCTCAAGAAGAAATGACCAGTTCTGGCCTAGAAACAGAAAATATTTCACTCTCAGAATATTCTAGAACCAGTTAAAACCACATTGCGCACTGCATCTTATTAAAGGGACGATGTTTTAAAATGTGTAAGACTGCCTGTCACGTGGGAGGATTTCAAACGACTTCCTCTCTTGGAGAGCTCGTGTCGAGTGGGTTAAAATCGAGAGGTGAATGCAAATTGAATTTATAAGGTATTATTAGCTTCACATCCTGGCCCCCACCCTCCGTCTCCCCCTCCCCATGCTCTTCGGTTCATTTTGCTCTGTTATCATTGAGCAAATAGCCAGAGATCTCGCCCTAGGGTGAGAGACCTCACCTCACCCAGGGGATGAAATTCCAGGGCCTGTGGACGCCCTAACCAGGCTGCCTCGCGGGACGACACCCTCGGGTTTGAAAGGGAGTCTCCTTTCACAGATGGAGGGAGTGGGGCATTGCGCCCCTAAAATGTGTAAGGCATCGATAGCCCATTGACTGTGGAGCACCCCACCGGAAAGGGCGTTGAAGTCACGAAGCCCCCGACGTCCCACCCCGTGTGCATGGTGAGCCCCTCCTGGCGTCATCACAGTCCCTCCGTGATGAAAGGACCTGTTGGGGGAGATCTCTTTTGTCCCTTCAGACCCCTTTTCTCATCAGGGAAAAGGCCTGAGGCAGGGTCATTGATCAGCCCCATGTTATTTGACCCTCCCACACTCTAAACAACCAAACTTTGGGGCCCCCAAAGCTGGTCCATGTCTTGACGGTGTTAGGCCAAAACGTGGGTCCCGCAGCTGCTCTGGGCCAGACCCCGGGGGTCGCTGATGGAGGCTCTCAGCCTCTCCTTGGCTTCTGAGATGAAGACAGCATGTAAATCACCTCCAATTAGGGGGCTGCCGCTGGAACATTTGCCTTCTGAGGAAGCCGGGAAAATTCTCAGCTCGTCTGGCTTTGTCTGTGAGCCTGAGGGATCTCTCAGGGGCTTTAAATTCATCAATCAAGCCACAGACATGGAACTGACCTTTCTAACTTGGGCTTGAGCCTCTGCACAGTGCTTTAAATGGGGGACACCAAAGGGCCAGCCGCCCTGCCCCCCACAGCCCAGCGCTGCCTCCCCGGCTGGGGATCAACCTGTCACTTCAATCAGGCGCCCCCCCCCCCCCCCCCGCCTCCCCGGCTGGTGGTGTTCACTAAGCTGGCCCCGTGGACGGCTCTGGTCATGTGTAGACACGGCCTCACGAGGGGTCTGCCCGTCTCTTTTCCAGCCCTCGCCATGTAATCGTTCCTGACACAGTTTTAGGGAAATGCAACAAAACCCAGCCTTGTCAATCACTGTTTGCTCCTGTGTCTCAGAGTGGCACCTGGAAGACCCCGCTGCCAGGGGCATGTGTCCGCCCCCCCCCTCCCCGCCCCGCCGCCAGCTTAGGTTTGAGCAACAGGAAGGGGAGGAGAAAGATTGTGCCCCGTGACCTGGCGATGCTGAGGGGACACGCAGCTCTCTAAGTGACGGTGCCCGAACCCTAGCACTTTGAGGGCTCAGCGGGGTCCCCCGTCAGTGAACACGAAAAGAGAGGTGGGCCGAGCAGAGACTCAAAGGTGAGGGTAGCAGCTCCCCAGCTCCAGCTTTTGGTTGCTGAGGGTGTTTTTAAAGAGAAGGGAAGACTCAGGATTTTTGCAGAAAGTCTCTCAGCTTCCAAATACTGGCACCCAGGTGGCTTTGTTGTATCCCTCCTGAACCAAGCCTCTGTGGAGGGGGATGCAGGGTGCCATGGGGGTGACGGTCCAAAGAGATGAAGCTGCTCCCCTGTGACCACACCGTGTCAGGACTGAGACTGCAATCTTTCGGATGAGTCAGTAAATCCTGGTGGCCGTTGAAGGCCCCCAGAAATCATAGCAGGTCCCTGGGGCGGTGAAAGCGAGCACTCTGAGTACAGGTTACCGAGCAAATTCCAGATGCCAGCTCCCCTGTCCCTTCTCGGAGCCACAGGTCTAGACAGACTGGAGGGTCACCCGTTGGTGGGGCGGGGCGGGGGGTGGCTAGAAGCCTCTGCCTGAGAGCGGCCTGCCTACTGACCCCACGGCCATCTGAGCCCTGCAGGGGCGTCTGTGGCTTTGGATGTCCCTGGGAAGAGGGTAGGACTTACCACTTCTGTACAGAACCTCTGCCCCCTACCCCCCATCCTGAGAAGCATTGCCCACACGCACAAGCTCATTGGGTTCCCGCGTGGGGTCTGAGGAGTGGACATGAATGCACGATGGGACGGGCGCAGGGGATGCAAGTGACAGCCAGCGTGAGGTGGTTCCCTGCACAGCAGGGGTGGAAAGACAGAGCCAGGCTGGCCCTTTCCTTCCTCTCCAGCATCTCTGTACTTCCCCGCCCCCTGCCTCTCTCCCACCCAGGAGCCGGCTGGGCTCCTCTGGGTTGTCCTGAAAGGCAGATTGCAAACACTGCATTCCCTGGACAGTTGGAGGCAGACCTGCAGAGGAATAGCAGCTCAGCGCAGGGCCTCTTCCCAGATGGAAGGTCGAAGGACAGGGGTGGTTTGGGGGCACTGTCCTCCCTGCCGCCCTGAACTCGGGATTCGGAATCCCCCAGCAGAGCGGAGGAAAAAAAAACAGCAGGGAGAATAGATGACATTATTTCCAAGCAGTTCTCCACCTCCCCTCGCCCCATTTCCATTTTCCAAAGTGTAAGTTCTTTTTATATAAGCACTTTCTGTGAAGGGGGGGAAGCTTTACCCACGGTGTGAAATACATACTCTCTGATGTAAATCAGGAAGCTGTTAATACTGTAATAAGAGCACGGGGTGTATTAATTGATGGAAATGGTGGAGAGGAATATTCATAATCGGCAGTGGCCTTTTCTTTGGAAGGAACAAAGGATCAAGTTAGGGAGACAGTGAGGTATTGTTCACAGACTCTTTCAGTGATTTTCTCCTCGGAAGAGTAGAGAAAGGTGAAATTCCAACTGGGACTATTCGACTATGTCGATCTCCACTCAGGGGCCCTCCGCTCTGTTTAAACTGCCGAGCTGTGCTTTGCCTTATGATGCAATTGTTTTATTAGCGCAATCATCACGTGTTTCATTTTGCCACAGTAATAGCGCAGTGTCTGTCTAACAATAAATTATAGAGTCAGGCAAACAATAGTTTTGTATTTGGGATACAATGAAATATCTTATTGAAATGCAGCCTTCCTTAGGTTCCTGAAATTAGAGGCTTATTTTACAGCGATTCCGTTGGGCTTAATACACGGTTTTGAACTAATCACACGAACAGAATCCCTCCTTTGTCAGAGCGTGGAGGGCTGTGGGAGTTTCTTGTTCCTTTAGCGTGTTCCCATTCATATTTTATTCTCCCGTTCTGTTCTGGATAGGTCGTACTGGTTTGACACAGAGCTGCATCATGCTAGTAGCATCCCCTTCTTTGCTCCAAAGATAAAATGAGATCTAAAGCAGCTGCATCCTTCTGGCCACATTTCCCGAGCAGATGCTCTGTTCTGATCACGGTGTGGGTAGCATCGTGGTCGTAATAATGAATCCTATTTCTTGAAGGATTATTTTCTACTGGTCACGACAGTAAATGGTTTACGTGGTTCATCTTGGAGGATCGTCGTTCGGGCCACCTGGGAGTAGATACTGTCATTATCTCCACTTCACAGATGAGGAGAGCGGGGCTTAGGTCACGCAGCTTGGCTGAGATGCGCATCCCTGCCGTCGAGCCTGGGAGATGCTCTAGGTTTGTTGTTGCTGATTCAGTTTCGTGTCTGTCCCTTCTCGCCGCCTTGACGAGAAGCCTTCTTCCTCTCTCTGGACTCCAGCACACTCTGCCAACGGGGTCGAGGTGGGGAATACACCTGTCAGACGTGCTCCTGTTGCACTTCCAGGTGCTGAAGAGCACGTCTCCCTCCAGGGCCGGATTCCATGTTGTGCGGTACGTCCATCATCGCCTCTCAGCCTCTCCGCAGCAGGGTTATGTAGAGACGCTGTTACTGTTTGCATCGCACCAGCGAGGCGTCTGAAGCGCAGAGTTTGAGTCACTGTTCAGGTTGCCAACTGGTGACTGGGGGACCCAGGAGGCCCGCTCAGGCTGGCTGACTCTGAAGCCTGTCCTCCCAC
Organism: Phacochoerus africanus; assembly: GCF_016906955.1. Taxonomy (NCBI): domain Eukaryota; kingdom Metazoa; phylum Chordata; class Mammalia; order Artiodactyla; family Suidae; genus Phacochoerus; species Phacochoerus africanus. The sequence continues at coordinate 9,339,656 of NC_062551.1, read as the reverse complement.
CAGCCTTAGCTGTGTCACATCCCACTTGGACTCTCAGGACAGGTGTCTGCTGGAGGAACACAGGAAATTATGTTTTTTTTTTTTTTTTTAAAGTTGATTCCCTGAGATGAAGTTGGAGGAGCTAGTGACAGAGAATCTTGGCCTTACCAGACTTCATTCAGCCTCCTCTGAATCCTCTTCCCACGCAGCCCCGGACTTTTACTTTTAGACCTGGGCCTTTCTTTGCAGGCTTGATTTTGGCAGCGTTCCTGGCAAGGATGCCCCACCCTCGATGTCTCATCCTCACCCCCCACCCCCACCAGCCCCTCGCTGATATCTCATCGCCCCGGTCTGCCTTCAGCAAGAATCCACTGAGCAAGAATCGCCCTACCCTCTTAAAAATGTTCTCCCCGGGCCCTCCCCCGCTGGCGGTGAGGTCCCCACTTTGCCTCGTGGCATCGGAGTTGAGCCCAATCTCTCCAGCCTCCTGCAGAGTGCATGGGGGCCCCCTGGATAAAGCCTGCCTTACTGGTCTTTACCAAGTGTCCTGAATGATTTCGTGTCTCTAACACCACGTTATGGCTTATCTGCTTGGGCAGTGGGTTGGGGATGAGGACGCCAGGTAAGTGCTGTCCATCCAGCGGATCCTCCATGGGTTATGGGGAACCTGCCCTGGGGAGACACGAGCCAGCACTCAGAGGCTCGCACATGCAGGTGGGAGTGTCTTCTCACACATGGTGACTGCTGGGGACGCCCCTCCTGTCTTTTCTGCACCACACCAGTGCCCTCACCCTCTGCCAGGCTGTCCTCCCGCCCCTGACCTCCCGGCCCGCGGGGATGCCTCCCTCTGCAGGTGTTCCTTTGTAAATACTCAGCAAATATTCTGGGAGGTCACGTGTGCAGAGGCGGTGCTGAGACATGGTACCAGGATGAGTGGAAGAAAACGATCCCCTCTCAGATCCCAGCGGCTCATGTGTGACTGCGTTTTCACCAGGCTGTTTAGAAATGGGGCAGATGTAGACAGGGTAGTGAGTTTTGCAGCACGTGCGTTGCATCCATTTTTAAAACTGGCCTCTGCTTTCGACGGCGCTCCTTCACCCGCTGTTGTTGTGTTGTGTTGTGTTGTCGTTGTCATCCTTGTTGCTCAATGCCTTTTCTTTTAGTAAAGATAACAGAAAATGATGCTACTCTTTCCGTCCTTTTTTCTTTTTTTGTTGAGGGGGCGTTTCTCTCTCTGATTTTTTTTTTTTTTTGAGTCCTTAATTTGGAGAAATAAAAAGTTGACAAGTGTGTGTCACTGTGCCCCTTTTATTTTTTCCTTTCGGATACGACTGGCCCTTATCCCTGACAGTCTAGGAGTGTCTGCTTTGTCCCTGTCCTCGAAGCTGGCCGCCTGATGTCACCCCCATCCTGCATGGTTTTTCACGATTGTTTAAACATGGGCCCATCTCTCTCACCTCCTGCTTCCTCAGCCTCCCTCAAGGTGTGCCAGGCACGCCCGGGCATGGGCAAGGAATGGAACTTGGAGATCTGACTTCTGAGCCCTAAGAAAATAAAACAAAACAAAAAACCTCTGAAAACTCCAGGCACAACACAAAGGCAGGAGGACTCTTGTCAAGAGCCCTTATTTCTCCATTCTTTCCCGTGGCCCTTGTTAAAAAAAAAAAAAGAAAGGAAAGAACAGCTAGCGTTTTCTTTTCCATTGTGCTAAGCGGAGAGTTGAAAATGTGTCTGGAGTTTCAGGATCATCCGTTGCACGGTCCTTTCTAGAGCGGTCTCACTAACGACCCATGACATTAAGTGTCATCATTTAGAGACTCAGCACCTACCCAGAATCGCCACCCTGGTGGCTTGAGCTTCAAGGCGCCGCGCCCTCCTTTTCAGCGGTCCTGAGTTTCCGCAGCCCATGCACAGGTCCAGCTTGGCTCTGCTCTTCATCTGAGCGGCAGGAAGAAGCTGTGCTGAAGCAAGCTTGAGGCTCTCACTGGTTAACTTGCACCCTCCTTCTGCTGGGGTCAGTGTGTGTGTATGTGTCCGTGCGTGTGCACGTGTGCTTTTTTTTTCTAGTGCCCATTTTTGACCCCCTGTCATTCCAGTTCAGATGCTTCTAAGTGAGGAAAGAAGCTGAAGCATGCACATTTCTAGTAGACTCGGCATCTGCATTGGATGGGCGGCTTTATGTCTTTGTATAGCAGCTCTGAGAACGCCTATTGTCCAAATAGATCCCCGTTAGGAGACGTAGTCTTTAAGGAGGGGTATTTACCACCCCGTCTCCCTGTGGTTCAGGACTTTGTTGCCTTCACACCTAGAGTTTATGGCATAATCGTCCACCACCGGGCATCGTGTTTTCTTTGAGGAAGTCACAGTTCACTGCTGGACAGCTAAGAAAACGTAACATAATGAACATAAAACAGATCATTCTTTTAAAACAAAAATTGGTTCTTTTTCTTGTCTCTCTTTTACTATTCAGTACTTTCATGTGGACCGTTTAAAACATCTAAAATGTTGTGTCTTTATCAGTTCTTTTTTGCTTTACTCTTTCTGTGAAGGATGGTGAATGGTATTTCTTATAAATACAGAGGGACGCATTAGACGGTTACCCAAATTTACTCTTTCTGCCTTCGGGAAAACTCGAATGTGAGGCGGCTTGTTTTTTACAAGGTGTTTTCCAAACCAAAAAAAGAGAGGGACAGACAGGCAGGCAGGCAGGCAGACAGACAGATAGGAAGAAAGAAAACACAGGTTCCTGATGCCTTCTTGGTGCTCTGTTGGGGGGATGTTTGATTCTCTTCCTCCAAAGCCCTATGGAATGTTGACCTCTCTGCTTAAAAAGGAGAGAAGCAGGCCAGATTCAGATGGAGCAAGGTGAGAAACGGCTTGTGGACGTGAGCAGCTCCAAGCTGGATATAGGAGAGGGTCCAGGCAAGGGTGAAGCAAACCTGATTATAAGGAGGGAAGGGGCCTTTCCCCTGGAATCTCATCATCTTTTTCTTTCTTTCTTTTTTTTTTAAATAGGGGACGCTCTTGTCATTCAGAAAGCCCCAGGCTGTTCTGCAAACAGGCAAAAATCAATAGCCCACTTGTTGAGGATAAGTGAATGTGTCTGTGTGGCTTGTAACTGGGTACCTGTCCACACTCCAGTGAACAGGGCTTGCTGGGGAGAAAAGGCGGTGGGGAGGGCTGTCTCTAAATGTCCGCAGCAGTGCCTGTCGCTGCTTAGTTATGTCCAGTGATCATTTTTGTGCAGGACTAATGTGAAGCCTCTGTTTTTGTTTCTGTTTCTCTGTGACCTGACAAACTGAATAGAGCACCCCTCTTCTCAAAACAGCCCGCAGAAGAGCAGGAAAAAATGAAAGGGCACCGTCGTCTGGGCGAAGCATTCCCTTTATTCATCAGAGTGTAAAATGACAGGATGTAACATACATTAAATAAGTGTTGAGTAAAATATTTTATTATAAAATGGTAACATAAATAAAATATTTAATACGTTGTACGAACTCTGTATACAACACACACGATAGAAACAGCTGTCAGACTCCTCCAGGGCCTGGTGAGGATGGAACAGAAAGCCCCTCTGCGTTTCCCTCCCTCAGCCCTTTGGTCTCTGTGTTCAGATTTGGAAGTTAGACATTTAGCCAGGCATGCTGTGGCTTCGGAGAATGGCTTGAAATGTTTTTGCGGGTTATAAGGGCGGAAATCCAGCCAGGCTTGCCCCTGCCGCCGACCGAAAGGGTCTTACAAGGTGAATGCTCGTCCTGGGCTGGGAGAAACCTGTAAACACACCTTCCCAAGGCATTCAGCTGACACAAAAGGAGTGTGTAGTCCATTTTTTTTTTTTTTTTCCTTTTACAGGTTGTCCATGCAGAAGGATAGAGGGGACTTTAAGAGAGAGAGAGAGGGAGAGAGTTTGACTGTGTTCCTTTTGGTCCAGAGCAGGACCTTTAGTTTCCAGATGTTTTGTGGCATTTCCATCACCTCCGTCATGTCTCTTGTGTGTGTTTTGCTCTGTTTTGGTGCCAGGGAATGGGGCCGCTTGGCCCAGGAGGTACAAAGGGCACGTGGCGCATTAGGTGCAAGAGCGCGTCAGTCAGGGACATCCAGGAATATCAGAGGCCTGTGGGGATAGTACTGTCTCTGATTTACTAACCGAAAATGGCAGAGTCAAAACGCCTCAGTGTAACATTAAATATCTGCAAAACCCAGGATTGTGCCACTCTCAGCTGCCACCCACCTCACCACTGTCATTACACCCGAGTCCTGGTTCCTGTGGGGGAGGCGGTCGTTTTAGTGAATTCGGTACAAAGCCATGTGCTTCCCTCGAGGGGAGAGATGCCCACCCTGCCCCTGCCCCTGCCCCTGCCCCAGGAAACCCACATGCAAGAGAGAAGAGTGACCTAGAACAGGGCCGGCGCCCGCGGAGCGAGGGCGCGCACACGGCGAGGCGGGTAAGCTCACACGGCGGGCTTTTCCGCAGGAGAAGAGGCAGTCAGTCTGTGCCGCGGCCTTTTCTTCCTAAGCTCTTCCCCCCCTTAGAAATCCAGACCGCAGGCTGCGCCAGTCCCCCGAATGCTTGTGCTAAACGAGTCGCTAACCTTCCTCCGTGCTCTTGCCCCGGGCAAGTCTTCTCGCCAGGCCGTCTAGTCTTGGCAGAGCTGCGAGGTCTGCCAGGGCGGGTTC